>NW_024498340.1:601086-1201086 GCF_017590055.1 Onychostruthus taczanowskii | reverse complement strand
CTGCTGAAAATACAATATAGTGGAGATTCTAGGAGTTTCCTGGAATGTGTGGAAGATAACTTCCTTACACAGCAGGTGAGTGCACCAAGTAAGGGAAGCAACCCACTGGAGCTGTACTTTGTGAACAGACAAGGGCTGGTGGGTGATGTGGTGGCCAGGAGCCATCTTGGACAGAGAGAGCATGAAATAGTAGAGTTTTCAGTTCTCAGGGAAATCAGAAGGAGAGTCAGCAGAACTGCCATCTTGGGCTTCCAGAAGGCAGACCAACTTATTTAGGAGCATGGTTGATGGAGTCCCTTAAGAGGCAGTCCTGAGGGGCAGAGGAATTCAGGAAGGCTGGACATTCTTCAAGAAGCAAATTGTAAAGGCACAGGAGCAAGCCATCCCCATGTGCCCAAAGACAAGTTGTCATGGAAGAAGTCTGTCCCGGCTGAACAGAGCTGTGACTGGAACTTAAAGAAGGAAAAAGGAAAAAGAAAACAAAAAAGAAAAAAAAAAAAAAAAAAAAAAGGAAAAAAAAAAAGCTTAAGAAGAATGGGCAGTCAGTCAGTCAGGAGGAGAACTACAAGGGTATTGTGAGGTTATGCAGGGAGAAAATTATAAGGGCCAAAGCCCAGATAGAACTTAATGGATCTGCCTCCTTCATTGGATAGTGGGGGAGACTTACTGACAAAGGATGAGGAAGAGGTTGAGGTACTTAATGCATTTTTTTGACTCAGTCTTATGAGTAAGAGAAATTATTCTCAGGGTACCCAGCCCCGTGAACTGGAAAACAGGGATAGGGAGCAGAATAAAGTCACCATAATGCAAAGGTAAATGGTCAGTGACCATTGTAGCTGTTAAGCTACACAGATGTTGGCAAGTCTAAAGGCCCCAACAGGATCTACCCAAGGGTTCTGAGGGAGCTGATGGACAAACTTGCAAAGACATTCACATTAATTTACTATCAGTCCTCATCAATCAAGGAGGTCCCAGCTGACTTGAAGTTTGCAAACATGACCCCCATCTACAAGAAGGGCCAGAAGAAGGTTCCAGGTCTTGTCAGTCTCTATGCCAGGAAGATTGTGGAGCAGATCATCCTGAGTGCTATCACATAGCATGTGCAGGACTACCTGGGGATCAGGACCAGTCAGAAACGCTACAGGCTTGGGGAAGACTCCCTGGAAATCTTCTGAACGGAAAAGGAACAGGGAGTGTTGGCTGACAGCTGAATGAACATGAGCTCTCAGTTGCATCAGAAATAGTGTGGCCAGAGCAGGACAATGACCATCCCTCTATACTCAGCACTGGTGAGGCCACACTTTGGATCCTAAGTCCAGTTCTGGGCCCCTCACTGCAAGGAGGAGATTGAGGTGCTGGAGCAGGTCCAGAGAAGGACAACAAAGGTGGTGAAGTGTCCAGAGCACGAGTTTTATGAGGAGCAGCTGAGGGAGCTGGGGTTGTTTAGACTGGAGAAACGGAGAACTTATCACTCTCTACATACTGCCTGAAAAGGAGGTTGTAGCAAGGTGGAGGTCGGCCTCTTCTCTCAGGTAACAAGAAATTGGAAGAAAGGAAATGGTCTCATGTTGCAGCAGGGGACATTTAGATTGAGTATTAGAAAAATTTCTTCATGGGAAATGTTATCAAGCATTGGGACAGGCTGCTCAGGGAAGCAGTAGAGCCACTATGCTTGAAGATATTTAAAAGACATGTACATGTGGCATTTAGGGACATGGTTTATTGAGGGACTTGGTAGTGCTGGGTTAAGGGTTGGACATGATGATCTGAATGATTCTGTGAAAATCATGGAGTGGTTTCCATACAAGGAACTATTTAATAGCTTAGAATTCTTCAGCCTGGAAAACAGGACAGCTGGTTCAGGCTGAGAAAGCTGATTAATGTGAGAGTAAACATCTATAAAATTGCAGACTGGATATGTATGGTTGACTGCTCAATATCTTCCAACATATGACCTAGGGGAGATTAAATAAAAACACCAAGTTCAAAACAGACAGAAGATGGTGGCTCTCAGCATGTCAGGTTAGCTGGACAATTCTTTGCCACAGCAGTTGTGGTAGCTAAATGTTGGTCTGGGTTCAAAAAGAGAAAAAGTTTATGGAAGGCAAAAATTTACATAAGTAAAAAGCTATACATGTTTTCAGATAATCTGTAGCTGCAAGCTGTTGAAGGCTGAAAGAATATTTCAGAAAGCAACAGGCAATTTCATTATTTTTATACTCTGAGGGTTTTCTTTTGACTACAGTGGCAAATACACTGGGGCTGGGTGTGGCATTGTTCTGATCTATGCCTGTGTGTATATTCTTGTCAGGGATATGTATTTACTACTAGTCAATGGATGTGTTACAGAAGTTTTGTTATGAAGATATGGAATTGGAGCTATCATACACTTTTTCTTATCAGGCAAGGTAAGAGGCATGTGAGAAAATACACAGTTGTGTTTTGCTCTCCAGTCCTACTCTAAGATATTTAACCTATTTATTTACTAAAAAAAAAAAAATTGTCTTTATTTATCCTTTATATATGTGCGTACTATATAGTAAAGAACAGAAACATATTTGCAAGGACTTGATGAGATCTGATGACAAGAAGTTGATATAGGTGAAATTAATATCCTAAAAGAGCTATGGAATTTTTTGTGGAGGTAACTAAACTATGACATTACTATTTTTTTAACATAGTGAATCTCTATTAAGTAAATTTTAAAATAAAGGCTGGGCATTTTTTGAAAAGTTGCAGTGCTACTCAACTGGAAGTTAAATTTTTTATATAGGGTTTTTTAATGCAGACTTCCTTGTGCATATCAGCAGACTATCAGACCATTTTTGGTTTTAAAAATCAATGAAATGACTGCTAAGAGGCAAAATTAGTTTCAGTTCTCAGAAAAGACATAGAGGCATAAGAAGATCAAGTGATGAACCCAAGTTTGTTTTGGGACAGACTCTACCTTCCTGACAATAACTCAGTGCTTTGTCTAGATTAGGTATCCTCTTGTGAAGAGCTTCATGGGTCTGTAAGAAGTTCTACAATAAAGGCATGACTAAAGCATATACTTTGCTTTTCAGACAATGCAAGGAAGAATAATATTCTCAGTGCAGATACAGAGATTTATACCGACCAAAGAACTGGTTTACAAAATCTGTCAAGGACACTGTGGTAAAAAGGCATCATTCTAAATTATAATTGTTTTCTGTGTTAATTTGTAATAAGTAATCTACAACCAGGCTGAGACAGCATTATCTCTGATTTTGTGAGCTAATCTCCAATCTGTAAAACATGCTCTGTTTGGATTATCTACAGGGTGCACATTTGTCAGTGAATTTGTTTTCTTTGAGTAATTGGAATACATTCAAGGAAATTAATTTGCAAACAGATACAGTTGCTGCTGGATGAATGGGTTCTCTCTTTGCACTTGAAGTGCTGTGTTGTTGGTATCGGCTGCTAGCCTGCGCAGGAATCTTTGGAGTGCTTGCCAGAAATTTTCCTATTATATTCTCAGGAAACTTACCTGACACCTTTGTAGTCTGAGAAGTAGATACACCCTGCGTGCCACCTCAGAGCTTAACTAGTTTGAGTTAGAGGAGGGGAGAGAAATGTCACACAGTAGCATATTTCTTTTAATGCACCTGCAGACTGTAGCATCTATGTGACTGCCAGCAATAATTTGTCCCCATCATGCTTTTTTCATTTCATGCCTTTCCAAGGTCCCAGTGTGGAAATGCAGCACAGAGCTGGTTAAGACCCAACTGATTTTATTTCACAGCATTGGCTCCAGTATGGTTGGTTTTGTGTTTATACTCTAGGCAAACTGGAAACCATGCATCTCTCAGAGTCTGGGGTTGAGCACAAATAATGACCAGACATTTTGCTGCCTGAAGGGAGAAGTAAAAAGCCACCTCATTATCCCATTGAATCATATAGCTGTGATTCGTCTACAACAACAAAATAAAAAATTGAAGTGAAATGTAAAGGCAGGAAAATGGATAGTTCATTACAATTGCAGAAGGCAGAGAAGTAATACAAAGAATTGGTTAAAAACATATTTCAAAAATGACAGATTGTATATATGTATAAGTAGAAAACTGAATCTGAGAACGTGACTTCCTGAAGATCCTGTATCTTGTTCTTTGAAGCTCTAGCTGTTTTGTGGTTTTTTTACCACCCTTATTGTTAATAGCTGTACTGATGGAGGGAAAGAATTGGGAACTTCACTCCCATTGTAAGCTCTGCATTCCTAATGCAAAACAAAAAGCTCTGGCTAATATCAGAAAGTTCTTGTTCTTGAGTAGGGCTCAGTTTTTAATGGAGATAGGGCTGAGAAAAGTTTGTTTCAAAGTAAAGGCCTGATGGCAGTCTTATGGACAGGATTCCTCTTGCTTAGCTGAAGCACATTAAAAAAAGTGTCAAGTATAAGCTGGTTATCCAAGCTCCTTCTGTGCTTGCTTTAGAGAGAAATGCTTCTCCAAAAGGCATTACTTCCTCCTAAGATAACTGTCTCAGTTAGCAAGATGAATAATTTCTATTAAATGCCTATATCTGTCCTCTGGCAAAAACCAGAGGTCTGACAACTGGATTAAACTAAATGTGTGGTCACTGGATGGCTACAAATAGGTGAGACGAATCCCATCATTAGCCAGAAGCATACGGCATAATTCGATTTACAGTTTCCTGGATTTTTTTTTTCTGTTGTGCAGACAGCAGAAAAAAGAGTTCTTACAAAAGAGTGAAGACATCTAAAATAGACAGACCCATAATTTTTGTTTCAGTATCTTTTGTACAAAGGAATAATAAAGCTTTTTGACTCTATTTCTCAGCTAGGTCAGATGGTGAGGTGGTGTGCACCATGAAGTCCTGGGTGGTGTTCATGTTGAGAGGCACCATGAAGAACTGTCAGGTGAGTCAGGTCCCACTGTGCCAGGGAACAAAAGTCTGAGGTGGACAGGCCAGCTGCAGACACTATGGGAATCTGAGAATACTCTTATTAAAACAAGTTTCTCAGATTCTAATACTCTCTACCAGAAACTAACAGAGATAGAATATAGCCTAAGTTAAATCCTTCAGGTGTGTGTGTGTGTGTGTGTGTGTGTGTGTATCTATACACACACCACATATATATTTATTTAAAAAAAAATGTAAAAGTGAAAAGAATTGTTCCTGTAGTTGTCTGAAGATAAAGAACAAACATAAATCTTAACGCTGAAGAAAAATTATTTTAGCAAAAGGCATTTTCTTCTGTTTAATAAGTTGGACAAAATGACTTTCCCATCTAGGCTGGGGTCAATTTTTCAATTTGTATAAATCAACGCACTTCTATGAAATGAAAGTAATTCTTGTGCCTTCCCCCTTCATTTTTCAAAATTCTTTAGTCTCATACCAGTACTAAAAAGATAAAATGACATCTCGCGTCCTTGAGAGATTTAAGGCCTTGCATTCAACTATATCTAAAGAAAAAATTTATTCCAGGGGACCCAATTACACTATCTTTATCCCTACAATACAATTAAAGCATGTCTCCATTTCTGTGGTGTAGCAGGGACCTAAATTCTCTCTTCAGCCATGCTAAAGCCTCTTTATTCAAGGTTATAACATGGTTTGGGAATATGATTGAGGCTTTTGACACAGTAGAAATGATTGTCCTTTAACTGTATTCAGGTCGTCTTTGAAGCTGCCCGTGGAACAGAGCCTGACCTTCATGGGAGCACAGATACCCTTTGACACACTGTTTTGTAATGTCATGGTTTAATTGCAAGGGTCACTTTGGTCGCCAAAAAATTTGAAGGCCAAGGGGAACCCAGCTGCATACGAGGTGACAATGAGTACAGCTCCTTGTACTGAACCTGTTACAAAGGACTTGTACTGTGATGTGAGGGACAACCATAAAGTTTGTAAATTTATATCTAGTTAACTAGAAGTCAAAAAAGGAAAAAAATTGCACAGTCTGAGCTCCTCTACTGTGGAAATATGTGTGGAATAGACAGTCAGGGTCTAGAACCCTAAAGTCTTCTATCAAGTAGAAGGCAGACCTGTGCAATCATGTTCATTCTACAGAGTTTGAGGGGGAAAAGAAATTACAGATTTTGTGATGTTAAAACCTTTCATGAAGCCATACCAGTTGGGGTTTCTGTAATTGTTCAATAAGGGGAAAAGTACTTTTTAAGTATGGCAGAAAAAGAAGGAACATTTTGTTCTGACATTTTCTGAACCAACAGTATCATATTTATAAAGCAGTTTTTTCATATTTTCCTTCAGTTCCAATAGAAAACTTCCAAGTGTGTTTTAAATGGATTAACATATATACAAGACTGTATGTATTTTCTCAAAATGAAAACTTTAATTTCATCTTACTACTGTTGAACTCTTCTGTTTGCTCAAAAATGAGTTTAAATTGTAAGATTCCCACTCACACGCTTAAGCAAATTATTTAAATGAAACAAACATTATTTCAATAAAACAAAAGTGTATTTACCACAATTAATTACAGTAGGCAGTAGCTACAGCTCTCACTTAAAGTACTCCTGGCCATGTTGACTAATGTGTCAGAGTGCATGTTTAATGCTGCAGGAAGCTCCATCAATTTCTGTTCCTGAAGAAGGTAGGCTCTACAGAAGAAGTTGCTTTCCTGTAATACCAGTACCACAGAATATTGATTAGTTTACTTGAAACTGCGCTAGCAGATTTCTTGCAACTTTCCTAGCACAAGAAACTAAAGATTCAGGAGGTACTCTGTGGATTCTCTGGGTCTTTTCACCTTGGTGTAGGCTCATCTCTTCATGAACATTTGTATACCACAGGTACACACATAAAAAGTATCATTTAATTCAACAAAGAAGAAAAAAAAACTAACTCTCTTCAGCCCCTTCCATGCACAGCTTAATGTCCCGATGCAACTTTATTCTTAAACAAGGAAAAAAACAAAACTAAATGTACAATGCTAGATCACTAAGATCAACTTAATGATGTTTGACAACCTGCCAAAAGGCAAGGAAGAGGGACAGGACAACAGACTGTAAAAATGCACAATAGCTACTGCTGATCTGCCAAAAAAATATGTTCAACCCTTCTGGGAAAAGGTTTGGCTTAGCACAAAAGTGATGCTGTTGTGTTTTCCATGAGTTGTCTCTAGAGAGCTGGTGGGATTTGCATGTGATGAAAAATAGCCTCAGATTATCCTGCCAGAGAAGGAAAAAGGGATAGAAAGCTTGGCTGGAGTATTGAAAATTAATCAGGTTCCTGTAAAAATTAATCAGTCCTGCCTCTTCATCCTGTCCCCTAACAAGAGGAATAAAGTACATTTTACTAAACTGCAGTACTGAAAACACAGGGGGCCAAACAGAGCTGAACAGTATTTAGCTGCATATGTCAGCCACCAAATACCATGATCAGGAAAGCTTGTCACAATGGGGAGGAGTTTTAACAGAGCAACTTCATGAATTTACAGTAAATATTTATGCCAGTGCAAGCAGAATTGGTATGAACAGTAGCCCAGAGTGCCAGGCTGAGCAAAGATCAGGGTCCCCGGAAGAGAGAAGCCCTCTGGTCAGTCTCATCCGTGTGAAGTCAGTATCCCCTGTCTGTGCTGGTCACACCAGCCCAATCCTCTGCCTCAGCTCTCCATGTGTGCTGCACTCACTGCCAGCTGCCAAGAAAACCCACAAGGCTGCCCTGGTGGCTGCAGAGATCTCTCATTTGCCACGCTAAATCATAAGGCAGATAAGAAGAGACCTGTGAAGTGGCACGGCTTTACACCATGGCAGATGCATACACTCCTGCTCCCTGGAGGCAGCACGCTGGGTGGGGCTGGCTCCTGTCAGAGTGAGCATACCAGGTTTCTACAAAACATATTTTGCATTATCACTTTCCCTGGAGAAACATACAGAGACTCTTGCATGCTAACTGCTAGATCTTTAAAAAAACAAAAGCAAAACCACAACACACACACACACACATACATTCCAACAAACACTATGCTAGTTATTTATTTCTTCTCTAGGATGAGGTAGGAGTAGGGAAAGGGGGAAGGGAATAAGGGTTTGTGGAGGGTTTCTTTCAATTTTTGTAAGGCACTGGGAACAGCAAGGAATAGAACTATTTACAATGTGAAATAAATGTGCAGCTGTGTGTAGTAGTAACTGGTAATAGACAAGAGACTATAAAGGGTGATGGGCTGGGGAAGGTGATGGGGGAAGAGAGCCAGGCATACTGAGTGGGGAGAGAGGTTTTGGGAACCCTGACAGAAGCAGTGGAATAAGGAAGAGGAATTGTAGTGGAAAGGAGAGAGATGGAAAGATAATGAGAATTTGGGAAGCAAGAAGGTAGTTAAACCTATTCAAGACAGCAAGTAGGATGGAAACTGAGAAGAAGAAATGAGATTGAAAAGCTCTTACTGATGCATGTCAGAGAGAGCATGTAAGAAATTAAAAGGAGAAAAATGAGGAAAACAAGATGATTACACGTATTTCTGATACAGCTTAATAGCAAGTATAAATAATTTCACTTACATATGTGTGCATATGCATGCATGTATGTTAAATAAAATAAAGCATTCCCTTTCTCTGAAATATTTCGTTCACAGTTAGGGTCTCCCTTTTAAGGCTATAGAATGTGACAAGGAAGACCATGTGAAACAGCCACTTGGTGCTGATTCCATGCCTTTATCTCTCCTCTCTCTCTGATATTCAACAATTTAGATGATAGTTTTGGCAGAATTGTACAATCATTTGAGATTCTGGATTTTTCAGGCGTGCCTGTGCAAATCGCTCCATGCTACAGAGGGATAACTGGTTCTGACAGCTTCCAGGTAGGACTTCTTCTCTCTCCATACCCTCAGTATGTAAATTAGATCCCTGCTAGATGTCCACAGATGATATGAAATTGAGCTAGATTACTTGTTGACAAACACTTCCTGCTTGGAACTATCCCCTTTTTGCAGAACAGAGGGACTTTAGAGTAAAAAAATTCAAAATTCAGGTCACTTTTCATTTTGGTTCTACCAAGAAAAAAACCAAACAGACAAGAAAATTGTACTGACAAAACCAATCCTGGTTTGCTCAATCTGTATTTATTGGTTTCTGAAAAATGGATGGAGCATTCAGACCTCTCCCATGCACTAGCAGCAGGCAAAGTTCATTCACATCAGGTCTTTCACCCTTCTTCTCCCTTTGGACAGTATAATGTAAAAGCCGCATAAATAGAAATAAAGCTTTAAAAAGCCTGAAAAAATCACCAGCAATATTTTAGCAACCTCCATATGCCTCTCAAATCTGAAAATGTTTTTCTAAGCAGTATATGGATGTTTCTGAGTGCTTCAACCAATTTGTAAAAGAAAATAAAATGGTACATAGACTCAGAATATTCATAGAAGACAATATTTTGGGCTATGTGACCAACTCTGCTTTTCAGAGTTGAAACATGAAATGCACACTGTCATTACATCAGAAATCTATTTGGGATATCCCTGCTCCAGTAACCTTTACATCATTAGCTGCCTGCTGCATTGTGTGTTCAGACAATATCCCAATGTGATAACTTGGTTTCCTTCACTTTGCTCTAGTGTTATTTAGGAGGTTTTTAAAATATATCTATATTTTATACATTTTGTTTAGAACCTTTGGCCACATAGTTTATTCATAAGTAATCACATCGTAACAGAAGAAATCTGAACTGGTATGCCAAGTGCTTCTTACACAGTTGCACCTCAATGCAAAACATTGCACAGCATAAAATTATGCTAAAGGAATGTAAGTGTTTCAAAGTCACTCAGAATTGAGGCAGTGAAATAAATTATGTTATCCACAACTTTATTTTGTTTTGTGAATGAACTGCTATGTGTAGTGACATCCTTTCACTTCATTACCATGACCAAGTTTTCATAAGACTCCTGCTCCACTTGCACATAGGCTATGTTGTGCCCCAGAAATGAGTTGAAAATCCATAGCAAAATTGTAGCATCCTTGCTTCTTTGTTGTGGGAAATCAGAGATATCAAAAGAATTAAATAGGGGGCATAGAAAGATACAATAATCTTGTGGATAAGGAAGTTGAAGGTCACCTAGAAATTCTAACATTATCTCACTTATATCTACAGTTCCAGCATGAGATTTTGACCAGAAACATCTGTCTGTTTTGATATGACTCAGGTTTTTGTTTTTTTTTTTTGAACAGTATTGTTTTAAATTTTGGTCCTGAAATCTTATCAGTAGAAGAGCTGCTATCTGACTAAGTAGGAGTCTGCACAGCACTGCAAGCTTCTTACTTTGGTCTCATTGAAACTCGTTCTTTCACTTATAAAATACAAAACAGAACTCACAAAAGTGATGAGAATTATTATTTCTGAAACACTAAAAAAATAAATACAGCAGAGCTGACACAGAAAAAGGTCTAAAGTATTCATTGTTCAATTAAAATTTAGGTCTTGTTAAGCACAAGTTGCTCATTCATGATTTTCAAGCAGAAGTGCCAGCATCTGCAGAATCAGTGTTCTCAGTGAGCAAATATCCATTACTTCAACACTTTTCAATTGTTTCTCAGGGAAAATCTAAACAATATATCCTTTCAGCTTTAAACCAGATAATGTGGAACACCGTCTTAAAGGAATTGTGATTTGGGGCTGCATATGGTTCTATGCTAATAAATTAAGCAGCTGCCAGGAATGTTCCCAGACGCTAAAATGTTATTGTCTGTGTCATAAAATTGTAAAAATATTTCTTGGCATGACTTTGGCCTCAGCCAATTAGCACTTTTCCCAAGCAGCTACATGGGCCAGGGACCATTCCTAGTAGGCAGACACTGTGTGGCTATCCTGCTTGAAAAGGTAAAAGAGTTTAACTGCATGCTTGGATGCCATTGCCATGCATGTCTGCCAGTCTCAGCAACAGAGAGCGACTTTGGCCCAGTTATTTAGAAGTATTAAGCAGAGCGATGAGAACCAGGGTCCCAGGCCAGTTTATCTGTCCAAACATATTGTTCATCTTTCCTTCTACATAAGCCCATTTTTGCATTATGAGATCCAATGGAATACTGATATATGGAGTATACCATGGAAAATACCACTCATGCAATGGGCGTGGAACTATAACTCTCATGACACAGGAAATAACTGCAGGGTAATTTCTTTTAATACAGGTAATTTTTTCATGAGGGGAAAAAAGGGAGGCAAAATTTGTATAAACAGGTCACACCCATTTCCAGTGTGATTTGGACTCCATAAAGACTTTCCAATTCACTTTTATTTCATTTTACAGTTTTTAGGTAAACATTTGCCTGACAGTAGGTAAGATGTGTGCAACCACCTGCCTACCCAAAACAAAAACAGCGATGTTCAAGGGCATGGCAATGTTCTACATGAAACCCTTGGATGAATGAAAGTAAAATAAATTTTACCTAATGAGGAAAATGCTGGGTTGAGAAAATGTAGCAAGAGAGTGAACCCAGAGTTAAAATGGGAAGTTTTCAGTATCATTTCTCTTCAGAGCAAAACAGCAAAGGAACTCACCCACTGGTGCAAAGTAATGCCCCAGAGTAGCAATTGAAGAGCATAGGAAGAGTTCCTAGCTCCCACACTAAGAAATGCTCCTTACTCTCACCAGTTCCGACATCCATGATGCGGAACACAAAGCTTACATCTTCTTTCTTCTTAGCAAGTCCAAAAGACTTCCTTAAGGATCTTTTCCAACCCAAATGAATCCATGAGTCTATGAATTCATCTAATAGACAATGAGAAGAAAGCCACATGTGCTTCTTCAGGTCTGCTCAGTAACTGTAAGATATTTTCTTGGAAACCATGCCTTATCTTCACCATTTCTGTGTGCTCAGTTATTCTCATCCCTTAATGAGGGATAAGTCATTCTCAGCCTGTTGTATCTTCTTTCTTCTGACCTTACATTCTTTCTTAACTTGCCTTCCAAATGAAAACCTGCCCTTGAAACAGCCCTTCAAGTTAATTTCCATTGTTGGTGTCCACCATAACAGCCATCCTCTTCTCTTTACTCCCTTAGAATTGTTCCCAACATCTGTGCTTTCAAGATTGTCTTCCCTTCATGTCCTCACTTCAGCAGAATTTTTTCACAGCCGCTATCCACTCCTCAGGCTCACAATCCCCTTCACCCATGCTTTTTGTCATTCCTCACTGTTCTCTTTGCTGTGCCTGCCCTTAGAAGTTGTCCTTCCTCCTGTCTTCCTCATCACTGACCCATCAAAGTCTCCACTATGCCTGCACTTTCCGATATTTCCCTCCTTCATGGACCAGTTCATGTTTCTCAGCAGACCTCTACCTGAAAACAGATGCAGTTCTGAAACCATCTCATCAGGCTCACCTGCACTTTCTGGTGCCTGATACCATAATGACAAGATGATGCTGGGCTCCAGGTGGGCACAAGCAGCTGCTATCAAAGCACTGTGGGATCATCATAACAAAAAGGCATAACAAAATATGTAATGGGCAGAAAATGTTCCTGGCTGGACTGTCAGCAGCACCCTCTTTTCCTCATTCTGTATTTCACCTGGCGCAAGTGACAGATGGGACTTAACAAGTGAGGCCATTATTACATGCCCTTTTCGGTCCTTATCTTTGAGATGTCATGGACAGAAAGAAAACAGATTACAAGGTGTGACTCAGGCTTTGTTTACTCTCTTCTGTCCAGACCAGACCTAGAAGTTTGCAAATGCATTAAAAGCTTTCCTTCTTCCTTTTGCTTTTCTTACCCAGCTAAGGGACAGACTGTGTGGGAACTGAGACATTTGCAGGAGGCATTCATGAGTTATTTTTACTTTCAGTCATGTCTTGTATAGGAGACATACCACAGGCATATGTAGAAATGAGAACCTTTGCCAAAATAATTTCATTCTTGGGAAAAAAGATACATCTTCTCTCCTGTGCAAACAGACCTACTAATTTTTCAATTACTGTTTCTAAGCACATGAAATTCAGAATATTTTTAAGATATCTGTTGCTTGAAATTTGAGTTTATCCTGCTGTTCAAATGAAAAAACTTGTAAATGTCACACACTTGTCTGAAGCCCATGCAGGCCTCTGTGACCTCATGCTCTCTCCTCTGGTTTGATAGGTACCTCACCCACTGCAGTGCAGCATCAGAGCCTGTGCCCCCAGTGTTCCCATTGTAACAGGTCAGTCCAACTTCCTGTGATCCATCCCCCAGCTGAGCCCGGCATGTGTGGCCACACTGCAGGAGGGAGATCTCACCTGAGGAAGGGTGTCGCTGAGGGAGACCCTATGCCCAAAGAATTCCCTGCTGAAGTCAGTCTCCAGCTGCAACTGCTGTCTTGCCAGGTAACTGGACTTGCCAGGAATGTCCCTGGCACACAGTACAGTCTCACAGGTGGAGTATGAAGAGCTTCAAAGGTCTGAAGTTAATTATCTCCAGACTGGAGACTACCAGGTGCTACTGTCTCAGGGCTGAACTACAAAATAGAGTTCTCCATTAGCATCAAAGAAAGAACCTGCTAGCACTATCCCACTGTGATCATCTGCTGCTATCAATGAAGTGGCATTTGGAAAATCACAATTGGTAGATCTCCATCAGTAATTTACTATAGAACACTATTTTTAATTTAAATTATCCCTTTTGTCCCCAGAGAAATAAAAGATACCTTCCCTGGAGTTCCTCAGTTGTTAGCCAACAATAAGGGATTTCTCGCCTTTGCCAACACCAGCCTGAGCTTTCCTCGAAGCACTGAGCCACAGCTGGAACTTGCCTGGTCTACATGGTGCAAAGTCCTTGTGTTTTGGACAAAGGAAGCTCTGCACAATATCAGAGCAGCCGATACAGACTCTGGTATTTATTTATGATAAAGAAAAGAGCAGTCTTATGAATGGCTGAAGGATAACAGGTAACAGAAACTTATGCTGTGAATATTAGAGTATTAATAGCTGTGCTGCATTTTTCTAGTCTGCATCCTGGGGCTTTCGTTAGTAAGGCTGTGGAAAGAAAAGACACCTTCCTATTATCCCAACTGGTATGCTTAGACAGATTTCCAGGTATCAAAGCCTTTTCATGAAATGAAATATAGGAGAAGAAAAGCAGTGTACTATAAAGGCCCCAACCACAGAGGAAATTGAGATCGCATGGCCATACACTCAAATCAAAAAGTTCCACAATGAAGAAATTTTGGTTGTGTTCCCTTATATGATAGCTGTGAGCAAGTACTTTGAGGTGGTCTTTCACTGCAGGATCACCTGCTGTTTTGCCTGTATAACCCTGCTCATCCAAATCAGACAAGGAAAATCCCCCTTAGTTCAACTTATTTCTGTCATATTAAAGCTGTTTTCAGTGTTTCACTTTTCCACTTCTCATTATGTTAATGTACTTCTCTCACACATTAGGGAGACTCCCCACCTCTCTTTCATAGCACTGTCACTCCAGGTTTGAGGAACACCAAAGCCCCCACCACCTTAAAGATCTTTAAAATGTAACTTACAGTTTAATTTACTGTTTCTGTCCAAGATCCTGGAAAATTGCACTTCAGCTGCAGTCACACCTCAGTGGGAATGCCAGCTTCAATCCATTTCAGAGAGGGTTTTGGAAACCTTTTCCAGCCCCAAAACTGCTTCGCCAGCTGTTTACTCCATCCTGGAAAGCCACAACCATCTCTCACCTGTCTCATGGTCTCTTGGACTCCTCCACTGCTCTTCACAGGGGAACTGGGAATTTTGTTCTGGTCACTTGGTCACTTAAGCAGTTCTGCTGCTGCTCATGAAGGGTTTTGATTGTCAGCCTTTTCAGTCCTGTTTTTGCATAAGGGTTTGTATGTTTGGGAGTATAGTCTCTAGAGTTATTTAAACATCTATTCTTCAGCCCGATGCTGTTTAACAGCTTTAAATATTCTGCTTTTGGGGTGTTATTTTCAATTGGCGCACTTTCTTATGTCAGTTCTCTGTAGCTGCAGCTCAGTTATTCTGCCTCATGCCGACATTGCAACCTCAGTGACAGAGTGTGGCCTGGGATCTCTCTCAGTAGAGAGAGACCTTGTAGAGGTCAGACACCTGTTACAGCTGAGCATCAACAAAAGACAGATTGCAATTCTGAGTCCCTGTAAATACTCATTGTGATCATATATTATCACCCACTCTACCCTTCCAAGGACGTGAATGCATTTTCAAGCATTTATCAATTAAGCCTCAAAATATCTCATTGAGGTACTGCAAATTAGGTGATAAAGGGATCAATTTACCTAACACTGATATGCACCTACTTCAGAAATTAAATGGCACATCACAGCTATTCAACAATGCACATTTAAATCCCTGAATGATGGACTACAGCCACAAATGAGGAAATTAAGTCCGGCACTGCAGCACTGTCAGGTTCATTTAGCAGCAGTCTCAGCCAGGAGTTTTTGAAAGTGAATTCTCTTGGGTGAGAAAAAAAACCACTAAATAGGATTGTGAAATACATGCGAGAAATAGCCTTATGTCTGCCAGTCTTATCTCTGGTGGATGACTAGACCCCAAATGTACCCATCAATTGGTTACCTAAAGTCTCCTTTATGAAGATTTCCTTCGTCTCTCAATGTTAAGACTGCAACTATGGAAAAAAAATTGTGCTACCTTAGACAGCATTGTTCCTGCTTTGATTACTTCCAGCAGTAAGACAAATTTCAACCAAAACATAGAAGTACACACTAAATACAGGGAGGTAGGCATATGTATATTGTGTATGGAGGTTTATGCTCATACACATTCTGATATATATACTATAAACATAGATATGTATGAACATATATATATATATATAAAACATATATATATATAACATATATATATATATAAATTATTTGGTATATATTTGCTCCACAAGGGAAGTATATTTATGTGCTGCACACTGAGTAAAGTACTCAAGTGTTTGAATTTGGCATTATTGATGAGATTTTTGGCATTATTGAGGTTGCCTGATATCAAGAGAAAATGTGGCAAGGAGGTGTCAAAATAATTTTGTTTATGGAGCAAGAAGCAAAATCTTACTGGTGTTAAACTTTAAAATGTCATTAGGAGCAGAAAGTACTCTTCAGAAAATATCAAAATTTAAGAGTCTGGAAACCAGACTGTAATGGGATGGGGTTTTTTGTTGCACTAACAAGGCATTCTAAGGTTCAAGTTTCACATTGTTTCCAGAAAAAATCACACACCTTCTACAGAAGATATGAGCTTCAAGAAAACCCAGACGTGGTCTCTCAGAACTTTCAAACTCTGTGCAGAAAGCAGAACGATCATGCATTTATGATGCTTTCTCCACAGAAGGGCCATCCTACATTTGGAAACCCAAGAAACCAAGGCTGCCCAAGTAAGGGTTTAGATAAGTTGAAGAAAAATTCGGACACCTTTCCATCTGGTTTCTGTCAGAAATTCTTTTCCTGGCTCATTGGTAGCTGATTACATGGCATTTCTGAGAGATATTTCTGTTTCAAAGAATTGACAACTTCTGGTGCAAGCATGTCTCATTGGAAAATTTCCAACTGCTTTCCTAGTTTCTTCTTGACAACTACGATAATATGGAAAGTTCTTCTTTTAGAACCCTGATCATCTTAGCACCAGAATAAATCAGGACTAATATTATTGGAGCCTTTGATTTTAAGTTGGCAGAAAATTGTTTTGGGGAATCTGGGTCTCTACTCTCCCTTTAGACTTCTGGCTGAATGTCTGTGAGGTATTGCTTCTATCATTTAGAAATATTGGTAAAATATGGTCTTTGAAAAAGAATAATGTAGAGATTAGATTACATGTTTGGTGACCTTGGAGTCTGATTACAGCAATTTTTTTCTTGATTCTCTGCTAATTTATCAGCAGGTTCTTGTTTATACATAATGTGACTGCTACCACAGATTTCTGGCATGGTCTTGGCCAGCATACTGCTTTATAAATGCATCTTGGTGACACTGAAGCTGCAAAAGCCATTTTAATTGCATCTGTGGCCAGCCACCTTCCTAAGTATCTTCCCAACTTCACTGTATTTATTCTAATGCACTGAACACCAGGAAAAGAACCTCTATTGTTTCTATTTCTCAGGAGGGAGAAGAAAAATATCCTCTTTCTTTGCTGATCCATCACTCAGCTGCTGCTGCCTGCAATCAGTCTATTGACTGCTGAGCAGTGAAGAGCTCTTGCTTGGCACTGTCAAGGCTCCTTTGTTTTGTGTTAGTGAGATGCTCAGTGAAGCAGAGGCTGGCTCCTCAGCCGAGCGCTTGCACTGTGCACATGGAGTGTGGAAAGCCCAGATGTTTGGCTTCTGGCAGCAGAAAGTGGGGTGGCTCTCCCATGAGCTTTCAGTTTCAGGCTCCTGGAGCAGAGAACTAGAGCACCATCACTCAGTGACTCGGGCATTCATCTTGGAGGCCAGCTCAAACCCCCAGACAGAAGCAGAAAGAACAATGGCTCTTAAGTGTATTCATTAGCCAACAAGCTACTGGCTGATTTTTGGTAAAACAAAAAATTATATCCATCATTGACAGGAAGTTCTACATTCAGTCTCAAAATTCAGCCCTCTCAACACTTTAAAAAATCAATAATTTTTTTCTTAATTTTATTTTTTTTTATTTCAAAAAGAAAAAACACAGCTTTTTTTTTACATTTCTCAGGATCTCTTTTATTTTCTTATGTGGTGGAAGATTTTAGGTTTAGGTTTCTTTTAACTATGGGATAAGTTTTTATGCTAAACACCTTGAATGAATAGGCCTATAACAGTCTGGTCACTGTACAGAATATCATGGTGGAAAAACAGATGCAATAAATCCTCCCAGAGAATTTGAAGCAAATTTATTTGAAAGCCCTCTAGTATTCTTACAGGTTGAGGTTCAATATAGTGCACAACAGAAGCACAGTAGAAGAAATAGTTTCCTTTGGTCCTGTGTGAAAAACCTACCCAGAATGTACACGTGTAATAAGGCTGCTAACAATTTACCCATCATTAGGTCTTTGTATTCCAATTTAAAATTTCTTATTGACTGATTCCAAATCCTGGAGATAAAATTTCCTCTTGCCTTTCATTTTTCACTGTGAATAGCTGATAATCTGATGCTTTACAGAAACCTGTCTGGGTCCCTAACCTTGGACAGCTTTTGTGCTCCACTGTCAATTCCTCTGAGCATTATAGCTGCTATGCATGAATGCTGTAATTTTACAGCATGACCTGCAAAGAGGAATAGAGGCAACTGGAACCTATTAGACCATGAACTTCATTTTCTGAGGACCTACAGCTCCTGTTGAAGTTGTGCATATTGGCAATTTCTGAAAATGAGAGCCCCTCCCCCACCTTTTTATAAGAAATTTTGACAAAAGCCTCTGGGGTTGGAGCATTGTTTCAGGAAGGCTGATAGTTAATAAACCTTGTCAACGCTGCCTCATTCTTCTAATCGCTTTTTACAGTGTGTTTTGGTTTAGTTTTTAATCTCAACAGTTCTCTCCTCTCTCTCTCTCTGCCTGTATTTTTAGCTTTATGACTGAAAGCCCTTGTTGGGAAATACATACACATGCATCACTTGCAGAAAAGTGAAATGTGTTTCTGCTGCTGTTTTTTTAGTTCACAGTATGTATTACTTTTTTTCCCTTGGAAATATTTCCTGTAAAACATTACCCTGTCTTCATAAGTGGAAACCAAACCTTATTTGTTATGGATACACAAACGTTTTCAAAGGCAGATTCTTTCTTCTAATAAAGAATGGATGCATCCAACTTTGTCTAACTGCTGAATCTAAGGATGCAGTCACTATGAGTCCTGACAAGTTTTAGGACTGTGTTTTAGAAAGTCCACTAGCAGAAATCAATATAGCTGCAATAAATCCAATTATGTTACTTATCATTAGATGTACATCACGAGTCCATGTTCTCAATCCCCTTTAAATCTGGGAAATCTTCCTTGTATTAATCAAGTTAATGATGTAAGAAAGTAATATGTGTATATACATAATTTAGTTGAGATGAGTTTCAACTGGGTTATACCAATAAATGCCATAAATACAACACTTGTAAATAACAGGACTGCACTTACAGGCAGCAATGAGCATGCTGCATTAATAGATTCTGTAAATCAAAACTACTACAGAGAAATACATGTAAACTGATTTAATACAAAGTAGTAAAATCAATGAAAACTAGATGATTTCTTGATTGTGTAATGCACTTATGAAGGTGTCAGGTCATTGTGAGTGCTTGATCTCCAGGACAGCTCAGTGGAATTGATTGTGGTTCCTGTATAGAAAAGGTTTGTTTCTTCATCTGCAGCTGCAGCAGATTTTGTTTTACCCTTTGGTCAGCCTGTGGCAAGCCAGTCAAAGTAACAACTACTGCAAATGTGTGCAGCATTGGTGCTACTTTTGGACATCTATTATCAAACCCATGATTTTAGATTGAATATCAAATGAGTTTATCAGTTTAATATACATGCTGCAAATCTGTACCCTGTCAAGCCATTTGGTCCTGCCTGAGCGAGTTTAGTGACTGCTCATAAACACCACGTTATGTGACAAGATGAACTTTGCTTGCTGCCTTTATTCCAGAGCCACCATGCAGCTGGAATAAAAAGGTCACACTACAGTGAAAGGGTCGGGCTAAATGTAACTGTAAATTACCTTTTCCCTGAACAACAGGCTTAAGCCAATAAGAAGTCTCCCTAGATGCGTGTTCTTCTGGTGCCACTGAAAATCAAGCTATTAATCTGTCTCTGAAAAAAACAGCTGTGGATCTTCTACTCAGTTGAATAACTGGTTCATACAGATGTTGAGATGTGAAAGACAAAACTCTGAGCAGCAAAGTCAGCACAAGTTGGGTGGAAAATATAGGGAGAACCAAGGGCAATTGTGGAGAAGTTAAGGAATGATTTGCTAGAGCATGAATCAAAAAAATGCTCTATCTTTTAATGTTCACTGTTGAATGTACTCACAGATACTAAAAGATCCGATGGCTGCAATCTGGTCTAACCTTTTATCTCTGATCTGATAACTCACTCTGGACTGTAGCAGTTATGAGTGATCATTTCTCTCACTCGCAAAGATGAATGCAAACATCTCCACAGCTCTCAGCCATTATGCATTCTGCAATTCTCTGTGTGTGAATAAATAAGCTATACTATTAAATTAATAAGAAAATTTGGCTTCACTTAAGTTACAGCAGGGGATGTAGTTTTCTTTTTCTCTCCTTATTAGCAAATGAGAATTTGTAACCACAGGAATGTTAATCACAAGCCACTAAGTGCCTGTTCACATCCTCTCTGTTTGCTGATGCAAATGAGCTGATAGGAAACTGTATATTTTAGTTTATAACTTATTTTTGAGAAAAAGTCTATATTTCATACAGGAAAGCAAACTAAATCCCAATTGTTCTTCTGCAGCAAGGAGGCAGCAGAAGATTTTCCATGTAAAAAAATTAAATGGTTAAACCATAAAATACATTTTTACTACTGTACCATTAAACTCCACAAAAGTGGTCATGATGCCATTTAATGACTGATTTGATGTGTAACAATTGCACATTAGCACACTCAGAGTTTGCTTGGGATCATTAAATAACTGTGTTATTAAGTGTTGCTAACAACCACTCTTTCCTGCATTATTTGATAATATATACCTTCTGCATATCTCATATGCAGCTAAGCATAAAGGCAAGACTGAGTGGAAAACAGATCATCAAATTCTATCAGTTTTTCACGCTTCACAGATTGAATTTCGCTGCTGTAATAATTCTGATGCATACTGTAATTAGGAAAGAAAATCAGTCTTTCTATACTTAAAACAAATATCTGTTCCTAGAGTTTAAATCAGGGATTATATTCCAAATACATGGCTAGTGAAGTAGTCCTTTCTCCTGTACCAGCACATTTCCACCCTCACCCCAAAATACTTCCCTAAAGAAGTAAAAATGGAGTGGTTTGGGTTTTAGCCAAAAGGTCTATCATCTCAAACACTTTTCTTCATCAGGCATGTTCTTCTTGAATAGAAATTAATTCAGTTGCAAGTCTACCCCTCAGTCAAAGAGGCAAAATGAGGTAACACAATTAAGCACCTCTTTGTGGGGAGGGCAAGGGAGGCTGGCAATGGAGACCTTGGGGCAGTGAGAGGCCAGCTGAGGCTCTGGGAACATCTCTGGGAGCTCAGGTAACTTCTGCTCCATACAGCTGGACTCCAACCAGTTCCTCTCCTCATCTTCATCCTCCAGATGCTTCTGCATGGCAGGAAAAGGTCCCTCTTGCCATAAAAGATTTTTCTGAGCTGTCATGATTTAACCCCAGCCAATAACTAAGGATCACATGGCCCCTAGCTGAGAAACCCCCAGCAGAATGGGAGGGAGAGAATTGGAAGGATAAGAATAAGAAAACCCATGGGTTGAGATATGATAAATTTAAGAATGTTAGTAGTAGTAGTGATGATAATAATAAAAATTAAAAAAAAAATAATCAATAATAATAATAATAATGGAAAATAACCAAGAGCGGCAATAAAACCCCAGAAGGACAAGTGATGAAAATGAGAACTATTGCTCACAACTGACCAATCAACCAATCAATGCTCAGGGAGTCCCTAAGAAGCATTCCCCCCAGCTAACCTTCCCCCTGGTTTTATAGCTAAGCATGGCATGATAAGATATCCAATATCCCTTTAATCATTTGGGGTCAGCTTTTCTGGCTGTGTTGCTTTCCAACTCCTTGTGCACCTCCAGTCTCCTTGCTGGGGTGAGACACCACAGGAAAGGCCTTGACCCTGTAAGCACTGCTGAGCAGTAACTTAAACATCCCTGTGTTGTCAATACTATGTTCAGCAAAAATCCAAAACACAGCCCCATGTTGACTACTGTGAAGAAAATAAACCACTCCAGCCAAAACATAGTATACTGAGCACACCTGAGAAAGTGAAGGCAAAGAGGAGGCTCCTTTTGAGGGATCTTGGTTTTTTTTTTCCTTTATTTTATTTTGTTTATGCCTTTTTGAGGAGGAGGCTCTGTTTTACAAACTACTTTTACTGGATGAAGCCTGGCTGGTTCATCTCTGCATTTTTTCCCCAAGGCCACGTTACTGCACAGTTCTCCCACAGGGTTTAGTTGTGCAGCTTGTTCCAGTTTCAGAGAGATGACTGATTCTGCTGAAGGTACTGGTGCATAAAATTGGAGTGCCAGGAGGACCAGTAACATTTCTAGGATGAGAATGGACTTTAAAAGCGTAATCAGAGCGATTCTTTCACTTAGCAGACAACTTCCTGCAATACCTCTACTCAACTTTTCACAAGTGTCAGGCCATGAACCTTGAAACAGTCTAGTAACAAAGACAAGTAATAGGAGTTTTAGCTGCTTAAGCATTAATATTACAACAGGTGTAAGAAATAAACATAAACGTTCACAGAGGTTGCATATTTATAGTCTAAACCTGCAAAACATAATGTGTCTTAAATGCATATGGTCTAAACTGTCCCCATTCAATCCAGTAGCAAAACTTTCTCTGATGTCAATGGTATAGGATCAGGGCCTGTGTTTTAATACAGGTGCAGCACCTAGCACACCTTTAGGATTGTTAAAAATTATATGTAGAAGCTGTAGTGTAGCTTGTCAAAAGAAGAGAGCCTGTGGCATTTCCAGTGTGCTGTACTCCTGTACATCTTAAGCAAGCTCAAGGTTTTTCAGAGGTGTGGGGAAGATGAGTTTTGATGTTATGAAGTGTAGTAAAACTGAGGAGGAAGTTGGGATTAGGCTGCTGATTCCATGAGAAGTGAGGATGGGACAATGGCAATGGCTTGGAGGGCCGGACCAGGAATGACCTGGTGTTGCTCCCATCCTGGGTGTGGGGAGAATGGGTTTCTGTGAGGAGCTACCCCATACCCACCAAGACTCTGGGTAGTCACAGCAGGGCAGGCCTATTTTCTAATACAGCAATGACCACTCTCACCAAGGGTATTTTGCTGTTCTGGGCAAATGCCTGCTCTGCCTACTCCACAAGCTGGCTCTACCTGCCTGGATTCTGTCAAGACTGCTTTCCTACCCATAGTGTAATGTATTTAAAGCTTTGGGGATTTGGTTGTCATATTTTTTCCAGAAGCCCTTTGATGCACAGCTGCAGTTACACTTCCCCATGTGTCAGACTTTCCAGACATGTTGGGAGAGGTTGCACTATGAGCAACCCCATGGAAGAAATGCATCCCTTAATAAGAAACCCAGTAACAAAGAGCAGCCTATTTCTCCATGGTGTCAGATCTCATGGTCAAGTTCCTCAGCAAGGTGCCACTTGAAGATGTCTCTTCAATGTAAGGAGCTTTTTTTTTTTTCTACCAAGTGTTTCTGCCTTGTTGAATTTTTGTGATGAACAAAAGGTGAAGTTGTCTTGCAACTTTCCCCTCTGTGGGGATGCTAATAGGATCGTCCTTCTCACAGCCACCTGTTTTCATGTAACTTGTGGGAGCTTGATATCTTTGACAGCAGTTTCAACTCAATTTGACAGCCCAGTGGTTTCAGAAAGTACAGTGGAGGGGGACACAGAGCACACATTTAGGGGAGTGCATGACCTCTGCTGCCACGGGGAACCAAGCAGAGCTACACTCTTACAGTAACATTACTATTCACCAGAATAAAAGTATAAAAGCTCATACAAAGCAGAATGGAACAAACATGCAGAACACTAATAAAACCTTTCTCTTCTTCTTACAGAACTGCTCTGCATTAGCACTGCATTTTTTTAATCCAGGGAAAATTTTAGGGCTCATGAAATAGTTTTAATTGGCATGTTTTCATTACTTTTTCAATTTGCATCTTCGTGGAATGCCTCTTTTATTTTTTTTTTATTTTTAAGGGGAAAGTGAAGACTGTGTTAATAACATGCTAAACAGTTAAAACTAGGGTTTGAAACTCCCTAAACACCAAGGATCTTTTCAGCAGCCAAAAGCTGAAGGGAAGGGAATTTTTCCATTGGAATAATTTTAAAAATTAATACTCTTTTTATTATAAAGCAAAATATTTGGAAGAAAATGAGACCACTTTCACAAACATATAAAATAACTCCCTCCCAAACACCTTTTGCATGCCTTGTTGTGTTCTCAACACTGGGTGCACAAGGCTCCAGCTCAACAGTGCTGCAGGTTTGGTAGTGGGCTATGCTGTTGTAACATTGCTTCAATCACACAATCACTGCCGACTGTGTGACCAGGCTGGAAGCTGCACAGTTAATGGATTAAATGCTTAGCTGTGCTCTCCTCTTTGATCAGAAACTGTATTTTATCTTTAGTCCACTGTGCCATGCTAGCAACAGCATTTCTATTAAGTTAATTTGGTTGTGAGTGGCTTTCACTCATACTTGCAGAGTTTGGCCAATATCTCCATGAGCTGGTCTCTCATTAATCTTGTCAAATATATCCTAATATCAGTGCATACCAAGTTCTGACAACTGACATCTACTTGTCAGCAGATTTGAGTATTTTCTGTGCATATAGGCAAAATTTGGATCTCCTTGAGGTCATATTCACATTTCACACCAGGAATGTAAAAATACACCTGTAAAGATGAAAACTTCAATTGGATATCTCTTATAAGAAAGAAAAAGTACCTGAAATATATTATGACCTTCTGTATTTTAACTGAAGATTAAGTAAATTTCCCAGCATATGAATTAAATCATCACTACTAATAACAAGAATGTGCTTCTTTAAAATGCAAACTCCACTGTTGGTCTGCAGGGGCAGAGAATAAAACAAGGCAGAGAAAGTAATTATGTGAATAGAGTCAAAGGTTCACTAAGACTGCAAAAACCTTTGCCTGAACGCCACCAAGTCAATTAACCGCAGCACTTAGTGCCACATTCAGTTGAATAGTTCCTTTTTTTTTATAAAAAATATCTAACACTGAGCTAGAATAAAGTAGAAGTTCCTGCACAATTTGTGGTCAGCATTAGTTTTTTCTGGACATGCCCAGCATTGGTGAACATGGGTTCTCCCTCACAGAAGAAGCAGTGCTGGCTGCAGATCAGCAAGACCACCCAGCTCATTTCACTCAAAGACAGATGACAACAGTACTAGGCTGGGTCAGCCACTGCCTTGTCTAACTAAGTCTTGCAAAACTTCACTGGCAGAGATTCAACAACCTTAACTGCTATCCTGTTCCTCTCCTCTAGTTTACTACTGAAGACCTTTTCCTTATATTATCCTAATTCAATCCTCCCATCCACAACCTGTTATTACCACCTCAAAGATGTCTGACCCAAACTTCTTTTGGTCAGTAGATGACTGAAAGAAGTTTGGGTCAGACATCTTTGCACCTTCTCTTCAAATACATGTAGGCTCCCATCATGTTGCTCCTTACCATCTTCACCAGACTTTGCACCAGTTCATTCCACCTCTCCTTGCAGTAAATGCATCCATTGCTTGTACTCACCAAGGCAGTTCTCTGCAAGACCATCTCCAGCCTCTCCCCTGTGTGCTGGCACCCCACTTAGTACAGTGGGGTCCTACAAGATTTCTTATATTTATACATATAAACTGGTTTTGCCTTCTATTGTTACTTCATATACACATTAAACAAATTTTAATTCATGTCATCAACAAGAATAATACTGCAAAGGATAAGAGTGGTAAGAGCATGAGGTATACAACTAATTCTTTTCCCATTTCAAATCGACTTAAATCTGTGTAAATGTCCAAGCATTCAGTACTGTTGGATTCTGCTTCACTGACTTGGGAGACAACTAACCACAGTATGTAAAGTACTTCCTAGGTTTGTTTATGAGCACTGAACAGCAATGATCTGTACTCTTGAACATTAGGATACCACCTTACATGCTTTTGCCCCATTTCCAGTCCCCTCAAACAATTCCCAGCTGAGGTTTGGGAATTGGAACTTACTAGAAATATTCCTAACAGGTGCTCTGTGCTCACTACACCCTAGAAGTGGAGAAAATTTAGTAGCATAAATCTGAGACATCAAGTAGCCCAAGCACTTTCAGAGCCTAGGCACAATCCTGGGTGTGTTTAACTTACTAGTGCAGCCATACATGCCTGCCCCGTACTAACTACTGTATTTATACAACCACACTAATTGAGAAATAAATCATTTTTCTTTCATGACTGAAAAAAAATAAGTCCCATGTTACTTGGAATGAAGCACTGATCGATAAAGTTATGCCAAGAAAATAAAACCCAGCTAAGATGCAGCAGAAACCTTACCACTTTCCATAACAGTCTTTACTCCTATTGGCATAATAGTAAAAAAGGACTCTGTGATTTAGAAATAGGCAAATGTGCTGCTCTTTGCAGAATGTATTTTTATGTCAGCTCATCTCTTTCATCAGCCCTTCCTCCTTAAAAAAAAAAAAAAAAAGAAAAAAAAAAAAAACAAAAAAAAATATAACTTGTCTGGAAAATTTTGAGCTATTTATGGTCTTTGAGCTCTGGATATCTCTCCATCATACTCATTCTGTTGTTCCTTCCATCCTGCTTCCCCCTTCACCACACCTTGCCCATAGCTCTGCTGCCAAGGGCAGATAGCCTCTGAACTCTCTCATCTGGCTCCTTCTCTGTGCCAACCATGGCTCCCTCACTGTTTCCACAATGGCATATTTTGAAAGGCTGTGAAGGGGGTTGCTCCATCCTCCCTGAAGTCTGATAATCCAAATTGGAAAGGGATCAACTATGCATCAAGTGTCACTGTAACTATGCTGGGGTTGCACAACTCAGCCTCCTGCTGCTACAGTGACAGCAAAGAGCTTTTTAGGTTCCATTATAGATTTCTGTGAGCATATACAGACAGCTCCCCAACTATTCCTCCTCACTGAATTTTTATCTGTCTTTTCTTCTGCTCTTTTTTCACACTTTCTTTCTTTCAAGGCATTTTTATGAAAATACCTAATAATGTGGATGACATATTGACATTTTCTAAAGGTTTATGACTCAGACAAAACTTCTGCAATCACTGCTTCTTGTCTTGACATAGCCATAAGAAGCAGCTCAGTTCTTGAAAGGTGAAGAGGCATGGTGGTGTTAGCATCCAAGAAGGAATCACGGAGGCAGGTGCACAGATGGAGGAAAACACCACCTTTAACACACTCCAGTGAAAGCAGTCCGAGAAAAAAAAAATACGGAATTTATTCTGTCTCTGGTGTGGCCTGAGAGGAGTTCAGAACTTTCTCCTGCAGAGCGATTTCCTCATCACGTTACTGGTGAACAGAGCTCTGAACAGTTTTTGAAAATCAAAGAAATTGAATGGCAGTTACCTGATTCTACCATATGCTTAAGCCAAATTAATACATTCTGTGGAAATTCATTTAATCTCTGCACTGAAAGCTACAATTCCCTCTGCTCTATTCCATTTTCCTGCTGTAATGAGTCAGTGTAACCCCTGACTAAAATGTAGTGCAGGAGATGTAGTCAAGGCAGAGACCAACACATTCAGGAGAATAGCAGCGCGTGATTTGGAATTGCAATCGGCACTAACCTGTCACAACTCAAAGGAGCATCGTTAAGTTGTCACTCCATGCAAAAGCCTTGCTTCCTTGACATATTTAAATGGATGAAAACTTGCAGAGTTCCTCACATCAACTTTTGGCTTTTTTTGAAAAGCCAAAGCCTGCTTTGGCTTTTCATTATGATTCAGGATGGCAATGGTACCCAAGCATTGGAATGACCTGGAGGAAGGGTTCATCTATGTGCATCCCTACTGCTTGGGGTTATCCTACATGGATACATCCCTGATGTTTTGGGAATGAGTAACCCCAAACCCTTATAACCAAATCGCTTAAGTGATTCTCTAAAAGTGGTAATTCAGTGGTTCCAGCTAAAAACTTTCTCTTACTTTATATTTACTCTCAAGGCTTTAAGACAAGATTAATGGTGAGTTCTTCAGTGAAGGCATGTGACATGAGGCATGTGTTAGCACCATTCAGGACTGTTGTCACATTTTAATTTGCTTCAGCAAGTGTTGTCAGAGCAGTGCAAATGTTAGTAGACAGCTCATCGAGCCAAGAATTTACTTCAAAAACTTTGGGTTTTTCTTCTTATTTCTGGTTTATCATTTTTGAAAGAGCAGTATTTGCTCTTCCATCATACAAAGCTTCTTTTTATTTTCTTTTTTCTTAGTTTCAGGAAGATTCTTACTGGATTTTGATGAGATCAAACTTTTTCCAGAGCTCTTAAATTGGTTGTCACGGTATTATCTTATTCAGTAATATGCAAATGCAGAAATTCAGTTTTGTTCTCAGTGTGATTGTGTGTGCATGTATAAAATTATATTTTTCAAGCATCTCTTTCATAATCTAGACACAGCAGTCAGCATTGTTTATCTGAAAAACTGATTAAGTAGGCTCTCTAGTATACTTCAATTATTAAAAACTAAGTAGCAATCAATCAAAGATTCTTAGAGGAAGTTACTTCATTTTAGTCCAAAGTAAAGCAATCATATTAAAGTAAAGAAATAAAACGTTTTCTATTGTGTTTCAAGCACATAGAAGTGGTTTTGGGGTTTTTTTGCTTGTTAGTTTTCAATAGAGCCAAAACAAAAACATTATTCTAAGTCATCAGCTCACAGTACAGGACTCAGAATATTGTTGAGGTTAATGGGTTTTCAATAGATCCTCAGACATTACTCTCTGAAGTTGACTAGATGAATTGCTAAAGTTGTATGACATTTTTGGGATGAAAAGGACATTTATTTAGATAAAATGTAATAGTATTAAATAGTGCATTATTTATCAATACAGTACCAAAATGGAAACAGGAGGAAAAAACACTAGTGATAATACCCCATAGGATACACTTTTATATTCTGATCTAGCCAACACCAACTTTGGCTTTTTGAGAATGCCATGATGTCTTTATTTATGAAGTTTCTCTCTGATTTTAGTGGCTAGTTTGCATCTGGCATATGGCTGTAAATGTGGCTGATTGATAGTGTCATATCTGGTGTGAAGTCATGGTGATGATTAGCTGACATAAAGTTTAGCAGTGTTTTATCCTCTAGAAATTAGCCTTGATGTTGCTGAGAAAGGTACCAGTGGGAAGGCCTTAAGTACATAAAAGAAACAAAAAAAATACAATGTAAGTGGTGATATGTAGGAGACAAGATATAGAAAAAAAAGCACAATAAGAAATGCTTTCTTTAACATGCAATATTTAACAATGTTGTATCCAGCATTGTTAGCAGTTACAGGAATTGAAAGACAGGAATTAATTAAATATTGAGTTCTTCCAATTTCTGTTAAGAAAAAACATTGATTTTTGCTCTGTTTCTTACTGACAGTAACTTTATAGAGAAGATAACAAAGGCTACTGCACTTGCCATCCTTCTACTCCTGTTCTCAAAAGTGGGTTTAGCCAAATAAATCTGGGATATATTGCTGACATCCTTGCCAAGGCTTTGTTGATTGAACACCTTGGGGTGAGGTGGAGTGGGAACCTCACACCCTGCATCTGGGCCAGTAAAGAAGGGAGGATGCAGACGCTGCTGAGCAGCTGAGCATCAGTGACAGAGCTTGCTGGAAGGGAAAATTAAGCACTGGTCTGGGAACAAGCTATAATTTTAAGAGCCTCTTCTACCGAGTCTAACTTGCTGCCTCTAGCAGAGATCTGTACACAGCAGGCACAACATGCATTCTGTAATTTTCCTAGGATGGATGATGTGTAGTTTTGAAATTAAGATATTAAAATCTTGCATTGTGCCTGCAGTGAATAGGGAAAGCATGCTTTTGCACTGAACTAGATATCCCACATAAAATCTCACAGTGGACAATGGAAAAGAGTGAAGATTTAAGTTCATACTGCATCGCTGTTATCCACATCACTGTTATACAGTGCTGTTATCCGCTGTAAGGAGAAAACTGTTTAATGCTGGGTTATGCTTATATCCCTGGTAAAAAAAAAGGAAGGAAAAAGGTGTAGACTAATTCATACAATGTCTTGTTCTTGAGATTAAATTAATTTGTGAACTTTCTAATATTTTCAAAAGCAGCGTTGACTCTATCTTTCTAAAAACATGGAGGAATGAGGTTGGACTCTAGATCTGTTGTAAAGACTGTTTCCAGCTTCAAAATCTGTCCTTCCACTCTTATGCAGCATAACAAGTTGCTTAATTTTTCATTTATTTTTCTTGAGATCTAAATTCTCCTAATGAAAATATCTTAGCATCATATAAAATATATATCTCAAGCTCCCCTCATCCTTCCTCACATAAAAGCCACCAACACTTGCAGTATGTCCCAGGACAACTCATTTGAAGCATAATTCTCAAGTCCAGTTCGTTGGCTAGATAATTAAGAGACTGAAAACAGAGTTTCTATGGATCTGAGAACACCAGGGACAGCTCAGTTCCCAATATTTTTTTCAACAAGTTTCAATATATGGGCTTTAATGACTGAATCAATGTGTTACAGGACAGACATCAAGATGTTAAAATATTGCTGTATCAGAATTAATTTGCAATGCTTTTCCTTTTCTGTCAGCACAGTTAAGATGACATCATGAAGTTTTTTAGTCATGAACAAAATTTTTTCAGGCCTTTTCCCTTAAGTCTTTTTATGTAAGAAATAATGAAAGCTCACTCATAATATTTTGCATATAAGTACAGCTAATTCATACTGTGTAGAAAGATGTGTAAAGGGCTCTGGTTCTGGGATTTCTTCTACTTTTACAAAGGAAAACGTATCTATAATTAAGCTTATACCATGAAAGACTTTCTTATTGAATTTTCCTTTTGACATGATTGATTTTTGTATTGACTCTAGGAAACGGAAACCAGTAAGTAGAGTCTGACATAAAAGAAATATTTGGGCTCTGCAGTAGTGCCGTTTACTACAGTAAGAGCTAAGCTAGAATGCGAACTGCCACCAGCTTCTTCTGCATATGCAAATGCATTTTTTTCCTCAGGGTCATAATTGCATCCTCTTTGAGGAGGGTAAATAAACACAGCCACTGATTCATCTGTCACTGCAGTGGGGGAGGGTGGGAGGGAATTTGTACATAATTAAGATACCTGGCTCAGAATTTTGGCCTAGGAAACATTAGCGTATAACATGTCGGAAAACTGAAGCCTCTCTCTGCTCTTTCACGTGGAATAAACATGAGAATAACCTGCAGGTGAGTGGCTTTCTGTGCCAACCTGAAATAAGCATTGGCTCTGCTCCTGTTGCTGTTACTCACTGCTCCAGATGACCAGTGATACTGATGTTGCTGTTCATCTGTGTTGAGCAGCAGTACTACTGTGTGTCAGATGCGCTGTAGGTCATAAAATTGCAAAGTGATAGTAGGGATGTTCCAAGTGAATTTTTACCTACTATATAATTTCATAAAACAATAAACACAAATCTCTTGCATTCATCCTGCAGCATAGTTAATTTGCAGAGCATCAGGTGAAAAATCACTGCAAGTTGCTCACCTAATAATAATAACGGTCAGCCAGAATTGCTAATAAATCAGGCTTAGGCACTCTGAGACAGTCTATCTAGATTATTTATTTTTTCATTACAGGGCTTGATTTTGCAATTTATTATTCCTTTTATTATTTACATTCTACTGGTGCCCATGCTTTGCTCTGTTATGGCCCAAATTAGGCAGAAGATGCACATCCCTGCCCCAGGGATCCCACACCAGCTGTCACAACCCAGTCCATGCTTTGTTCAGTGGCAAATCCCACACAGGGAAGGCAGCTCCAGCCATCTTCCCCCAGCTTGATCCTGCAAGCACATGACATGGGGACCTCACACAGAGGTAGAAGTCTGGAGGAGCAGGTACAAATGCTGTGCTGCCCCTGGAGGCAGTGAGGCTGCCCCTGGTGGGGCAGGAGCTTGGCTCCCAAAGACGCTTCTCTAAAAGGCATCTCACGGCAGCATGGCAGTGGCTGGGTTTGGGTAGGCATTTTTCAGCTGAGAAAATCACAGCAAGATGTGGAGTGAAACGCCAGTCATTTCTGTATCTCTGAATTCGTAATGTGCAGAATAAAACGTTAACATGTAACATTTCACTGTTGAAAAAGATGAAAAGAGGCTATTTTCAAATTCCCCAAATGACATGAGTTCTGCAATTAGAAGTAAAGGAACTTCAAAGTCTCCCAAAAATGCTACAATAAGTGTCGTAATGCCTCCAGGGGAGAAAAGCAATAAAGCTGTCATGAGGCGCAGATCTTGCTTTGCCTTCCATTTTGTTTCTGGGCTGAGCAGGCGTCTCCATAAATACACAGCAAATACGTGCATGTACAGTCATGGCTCCTCTCAGTCTTGGGTGTCACAGAGATGTTCCCTCTCTCTTCTTTTCCTGTTAGAAATAAAATAGGCATTGCTGCTTCCACTAACAGGACGGGGTCTAGAAACCAAGCTGGGACAGACTGTGGAGGGAACAATCTATGAAATGTCTTTGGACACTCACTCCCCCAACCTTTATCTGACAGTACTCAAAATTGCTATTTTCCAAATGCACCTCTAAGCTCTTTTTTTTGTATGCTTTTTGTGCAGATAGAATAAATGGAAATAATGGAGTTGTGAGGAAAGGCTTTCATTTGGGTGCACCAAGAGGCTTGTAATAAGAACATTAGCACTCTTATTAAAATGTCTTCTTTGCTCATGCCCCAGGGTTTAGACAGGGGTATTGCATTTTCATTTTCTGAAAAAAAGAAATCTAAATAAAAATCTAATAGCCAATTTCTGAGCACGGCTGACTAGATGGGAACGTGCTAACTTTAATATATTCTCATTAGAGAAATTTTATCCTGCTCCGGTCAACAAAGACATTTTTCCATAGATAACACTCGGTTCAAAGGCAGGACCAGTTCTAGAAGCCAAGATTGCTGTTCCCTACTGCACTGCCAGAAGTTTCTGCTGATAAACCTGCCAATCCTGGGTGAACCACTGGAGTCAAGAGGCAGCATATGAGCTGCCATGTCCCACCCGCTTTCCTACTGGTGTTGAGGATGTGACCAGTAGTTCCCCAGCTGGTTGTTGTGGCCTTCACCAGACCCATCTGGAGCCTGCCCTGAACCCATTCCCGGGGAGAGGGAAGACTGAAGGGATCTATCATGGTCTTCCTCTCAGCTTCATGTCACACCATATCTAGTGGAGTCCTGCCTTAAGATGCCACCCATGTGCAGGTGTACCAGGGAGCAACATATTGCAGTGTTCTCATTTGGAGCCTGCATCCCAACTACTTTCTCCAGCCTTTCTCTTTGTGGATAAATTGTGTGACTGGAATGTCTCCACAGCCACCGCGTGAGGAAAAACGAGCTGAAGCTCAGTGCCAGCCTGGCTCGTAGCAAAGCGGAGGGCCCCACTGCTTATTAATGGGTTTCCACAGGGACTCAGCATGTCATGCTCAGCTCCAGGGGACCATGGCACTGTGACCTGGATGATACATTGCAGTTTTGCACCAGGCAGGAGGCAGTAATTGGGTGAACCCTCCCTGTGAGCAAGACAGCTGCAGAGATCCACACCTTGAAGTCATAGCAGCTTTCCCACAGTTAGCAGAGATTATGTAAACCCCGAGCCAAAGTCCCCAACATCTATTTCATTTTGAACAGAAGGCTAAAATACAAATGGTGAAGTGTTCCAGATTCAGCAACCATAAATACAGGGATGGCATGAACAGTAAAATTAATAGCAGGATCTCATTAGAGTGCTCCTCCCCTGTAAAATAACAAGAACAGAAAAAGCTCCTCATATATGCATACACATTCCTAATTAACTGCCTAGAATACAAAGAAGAATACAGCTCTGGATTGCCTCAGCCATTGAAAGACATTTTGGTACTCAAACCTTCTCATTCCAGCTGGGCAGCTGTTGGAGGCTTTGAGATGCTCTCCTTGGTGGTGGGAATAAGGCAGATGGCCTCAGCTCCTGAGGTGTGTGTGTCCTCATTGGATCCCCCTTCTCCAACTCTCCTGTCGAGCGGTCCATGCAGAAACCCCTCTTCTGCCTGCCTCTGCCATGGTGCTTAAGTATCTGTTCAAAGTTAAGCTTTCAAGTAGTTTCTATATAAACTGGAAGCTGACAGTTTTGTGTACAAGTAATTACACAACAGCTTTATGCTTTGCATGGCCTCTGCTCACTTCTATAATTAAAATAAATCAGTAGATGTATTTATTGTAAATGTTGAAAATCTGCAAAGTAAAATAAAATCACAGCAAGCTTAATGTACTACATAAATTTGGAAATCTGCCCCTTCATATCAAAGTATAAATAAAAGCATTTATGCAAAGTGCAAAGACTATTGGAAATTCTGAGCAAAGATGTTGAGATATAGCTGAACAGCAGGTTAAATTATATTATTTACAGGATGTGTTTCCCCTAGCATCAAAAAAAGAAATGTAAACCCTTCAAGAAAATCATAAATATTTTGGATTTGCATCTAATAAATCATGACAGAGCTGAAATACTATAACAGTTTCTCACAATGCATGATTTACTTTGCTGGGGAGAAAATAGTATTTGGCAATTTGTTTGTGCTGAAACAGGCAGCTGTTTCAGAAAGTCACTAAGAAAGCAAAGGTTATGTTACCTTTCATTTGCTCTGCTGTTTTAGGAGGAATTTGTTCCAAATATTGTCCCTCTCTCTAATCTGTCTATATTCAGAATGGGACTATAAAAACAAAAAAGAAAGGAGGAAAACTTTAGAGAAGTTCTTCAAACTGCAGGGTGAAGCGTTTCCCTGAGACAGCCACAGATATCTGCAGAAAACTATTTCAGAGGTTTATTACACTTTTGTACAATGACTGTGATCCTTCTGTGCATTTCTGTGTAACACTTCATTTGATATGTCTTAAGTGCCTCAGCTGCCATTATTTGGCAGGCTTCATTTACCTCAGTGGAGCTAAGCCAGTTTACATCACATGAGGATCTGGCACGTGGTTCTCAGAGTTGTTTAAGACATGCATAGCCTTCTTCTGGGAGGTTAGTAGAAGCAGACAACTTCCCTGAGGAGGGAATATCATGTACATCTGTGGGCAAACCATCACATAAGTATTTAAGTAACTGGTGGCATAAAACACTAAATTTTTTAACGAATTAAAGAAAGAAAAAACAAAAAACAAAAAAACTGAACCAAAACAAATTCCAACAAACAAAACCAAACAAAACAGACACTCACACACATCCCAAAAAAAGAATACCACAAGTCAAGAGATATATATGAGAACAGACAAACACCAGATTAAAGAAAAAATAAATATAAAATATATCAAAGTGGGCACACAGAAACATGGGTGAAACATCCATCTTCCAAACTGACAGAGAAGAATGACTTTATTCTATAATACTAGAGGTATGATGAACATTGGGATCTAAACAGAAAATGTTCCAGGTGTATGGAATTTTTGTCCTTCCCTCTCCCAACTTCCGCTATCAGGGAGCTAACTTCTGTCATTTGATACGTGGAGTTTTAGAGCAGCTCTTTTTCTTTATTTCTATTGCAAAGTTGTGAAAGCTAGTAAGGCAAAAAAAATGCTGATGCTGATCATAAAAACTTATTAAATAAAAAAAAAAGAAGCATATTAACATTTCAAACATGTTAAATGAAAAGAAAACAAAGCCACAAAGACCTCTGGGTAAATCCACAGCTGGTGTTAAGCAGCAGAGTGTCACTGAGGTACACAACGTCTTCTTCTAGTTCAAAGAGAAATTAATTCAGTGAGGCTCTGTAGTTTTATGTCATGTAGGTCAGACAGGATGAGCACTGTGGTACCCTGTGGTTTTATATATAGACTGCAGAAAGTGGCCAAGCTCATCTCCTTTTTTTAAGTAGCATCATTTATTCCCACCGCTGAAACAGATTCCGGGACTAGACGGACCATTGATCTGACCCAGTCAGATATTCCTTATGTTTTTGTAATCTTACCTATAAATCTTCACGAACCGATACAAGAAAATTTCAAGCCTATGCTTATGAAATATTTATCAAAATGTCTACCTAGGCTGTATCCTTCCTCCTGTATTCCACTTCTTCCTTTGCCTATATTTATTTGTTCTGCTCTTCAGTTAAGTTGTAAGTTTCTCAAGGACGGGTGTATCTTCTGCATGCTTCCAGCAGCATGACTAATACACTTTCAAGCAATAAAACAGAGTAATAAACCTAGTTTACTTCCATACTGCAGAATTCCCTAATTTTGAGCCATGGAAACCAATAGAAAAAAAAGTATGTGTCAGAAGAAGTAAACACAGGCAGCATTACCATCACAGTTGTGCTAGGGGGTGGTTTGGCGGATTGTTGACTGTAGCTTCAACTGGTCAGGGTCTTAAAACCCACTTTCCTTTCTAGAAGACAAATTCAGAAGGTGCCTGTCTCTACTTGATAGAAAACATGATCATCGACAGGTTTTGTCTATATTAAAGTCAATATGGCTTTGAAATTATCCAAGCCTACTTGGCAGACTGTTCATGTGCAACAGCCAGCTGGAGAGTACTCCAGCCTAGACCTCTGACAGAAAACACCCAAAACACGGCAAGCAGATGTCTATTGATGGCATTACCAGCACTAATATGCCATCAATAGAGGCCTAAAGATGTGTAAAATAGAGAAGGAATGGAGCAGCTAATTAACAAGGCACAGTTACATTTAGTGACCTGTGTAAGCCCAAGATTTTCTGACCAGAAAAGAAAAATGAAAATCAGTACAAAATAGGAACACTCTTATAGAGCTTTTTCTACAAATATCTCAGCATTTGCTTATGTAGGCAACACTCTGTCAGCACCATGTTGCTGTTATGACTTGCAGTGCTGGAGCAAGGCTGTGAGCTGGTGTTGCCCCTGAGACCCTCCCCAGCAGGGCACTGATAAATCTTAGAGCAACAACTCACAGAGGTAGCAGCTCTCGTGTGTGGGAGATACAAATGTGCCCAAGAACTGGACTGTCAAAGAACAGGTAGAGAGAGCTCTGGCTGTTGGGTGACCTGTGGATGGCATTTCACTGCTGCTCCTGTTGCAGCCTTGCTATCTCTGAGACATAACACAGCCATAAGCACAGTCACTCCCTGCACATCTGTGCCATACAAGCAATACAACAGCCACAATTCACCAATCTTTTGCTCAGGCATGACTAACAAACTCTAGCGATTTTCTCAAATTGGGCTTGGGATTGGGATCTCCCTTCTTAAGCATGCTGAGCTAGAGAAGCTGAACAACTTGTACTACAGACAAGTTCTACAGGGATGGTGTCCCAGTTTTCCACCTACTTCCCATGACATGGGAGCCTGGAAGAGCAGTAAACAGAAGGCTTCATATCACGGTCTAGCATAACAGCTTAGAGGACCAAACTTTTGCTAATGAGTTTTGGGCTGAGAAAGCAGTGAGTGAAAGGGTGCAGCTGGCAGACCAGTACACATCTGATGAAGCAGGAGGACAGGAGCCTCTAGTAGAAAGAGTCTGGGAAATAACCCTTCACAGCACTCCAGCTCAGTTTGCCAAAGTTCATATGTCAGAATCCCAAACACCTTTTGCTCTCTGGTAGTGCCTGATATTTGCTGAACCAAGTCATCTATTTTTGGTAGAGCTCTGGGATCTACAATTGCCCCTAAGGTTTTAAAAACTGATAATCTAGTATTAGTTAGGATAGCATTAGATTAGGGAAATACAATCTCATGCTTCAGGGTGTGTGCCAATTTAAAGCCAGAACAGATAGGAAGGAAGGAAGCTGTGCTGTGAGCATGTTAAGCCGTAAGTATCTCAAGCCTTGTCCAGAATCACTACTAAGACAGGAAGCTGGATGAAAGAGATTAATTCTGGTCTGGTGGGTACTTTTCTCATTGTTTTTACACCAGCCTTATGATGTTAGACTAGATCTTTTTTGTCATTTCTTGACTTCTTATAGATTATATAGAGTTATGTAAACAATGGCACTATTCTCTGATAAAAATGCAAAATAAGAAATAATCAAGTAATCATTTTCAAGAAAGAACCCTGTAGTGCTGTGCTGGCAATCTACTGTGTATCTGAGTATTCCCACAGCAAATACAACATTTGGCACTTAGAGATATTACAATGCTAATCTGTGTCCCCAAGTAACTAGAATATGCCCCAAAAGGTGCTCTACAAAATCATTTTTATCTTCATTCAACATGAATGACAAAATAGCTTTGTGTGCGAAAGTAGTGTGAAGAAAGATGAGCAAAGGACTTCCAAAAAAGTATGAATGAGGATCTTTTTATGTCTAGTTTCCTAGTTAGTGGGAAGGGCTTTGCCATATAATACAGAACTACATTTCTTCTACAGTTACTGCTGTAATAATACCCATGAGCTGTGTATATCTACATATGTATATCACAGAGGCAATATTCCTTCAATGTAATGTGGGTTATGCCCCTTGGTGATACAACACATATGACAGCTCCACAATTCAGAAACAGCTAAAAGGCTATTTAGCACATATTACCTGTCTTCATTTCTATGTTACACTAATTTCTGGCAAAATTAAAGGAATGAATTTGTTTTTCCCTGAAGTATCTTCTAAAATTATAGGAGCTTTTCACGATCTATACTTTCTCCCCACTACTTCTTTCTGTTCAGCTATTGAGGTGAACAGATAAAACTGAAAATGCATCTGGGCTATACTGATTTTCTACAAATATGACAGTAAAATAACTAGTTACCTGAGCAAGTGTCCAAAAACTGTGACATTATCCATTTACTGCAGAAATAGATTTATTCAAAAGCATTTGAAAATTGACATCAAATTTTCACAGGCACCTGTGCATTTATTCCAGCAAAGAGCTGGCATAAATGCACAGCTTTGCTGTTTGTTGGTTTAAGATTCAAGTAACTGTGTTAACAAGTCACTGGACCTAAATTTGATCACTAGGGCTGAACTCAACATATGGATCTGTGACTTCCATATAGAAATAGCAAACAGGCAGGCTGTTGATCTGCACGTCTCAATTTACTCTCTGAATGAACATTGATGAATTTAATGCTCTAAGATTACTTGTGAAAGTAGGAGCACTAATGTTAATTTCGCCTTGCAAGTACAGCAACTCACTGACTCAGAAATAAATTAATCAACTAATTAATTAATACTGTTATGTTACAATTCCCAAGCAGCCCCTACAGTAAATTGCCCACTTAGAGCACCCGTGCACCAAAATCCTATCTGGCCTTTGTCACATAAGGAGGTGAAGATTTCCACTGCTGTAGAAAAAAAGGCAAGTCTACAAGAAGTACTCCTGATTCTTTTTTTTTTCCCATATAAGGGGAAACAAGTCTGTCTAAAAGACACTAAGCCAAATTTCTGCTGAACTTCAAACTTTAATAAGCAGTCTTCCTTTAAATTCAATACAGGACCAATGTAGATATGTGAGTTCAGTATCACAGTATAATATACTGAAATACTATCATCTGCAGGATTCCTTGACACCAAAGGTCACATTTATTTTACTCATACTCTCCTTCACCTGATCCACATTTCTCAATTCTGCTTTGTGAGACTTGGAGAAAATATATTACAAGGAATGCCTAATATGTGGGTGAAGATTAGATGATTTTTGTCTCCAAATAAAAAAATGTTAGCTAATAAAATCTGTTCTCACATCCCTTAAGAACTGTCTTCCATTATTCATTTGGAAAAGAAAAGGTAGTGAATAACTTCATGTCCTCGTGAAATAGGAGCCTGCTTTAGCTAGTGACAGAATGAGCATTTGGAAAAGAAAAGGTAGTGAATAACTTCATGTCCTCGCTTTAGCTAGTGACAGAATGACTGTCTCCTGCCCATTGAACTCAGTTTTTTGGGGTTTTTTTCAGTTATTCTGAGTTGAGGAAATGTTTCCTCTGGTGCATTTACTACAGAATGTCAAAAAGTGACAAAATCCTTAACTAGAAAGTCCAATAAAATTTGTAAATTAAATTACTTAATTTTTAATTTTGTGAAATGTTTAGGTCAGTTTTGACCTTTTTGAAGTGGTTTCTATGTTTGGCTGGCCTTTAACATAAATTATCTTCAAATTGAGGACATTTTGATCAAAATAGTAGAATGCATCATTTAGACAATATTGAAACAGATATAACATTAAATGGCCCATTCACTCATTCATTCAAATACTTGCTTTTGCTGTGAACAACTGAAAGTGAGTCAACAAACTTTTTCATTGAAAAGGCTCTGAATTTAAAGACTCTAGATGAGATAGCTAGTGTATAAATTAATTTGATGTTCCAATTCAGATTAATTGATTGATTGACCTGTCCATAGTTGTTAAGGAACTCTGAAATGCAAAATTTAAGTTTCATGTACACAGCTGAATGAAAACCCTAACCAAGGAGATCACGCTATATTGAAAAAACCCCTCAGTGCATAAATGTTTTCTAACTCCTCTGCCTTATGTCTCTCACTATGAATCTGTCATTGTGATCTAATTACAAAAAAAAAATTACAAAGTTGTAGACTTTTACTTGATTCACTTCATTAAAACTTGTTAAAACTTATGTCTTTACATTATTATTACTGTCATCTTCATCCTTTGTTCCCATAATCAAGTAAACCCTAAACTCTCTTCAAATATTATCTTGTGCTTATTTAGACATCAGCCTCTTGGCCAGTGACTCTATTCACATGGCAGACATGCTTTAGAAATACTTTATACATCCTTTGAGCAATCAAAGCCTCGGCCTATAAATAAGTAGTGGCCATGTATTGTAAGCAGTGTACTAGGCTGTACAGTATTCAGTAAAATGAAGTTGCTGTCTTTAAGAAGCTGAGACTTCAACATATCAATTAATATAATACAAAGAACACTAAGAAAGTAATCTCAAAAAACACAAGGAAAATGCTAGCACTTTGTAAAGTTAGGATTCATTTCTATGTTGAAGCTAACTGTGTGAGTCTCATTAAAATATTCAAAATGGAGTTTTCCTAATTTCATCCAGGGTGTGTTTCTATCAAAGTCCATACTTCTTCCAATTGAAAATCCAGTAATATTTGAGAAGAGTGCTCATTTCTATATCTATGACACTTTTAGCAGTCTTCAGGATGTATGATCTTATTCTTGCAGTAATCCTTTTCCCATTTAACCACCCAATATTTTATTAGTTTCTTTTACTTCTCCCACATTTTAGGTGCCTGGCTCATGAAAAGCCTTTTGGTAACTTATATTTTATATTTCTTTCTATTTAATCTGTTGATTTCAGCTGAGGAATCTGGCCTTTATTGCCTCAAATAAGGAAAATAATTTATTACATGCATTATCATTTTGTACAGTTGGGACTGGCTACTGTTCAGAACAGAAAAGGATATTTTTTCTCTTCAGCACACTAGGGCATTTCTGAATACTTTGAAAGATGGCATGCCTTGTACTTCCAGTAGTTAACAATTTGTATGTGTGTAATTAATAGTTTCAAAACCAGAGAAAGACATATGGTTGATTTTTTTCTTCCTACAGAAATGAAAACTTTAATTTCTGAAAGATGTTAGACCAAAGGAATGCCCTCTGCTTGTTACCTTGATAGTGAGGAGACATGAATAGTATTATTGATGCACAAACACAAAAGACTGGAGCCTTATAACTCTGTTTCTGTTTGATTAAAGACCTGAAGGAGATTCTTGGTGGCAGTAGGCAGAGGGTGTTTCTGACAAAAGGGAGTAGAAATGAAAACTGACCTTTCCTGTCATAAATGACACTGCAACAACTTTGGGGCTCAATTTCCCTGCAAGTGCCTCTTTTGTCTTCCCACCCCACAATTCTGTACTTTTGGATGCTTTGTTTCTTATTACTGTGCAAAAGTCCAAAATTTTTAGCCTGCCAAGAAAAACCTAACCTCTCCTTTCTACCAACAGTCTTTCTGATAAAAAGGATGTTCTTCTATTCCTGCCTTTCCTTTCCCTCAGATATCAGAGTGCTATGCCACCCATCTCCCTGCTCCCAGAGTGTTCATGAACTTCAAAATAGCCTGGAAAAGACAAACTGGATAGCTGCATTTTGCTTGGGTGAGTTTTCCCTTCACTCCTCAGCACAGCCACCAAAGTAGCCCTGATGGCATCAGACAGAGCACAGGGTGTGAATCACTCAGAGGGTTCCTGAGCTGGTAGCAGCAGCCTGTTATAGCCTCGGAGCATCCCAGATACCACTTCAATCACAAAAAAATCATCAGAAGTTGCCACCAGAAGGCCTGGGGGAGAAAAACAGAAAAGGAATTATTTGGCTGCAATTTACCACATACAGATATACCTGTCGCTTTCTGAGTGCAAGGAAAGTGGGCTAGCACTTGTGTTCTCCACAGAAAATAACTGACAAGTAATCATTTTGTTAGACCCAGGTGCTGTAATAGAACATGAAATCAGAGTCTTTATTTCCTTTGACACTGTTTTCATTTATCCTTGCTCCTTTTGTTCTTCACAAATTGTGCAAAATGGTAATAGTAATGCTCATTGGTAAAGTATTTCAAGGATTAACGGTGCTGAGTATTGCCCTCTTTTAATAAGTGGACAGGCCAGGATATGTCAGCTATGATACAGCACAGTAATTGTGCTACAGACACCTTTAAACTCCCCTGGCTTTAGTCTGCATGTTTCTCTTAACCTCAGAAATGTAGTGCGATGACTGGAGTCATCCAATCTCTACTTCATATAATTTCATTGCTCAATGCATAAACAACCACATCAAATCAGAAGCCCTGCTATAGCTGCCCTAATGGAGTAATTTAACCTTTCTCTTAGACAAATATTTCAAAACATCAGTAAAACTACCCTCGTTCCCGTGCCCTTAACCATCTCTTTTTTTTTACTTCTTTTGATTTTCTTGCTGTGGTATGGTTGACATCCAAAACCTTCCACTTATGAACCCCAATGTGAAGCGCTCCAAAGGTTATCTTGGTAAAGCTTCTGGATCACTCTCTTGGTAATTTCACGTGTTCCAAGAAGCAAAAACCTCATAAATCTCTGGTGGCATGGTCACCATCTTGCAGCAGGTGATGGCCACAGGTTGAACCCCATGTATTTGCTTCTGAGCTTCACCACTGGTCACTGTGGAGGAATATAATAGACTTATTTTAAAAAATAAAGTAACAATTCCCAAATTGAAACTTTTATATTCCATTCCTGCTGGACTGCAAAAGCAGCAATAATCCCTGAGATGAATAACAAAAGACAGTGTAACAAATTAATACAAATGAAGTCATTGCTGAGCGACTCCATCTGCTTTGGAAATGAGGCTCGGACTTTCCAAAATGTGGCCATGATCCAAATAATTAGGCTAAACTCCAAATGAAGCCACACAGGTAACTTACAGCTTCATTAACTCTCCTCGGGAAGGCAGGCATCCAAGAACTAACCTTAATAGAGCAGCATATGATCCATTGACAATCTGTTTGATATTAAAATATGAACTTTGGTTTTACATTGTTACATCAGTATTAGGCCAATAACATATGCAGAGCAAAATGTTAGGGATTGGACATGGTCTTGTATCCTGCATTACACACCAGCCACTACATTCAGGGAACTGGGATCGTAATTTTTTGTTTACAAGGTTTAATCAAAATACATTAATAATCTACAAAATCTAAGCAAGCCACATAAGGTGTCTGCAAGTGTCTTTCCTCTGTAATCAACAGGAGGATTATTAGGTAATAACAAATGTTATTCATCTTCATAATGGCTAAATGACAGCCTGCTTAAAAATAACAAATGACTATTCTTCATCAACTGTTACAGGGTGAATATGACCTTCACGTACTTTAAGCAAACAAGTCATCTTTTCAAAGACTTCCCTAGTTCTTTAATTGATAATGATGAGATGCTTTATCTGTGCAGAGAAAAAAAAAAGAGCTCTAGTTATATCATTTTTTTAGTCTTGCAGGCATTTTATATAGCCCTCTGTCAGAAAAGATACTGAGATATAGTACTGATTTTTTCATCAATAATGAATTAATGCATAATTAAAGTGGTTAGTGATGTGCATAATGAACTCCGTTGAGATGTTTTCCCTTAATGTCTATCAGTTTTCTGTCTGATTTTTTTCTGTTGACATGATGCTGCTTTAATGCAACAGAACTGGAGAAAATTGGCCTGAAAGAAACCTCAAGAAGTTCTCTCATATATCTGTCTGTTCCATCCCTGACAGAAGTCTCTCTCACAGCTTCTTGAAAACCTCCAGTGCTGACAATTCCTTCCCCAGGAAAACCAGTTCCAATCTTTGCCTCTAAGACATACTTTCATAAAATCTAATCTGAATCTGCCTTCTTGTTTTTTCAGCCCAAGTGGGCTGCAGAATACGATCTGGAGTTTTCAATCTGAAGCTCTTCTATAGAACAAATCTTTCCTTCTAATAAAATTTCTTTGAGCCTGAAAAGAATAAAGCATGTGCAACAGCTTACATACATCAGTGGTCAGACTGATGAGGATGGAAACCTAAACAAATGCCACAGTAACACAGTAAAAACTGTCATTCTGCCTAGCAGAATCTTTGTACAAAGACCTTTTTCATCATTTAGGCAGTTTTGCAATTTAGGTTGTTCTGATCCCTGCTAATAATGGTTTATAGGAGTTCTGGCCTTTTGCAGACACCCACAGCCATAAATGTATCTGTGTCTCAGTGTCCATGTATCTGTGTTAAAGTAATGCACAGTGGTTATACTTTCTAGTGAGGTAAATTAGGATGCTCTTTTGTGAACATTATCTACAGACAAAGTAAAAAATACAGTAACTGCTATGCTTGCTTCTGCAGTCTGAAAGATGTTGCCTTTGCCAAGTCACCGCCATATTTGATTCATTTGCCATACAATTTACACCCACAGGAACTGAGATGAGGTGGAATTAGCAGCTTTCTACTACCTCTTGTTTCTCTCACAGTACTACGGGTGTTGCAAACAAAATTTCATTTGCCAGACAAGCTCAAAGCAGGAAAAAAAGTGATACCAACATTGGTGGAGATCATTTTAGCAATCTGAGACAATTACTTGGACTGAAGAGTGCTGTGCATTAGAGGGAACATTTCAGCCATGGCCATAAAAATCAATCCAATACTAAAAAAGTGTATTATTGCTTTTGCTTAGTCTCATATTAATTATAGCAGAGCATAATGCTCTATGTCAAAACTCTGTTGCTCATTTTAAGGGAAAACAGTGATCCACATCATTCCAATTCAGCCTGGTATACTCTAGCATCTGGCTGTTCCTGCAAATCAGTGTGTAGTTATTCATCACTGACTTCACCTTATTCAGGGACAAAATGCAGAAATTGATTTTTATTTTTTTACCATGCTTATTTAATTATCTCCATAAGTCATCTGATAACTGAATGAATACTGCCATAACCAAAAGTAAATGTTATCTTTTTTATTTTCCTGGGCTACAAGTATGTCAAAATGCATAATTGTGTCAGAAATGTGTACACGTGCATGTACACACACACACACACACACACACACACAAAGAGCATGTTTCTTATCTATACATACATTATAAATTTATTCTGATCATTTTTCCTTTTTAACAAAGGGATATGTGACAAAAATTAACTGAGGACTGCTCATTAGGTTTTATTAAAAACTTTCTAATTATCTGATTCAAGCTAACTCGGCACAGCATCAGCAGGGAGATGGTTTGATGTTCTCAGTCACAGTCAACCCATGGTCTACATCTAAAACTACTATTTGCTCTATAAGGAACATACCAGTTGTACCTTCAGCCTTAAAGAGATTATTTATTGAAGTCATCAGGATCACATCTTAGAATATCAGTGCTCTCCTGTTTGTGACAAACTTGAGAAAATCTGGAAAATGTGGGAGAGGAAGTTGAAATAGAATATCATTTGAGATTTTCTTGTCTGGGCTTTCTTCTTCCAACTCACTCTCCTTTTCAGGAGTATTTGCAATCAAACTTCCTGTGTTTTCTATATTTATTGCTTTTGTCATGATTTTGTGTCCATTAGTCTTGTACATGAAATTAGAGAATTATCAGTGTGTTTTTAGTCTGAAAGCTCTGCCTTTCTTGTCATAATTGCGAATTTCAGAGTGGCAGGTAATATTGAACAGGAGCCTGTTTTCCTAATCTTTCTCCAAGGCCAGTCATTTGTTAAATAAACTGCTAACAATATAAAACTAACATTATTCACCTCTCCACATATTATTAATTGGAAATGAGATGACTATAGGACAAAGACTGCAAGGTCATTAGTAACTACAGGGTCACAAGCTGAGGTCTAGCACACCAGACTTCATTTACTGCTTTGTGCTGAGGATTCCAGATTTGGAAGAGCTCTAACAATGGCAGAGGTTTGCATTTCTGGTGACCAAACAGGGTCTGGATAGACTGCAACACTATGGATGGCTAAAATGGGAGGAGGTCCCATATAAATGGACTTAGGTGAGGTATCTTTGGGGCTCTTTCCGGCAAAGCAGAGACAGGATGGGATGCTTGCATGACCTTGTCATGGCTTCAGGTTGAACACTGATTAACCTGATATGCCTGGGCTAGAAAGTGAAGGGGCAAGATAATTTTTGGAAATGAGGAGTCTTGGCTTCTCCCACCAGCTCCCCAGGAAGGAGATGGATGGCACTGGGAGATGAGTGAGTGGCAGGCATTAATGCTGAAATACAGCAGGTGGGAGACAGGAACTGTGAATGCCATCCCTGTCCCTCAAGTTTCCTCCAGCTTGTGTCTGTTTTGCGCAGGGCTGGTGACAATCACATCTGAGCTCTCAGCAGACAAATAATTCTCCCCTATCATATTCCCCTCCAGTTTCCTGCCCAAACATTTTTTTTCTGGTGTCCTGCAGCCAGCTAAGGAGCGACCAGTTTTCTCTCCAGAAAGGGCTACATTTTGGTAAAGGATGTAGTGTGTGTTGTAATTTGAAATCAATGATGCACTAGGAAGGGAGGAAATAGCACTACATAAATCAGTCAGCTATCAATATTATGCTTGTTGCTTAATAGCATAATTTTAGAAGCAAGCTGTCTGCAGACAATGCCTTTAGTGTCTAGGAAATTGTTTAAAACAGAAGGTTGTAAGAGGGCTTGAGCTTTTCCAAAAATCAGCTGAGTAGTCCTCAACAATTTCTGTAAGGTTTGTAGAGGCAGACAGGAAAGTATTTGTTTCTTTATTTTAGGACTCATAGAGGATTTTGTATTAAAGATCAGTGTCATTCCATATGTAAGGCAGAAGGGCTCAAGTGATTTCTGCGGCTAGATGGAAAATCATATTTGGGCCTGTCAAGAAAGAAAACATAATTCCAAGTACAACCAAGTCACAAGAATTTGAGCAAAGTTTGATAAGTACCTCCTATATGAAAACCTACATGTAGATATTACAATGCAAATATTATCATTAATTGCAGTTCTTAACAGAAATACTTAAACAAGCACCGTAAGTTGCTGAAAAGATTCCTACTCTCATTGAACCAAATCTTGTTGATTATAGGTATTCTTGATTCAGTCCATTGGGAGCTTTTCCAGCATGAGCCCTACAAAAACATGTCTGTGTATTGCCTACCTCCAGTTTAAAAAGCTATAAAAGCAGTAGATTTTTCCCCAGATACATTTGGTATTTTAGAAAAGGAAGAATACCCAAGTCCTTATCAATAACAGTGCGTGGGATATGAACTGCAGGAGTCAGGATTTTGTCTATCAACAGCCTTTCTAGACCTAAACAGCCCAAAAGAACTGTATTGCAAATTACCCATTTAAAGACACATCTTTTGAAAAATATTTTTAAATGAGTGAAAAAATATTACATGTCCAATGTACCTTCTTTTTTACCTATTTTTAGATGGTCCTCTATTATGCTGTCCCAGTAAGATGTGAGAGCAAATGTCTGATTTAAATGTCTGGTTTGTCAACACACTTCTTGTTTGCATAGCTCTTTTACAAATCAGTTAGGTATCAGTTAACCTTATTTGTGCCTGCCATTTAAAGGCATTTCAGAAAACAAGACCTGTCTGCCATTTTTCTGTATGTTTACATGCCTCATAATCTCTGTTATATTTTCCCTAGATATGGGGCCAGTGCAAGGAGCTAAAATCTAATGATCTATGATAAAACCATAGAATCACAGAATTATTTGTGTTGGAAGGAACCTTAAAGATCATCTAGTCCCAAAGCCCTTGCTGGGGCTAGGGACACCTTTCACTAGACTGGGTTGCTGAAAGCTCCATCCAGCTGCATTGAACAGTACCAAGTTAGCCTCAAAACATAAGAGGAAAGGAGGAGGTTATTTTTATATTGGCCCATGCTGACTGGCAGTACAAAATGTACCACAGATCTTTCAAAAGCTTCCAGAGAGGTGGGTTTGGGGGTGTTGTCTAAGGATTCTTTTTGACAAAATCAACAACTACAACAACAACAAAAAAAAAGAGTAATTTGTTCTGCCTATCCTCTATGAATTGTCTACAGAGGGGTTATTTCAATCACTGATAGTGTATGCTCCAAGCTTTAGTTGTTTCCACCCAGCATCTTTGGTCTGGAAGCAATATTAATTAGGCAGACCAAGTGGACTAACCTGCTTACATCATTGCTAGTCTAAAGGTCCCATGACAACAACATCACTCTCTTTTATTGTTTCTCTTGTTGTGTCACTGTATGCCTTTGAAACCTTACTTACACTAAACTGGGGTTTATCCAAGCTAACACACTCCCATTCTCCCTCCCATGTGAGCCTGGGTAGTGAAGAGTTACCACCAATACCTTCAGATGCCACAGAAAAAAACACTGGATGCTGGACCTTTTTTTGGACAAATCAAAGACTGGTTTTTTTCCCAGGGCAAAGATGAAACATTCCATTGTAATGTCTGTATAAAACAGCTTGACTTTTTATTCTAGAAAATAAGCCCCATGATATTGAAATAATAGCTGAAGGTTTTTTGCTTCACTCCCACAACAGAACAGTAACTCTGAGTGATCAGGTAGTACACAATTTGCTTTGTGCTTCACTTCCAAGGAAACAGCACCATCAGCCTCATTCTCTCTCCTTTCCCCCACAACTGCAAATAGTATTAGCAGATTCTGTGACTAGAACGTGGCAGTCCTTTATGATCTTCTTCCATCCAGGCTGGGATCTCTGTCTGACACTGGGAGAATGTAGCACTAGAAATATCCTATCAGTTCTGGCCATAGCCAGCCTGTTCACCCATGTACATGGAAGAGTAACCACGGAAGAGCACTCAGAGATTTCTCAGGTCTTCTGACAAGAACTGGGTGAACAATGTACATCCCACATATGGGTGTACATTCCTCTCCTTTCAAAATGCAGTTTGGGCAAACAGCTTCAACTGATTTCTTTCTTTAAAGCAGTGTTGATGAACATAGAGCCACACACAGTTTAGAATTCCACTTGCTTAACCTGCCTGTAAAATGGCATCCTTTTTTCTGGATAGTGACACAGATAACCCTAATTAAGCTGCTCTAGTCAGATACACACTCAGTGGAAGTTGTCCTCAGCTCAAGTTAGATTTCTACAGTCAAAGCTCAGGTTTTGTGGATGGCTGCACAGGCCTTTCCAGGAAAGAGCAGACTCCTGGTAGGATGGGTCAGGTGTTCAAAGAGGATGGAAGGAGGGTGCCCATGACTATGCAAAATTCCACGAGAGTAAGAGACAGCAGGCAGGGGTGAATGTTTGTGTATGAAGCAAACGCATTCCAAGCTTTGCTCATCCCTGCTAATTCAGGTCTGCACAGTGCTCCACAATGGGCCCCAGGGGCCATTAACATTGTTTGCTGCTGTCTCTTACACGTAGGGAGGAAACCTGTGGGCAATACCCGATCTATTACGCCATTATGTGACACAAGGTTTTACCTCCTGTCTCGTCAGTGGTTTTCCCACAGCAGCTCAAGCCAAAACTTATCTCATTTGCATAAGGGAAAGTCATCCCAGTGAGTGTTGCATGTCATACTGGAACTGGTGCTGTGGTATTTCTCAACTGAAAAAAAAGAAAAAAAAATAAGTTGGGCATTCACATTCAGTTGCTTTTAAAAATAATTTTTAAATGCAACATTATGAAAGTCAGTAATGGGCTTGGGGAAAAAAAGGCAAAGCTAATTAAATTAAATTAAATTGCTGGAGTTTTTTTTTTAATCAAAGAACTTGTTTAATATTAAATGAGTTATTAAAAATAACTATGGACAATAAATGGACAAAAAAAGATAGATCAGGTGGACTGAAAATTAAAAGTGAAACTTAAATATTAATGGAGTTTTTTATCAGCTGGTAAGAAACTTTTTTCTACAACATTTTCTACAACATTCAGAAAATGCTATTTCATCAGAACAAAACAATTTCTGTGGGAATATGTCAGTTATGACAAAACAGGGGGGAGAGCCAGTGAATGACTCATTTCATGGTATCAAAACATTTTATTTTGAAGTGGTTTTGAGCATTTTCAGCATGGTGCTTCTTTTAATTATAATAATCTTTTAGTCTGGTTTAAAAGTGAAGATTGGAATAAAACATTCAAGCACTACAAAACAGGTCTTTCCAGACTTTCTAAAAGTATCTTTAAAGATTGCATTTTATTTCACATTCTTCATCTTCAAAATTACATTTTGGAAAATTATGTTGTAATTTAGGATAAAAATGTCTCAGGTTATAATTCTTAAAGAAGGGAACTTTCAAAATTCACAGGGCTTTACTTAACATCTGTTCATATGTTTTGCCTCATTATTTATTTTAGGTGGCTTTACACTTGTCTCAGGAGACGACATAAAGGAATCCAGAGATGTTGTGTATTATTTTTGTTGAAAAACTTCTTCATTAAAGATATTTCCTCCCTTTCCTTTTTCACTGATACCCCATTCCCACTTTATTCTTACCCCATCTCCCCCTTGTAACAAAAATCACAGCAAATCAGTGGTGGTTTAGCCAGAACAGAGGAAAAAAAAAATAGAGAGGACTGTTGGGGTGTTTTTAAAGTCTATTTCATAAAATACTGGGGTTCAATGCAGATCATTTTGATAATTACACCTATAATGTAACCATAAGAGATATGTCAGAAGTCCCTGCAGGAGAGGCAGAGACCAGTGCTGGTGGGTAGGCAGGAGCAAAAGCAGTGAGGAAGGAGAAAGGAACCAGACAACTCTTCTGCCAACCTCAGTACTAGAGCAAACATGTTGTGGACTTCTGCAAAGGCTCAGATCCAGCCACAAGGATGAGCCATGGAGTGACTTTTTGGCCAACTTGTTTAAAACAAGTTAATCTCATTAGGTACACACCAGCAGCAGTGGGGTCATTTCAGCATGAGATGTAAAAGTGAAGTTGCTTAAACTCTGAAGGTTCCTGCCTGTAGTCTAAGCTTCCAGTATTTCCAAGACAGCTGTATACACTCTTTACACATAAAATATACCCCTACACTACACATGACATCAGTATCATGGTTAAAAATAGGCACTTTGTGCCTTTTTACAGATGACTGAATAGACACCGAAGTGGGTTGGGATTTGGTATGAGGACTCTCATTACAGAGGTCAAGGGTTCAATGTATTCAAAATCAATACTAACTGAGAGGTATTACCTTTGGGTGGCCTATGCAAAATGAGTGGTGGTTCTAGCCTAATTTCTAGTTGACAGATGTCTGTGCCATCAAAAAATCCCATCATTGCATTTGGCATTCTTCACACAAGCCTCAGCATTGAAGCCAAAGACACACTGGGCACAGAGGTGGAATTAATCTCTTGTGAAAGGCCTCTAGTTGGTCCTTCCAAAACAGAAATAAAACAGAGGCAGTTTGAGGAATACCGAAGTGTTACTTCTTGTAGTTGGCTCCTCCCTGTGAATAAAGAGATTACAGAATTTTCATGGTTTTTATCCAGCATCTTTTCACAAGTACCAAATTGACTTTTGCAGGGAAAAAGATATAAGAGGCTTATTTGTGCTACCAAGTTAAGATTGTGTCAGCGTCTCTCTTAAAAACCCCACCAAACCATAAGAATTTAATCTGGGCTAAAAGCTGGCAAACCATTTTCAGCCCTCAAGAATGTTTTAAACCCCATTAACAAATATGTGTTAGGCCATGTTAGGCCACTTATAAGTTAAATACTCAAGGCTAAATAACAATAATAGAAAAAGTCCTTTCATCTGAGTGTGGAATGCAAAGAGGAAATCAAATGTCAAATATATGGCTTAAAAAGTATTCTTGTGTCTGTGCATCAAATGAGGACGCTTTGACAAGCCTTTCTGATTAAGTCTGAGGATACTTGAATGGTTCTTTTTGCTTGAACTGTTGGGAATATGTTATCAGCAGGTCCTGAAGACAGATCACAGACAACTTTAAAAAATGTGAGCAATAACATTTTGAAATAGCTGCAGAACTTTACTGTCATGAAGAAAAAATATGTAGATTTGGCTTACTCCCAATGGGAAGATGAGCTGCATAGTTTTGTGCAGCTTGAAGGCGTTAAATTTGCCTGGTGGGAAGACCAGTTAAAAGAGAATTACAGCAGTTTAAGCATGAAAAATAAGAGCAGGCTGCACATCAGCACTCTCAGTTCTCAAGCATACATTGTTAACCTTAATTCTTGTTTGCATTTGTCAGCTGAAAAAAGAAAGAAAACTGAAGATTTTAAGAAAAAAATTACCATCTTATTTGTGCATTTAAAAAAACACAGTGTTTTTCAACATTCATCTTTCAAGACCTCATGAGTCTGAAAAGGGATAGGTATTGTCCTCAAAATGCTTATCAGAGAAATGCTTTTAAATGGCATATAAAGGACTGGATCTGAAATCCACTTTAGGCTACTTTAAGCTCTGGACCTTGTGATGCCTCTCATTTGCTGTGGCCCTGTGCTGCTCTGCCTTGATTTCAGAAGAATGAGTCCAGATGTGAACCAGCCTGAAACCTAGTGTGCAGTAAGCTGCTGTCTCCTCTAAAGAGAAGCATAACCAATGCAGGAACCCAGAGCTTGATGTGGACCACATCTCATTAGACATTTAAATTTGCCAAAAGTGAATGGACATTGTGCACAAAACAGTTTTGAGCCACATGACCCAGGAAAAAAATACTTCTCACCAAAACCATTAAATACACTGCAAGTTCCTTAATCAGAAATGCTTCTGTTCTGTTTATGTTTGAAGAGAAAAAAATCCTACACAAAATACTTCAAAGGGCCATGGCACTTTTATAGGAAGTATGCTAGATAAGCTAATACATTTTTTTTCCTATCTCTAAATAGCATGGAGCTAAACTGTAGATAAAAATAACAATCTGGGAGTACGGCGTGTTGATAGGAGTGTTAGTGCAGAAATACCAATGTTCCACTCACAGTTTCCAGAGATCATACAGTCTTAAATAACAACTCATAGCTCAAAATCTGATTTACACAAGTATTCTGTAGTAGATCAAATAATCCCTAGATGAGCTACCTCAGTAGTCAGTAAAAAGAAGGAGAGTACTTCATCCTGATTTAGCTCCTAGCTCGAGTGCTGCTTCAAGAGGCTCCTTCCACAGTGATTGCACAGTGGACATGGTTGCTCTGGTGCCCAGTTGGTGAGAGCCATGGTCTGGCCAAGGGTCACTCAGAGGAGTACTTGTGGGAAGGAGGAAACAATAGCTCTTTGCTCCCTAAGCTAACACAGGGTTTACAGAGGCAAAACAGTTCTTTTGGGCTCACTTTATTAAGCCTTACATATGATATATATACACAATGTACACATATATTTTTTATCTGGGGAGGAATATTTGTAAACATCTGTTCTGGGTGCAGGTGTATTGGTGCTGGCAGAGATGCCCCTGAAACCCCAGGACAGAACTCAGTGGGACAGGTGGACATGCCTTGTGGGAAGTGGTAGCCCATGGGAATCCACAGTGGGGCAGGTTTATCCTAGGACTGCAGCTAGTGGGAATGCCTCAGGCTGGAGCAGGGAAACAATGTGAGGAGGGAGTGGCAGAGAGGAGCTGTTATGGACTCACTACAGGCCCCCATTCCATAGCACAGCTTAGGAGAGGTGTTGGAGAAGTCAGGAGTGAAGCGTAAAGTTCAGCCTGGAAAAATGAGAGGGTGCTTTGGTGCTTTTTGGTTTTGTTTATCAACCCAACTTTATTTTAATTGGCAACAAATTAAATTTTCCGAGGTGGAGTCTGTTTTGCCCAGGACAGTAATTGGCAAGAGAATTCTGTGACCCATGAGCTTTTCCATCCCATTTTCTCTATGGAGAAGGGAGTGGGTGAGCAGCTGGGTGGGCATCTGGCAGCTGGCCAAGGTCAACCACAATCTCACAGCAGCAAATGAATTGCCAGAGCCCCAATGTGTACCTTGTTGACTGTGGTATTTAACCACAGAAGAGAAAGCTGCTTATTGTCTCAAATTACCTATGAGAATTTGATTATGGTACAACATTCAGCATTTATGAGCCAGAGAGGCATCAGCTGCAGAATATCAACCCTGAAAAGAGAGCTGTTCTGAAACGTGCCAAATAACGTGGGCGCAGGCAGGAAGGCTCTTGCCAGACACTGTCACAGAGACACTGCTCTGAGGAGGCTGTTCCTTCATCCCAGAGTGAGAGGTACAAAGTGAAGACTTGCTCTTGTCCCTGTGCAAGTGTCCCCAAGAACGCAGCTACAAAAAAAAAGCTGCTCCTTTAGCCCAACAGGCTGCAGAGTCCAATGCCACATCCACTGGGACAGGAGAATGCTTCTTTGACAAGGTGGGAACTCTACCATGAAGAATGCATAATGTTTCTTACAGTATTTTTAGAAAATACAGCAATTTACCAACATTTAGTGTTCTGGTGTTCCAGTGTCCTCATGTGCACACAGCTAGTGAGATGTATGTCTCTCCTCTTCAACTGTTCTGTATTGTGAAGGCATGAGGAGGTCCCCTATGCCAGTTCCCTGCTCTCTTAAGATATCAGGGACAAAAGCAGAATTTCAGTGTAATTGAGTTTTAAACCTCTCTGATATAGGGAATGCATAGCTCTTTGAATTTATCTCTACCCAAGGAAAACCTTTCTTTTTTTTTTTTTAATGCTAGGTCTGATATGTTGCGTAGTCCAACTAAAGCTTTTAATATGCTTGCTAATATAATAGCCCTTGTGCACCTTGTGCTCACTGTGATTTAAAAGTTTTTCATTGGGAAAGATCTGACTGCTGCTGAGAAACTGAAAAAGCACCCCTAATCCCTCCCCCAATCCCTAAATAATTCTATTACCCAGTGAGGTTTGCTTTTTTTATGAAGTGTTGATTAAGTGAGGTGTTTAACTGCGTCAGTCAGTTTCCTGTTACAGTTGTTCAACTGAAGAGAAGTTCTACCAAAAAGCACAGAAAACTTTCTAAACCACTATTGCTCACAGCCCAGAATGAAGGCCTAGCTCCATTTCGCTCCTCCAAGATACCTCTAGGAGAAGGAACCCTATCTCATTACATTCCTTATCTCCCCCTACAGCTAATGAAGAGGGCAGAATGAGTGAGAGGCAATTCCAGAGAACAACTCCCATTTTTCTCTCTCCTTCCCCATTTGCTTCTTCACACTTCATGTTATTGCTACGTTCTTCCTGAAGGAGTTTCACTCAAGCAGGCTGAATCCAGTAAGTATGAGTCAGGAATGCTTTAACTCTTCCTGATATAATGAGCAACCTAAATAACGAAGGCTGGAGCCAATTACCCTGAAGCAGTTGGAGCACTAAGTGAGCTCTGACAGTCCTGTGGTTCCAGAAGTAAAAGGCAATCAAAATATATTTGATTGTTGTGCTGAGAGCAAGAAGCAAAGTATGGGAGTCCCAAGGTTGCCTGGAACTGTGGAAAACAAGGAGAAAGTGAGATGACTTTTGACTGTTGTCTGCAAACAGCGCCACAGGTGCACTAAGAAGGAGAGACAATCAGAAGGTAACCAGTTCTGACAGTGGCTAGTCCATAGGCATAACATTTTGTTCTGCTAAAAAGAAGAATGCCTGAGATATTAGGAACAGATGCCAGAGACTCTGGGAAATTACATATATGCAGAGTGACAGTTAAGGCAGAACAACCCCCTCACTGATGAGAGTCGGGGGCCCCAGGGCCACTGCTGCTTCGCGGGAAGAGACTGTACCTTCCCACATCAGTAAATACTGGCTGTGAATTGCCGTGGTATCAGCAAAGGTAGTGGGTATCTGCAGTTGCCTGAAATTGTCGACCCAGACAGTGGAGTCACCTTCTCAGAAGCTCAGAGAGGAGAGAGGCTGGGGCTGCCTCAGGTCAGCCAGTTCCCTCTCAAGGGATCCTTTGCCAGGCAGGGAGCGCGACAGGCTGAGACAGGGAGGACTTCCAGGACACACATGTCAGAGCTGTATCATAAGGTTTACTGCCTCCCTGGGCAAGTGACATTGAGGTTGGAAGAGAGATCTGTGAGCTCGAGCAACAGTGCTGCATACTATGTCTGAGCCCCTGGTGTTGGTGTTAGTCTTCGCTGCAAGTGTGTAGAGAAAGGTCTTAAAAGCTTTGCAGTCGAGCTTTTTAATGGTAAGCTCTTTTGTTGTAAGGGAACAAAAGCTGGGCAGTGTGCTCAGCTCCCAAAACACATCTTCTGCAAAGTACTGAGAAACTCATGAAGTTATGCAGAGCTGTCTGGTTCTGCCCATAGACCCAGGAGTCAGCTCTCTCAGAAGTCTTAGGCCCTGAATATCTAATGAATATCTCACCCTGCTAGCACGTGGTGGGCCAAAGTTCCCCCCTTCACCTCTGCAGGGAGGTGGATTCTAGGTATTCTAGAGCACGGAAAAAGGACTCCAGGCAATACTCAAATGCTGGGGACCCTGATGAGTGCAGGAGAAGCAAAGGAAGAGCTTCATATAAACACATTCATAAGGAAATTCTGGGCTGCTGCTTTGGGGCTGAAATGGAAAGAAAGTTGTACATCAGATTTCAGAGATACTGAACATGCATCAGGAACCAAAGGGAGACAAGTTACCTCAACTGAGAACATACAAAGGCATTTGCAAATGGCAAAGGCCAAGGAGCAGGACTTAGTAAAGCAGGTGCTGCATAACAAGTCATATAATTTTAGACACTGTCTCTCACCTGTTTTCATCAAACTTGCTCTTAAGTCACTGTCTGGTACAAAAAAAAAAAAAATATGAGAAAGTTGTTGTGGGTTCTCAAAGGTAACAATGAGCAGTTTTGCCTGTTTGTTTGTTTCTGGCTTTTTGTTTGACATAACTTACTGGATAATTTTTACAAATAAGGTAGCATCTCTGAAGTTTGGTGATGAAAAGATGAAGACTGCCATGTGTGTGAATTAATAATGCAGAAGAGATGTAACAAAGGAGCAAACTGAGTGAAGCAGAGAGAATATTACATTTTCATTGAGTACAACATCAGCATAACATTGTCAGATTCAGACAGGGAGGAAATAATTGAAAGTTTTGCCATTTAAAAGAAGTGTTTGAGCCACCAGCAACATTGGCAGCATGGTTGTTTGTTAGAAATCTCTTCAGTATGTTCAGGTAACTGGAACTTCCTTCTTATTTACATATATTATCAGTCAGATGCTGTTCTCAGCTCAGCTCATATACCCCTGAAGCAGCTATAATGGTGGGCAAGGCCTGATCTGGGGTTAGCTCCAGCACAGCTGAGAGCAGTGTGTTGCACTAGGGTGTGTTTTCACCTGTTGGTGAGAATGGCAGGAGCATCTGCAATGAGCATGTTATGTAGAGGTTAAGACAATCAGTTCTAGTTTGCCTTCTGCTTAGCAGTGACTTCAGATAGGTGAATAAGGTGCTGATGTCATTAGCACTGCTGGAGGAGAGCGTGGGTACATTTTTGTATTGCTTGGGCTAAATAAGTCTGCCTCCCCAGAAAGGACTGGGGTGCAGTTTGGTGAGGTCCCATCAGGCCTACCATGATGTGCTTGACACAGTTTAGATGCTGCAGGAATTTATTGCTTGGTTTATGATCCAAACGCCGTTGAAATCTATACTGAGAGACACACTGTCTCTGAATCAAGACTTCATTTTGCCCTTCACACTCGTGCCACAAGAGAGTCCATCGGGATAACTGAATCTGAGAATACACAGAAGAAGGTTTTTTGTAGAGATCTCAATACAAATTTGAATAAACAAATCCAAGCCAGTGGTAAACATTTGGATAAAAATGTGTTGTCTGATAAAAACAGGTGGAAAATCCTCTGCTTTACTCTGGATAGGTGAATCCTAGAAAACCTCTGGGCCGAAGTGTACAGCTCACCCTGCTGAGTGAGAATGCCCAGTCAAAGAGTAAGCACATGTGGCAAAAAAAAAATATTGAAGCATAAACCAAAACTGACTGCAGTAAGAAATGTCAGGAGAATAAACCTGACAATGCTTTACTGATGTTGTAGATATTGGTAGCATTTACTCCTTTCAGTATCATCTCTGGGTCTGGTGGTCTTCACCTTAGAAATGATCTGACCAAGTATGTCAGTTCCAATGTTACTATAATAGTGACGTGTTTTATTACACCTATTAAATTTATAATCTCACCTATCAGAGACTTCAGAAGCTGTGGTTATCTTCTGCTGATGAGGTTTTGTGCCAGTCAACAGCAAAGCTCTAACATTAGAAATAGATGTAAATTGGAATTTCTCCCTGATTTTTACAATGTCTGTCCCATGCACTGAGCTCTAAATCTCATCTTTACTAAGAATATTGTTTGAAAGTCTGTTTATGCTCCAGGGAATGACTAAGAGCATTTTTATTTCCTCCTCTTTCTGTACCACATTTTTTTTAAGTTTTATTTCCCCCTGCAGTCTGTCAACCAAATCCAAATGTTTCACAGGCTGGAATATTTCAGGCAGCTCTCACCTCTTCAGTAGTCCATGTTAGTTTATCGCATTTAGAGACAGTCACAGCCTGTCCTTAATTACTGCCTACGAAGCTGACATGCTCAGTGTTAAGTCCCACTTTCTGACTTCCTCATGAAACACCTTGGCCTTGACCAGATCTGCCCTCTCTGAAATAACCTGTGAGGTGCAGGTGTGTTCTGTCTTGTTCTGCATGGGCCCCATCTCCCTGCCATCCACACTGTCTGACCACATCTGGATGCCAGAGCCAAGTGTGGACACAGCAGCCTGAAACCTACACTGTAAAATTCACATGGGACCCTGTCACTTGTTTTCAGCATTAAAATTAATCAGCTACGGTCTCGTAGTATGGATTCTCTGACTTTCAGTTTTATTTTGATTCCTTACATTGGAAACCAATTTGTCTCTAAGGTACTTCCTCATAAGAGTTTCAGTTCAGGCGACAAATAAGTTTTTCAAGCAAATTTCTCAGTTGTCACTCTTACTCTGCTATGTTTCATATTTCCAGTGAAAACATGCTAACTTCTGGATGAAAATAAACCAAAATATACACTCTGGGTGCACATTGGTGTGCTCCAAACACTACCAAGGATTCAGTTTACAGGATTAGACTAGACCCAGTCCAAGGTAAACTCATTCCAAAATGTGTACATGTCACATCCTCTGTATCACCTGTTGTACTGTACACGTCCCTTCCTATTGTGCAGCACCATTTGCTAATGTAGACCCAGCCTAAGACGATATTAAAGCAAAGCTATTCCAGGTCACATGAAGCTGTCTTAGACAAGTTGCATGTACTTGGCTACTGAAGGGTGTAATAATCGTGTAGCATGATAAATGGCCTGGAGTGATCTAAATTCTGCCATTTAATTTTCTGGTACTTTATTTCAAAACAATCTGGATGTGGACAGCATCTACATAATTGTAGTGATGTTTGTGAATACTAAAGATTATAATATGAAAACCTGGCATCTTGAAACATAGTAAACATTCTGATTTGGATTCTCCTCTTTCCTATTTTTGTATAATCTTTAAATGAGTTGCCCCCCAAAAAATTAATATGATCATTATCTTTCCAGAGAGCATTGTCATGCCCTCAGAAATGTGCAACAAGATATCTCTGTTGCATCCTGTGTGAGCCCATGATCTCCTTGAGAGCGGAGGTGGTCACTTGCAGGAGCAGCCAGGGGCTTCACTCCTCAGAAAATCACAGTAAAAATGGAGATGGGCACTGCTTTTTTAGTCACACATGTTCATCTAGAGGTAACTCATTGACCCACAGGACCTTCAAAATTTGAAGCTACATTTATAGGTGTCTTACTTGCTCCAAGACCTGTGATCTTCAGGTTGCCAGATACAAATGTGATGTTGTGGCCAGCAATCTTTCTGATGCTGGGTTGGGTGGGTGGGTAAAAGAACATGTAGAGAGCCAGTTTCTCAGTGTATTTACACAGAACTTAAAATGAGCAGAAAGTTTAGGAATTGAGAAATTTTTTCTTATTACTATGCAGGGATTGGAGAAGTCAGTGGAGAATGTGCCTTCTCTGTATCAATTCCCCCTGATGACATTGTGGCAGCCACCATAACTACAAACAAAAGCAAAATTGGATGGGGAACCAAGCTGAACTGAGAGCAAGAGAAAGAGTTTTATTCTCAGATATCCATGGCAGGATAGCTGTTTCCCTTGGAAAGATTGAACAGCTGGGAGCACTGTTCAGTGTACAGTGACCAAGGACAACTCCTCAGTTAAGGATGACTTAATTTGTCCTCCTAGTTAGACACACTGCAAACTGCAGAGGATGAGAGCAGACCTTAGTGAATTCTTATGATGCTCCTCCTGCCTAGTCATGCAAAAAAACCCAGAAATCATCAGAGATGTGTTAATTGCAGGAGCCTCAAAGCAAAACTAGATAATATTTCCCAAGGGAGGAGCATGCCACCAAACCATGAATAATGTTTACTGCATGGGAATTGGTATACAATAAATTACCCTTGTCTTTTGTATGTTCTCACCAGCACATGGAGGCAGTGGATTACAGAGAAAATTACTCTGGGAGTAAGATCCACTGATCTTTAAGAAAGGTATAATAATACCCATTTTTCTGCCTTTTGCATGTTGCTTTCTCTTTACAGTTTCCTTGGTCTTGTAAGCCTATATGTCATTTGTAAACAGGGAAATAGACCCTCATGAGAGTGCTTGGGAAGGAAGCATTGAATAGTGCTTGTATGATTTAAAAAGAGAAAAAAAAACAAAAAACAAAAGAGAATACAACAACCCAAATAACAAATCAAATTATTTGGATAAGCTATTCAAAACTACATTTTAGCCATGCAAAAGGGAAATGGATATTTTGGAATGCCTGTTGAGGATCAAATCCTACAAATTGGCACCTACCTGCAAATTGATCTCTACAAAAGAATGTAACAGAATGCCTATTCTTTTAAATGAAAGGGACAGTAGCACTTCCTAGAAGCTCTAATTTGCAAAAATTTTTGCAAGTGCAGATGGAAAAAGGCTGACATACATACTGGTGTGATTAATTTTGTTTGTCATGAGGAAAGGGAAGAAAGCATTCCAGTTCCAAAGGCAAAACAGCCACTCATTAGAGCCTGCATGTAACAGATCAGGTGAAGAAGAAATTTTGTGTTGCAGGTATGAAACAAATTGGAAGTTTCAGATTTTTTATGGAAGGCAGGAACATAAATGGTACAAGCCCCTTTGCCTAGCTGGCCACTTAGCAAGGTAGGAAGGAGGTGCTGATCTCATCCTCCCGGGTAACCAGTGGGGAGACACATGGTAATGGTTCAAAGCTGTGCCAGGGGAGAGTCAAGCTGGACCTTAGGAAGCATTTCATTATCAAGAGGGTGGTCAAACACTGGAACAATCTTCATGGACAGGTGGTAGATGCCCCAAGCCTGTCAGTGTTGAAGAGGCACTTTGACAATGCCCTTAACAACCTGCTTTAGCTTGATCAGCCCTGAACTGGTGAGGCAGTTGGACTAGATGATCATTCTAGGTCCCTTCCATCTGAGATGGTCTGTGATAAGGGAAGAAAGGGAAGAGAAAAGAAAAAAAGCAAAGAAAAGAAAGAAAGAAAGGAGAAAATAATAAAAATCTTACTTTCACTTTGCTGTATGAAGTGAATTGTATCAATTTCCTTCACATTCATATGTCTTCACCTTAATGTATAATATTTACTTGCCCAGCTGGATTTCATCTATGGCTTTTAGTACCCTTAATAATCTTTATAATTGCAATAAAAAACCCCAGCTGCCAGTGTCCTGGACCCCTGATGGCCATGAATTGGAATCTCAGCTCAAGGACATACTGGAGTTAAGGAAATCAATCTAAACCCATAGTTCCTTTAACTCCTGAGTTATCTGAGGTATGAAAGAACATGAAGAGTGAATAAACACCCCTATTCTTCCTGAGTGGTTCTTATGAACTGAAATGTGGTTTTGATGTCTGTACCAGATCTGTTTGCAACTGCAGGAGTGTAAATGCATGAAGGACATTTTTATCTAGTACATTCAGTCTGGCACCTTTTGTCAAAACAGAACTCAAAACATTTGTGTCAGCCAAAGCAGGTGTTTGGCTGTTAATGGAGCTGAAGCGAAAGTTTGAACATTGTGTAGGATGAAAGATGAGCTTGAGGAATGTCTAGAGACATTTCAGTGTGTAAATATTCCAAGCCTCTCAGTGTTGCCCGATTCAAGAAAAAATAGAGACAAAAACAAGCTTCTGGCAGCCTCCATCCCCATGTCTTCCTCTCTGTTTTCCTCCAGTAGGGCTAAATGCAGGCAAATAGGGAAGGCCAATATGCCACAGAAAATAGACACATCTATTACTAGCCAGTGTGCTGTCATGGCTCAGTTGGAGTGCAGTTTGCTGAATTTTCTTTTTCACTTCCAAGGACTGCCTGTCCACGGTCTCCTTCCTCTCCCTTCCCATCAGCAGCACCTATCCTGCAGGCTGGCAAGCAAATCTGGGGTCAGAAAACAAATACTGAAGTTCCCAGCAGGTGTCTAGAGCCCAGCTCTTCAAGAATCACTTTATTTTATGTATATTTGGATAATGGATCTGGCAAAAAACAAATTAAACTGTGTAATTTATCCTGATTTGACAAAATGCAAAGTATTTCTTGGAGGAATTTAAGATAAAATTAAAATCTGTGGTCTACTCATCACATAACAGTCCAAACACTCGGAATAAATGATAGCATATCAGCTAGTTCAGCCTTTTGACAGTATGAAGTCTTTAATCTTCAGTCATTATGGTTCTCTGATTGCCCCTTCTCTGGCTGTTAATACCTCCTCCTGAGTCCTAGTGTCAGGAATTAGCTGCAGTAATTCTATTTCAATTACAGCCAATTGATGATAATCTGAATTTCTGATATGCTTCATATAAAATTATTGTCAGGCTGGTACATTAAATCTGTGTTTGTGTACCTTTCCTTTAAGAAAAAAAAAAAAAAAAAAACCCCAAACAGAATACTTTTATTTGCAAATTCACAAATTTTGCAAGTTCTTTCATGATCACCAAAGCAAATTAAAAGAAAAAACAGTACAATGTATACCACTAGTTTGTGAAGGATACAGCTGAATTTGTCAAAGAGGGATAAAACCTTGGGGTGCTATCTGAATCATCAACTAAGCCTGGATGATCAGCTAGTGCCAGTGATTACAAAATACCACCCACAACAGACACACTCTCCCCACACACACTGTGTATCAGCTTCAGATTTCAAGGAAATGCTGATCCTTTATCCCGAGTGTGTCTTTGTTTCCTGTGATCCAGATTAGACACTTAACAGCTCCCAGCTGGGTTAACAAAATTCCCCATACCTAAAATGATGCATCAGCTGCAGCCATAAAAGTCAACTTTCTGCTGCTTTCAGAGCCAGATTGCTGTCTAGAAATAGTCCAAAAGCTCTTTGCTAAGGTGAATCTTTCTGTTGTAGTGATGTGGTTAGGATTGTATGACATCAACTGCAACCTTCATTATTATAGGTTAATTTGCAGGAGCTGTATTGAAACAGCCCCAGTTATCAAAACAGCAGCCCAAAACCCAAAACCCAGTAGTGATGATCAACAAGCTAAATACCTCTCCCAAATTTGGAGTTATCAGCATTTTATAGCACCCTATTCTGTCTCACTTTCTCCTGTTAAAATGTGTCTCAGGATGTGAGAGATATCACATCCTATCTATCCATTCCTACTGAAGGAAAAATGTTGCATCCACGTAGCCACGGCTTGGAAAGAGCATTGACTGGGAAAAAGTGCTTTCAAGAACAACACTCCTAGCCATGTGACCAGGCTACAGCCAGACTGCACAAAAAGAGCAGCTCACTAGATAGTTCTGACCTGCAGCAGACTGCTGCAAGAGCCAGATGTGTGTCCTGCTCGCCACGGGAGGCTGACGTGTCTGTGGCAGGGAAAGCAGGGACCCCAGCATGCACAGTGCCTCGGCCAGCACTGGTCACAGTCCTGCATTGTTAGCAAAAGTCAAAGGGGAAAGCAGATTTGTACTAACATGTCAGAGTGTGATATTGGACAACTGAGATATGGGCACTTTTTTTGCTGCCCTCTGACATCTTCTGTCTCAGACAGTGCAGTTGCCTGCACTGTGTCTTAGGTAGAAACAGCCCTGACAAGAAGCAGGAAAAAAGGGTCTGGAAAAGAAACTGTAGCAATTATGAACAATTCAGAACTGTAAACCTGGTTGCTGGTTTGGGTTTTTTGTTTTTGTTTTCCTGTGAAGGAGATGCGAGCAGGATCCATATCTGTATCCTACTGCATTGAAAGAATTTATAATTAGTACTTTTTCTTAGAAATACACATGACATGGAATAAAAGGAATTACATTTATACTGCAGTCTTTTCTGTACATATATATATGTCTAATGTCTCTGCTGCCTGGTTTTGCTGGTTGTCTTGCACACCATGACTATTCCTGAGAGCATATAACCTTGCCATTTTGGTAGCGCATCCAAGGCCACCCTACCTCCATATGCGTAATATGCAGCCACTTCAGGTATGTGTAGGAAATCTAGCCAGCCTGGGCAATTGCAGAGCTGTTGTACATGTGAAGATCAATTCTGCACTGCTGGAACAACACTACTCCCACCATGCTACTGGTTTTAGAGTTACACACACTGACAGGGACATATGAACACAAATGCTGTGAAAGCAGAAACTAAGGGGCTGTGGCACCTGTGCTGTCTGAACAGATATAGGAGCCCCCAAGTTCCAAATGAAATGGACTGACACAGTCCTGTAAAAAAAATACCATCAGGGAGAGAGAGAAATATATTAGGATGTTTGTAGGTCATTGTTAATTAAAAAAGCATCTGATTATCATTAACATAAATTGTCACTGAAGGAAATGGGGCCTGCATTGCAAGAGACAAACTTGCTGAGTTAGCTTAAATTGCCTGGAATACATGTACCATGTGATGGAACCAGTGAAGAAATTGAAAGCAAATTATAAATTTGCACGTAGGTAACTGATTCAGAAAACAGTTATGCTGAAGTTGAACCTCAGTGTTTTGTTTAATTGCAATAAAGCAGTATAGGCAGGATTTGAGCTAAAGCTGTAGGAGCAACAAAGTTGCTATAGCTGAAAAAATATCTCTCCATTTTCAAAGCTAATGTGTGAAAGAGAGCAACACAAAAGGTCAGAAACTCCTGATATTTAAAGGTGTAGCTCAAGAAAATAAAATCTTATCACCTACTTTAAGTGGTATCTCTCCATTTGCCAGGTGCTTCTGTGCCAAGCACTCTGATAGTTTGATTTATTAATTCTTTCCTACACACTTTTCCACCTACTTAGAATTGGACTTGGTCATCTTCTTGCTCCAGAATTCATTCTGCTTTGCTCTTGGATTGCCAGTGGCTATGCCAAGAATAGCCCTGTGATTGACACAGTCTCCAAAGCACTTGGAAAACTGTATCTGAAACTCCACAATTTGGACAGCTTTGGAAGTGAAATGTCTTTTGTTCTGTTTCCCTATTGTGTGGAAGAAAGACACTTGGAAGATCATCTGAAAGAAGGAAAAATACTAAATCAAGCAAGAAAAGCTGTAAATTCTACTCAGATCTTTAATTTACTTTCTGTGATACACAAAGTGTTTACATTGATGTACAACTGGAGGATATATATCTTGGTAGGAACTTTTTGAATAATTTTGAAATTTTTTTTTACCATGACAACAGCAGTTTAGCAGCTGGAATTTTGGGATTACTTTACAAAGTTACCTTATTAAGTAACATTATTAAGTACTCTGTGTTTCCTTACTGTATCTCCATTTTATCTATTGTGGTTGGTGCTATCTAACTAAGGAAGTAGACTACTGAGGTTTGCCTTCAGAGTAAAAAGCATTAGAGATAAGACTGCAAAAAGCGTAGTTTAAAAGTACTTGTCTCAAGAAATGTAACTCAGTGATTCTGCAAAGTTAGTTTATACTGTCAGAAAACAAGAACAGCTACCAAGATGTATATGGACAGATGTATGAGATAACCACTAAGGTAATATGTTAATTGTAATATCATCTGCAGATAGTAAACCTGAGGAAACCAACATCACTCTCTTGATTTGGTTGGAGCTAAAAGGATTTACATGAACCACATATTTGCCCTATCTCTCATAAATGTATTTATCAGAGTATCATATCCCTCTTCTGAAGAAGTGTACTTGGAGATCAGTTCCTGTGGAAAGTGCTGTATCATTAAACATTAATTAAACCATTTACGTTATGATAAATTAATAGCTGATAGAGTTTATTTGAGTGATATCTCTTCTACAGATACTTTCAAAATAAATGCCTTATTTCTTTCAAAAGTCGTTGGGAATTTTTTTTTTATCTTTTATCTTTTAATTTTCATTCCTGAAGGTCTTTAATTTTCAAGCAAGAACAAATCCTACCTTCAAATGTGCCTTGCTGTTTTGGACTGGGGACTGTTTCTGCATTTCTGAAACCATTTGAAAATGTCCAGACCCATATGTCTGCTGAATATGAAAGCAGGTTGAGCTCTCTAGAAAGTCTTTCATTTTATGATATTTCAGCTGGCCTCTGACTGTGACAACCAGTTATGTGCTTCCTGAAAGTGTTCTCTTTGCTCCTCTTAAATTTTTCTCTAGCAGGTACCTTTCCTCTGCAGAAGGTGACTGGGATCTTCTCTTCAGCTCTTGGACCCAGAGATGCTATCAAGGGTGAAAATCTCTGTGCCATTGTCAGTTTATCATGGCATGTTTACCTTAAAACCCTAAATCTGGGGTCCCTGGTAGTGGGGTAGCCAGATGTGTAAAGTGAAGTTGTTGTCCCCGACAAACAGACCAGAGCTAGAATTATGGCCTAAGGGCATAATGTTTTTGACAGAACTTCCCCTGCTCTGGGCAGAGTCCTAAAAATGCACTCGAGGTGCACATTTATTGACCAACAGTTACTATTTTGAACCCTTTGGATATTAAATGCATGCTTCTCATATTAAAAATATTGCTTCAAGGGAAAGAAAATTCTGCGTGGTTAATACTCCTTTGTCTGCCCATTGTGACTTGCCTTTAAAGGAACTCACTCTTCAAACCGTTCTCTTTACTCATCTAGAAAACTCAGAGCCTTCTAACATATCCTAAAATTAAAAAACTAGTCCCTTTCTGGATTTAAAGAAGAGTGGTTTTTATTTTTAATTCCCTGATGTCTTGATACCTGACTTAAAAAACAAACCTATTTTGTTTTTCGTGTTGATATTCAATGATACTAAAATATGCATGTACAAAAAAGGCTCAATTGTGCACAGGTTCTTTGGGGAAAATGTTTGTTGACATCAACAAGATTTTTTGCTTGCTTAAGGTCCTCAGGATTTGGTCTGATAGGTGTCTCAAGGTTTTCTGCCTGAATTGTGCTGCGATGACAGCCACAGTGACAGTAGTAGCAGACCAGACTTTGTTTTTTCAATGCCTGTAAACCCAACTCACACACAAGTACACTGGAAATCCCACTTCTTACCCTGGGCAGGTGTATTTACGTATGCAAAACAAAGTTTCAGTTGCCTTTAAGCATGTAAATTAGCCCCTTATGTGTCTGCTTGTTAACATGTGCCTCAGAATTAGCTAACGTGCACTGAACGCAGATTTTTACTATATTCCAGAGAAAATAATGTCTTCAAAGGAAAATAAAGATGAGGCATTTTGTTGACTTTGCTCTTATTCTATCTGTTCTAGGAAAACTGAGGACATATTTCATTTATGAAAAGCTACTTCAACCAGCTTAACAATCAAGTTAGAGTCACCTCAAAAGTAACATATTGCCTTTGTCATTTTTCATATATTTCTATATTTTATGTACTGCACTGATATGGAGCTTTTCTTGGAGAGTTTGCTTTTGAATCACTAAGTAGTTGAACAGACTGTCACTAGAAAATGCTTTGGAACTTTTATGAGCATATTTTTATTGTAAATATTAATTTACAGTGGAGCTATTTCAGTACCAGACCTTAAAAAGCAGTGCCATGAAGATTGTTAGCTAAAATAATTTTTAGTTTCTGGGATTCATTAAGTAAAATGTTCAGCTGCAGATGGCAAATTTTAGTCTGAATTAATAAACATATAGGTCTACTGGTTTGCAGTATTAGTTTAGCTTGTTTGCCTTTTCTGTGTATCCATAAAATCTTTGAAAACTTTAAGATTTATCAGAGTCTTTCAGAAGAAAACATAATTATGGCACAAAGTTCATTTTTCCTTGCTCTGTCTGTTGGGATCCCAGTGCATTTCCAGGTAACAGGCAAATTAGTATTTCCTGCTTAACTTGTCCTCCTCCTTGAAGACAGGAACAGCATACCATAACACCATAAAAATTACTGGGGTGAAATGTGTTGCCCCAGTCCTGAATCTGGTCTGTGTTTGGGCTCTACATATGCCAGCTAAGACTGTACTCTGTGTTTCAAACCATTGTCTAAATTTGGCTTTAGAGGGACAAACAGGTCTGTTCCTGGGTGTTATGAATAAAAATATACCTATTTTTATTTAAGGTTACAGAGAAAAAAAAACGGTGGGACCAGTTGCTTTTAAATTTGCTTAATTGTAAAGAGTTCTTTAATTGCCCGTTAATGGTTGGTGATTTAGCCATTGTCCTCCCAATGCTTGCCCCGGAGCTACACCTGGACACGCAGCCCAGGAGAATAGGAGTGGCCTGGGACCACGTACGCAAATGAGAAATGCACCGCGCCAAAATTTTCCCGTTTTCCTAGAAAACCCCTAAAAACAACGAGCCAACACAGAATTAGGGGACCCTAGGTGATGTCTAAGGACGGGCGTGAAGTCCAGTGCCTGCTTGGATCCTTTTTGCTTCACACCCTGACCTCAAGAGATGTTCTATAAGGAGGGGACCCGAAGTGTTGGACTGAAAAGCAGGAATCTGCCAATCTCCCGTGAGGACGCAGTCCCCAGCTCTGCCTGCAGACCAGCGGACAGAGCTGCATCACCCTCCTCCTCCTTGCCACTCTTGGGGACAGCGGCGGCGTGGGCGCGACCCGTCGATTTCTCCCCACCTGAGCTGAATCTCTTTAATAAAGGCATTGAAAAGGAGAAAGATCTCCTGCCCTATTTATGTCACTGGGGGCAGCCCAACCCTGCATCTCTGCTGACTGCAACGGGACTTGAGAATTCTGCCTCTCCCTGTGCCCTGCCCATCCCCGAGGAGACGGGGATGGACGAGCCCATCATCCACTGCCCTGTTCAGAGGGCTGAGCTCAAGGCCCCAGGCAACAACCCGCGCCTTTGTCTTTCTTCACTGGAAACTTCCCCTTTTCATTAGGCTTGAGCTGGTAAGTGAAATTTATTAGCCTAAACTGGGCTGGAACTGATGAGATTTACAGTGATATATAGAAGAAATGCCGAGCTGGAGAAAACGGATGGAAAATTGAAATGATAAAGTTGTATTGGGAGCTTGTTGAGGTAATTGAAAAGCCTTGTTATGTTGTATTGTGATGGGTTCAAATAAAATATAGGTGCAATTTGTCTAGATCATGCCTGCAGCACACTACAAAATAGATTCCTCTCCTCTAGAGTTAGGGATGTGTTAAATTTTTTCCTGTCAGTGGGCATTGTGAAGGGGTGAGATGAGACTAAAACTTCTCTTAATTGATGTAGTTGACAGCTCGACATTTTTTCCCACCACGCTGCTTGCAGGAGGTCAGGGAGTGTTCTTCAAAACACCCAGAGGCATTTCTGCAAAGACGTCCAGCACACCCATTTTTGTCCCCTGGCAATCTCCCATGCTCTATTCCATGCTCTCTCTTTCCCAGAGAAAACTGATTAGCTCCGGTGCGTTTCTGAAGCTCAATGCAGCACCTTCTGCAGGCCCAAGGGTAGTCTGCTTTCCAGCAGACCACTTCTAGCACAGCCACCCTATGGCTGAAAATTGCTTTCCATACCCCTCCTCAACACTTGTAGGCTCCAATTTGATTATTTCAGGTGTTCAGGAGCAGATTTTGTCTAAATGTATTCCCAATACAGTAGTGAAAACAAGTCAGATGCTATTAATAATGCAGAGGAGGAACTAGGTTCTCAGACAGGCATTTTATAATTACATGAGCAACAACATTGTAACAGTCATGGTGATCTAAGATTGTAACAGGAGCTAAGTTTGCCCAGAGAAATAACATCTTTTATGTAGCCAGTTTGAGCACCTAGGGAAAAAAAAAAACAGACTGTTTTTTACTCTGTGAAGGACTTGTGTTTCTGATCCATCTTTTCATTCTAATCAGTTGGTCTAATAAAAAATATTACCTGTGTCTACAAACCTTGCCTTGCAAATACATCTGACTTGAATCAATAAATAGATCTTCTTTGCACAATAGATAATCATATGATAATTCAGTGCCAGAGAGTTTGTCAGTAGTGACATATAGGCTGCACACAAGATCTTTTTAAATATAACCATATTAAATGTATTTTGAAAAATACTTGCTGTTTGAAAAAAGAGCAATTTTATTCCTCTGAATGGAACATGTAATGTGCTTGTGCAGTGGAATTCATCTTTCTCTGTCAATGTAGTATCTTTCTCTCTTTCTCCATAATGCCCTTCATTCTCTGCTTTGTGCTAAGGATATGTATTGACTTTGCAGAATTGCTGTAGCAAGCTGCAAATGATATATTCAAAGAAAAATCCCTGCTCAGTTCCCATAGAGAGAACATGAACAGTGCTGGGCAATCAGAGTTATGCTGCATTTTATATTGTCACATTCAGTGCAAGCAGGAAAAGCAGCCCAAGCACAGACGTCACTGAGTAAGTTCTGACAATAGAAGCCTGTTCCTTTTTCTATTCATATATAGACATCTGAAGTGTTTTTCCTTCTTCACTTTATTTCTTTTCTATTAGCCCTTGTCATCATGCATGGCAAGAAGACAATCCTTGATTACCTACAGTTCTCTCACTGCAGACAAGGGTATAGCCAGCAATTTGACAATTGCTTGTTTACCAGCCAGCATCCTACCTGCGATTTGTCCACAGCACACACTCCATATCCTGTGGTACAGGTACCACAGCAAATAATTCACTCCTTTTACCTAAGTAGTATTCAGAGATATTCAGAACTGGTTTAGTAAATGCCTGGAAGAGCAGAAAATCTGCTCATCAGCATTCCATTAGAAATGTTGTGGGAGAAAAATTGTTAAGAGTAGGTAGAGTTGCAATAGTACAGTTGTGTGCATTTTTCCTTTGTTTTCATTTGGAAATTCCAGATGCCCTGATAAAAATAAGCAAAACTAAAAGGGTGCAGGCAGGGAGAGGCCAGGCCGAGGCCAACATGACATGGCAGTTCCTTGGCAGCTCCCTCTGAGGCTTTCAGCCACGCAAGTCCCCTGGTGCCCTCCATCTGAGGTGACATTTTGACATGTGAATAGGACTTGGTAAACTTTCTTGCTGCTGCCTTGAAACCAAATCAGGTTTCAAACTAAATTAATAAAGTCCAGAGCTGTAAAGCTGACTCCTACTCTTGGGATTCCCTGCCACTGCTGTGGACTTTTAAAGACTTGTGTGGAGGAAAAGCTAATGCATCTCTCAGCAGGAGAGAAAGAGAATATTTTCCTCAGTGGCTCCAGATCACAAATTACTTTTCTGAAGACACTGATGGAGCAGACCATGCTCATGATCCTTTTTGCAGAAACAGAAGTCCATATTTTAATTTAATCTCTTACTTATGAGATAGAAGATGCTGAATCCTACAGACCTTCCAACAAACAATAAACTAAAACAAGACTAAAATCATAAACTGATAATTAAGTTTAAGGAGAGGTGGCAGAGACAAAGACTTTATTTTAAAGAACAGGAGATAGCCCAAAACAAGGCTGTATTTCCAGATGGCCACCAGATTTGAATACATGCTTGAATAAGGTTTTCTTTAATTAATATAGAAGAAAGGTCACTAAGAAAAAAGCTGTGTCAGATTTGCCTTCCCCACCCTACATAAGCAACAGAAGAGATAAATCACTATATTAAGTGACTGTGTAAGGCAAAACAAACAGAAAAAAAAAAAAGGCAGAGCAAAGAGGGAGGGGATCCCTCTTTTCAGAGGAAGAAAAACATTACAAAGTTTTTCTGACAGTGGCAAGCTCAGATAACCCCTTGAGAAGGATTAAAATCAGGCCTCCCTCCCAAGGGGAGGCCTGAAGGACACATCCCTGGTTCCTTGGAAGAAAAGGAGAGTGAAGGCCAAAAGCAAAGCATGTGATGGAGAAAGTCATGTCTTGGATGAGAGGTTCTGGGGTACATCTGTATACATGCAGCAGAACAGGCACAGCCACATACATGTCTTTGTGTCCTGCACTGAAGTCTTATTAATTTCTCCACTGGATTTTGTGTGCATACATGCTTTTTGAACAGACTGTACAGCATTCAGGAGTTTCACCATTGTAGCACGTAACACTGTGCTTTCTTGGCTGCAAGTACAGCTGATATTCTTCCCTGTGGACATGACAACTTGAAAGCTATTCCTATTACTGGTTTAGTAACATTTTACAGAGATGGATGTGACTTTATGACCGCACATATTCCTTTCACCATTCCTGTTATAGATGCAGTGTCTTACTATGTCACTTCTTCAGCAATGTGCAATATTGTTTTATTGCTTTGGAAACTTACTGCTTTTGGGTCGTGGAATCATTTTATTGTTTGGTATATGGAATCTTTTTTAGTTAATATTCACTCTTTTTGCCTTCTCAAATAGATTCTATAGTGCCCTTAACAATTGTATTTTAAAAATCCATTGTTTATTGCGCAATACAAACCAATACAGTTTAGGTCATGATCAACTACAAAAGCAAATCAATGGTTAAATAAACACCCACTATTCTAAAAAGTCACAGAGGTGCTACAAAAATTCCATCATATCAATTTCTCTGACATCTCTTGGTGCAAATATACCATTCTAGTATTTGTAAAGAGTGTTTCTTGTTAGCCACCTCTAAAGTGACACTACACACAGTCCACACCTGCAAAATCCAAACCCTCTTTTCTTGTCAGAAGAATAATGAAACAAGTTGGATAAAGTGAGGCAGGGGTATAAGAGGGAAACATAAAAGCTGTTGTATGACATGCAATAACATAAATGTGGAAAATAGTTGTTTTCCTGCTTTCTCCTCTTTTGCTCCTTCACCTCTGTCATTTAGGTAACTTGTAACTCATGTCTTGTTTCAGTCCTGCGTGACAGAAAGCTATATGAACACATAGGCAATATCCATATATAATGCTTCATCTTCAAAGTCTTCCTCGTAGGAGAACAGTGTAAATACCTTGCAGCATACAAAATTCTCTTGTTCAAACAGTGATAGCAAAATGCTTCTTTCATCTCTCAGAAAGCCTCTAAATTTTAAAACAACTCAGCATGCTGCATTTTCTAGTATTTTTTTTTACTTTGTATGGTTTTAGAATTATGTATAGTATGGTGGCAGGGAGAACTTCAAGTACTGGAGATGAAAGATTCACTTTTTTCATGTAAGGACACTTAATCACAACTGTGCTTAATAAATGCTCTAGATTCAAAAATTGGTTTTTATTGTTCATGTAAGGTTTAATAGTTTTACTCATGCAATGCTGCAACAGGTGAGTTGATGAACATGCTCTTTGCCACATTCTCTCATCTCTAATTTCAGAGGCACAGGAAAGCACTCTTCAGATTGCATGATTCAGCTGTGTACTGGGAGGGGAGCATGAGATGGTGAAAATATAAGTTCCTCCTATTTTACTGTGTAGCACAGCTCTCAGAAAAGATAAGTCACAGGAACATTTCTGAATCACATCCCTGTGAAAGAAGACAACACATGAGACAGAATTTAAAGTGTGTAGCCACATCTGCTTTAGTAAACACAATGTTTGGATAACCCACTTGGCTGTGTATGTGAAACTGAGAAGTTCATTTATTAAATGCATGGATTTGTTCTAGTGCTTACTCTGTGTATCATAGAATTCTCTTGTGTTTTCTGTGTCACATAGGAGTGCTGCCTTATGTACTATATATTTATCTTTAATTATAAACTTAAACAATAGACAGTACTGCATTTTATTTTCATGGTACTGTAGTACATGCAATAATCAAAAGACATCCATTAGAGCTGCCATTCTTTTAAAGCTGTCATATGTATTTTATTCTGACTTTTTTCCCCCTACTGCAGTCCAGCTTCAGGGAAGAAAAACAAGCTCACAGACTACACTCAAACTGAAATGCAAACCTTGTAAATGGCATCTATTTAGCCTTTAAGATTGCAATCAGACTTATTCTAAGTATACCACATTGAAGAAGAGGAATGGGGATGTGTTCATATACAACAAGAAGTAAGTGCATTGATTCAGTAACCAGCTCAATTCTAGCAAGAGGTCATTGTTCTTGCCATCATATTTGAAGTAGTAATGGTGTTCTGATATTTTCCAGATGTTATTACAAGTATTCTGTCCTAGTATTAGGGAAAAGTGGTACTGAGGGGTCTATTTTGCCTTATTTTTGTCAGAAGTGTGCCGAGTGTCTGTGGCTGAACAGTAATGCTGACAAAGGCCATTCCTGCCTCCTCCAACTGCTACATTAAAAATGTTCCATCAGCCTGAGGATGAGCTCAAAGATGAACATTAAATAGAGGAAACTGGGAGAACATTGTATGGCTTCCCAACACACCCAAGTCTTCATTTATCATAGCTGTAATTCATCATTTGTTTTGGGCACTTTGCCAGCATTCAAACTTCTAGCAACTTCTCTCCAGAGATCTGACTGCCCTTTTTCTTCTGTAATGCTGAAATGACTATGTTACGATCAATATGAAAAATGCAGGGCCAGAAAACTAGCCAGTGAGACCTTAGTTCTGCAAATAATCATTAGTGCAAATCTGGAGAGAAAAAAAGAAAACAAAAAACCACCCAAAACAAATCTTGACTGTATAAGCTGAATCCTCATCTCAAGATCTAATTGTTGAGGGACTGGCAGCATCCCAGGTAATCGATAATGAGATTTAGAGTCTCCTACTCCCACTCACCAGCTTGGCCACAGACTGATGGGGCACAGCTCTGCTTAGTGGAGTTGCTTGAGATTTACCAGTTGAACTGAGACAGGGAATGGGCTGTGTGCTGGCAGCAAAAAGGAGTTATTACTACAGGGAGCTATTAGAGAGGTAATAACCTCCTCATACCCAAGTGGACAAGTTTCCCTCTCCTTTTCATACATACACATCATCAAAGTTGGTGCAAGTTTGCTGCCTTCCCATTTTGTGCAGAAAAGTGAAGGCTGGCACAGGAATGGTGGATAAAAAATACTTGCCCTCCTGGTTGCTTCAGGTCAAGACCGAGACGAATCACTTGGCAGAAAGGATGCCTTGTTCTGCTGCTGCCTTTGCAGTTGTTGTTCTGTGGATGGGGAGTGCTTCAGCAAGCCCAGCATCTTTTATGAACACTAAAATGATCTTTAAAAGTGGATGTAAAACCCCTTTATTATTTGGTTGTTTTTCCAAAGTCTTACACAAGCCCTCCAGGAAACTTTACTGTTTGCCCTCATAAAAGTACCTCTGACATTAGTCTCAGCGTGTTTATTAACTAAAATCGAGCCTTCAAAGAAATTCAGCTTTCATCTCTGTACCCTTTTAGTTAAATAAAGGACCGCTTCGCCTCTCCGGTGTGACTTTTGGTCTACCTCAGCAGCCAGTGTGGTGCCTTTTTGGAATCCTCCCGAGATGTAAGCAGCCCTGCGGAGGGGAGACCCGCGGTTGCTCTCCTGTAGCCGGGGGGCTGCGTGGAGCCCGGGGGCCGCAGCTGGGGCGGGGGTTCCCCGGGAAGGAGGGCGGGGGGCGGCGCAGGAGGGCGCAGCTGCCCGGCACCAATCGCCTCCCGCAGGTCCCCGCGGCAGCGTTGGACCCGCCGCGATATCCACGGGCAGCCGAGCCGGGGGCAGCGCCGACCACTTCCCGCAGGCAGCTCTGGGGAGCGGGGCGGCCGCGGGGCTCCTTCCTCCTCCTCCTCCGCCTCCTCCTCCTCCTCCTCCTCCGCCCGCGGTCGCGCGGCCCCGCGCAGCCCCCCCAGCCCGAGCGGCTCCCGCAGCCGGAGACGGGAGCGAGCGGCAGCTCCTCCGCGGCAGCGGAACGGGGCGCGGGGATGTGAGGGGCGCACCCGGCGGAGGAGGGAAGTCCCGTCGCCGGGAAGGCAGTCGAGAGCTCCTCCACACTGCAAGGTAACCCGACCTCTCCTTCGCGGACTTTTTCTTCTGCTCTTTTCCTTTCCCCCCCTCTTTCTCTCTCTCCTTTTTCTTTTCTCATTTTTTAGAATTTTTGTTTTCTTTATTTCTTTCTTATTTTTCCCCTTTCCTTTTTTCTTTTTTTTTCTTTTTCCCTCTCTTCTCCTTTATTGTTTTACTTCTTTCTTTTTCTCTTTAGGATTTTAGTATTCTTTTAATCTCAGTTGTTCCTCCTGTTATTTTTTTTTTTTTTAATTTCTTTCCCCGACCCCCTGGCTGGCCAGCCGCAGTAGGAGGGCGAGGAGGAGGCGGTGGGGAACGAAGCGAGCCCACCCCGGGTCGCTCCGGAGTTTGGCTGGGACAAGCTTCCCCCGCTCCGCAGGTGCTCTGCCGCGGCGGCAGGAGCGGGCAGAGTCCGGGCGGAGCGGGGCTCGCAGCGTCCCGGCGGCGCCGCTGCCCATCGGGAGCGGGGGGCAGGTGGGAGGGACGGTGAGCGGGCAGAAAGAGCCGCCCGGGGCATGGAGCGGCTCCCTCCAATTTTCCCGGGGCGGAGAGCCTCCTCCGAGATTTCGGCAGAACGAGAAAAAACTGTGGGAGAAAGTGTGCGTGTGCGGATGCGTGTGGATGCTGTACAGCCGGAGCTGGAAATTATCCCCCAACCCCTCGCATCCCGCGCCCTCGCCGGGGCTCCCGAGGAAGAAGCGCCCCCCTATCCAGGAGTGTCCGGGGGTGTCCGGGGGCTCCGGGGCTCTGCGGGCGCCTCCGGAGCGGCGCGGAGGGGGTGCAGGGGGACACAAATGGTAAAAGATACGGAAGGAAGAGACCCAGTGGCTGGGACATAAATCAGGGAGAATATATGGGGACTTGATGAGAATAGGTCTTTTCACCCTTAAAAAAAAAAAAAATAGCCACTTTGGAAGAGAAAAAGGAGGCTGATTATTGGCATCCAGCTCTGAAACCCAGGCAGCTGATGCTGAAGGGAGCCAAAGGGAGCAGTTCTTCTTGGTTTAAAAACAGCAAGACAGTCTCTGCCAAAGATTGCTGTAAACACTGAATAAAGATTTCATTGTGGCTTGGTGTGACTGGAATAATTAGGCAGTTAATTGTTCATTCTGATCTTAAAGTGCAGTAATCAGTAGTGCACAGTAGGAAAAATACGGGGGAAAGGGAGGAAAAATAGCAATAGGAAAATGATAGGAAAATGCATCACTTTTTCCTCTTCCGCAGGTTTGTGGGGTTTTTATGTGGGTTGCTTTTTTTCTCTGTGTGTGTGTGTGTATGTGTGTGTGTGAGAGAGAGAGATAGAGAGAGAGAGAGAGACACTGGGAGCACGTGGGTCCCAGTCTATTTAGATAGAGAGTACCTTTGTAGAGCTCGGGTGTAATTGTGCTTTTGCTGCCACTGTGTCAATATCATTTTGGGCTGGACAAAATCAAATTATGAGACTTAAAGAAATCCTATTTTATGGAAATGAAATCTGAAGATGCCTGGAGAATGAACATTTTAACTAGATTGACTAATACCAATTAATGCATTTTACTTATGTGTGCACTTTATTGCCAACTCAGCAGGGATGAAAGCTAATGGTGCCAGCTTTTGTGCTGCTCTAAGACATTTCTCAAGCAGTCACACAAGGCTTTAATGGCAAACTGTTTCAAGTTTTTAACACTGTGGTTGTGTCCCTGTTCAGCTCAAGTTCCTTGCAGCGGTGATTCTTTCATGGTAATCTAATGAAATGATCTCTTGTTACACTGTGTTAGCTATTCCTTGTGACACAGCTGGAAGATAAAACCTGTGAGTGTACTGGAGGTGGTGATAAGTTGTGGAGCAAGATGCACTTATAAGCAACAGAATATGACTTACCGATATTAACTGAAAGATGGCACCCTAGGCAAAAGGTGTTTTGCTTTCCTATACAGCATGTTTTTCCATACATATATATATATATATACATACATTTGTGATAAAGAAGCATAATAGTGAATTAACCATCAGAAAGGATGAAAGGATGTTGTGTTTAAAAAGAAAACAAAAAACCAACTTTGAAAGCAGCCCATAGTCATTTAAACAAGGTAGAACGATTTCTAAAAGGAAACAGACTTATTCATATAACTTCCTTCACCTTACAACATTTACATGAAAGACTTATTTGGCTTGGGGACATCAATATAGCCTGCACATGCATCATAAAGAAATAAATAAGCATGCTGTAATTGGGCAAGGTTTTAAAAGTAATTCAGTTAAATATAATTTCTGTCACTGCACATGCAAAGAACTAAGAGCTATCGCGAGAAAAAAACAGAAGGAGGCAGCTTTCATTCAGCTCTGAAAAGTAAAGCAGTTTGTTACATTTTGTTGGAGCTGTGTTTGCTGAAGGTTTTGACCTGCACTTTCTGAGATTTTTGTGGAAAGACAAGAGGCGAAAGCATGAGGCATGTTGTCCGTCTAAAAGTACAAAACTAATATAAAACACTGCAGTCTTCTCTCAGGTCATAGAGTTTAGAAGAGCAAGGACAGAATGATGGCTCCAGAATGGTAAAAACATCTCTTAATACCTGGGTATGTAAGGGTCAATGTTAAGATCCACTTTACAAGCATTTTTATTAAGCTGTTGAATGTGCTCTCTCCTACTACATTGATACTCAATATTCAATCCTTGAAGAGTAGTCCTGACTTAACAGCAATCTGTGTTGAAAGAATGTCTTCAAGACATTTATCTATTGCTGCAGTCTAGAGGAGGATGCTGCTAACTTTGTTTGCACCTATGTAGTCCAAGAAATCTAGGGATGTTCCACTTTCTTGCAAAAATCCAAAAAGCATGGTGACAAGTGGTCACATAAGGGACTCTGCTCAAGTTTCTGATTACAATGTTTTGTCAAAGAGTGTTTCAAAAAATTTGCATGGTGTACTCCTTGTGCAAATGTTATATTAAAGTCTAGAATAATTTGAAGATTGCTAAAATATTTTGAGAAGAGTTTGAAGTGCAAGTGGCTCTTCCTTTCTATAATAAAATGCATTGAAAACACACTTTGATCATCACAGTGAGTTTGGTAAGGGGTCTTTCTTGCATTGTTATAATGTGTAGCAAAATACACAGAGGATTACACACTTTTATTCAAGGAAAACATTTTCCATCAAATTGTAGCTTGAATCCTGGATACTATCTTATACCTATCCTTAATACTAACTCATACTGTTTGAAATGCATAGTACATCTTCATTATAAAATTGCATTGTCACAGACATAATTGTTATTCATAACAAGTAGTCTCACAAACAGATTCCATCCCTTTAAGTATTGAGTCTCAGTCAGGCCAATTATGACTAAATTACTGCATGTTCTCTCCTGTATCAACTAATTAAAGGGTAATTAATAAAATGATAATTTCATTCCATGGCGATGTCTACATCTGGTTGTCATAGCAAAGATTGTTTGACATATGGTTAAATGGTCAGATACTGCATTGTATGAATGCAACATTTGCACAAAACACCTGGCAAGCCAGAGGAATTTAACCCTTAAGACATCCATTTCAAAAATCTGTGTCAATGTGTTATTACAGTGATGTGCTTATTCTCTCCACCTAGTCTTTTTACACCTTTAAGGAAATTTAGTGCTCCAAGTTAATTTAAGTAACTCTGTTGGGGCGGGGGAAGAGTGGGTAGACAACTTGGGATATTAGATTGGAAATGAGAGATAAAATAGTACTGACTTTTCTGTGGGAAAGAAAATGGGTGGTTCTAAATTAACTTCTGAGAGGAGACACTCCATTGGTTCTCATATTACTGGGAGCTTCCCCTTTTCAGAAAGTCAGGCTGAAATTAGCATGGCGACAATTTTTTTTTTTCCTTAGATACAGTTGTATGCCAGGATTAAGACTGTGATTGTTGTCACAACAGCATGAAACAGTCTGCATTGCAGCCTTCCCTCAATGTACCTGTCATATATAGATAAAACAAAACTTACCTCCTCAAGGAGAGTAACCATAAAATTCACGCATGCTAAAGAAATGAAACAATCTTTTATCAAGTCAAGAGATTATAGGAATAAACATTTCACCTGTTGGTAGCTGTTGTACAAAATAACATATGCACATACTCTGAAGTATCAGTGGTTGAAATTCTCAGGACAACCCATACACAGGATTTTATCTTAGAGGAATCTGTATTAGTCCTCAATATTGCCTTGAAAAATTTCAATCACTGCCTTTTCAAATTGTCCAACAGACTATCTCTCTGTCCTGTAAAACATAAACTCTAAGTAGTGATATTTTAGCCTGAACTAAAATACAATTTCTTATCTATACTGGGTCAAGCTGAATCCCTCATAAAACTAAAAACAAGAAGCAACAGGCATAATGTTTTCCTTCTTTTTAGAACAACAAAAAAAAATGCTTAAAAGGGGGAAAATGACTAGAGCATTTTCCCAAATGGAGCAAAGTAAAAAGGATGTAGTAAACTACAGGAAGACATGAAAGTCTGTCTTTTCCCATGCAAACGTTCCTCAATGAACAGTTCCCCCAGTGAATAGTCGGGGTCGCTCATCACCTCGTATGGTCAGGTGCAGAGCGTGGCCAGTGGTGCTGATAAAGCGCTGTTTGTCCGTCTCTCTGAGAGCCTGAGTCCTGCTCCTTGAGAATTTCCAAGTGCACGGTTCGCCCTCATTTTCATTCTGCTCGTGCAACTCATTAACACCTGGAAAATCTTTTATAGCATTTAACTGCATCAGATGCACGGTCCGGCACATGTTTTCTTAATAGGGCTTTCACTGTGGTATTGTCAAAGAGCCCTTATGTCACAGCTGGGAACATGAATCTGTCATGTCAGTGCTGTACCTTGGGGTAGACAGAAATAGTGTATGAGTGTGTTTTATGGAGGAGCTGAACATTTCCATATACTGTGTTAGCAGGGAAGAATGTGAAGCTTGTTCTCCTAAATAAAGATTCAGGCTGGTGCTAGTGGAGTACTTTGTACCATTTAAACACTGCTGCCTCTAAGGCATTGCACTTAAGGAAGGGGAAGTTTGAGGCAAGCAAGACACATCCTAGTATTTTAGTGATGTAATGCTGCTAGTTAAGGATATGTCATCATTTACATTTCAGTAGGAAAAAAATTGCCAGAGGTTTCTATTTCAACAGAAACAACCAGAAGTTGATATGAAAGTCCTTACCCTGGGAATATTTGTTTTTAAAACAAGTTTCATTTAAACATATTTGGCAATATAAGAAGAAGGGGAAGAGAAGTAAATGTTTTCTAATTCCGTATGGTTTTTGTGCCCATTAGATCACTGTAAAACCCAGCTTTAAATAGATTACTTTGTAGCTCTGTAATCAGAATGCCTAGGGTAATTAAAAAAAGGATAGAACTGTGAAAACTGACAGCAACGCATGTATAAGACCTACTTTTTTCAGAGGAATTTTTAACATAGTTACATACATTTCATCTGAAAGCTAAGCACTTAAAATTCACCAGCTACAACACTAGCAAGCATGTCTTGATGGCATTCCAAAAGATAGAGCCCACATTTGAAAAGTGTTTGCAGACTTGAGAAACCGTAACTGTTGTGAAGGAGTTGACTTGGGTCCTCATTTACAGAATGAATGGATGAAAGGAGCATTTCATGCAGTCTCAGGCAGTTCAAATTTCTAAACTACTTGTTTTGATTTGAAAAGCATAATTCATGTGCTAAGAAATAAATTCAAGGTACACCACTAAATGCATTCTGTGTGTTAAAAGTGTTTGACTGTGGCGATTTTTGTAATGGCTCTTTTTATCTGAACATTCAGGGGTTGATATCCCAAACCACAACCAGTCCAAGCTTAAGCTGGAACCAGTGAAACACAGAAGTATTTGGGTAATAGGGCTGCCTTCTGAATTTTCTTCTTGGTTTTCTCCTTTTTACCATCTGTGTCATCTTGTGTTTTTTCTGGCAGTGACAGCATTGGGATGATCTTGTGCGCCCATGCCATTAGTTCATGTCTCCAACAAAGAGGGAAGGAATAGAGCTGGTTAGGGCTGCCATGAGGCCCCTGGGGTAAACATGTGGATTTGTTTCTCAGTAAGGCCTTTTGTAAATCATTTTACTTTTGTCAGAAGGACTGATGGCCTTCCTGCTTCTGTGCAGATGCCCAATGGAACAAGCACTCACTGAAAGGTGTAGGGTTTGCCGTGTTGAGCTATGCAGTGCCCGATAGCATAGCCCAAGAGGTGCTAGGAGTTTTCAGAAAGGGAGCACACCAGGGCTGAGTTCTTCTGCATGATTCCTTTCAGCAAATTAAAGGTAAAAAATTAATCTCTGTAACTGGAGTGTGTTGACCATGGCTGGATCTCAGTGCCCACCAAAGCCACTCTATCCCTTCCCTCAGCTGAACAGGAGAGAAAAAATACAAAGAGAATATAAGTCAAATTGAGGACAGGGGGTATGCCTCACCAATTGCTGTTACCAGCAAAACAGACTCAACCTGGGGAGATCAATTTAATTTATTACACAGCTCTTCTCCTCAGATTCTACTTCATTCCCAATTTCTCTGCCTCCCTGTGGAACAGGGGGACAGGGAATTGGGGCTGCAGTCAGTTGTCACTGGTACATTGTCACCACTTCTCCTCCCTCGTGGGAAGGACTCCTAGCACTCTGCCGCTGCTCCAGCATGGTTTCCCTCCCACAGAACTCAGTTCTTCACAAACTCCTCCAATGTGGGGCCTTCCCATGGGCTGCAGCTCTTCATGAAGTGCTCTAGCGTGGGTCCCTGCAGGATCGATCACAAATCCTGGCAGCATAGGTTACCTTCACCATGGGCTCTCTACACACATTCACAGGTCCTGCCAGGAGCCTGCTACAGCATGGCCTTCCCGTGGGGGTCACAGCCACCTTTGGGCATCCACTTGCTTCGATTTCAGGTCCTCCAGGGGCTGCAGGGTCACAGCTGCCTCACCATGGTCTTCACCAGGGGCTGCAGGGGAATCTCTGCTCCAGTGCCTGGAGCACCTCCTTCCCTTCCTTCTTCACAGACCTTGGTGTCTGCAGAGCTATTTCTCTCACATATCCTCACTCTCCTCTGTGGCTGCTGTTGCAGAAGGGTTTTTTCTCCCTTTCTTTGATAAGTTATCCCAGAGGTGGTGCCATCGTTGCTGATGGGCTCAGCCTTGGCCAGGAGTAGGTCCATCCTGGAGCCAGTGGACATTGGCTGTAAGGGACATGGGGGAAGCTTCTGGCAGCTCTCACATAAACACCCCTGTAGCTCTCTCCCCAACCAGCAAAACCTTGTCACTCAAATCCAATACAGTAATTAACCTTTGTACATGCCTAGGTATTGTGAGACACAGTCGAGAGCCCTTGCAATATGTCACTTTGTTACTGCGAAGAAAGTTAAGGATTGACAGAAAGGCTTAACTATAAATTTTCTTGCCTGTATGAGTTTAATTTAGAATTGCAATCACGATGTAACATAAATTAAAATAGCAGTAGTACATCACTAGTTGGCAAATCTCTTAAGAATAATGTAGGTACTTCACTAAATTATGGAGTACCTTCTATGTGCTTAGCCCATTGCTGAAATTAGTCTATTTTTTTTAATTTTAAGATACTTTTGAAGACGAGAGACAGGCTTTAAGAGGTGAAGTTATGGTGGCTCTCTGTGTGATCTAGAAGACTGACTTCTGGAAAGCGGAGCTTCCTTAATGAAAAGAAGCATTTCCCTTCAAATAAAATTTGAAGTTTTGCCCCAAGCATCCTCCAATCCACGCATAATCTGGAGGACATTAACCATTAAAGTAAATATTATCTATTACTTGACCTGCAGGTGTAATATATTAAGGCTTCAGAGCAAAAATGTTTTTAAGGAAGAGAGTGGAGAAATAAAAAGGAAATCTGCAGGCCTTGTGAAGGACCTATGAAGGACAGAAAAATTCTTTCCCAGAAAGGCAAGTATGGGAAGACTGTGTATCAGTGGTTCCTGTGTGTTTTAATTGGACATTCAGTTTCTTTCAATGTCAAAGGAGGGCTGCATGCAGCAAACAGCTACTGCATCTCCTGAGAGGAGCTACTGCTCTGTCTCCTTCAGAAAGTGATATGGAAAAGGACAGTCTCCATGCAAAGAATGCATGAGGAGTGAGCAAGAGTTGGTAAATTTATTCTAATAGCAAGGTTAAACACCCTCTTTTCTGGGCACCCGATGGACACCCAGGGGAGATCCTGTCAAATGGCTAGAGCACATCCTTGACAATGACAAGGGGAAGGGCTGCCAGGGCTGCTGGGAAGGCAGCAGTCAGCCATTGACATTATCAGACCGGCTCTGTGGCCCACAGCCCTATGCACCTTCTGTCTTGGAGATGCTCCTCAGGCGGAAGGGCCACAAGGAGCAGCTCTGGTAGAACAAGCTCCACATTAAACACTTGTAGCGGAGGAGGAACATAGGCACAGCGCTGCAAGGAAGAGCTGAGATCAGCCTTCAAGCAGATGACAAGAGAGGATCTGTCAAACCAGCCTTCAAGAGGACAGAGAACATGCTGAGACAAATGATGATAATAGCAACAAAACCTTGAGGAGACTGAACAGAGAAAGAAGCTGCAGGAGGGCAAGAAAACAGGATTTGTATAGTGAGGCAGACAGAAAAAAATTGCAAATGTCTTCATAGAATAACAGAGACAAAAAAGGACAGATCTGATAGGTTGCAAGTATAAAATTTGGCTCTGGCTTGGAAAGAGACTCATACAAAAAGAAAACAACTATTCCACAGGGTTGTAAATGAGCGTGGCAGAAAGCAGAGGAGTTTGTGGTAACAGATAAAGATTGGAATAACAGCATCTGGATCCCACAAGAAGTCTCCAGGGTGAGTAAAGAATATTGGGGGAGGGGGGGGGTTTGTTAAAAAATATATATTCCTAGATTTGCATGTGGTTTCAGGTTTTTGCTCATCAATATGCCAAGAGAAAGATGTCTTTCAGCACTGTGTTGTAGATATTAGGGCTATATAAAAAATGTAACCATTGTATAGAAATGTTGGTCTGAACCACCGCTAAAGCTTTTTTTTTTTTTGTGTGTAGTATAGACTTGGGAAAGGTGAATCCTCGTGAGGGTGAGCTCAGTGGTGCCACTAAAGGCACTGTATTAAATACACTGTGGTTGAGGATGCACTCTTCCAGATGGGCTCCTGCTGTCTCGTGCCCAGGGTACACCTCAGCATGAAGTGGAGGACAAGGGAACTGGCTGCTAGATTCAAATGTCTAGAAGTTATAATGGAAGCAAAGGAGAGAAAGAAGAGAGCAGCTCAACACTGAGCTGTCAGTCTCTGCCTGTCTCTTTTCCTTGCCTGTTTGGCCCATGTAGCTCTTCAAGTGCCCTCCTTTGCTGTCCTGCTGCTCTGTGCAAGAGAAGGGGCTCCCATTAAAGACTCATTTGTATTGCAGCCTGCTAAATAGGCGACTGTTAGTGAGGCAATGAATCAGCCACGGCTAACAGCAGTGATACCCAGTGTAGCTAATAACCTTTCCCTACTACTGTTTGCTATCTGCACCTCATTTGTTTCTCACCCCTGGGAGAAAGAGCTCCATTGCATTACCTCTGTAATCCCCTACTGGGCTGTACAGGTGTTTACGCAGAACAAACGTATATGGTTTTGTGGCAGGTAGGTGTTAATTTTTTACTACAAATTCCTAGCCTCAAAAAATCCATTCCCATTAAAATCTGTTGCCACTTTAATCCTGTTGCCAATGAACCCTTTGACTATGAAGTCCTTGTTTTGTTGAAACATCAATAATTGCAGTATCAAAAATAAATTATAAGGTGTTCTGTTTTCTTCTTCACTGTGTCAATCTAGTAAAACATCAGTAAAATGCTTCTAGATAACCATCTGATGCTGGGGTTTAATGCAGTTTGTTCTCTTTTTTCCTGAGTGTTTAAGTGTTAATACCTTTGCAGCGGGCAAAAAGTAGTCACCCCAGGAGAGCATGGCTAAGAGTTTGAAACTGCTGTAGGATCTGGACACTTAAGTTCCCATTATTTTTAATGATCACTGAGCATCCAAATCCCCATACAGTTACAGTTACCTACCAAATTGTCCTCAAAGGGTTGGTGGACCAAAACTGTTTTTATTCTGAGATAAATTGCCTTCTTTTCTCTGGGAACTCATCAAGTTATTTATTGAAGAGGTAATTACCAAATGTCATAACAGATTTGACTTACTAGCTGTAAATAGCCAATCTATCAATGACTACATGCATTTAAAAGCATTTTTAAGTCTACTGGTGGGGGTTTTTTGCCTCTTTATGAGCTATCTAGAGGGGACTGAACCACTTAACTTCTGATTTAAAATATCACACTATGCGGGATGATTGTTTTATTGGAAGACCACCTTGCTCTGCAGGGCTCTAGGAGAGCTAGAAGAATGTCTGTTTTCTGTGTTAAGGGTTTGTGTCTTCTGTGGATAAAGAGATCTTTCCTGTTCTGTATCCTCATGGGTTATTCAGACACTGAAATCACTGCCTTGATAAACTTCTTTTCATAATAATTTACTCACCAGGGTACCATTTCACAGTGTTGGCCTGTTAGTGTGTCATTAACATGACACAGGAAAGTAAAAATATAAATTAGAAACTTATTTTCTACAGAGATTTTTCTTTTTTTATTTGCTTTACTGTGTAGATGGAGATGACTCAAAAATCATCAAGCCAACTACATAACCCTACCTCTGATAGTAACTTTAAAAATCATACAGTCCTTTAATGCTCACCATCTCCTAAGGCTAAAAAACACAGGGTAACATAATGCTGCGTAATTCAACGTTCAGCATTAGAACATTTCTCATCAATGAAAAAAGGGTAGAAAGTGGGGTTTTTTTGGAAGCTTAATACTAGATGAAAGTATTTAGAATGGAGATAATATCAGTGAACTGCAAAGGAGGATGCATTTGCAAATTCTGTCCATATTGACCAATAAACAATTTATGGAGAGAACACAAACAAACCCTTAGAATATTTTAAGATCATAGCTTCTGACAAGTATACTTTATTTATGACTTTGCAGTACATTCTTCTCCAATAATGTTTAGAGGAAATAAAAAGGGAAAGGGGGAAGACACAGCATTCATAATGTTTACAGTGTTTTATCCTCTTGTCCTCTGCAATGTGTGGGGTATTGTCAACATAAGTTGATCAGATAACCTCAATGTTCCTTTCTTATATAAAACCCTGGAACTAGAAAAAGTCACAGATGTGACAATAAATGTTTAAGGAATAGGACTGCAGAAAATGGTGCTCCTTTAGCTGAAACTTGTGCAGTACTGGTGCCAGTAAATTAGTGCTGCCAGCACAGCCAAGTGAGTCTGGATAAAAAAGGAGGCAGAGATGGGGTAGGATAAGTGTCCAGCCTTAGCACAACTTCTGCCACCATTGCACATTCTACTGCCAAAGCCAATGGTTCACAATCTGATGGGATTATATGCCTAGATAAGAGCAATATTTAAGTTTAGCTTTGGATATGCTGATACAACAGGGATTTTTTAGCTTTTGTCCACAGAGTGGATCTGAGTGCTTGAGGAAACACATCAGGTTTGGGTTTCTGAGACAGAATCACCACACGAAGGTAAAACTTCTGTCATTAGTTATAATTTGTGCTTTAGAGGTGCCTGCAGGTGTTAGGCGATATGCAGATCCCCCTGCAGTACAAACACATAGGACATTGTGCTTGCAGACCAAATACTGCAAGCACAATGGGAGATCACAGTTCTGTTTTGTCAAAGCTTAGATTTCAAAATCATCATGTTTTAGAAGGAAACCAAAGCCTTTAAGAAGTGCTCAGACAAAAGACCTGTAAAAACAATCATGCTTAGTAATGAACAGGTCAAGATTGTGATTTGTGTCTCAAAGTGCCAAGAAGGAGTCTAGATGTGAGAAATTTTTCCTGGAAAATCTTAAAGTTCATATGTTTCTGGTGGAAAAAAAAATTGCTTTTTTTGCTTGAAGAGAATATATCTCAAAAACCAAAATGGTGTTGAACATAAGGCAGAGTGAAGGTAAAACAAACCCAGAGAACAGTGTAGGCCATCAAGAAAAAAGGCAAGAGAAAAACGAAACATTCGAGACAGCCCCTGGTTCCCAACCCACTACTGTGAATTTGCCGTCCCAGTTCACCAGCCATTTTCCTCTTTTCAGCCTAGGCCAAAGTTTCTGAGAAACGGGCTGCAGTCCCTGGGATCAGGAGGGCAGCAGCTCTCTTTGCTTTGGACACCCACCAGTGATTGCACGTGCCCACAGCACTGATGGGTGCAGGTGTACACCCTGCTGTACCAGCAGTCCCTTTGGACATCTCAGCATCTTGGAACGAGGCCACCACACCACGCCATAGCCAAGGAGGGCTCCCTTTCTGGGGAGACCCTCTGCTGTCTGAGCACCCCTTCCTAAGGCAGCATTGCTTCCATTGCTGGACAGACACTGTTGTGAAAAACCTGGAGTAGAAATAATAAGGAGGCCCTTAACAGTATTGTCTGCTTTGAAAGATACCCTGAAAATGTTGGTTAACTAGACAAGTGTGCTTCTAACAAACCCATCGAGCTTGATGAATGGCTCTGTATTAATATCCTAATTTTGCTGGATCTCATAAGCAGCTTTTGGAGTTCAGAGGCAGAAAAAGACTGCTTGAAAGATGGCTCTTACAAGAAGCTAATTGCATGCAGGGTTTTCAGAAATATTAGGTCAGTTTCTGTTCAAAAGTTGGGTGCCTGTTCTTCTTTAGTGGCAACAAAATTAATTCTTCTGGGCTTGGGGAGAAAAAGAAGTACTTTGATTTTTACTCAGTACTGCTGAATCTTACTTCAAATAAGTCCAGAATTTTTAAAGTTTTCAAACAGTCCACAAAGGAAGGGATATAATTTCAAGGATGAAGGATGGTGTAAAATAATTTCAACAAAATTGATTGTGTTGGAAGCACTGTGTTTATATGACTTTTGTAAAATACTGCTTTTTTAATGTTAATATTTCAGCAGCAGTAAAGAAATATTGCAGTTGAGTTCTCTTTTGGACACATACATAAAAATACCATTTAAACCAGTACAGCAATGAAAACAATGTGATTTAAGTGGGGAAAGATCTTTCCCCATAGGCCATGTTTTAGTTCTAATTACAACCCATCTATCTTAAAGACCCAGGATTTACTGTGTAGGGACAGACTGGTGTCTGGAACAATGACCCATGTCATTATTTCAAAGAAAGATGTAAAGAACTTTTACAACATGGCATGTCTCTGTTACTCTGCTCCTTAATACCATAATGGAAGCTCACTGGTTTCAGTGGGCTTGTGTTGGTGCAATGAGAATACATTTCACTCAAAGAGGGTCTGAGGTCTCTTTGTAGTAAGGAACTAGTAAGGATTTTTGATTGTTTGATTGTCTCTGGGTTTTTTTAATGACTTTATTGTTACTGTTACAAAAATGACCCCATCAACCTCTGGCTTGGTCATTCTATACATCATGATAGACCTTGCACAGATTCCCAATGACGTCTCTACTTATTGAGAGTTTTATAGAACAAGTATTCCAGCGTGCTTCTTGATTTCCAGTTGCAAAATAATTTTTAAAATCAGTATTGCCATGAAAAGATTTATTAAAAGAGTTGCTTATAAAACATACTTTTAAAACTTGAGGCTGTGAAGAAAGATTCATCTCAAGTGCATTTCAAAGTCCTTTCTTATTTACAAATCACACTGAGATTCTAAGTTGAATACTAGTCTTGTTACCTGATATTCTGCCTTGATAGTCACACTCAAAGGATTCAAAAAAGCAAGTTGTAAAATAACAACTAGGTTTGATCACTAAAGTATCCAATTAAGTATTTTTCTGTTCATTAAATCTGAAAATGTTCATAGTGAAAGCAGACCCTTTAGTAAATGCTCCACAGGAAAATCTGGCTGGCATTTATATTTTGTAATTGGGATGAGATGTTGCATTGGTGTGAAGCCTCTTGGGAGCAGCCACACCATAAGATTCTCATGTCTGGTGGGGTTCTAATTCTGTCTGGGGAGGGGGGTCCATAGGCAGAGAGAGACGAGTGGATCAAGAATATCAGCTCTCAGCTGTGGCCATCTAAAGTTGGAGTGAAGGAGCAAGATCACCACAACCCTCTTGCTCCTTAACACTAAACATTTTATTTCTGAAACTTCAAGATGACCTGTATCATACCATAGATGTTAAAGTTTTTCCCTTTTTAAACTGATTTTTAAGAACTCCATGGAAAGGTAAATTGCATTATTTGGGCTTTTTAGCCTCAATCGGAAGAAATGCCAAATGCTATAACTTCTTGCAAGATGGACATTCTGTTTTTCAATCTGATATAAAAGTTGTATGATCATAGTAAATATTATATCTTAAATCTATTGTGAAAGGAAAAATAATAGGTACTGTTACATTTCTCTCAAACAGTCTTAGTTAATCTAGACCTCATAGTTGCAGTGGGGTTGCAGCCACCACTGTGTGTGTGTGTGTGTGTGCGCAAGACTGGAGAAATCCCAGTCATCTGAACTTGTGTTCCAAAGTGTCCTTCATGCAGAAGAATATCTTCATTATTAAATCCTTCCAATGCCAGCATTCTAGAATACTGAACTCTGGGAAATGTGTCAATTAAAAACATAATGAAAGGCAGAATGGGTAATCCAAAAAACAATCTCCTTCATCAATGCAAAAGGCTTTGAGTATTTGGGAATCAGCCTTTCCCAGTGAGATGAACTTTTCCAGTGGGATGAGGAGCAGGAAATTCCAAACATTCCTTGGTTTTAGAAAGTGAAAATGACAGTCTCCTAATGCAGGGTGAGAGGTCCTGCCCTCTCATTTTTATCCCCTGAAGACTCATCCAACTAATGTGCTAGTGCTATTTTTTTTTTTTCTGATGATTTCAATTAGATCCTTACACTGCAGTTCTGCCACATATTTGTCTTCTTTCATCGCCTTCTTTTTCCCTGTCTTACTCGATAATGACCCTAAAGTGGGCTTGCATTTACATGTGCTTTTAGCCTGAGCTCATCCACAGAATTGAAATCCAGAAGTACTGTAGTACTGTTTTGTGCAGCCTGTAGAAAGACAAAGACATGAGACGAGAAAAGTGGCATGTGCCTTCCTTTTTGTACTTCTTTCCTGATCAAACCTGAAGGTGTGCAGTAGCCTTTCAATGTTTCCTGAGCATCCTTGCATCTCTAACAGCACATTTGCCCACTTACATATTTCAAAACATATAAATAACCTCTCTTCTGTGCTTCCCTATTTGGAGACAACCCCTAGGCTGTAGGATGTTAATCAGAAAAGAAAACATTAATCAGAAAAGAAAAAAGAAAAAAAGAAAAAAAGAAAAAAAAAAAAAAACTAAAAAAAAAAAAAGAAAAAAAAAAAAAAAAAAAAAAAAAAAGAAAAAAAAACATAAAAAAAAAAAAAAAACAAAACACAATTATCAGTGGAGTAGGTTTTGCTCTGTATTGTCCCAGCATGTAATATAACAAAGCAACAGGCTCCTTTGGAATGTTGTGATAGGTAGGCAAGTGCTCAGAGCTGGACTTGAACTGCTTTTACACATGGAACAGATGCAATTTTCCAGTGCATTATCATTTCCAGCTCCCTGTGACAGTCTGTGAAGTTTGCACCTTTCTATCAGGTCTAGCAGCCAGCAGGAAGCTGCACCTTCTGGGAAACCAGGCTGAGACTTTGGCACTAACTTCCTCAGAAACTGATGGCCATTTCAAACCCCACCACCTTCTCCTTCACAAGCGAGGTGCTGCCCTTGTTTTCCTTCCCAGCATGTCGATTTAAAACAACAAAAACAAAGTCATGCCGAAATAAAACAAAACAAATAAACCAAAACCCTGCAATGCATACCCAGTTATCCCTTGGGAGTAGGATGAGAGGGAGAGCCCTACATGGCAGATGTTGGTTGTTTAATGCTCTACAGAAAGAAAGTCAGATGCCACAGTGATGTTTGACCCCATGGGAAGCAGGGTAAAACAACTTCCATGCCCCCCGCCTCAGTAGCGTGAGAAACAGGGACAATGTGCAGGTGGAAGCAGTCAAACTAAAAAAATGACCCGGAACAAGTACCAACACTAAGCAGCATTGGTGCTTCCACGAAGACAAATCCTTGCTTTGGAGGATTTAAGTAGGACAGAGCCCCATGATGGGTTTTTTTCTGGCCATGGGTTTCACTCCTGTGTTCACATGCATGTGTGCAAACATCACCCACTCTGGTCCAGGCAGTGAACACAGCAAAAGTTCAAAGCTTTTGGATTCCTCTTCATCATTTTTTTTTAAAGGACTGTGTCTGATCTTTGCTTTTCATCCCTGGATTTATTTGGAAGTATTTCTCTTCCCATTTTTTCATGCAGCAGGTTGCATGCAGATTCATTTTTCTGGTATTCAGTGACCGTCCGCATTGCTTTGTACTTAGTTTACATCTTCATGGCTGTAATGAAACCGAGACTTGAAGGAATAACTGGATAAGCAGGTCTCTCTCTCCAGCTGTCATGTCTAGTTGTGGCAGAAAACTGGTGTTTCATTGTAAAAGATGTTAATTTCAATCTGAGCTGTGGCTGTGTTGAGAGGAGCATAAAAGGAATTCTTGATTATCTATATCAGTACCGTTGTCCCCAGGGACAGGCTCTGAATCTTCAGATCACATATGGCAAGAGTGCTGTGATAAAATATGCATCAATAAAACTTTGCAATTTATGATAATAAAGGAGTGGAAAGTTTTATACACTGTGATAATTATTCCTGACTGGTACTTTTTCCTTCCTTTCGTTCTTCTGTATGCCTTTGTGTTTAAGCCTTTTCTGTGTGTTGTAGCAATGATTGCATCATTGAAACTGCAGATTCACAAACTGGGGGGCTTACCTTGTTTCTAGGTCCATTGACCTTCTGTAGCCATCAGTTCACTTCTAAAGCAGCAGGAATTTGCCATCTCTGGGACAGTTCTGCAGCGCTGTGACTTCTCACTCTTCTTCCTCTTCTGTGCACGCACACTACACACAGCATGGATTTCAGAGTAGCTTCCAAAAAGGATCAAATTATATTCCTCTGATCTTTCTTTGCATATCTTATTACTATAATCAATGAAAGAAGTGTACACTTACATGAAGGCAACATTTATCCCATACTGCGTGTCACCTGCACTGTTTTAAACTTATTTCATCTAAATAGAATTCTTATTCTTTTGAAGCAAGAGAAATAATGATATGTTTATACTCACAAGAAGTAAACAGTGGGCTCTTAAATAAAACCAAATATTATCTGTGACCTTACTTTTTTTCTTCCTCAGCTCATTGTATCTTTGGTGGCCATCCTATGAGAGAGCCTGTCTTCTGCTTTGGCACACTCGACTGCAATTAATCATACAGCTTGAAACACGTGGCCCGGCAGTACAAACCTCTTGCATGCTTGGGCTCTGCTGACTTCAAAGGCACTTCCCATGCAGTGTTTACAGGCAGCTCCCCTTTACTGAACACCCTCACTGACATGTTTGCACAGCGACTCACGCTGTGGGATCCCAGGCTTTACTGGGACATCTAAGCCCTGCTGCGACACAGATAGTCGTTAGTCCCATCTGTCTCCTGGTCCCCTTTTGTTGGTTTTTTTTCTCTTTTCTCAGTCTTTTACTCCGGCTGGCCTGCAGGAAATAAACCAGCCTCTCTTAACCTTTTCCAGGCTTATTTCTTCACAACTATAGATGAGCTGTGAAACCAGTTAGGAGAAACAGTGTAGCCATTGAGCTATCTCAATAATGTCTCCTTTACTCCTGCTCACTCCGCTAAATTGTGATCTCCTTGCAGTGGTAGCAAAGTGCATATCTTGACACGTTTGCTTACTTTCTATCAGCTTCAATAGTACTTGGTCACCTGCCTGAGGTTCAGTATGTGCTCAGAGGCTTTGCATGTCTGGGTACCAAGGCCCTACCTTACAAAATCCGTAACTATTCAGTCTTGCATGTTCAGCCCTTTTCCTGGATTTCTGCAGGTGCTTGAACTGTCATCAAAGGCAGTAAGATTTAGATCATTTGTGTAAGTGCTTAAGTGGACTTTGACATCTATAAAAGTTCTGCTGAATCTGGACCTGCCTGATTAAAAGAACCCAAACATTTAGCAAAAAGAATAGGAAGGCTATTTGCAAGTACATTTCTTCTTTTTTTTTACAGCAGCAGTTAAAAAGACAAAATGTAAAACTATTAGTTCCACACTAAAGAATGATGGGAGATTTAGGTTACAAAAATAATAATTTCTAATTCTACAGATGTAAGGAGAACTGGATGATAAGGCCAGCAGTGAAAACAAAAGGGATAATGTGAGGGGTTTTCTGCCTCTGCACTTGTGTGAATTAATAGGAAATTAAAGACTGTTAGAAAGTTGATTGAATTTTGTTTCCTAACTTGTTCATTTTTCATTAAGGTGATCCTAAAAGCAGGTGGCTTTCAATTAGTTTTGTTCAATGCTGGCTAAAGTTGTAATGATCCTTGGGAGAGTGAAAGAAAAGAGATTTATTGCAGAAGGGATAAGCTAGACCAGGCAAGGAGACAGAGTACATAACCACTAATTAACTTGGGTAGTCATTAAAAAAAAAAAAAAGAAAGAAAAGGAAGAAGAAAAAACAATGTGCAACCTGAAAGAGGATTGTAAAGCATCTCTGCACTGCAGATCAGACCCTTGAGCTTTCGTTACACTGTGCATATCATATTAGATGGTATATATGAGCCAATTGCATATAAATCACATTCTCCCAATGTTGCAAGTCCTTGTCACAGAGCATATTTAATTTAACATTGTAATATTTATTTTCTAAAGTTCTAAGTAGGCCAAAACATACCCAGCAAATCAAGTGCTCTGCCACAGCACAGTGCCTGACCTACACTCCAGCAGAAAATTAACCCTAATTCATCTTCATAGTGACCCTATGCCAAACAGCTATTCCAGATGCTCCATTCCTGCCCTTCACTGACTTAGTAAAGTGAAGCTGTAGCGGTTTTGACTAATTCAGTTTGGACTTTTAATTACATCTATTCCATTCATTTGTTTCCACTTAAAACCATCGTGTTGTGGTTGGGTGGCTTGTCAGCAAGCTTTGCTTGGTCTTAGTATCCTTTAGGGACAGGCTTAAGCCAGAAGGCGTGTACGTCTGTTGAAACCATGTCAAACGGGAGCTGCTATCTCAGATTTGAACTACAAGGCTTTGTTTTCTGACACAAAGGGTCAAAGTCTGCCTAGTTATTTCCATGTGTCCCTCCCCCCTCTCACTCCCATCAGGATTATTTTAAATTCACATTATGGATGAGCGTTTGCGTGCATATGCACAATTCACTGGAAAACAGAGGCTCTTTATTGTTCAAAGCTTCTCTAGAAGTGACTTGTTTCAGGCATTCCTCTCACAACCATTCGCACATCTCTAAAACCAGAGAGATTTCAGTCAATCTGCTAACAAAGTCTGTTTTCAGAAGCCATGTGGAGAAACCTGAAATGCTTCAAGCATTTTTATCATCTGTTTTTTACCTTATTGTTGATAGGAATTAGAAGAAATTGATTAAGAACATTTGTGCTTATTCTGCTATTATTTGAGGGATTAGTACTATGTTTTGTAGTACATCACACATTAATACTGTGTTTTGTAGTGCATCGCAATCAAACTGTTTCCTCTGCTCCTCCCACGATTAACAGAGATTGTATCTAGTTTCTGTAATGTTTTCTACATGTGTAGAGCAGGGCATATTTGGACTGCAGCAAAGATGCAAAGTGAGAAGGCTGCAGAGAAGACACCAAGATAAGAAAATCTGAATCTTCTCACTGACCTCTTGCCAGGCACAAATGAAAATATTTCATGAAAAAGTCTATCAAATTTTATGTATCTTGTGCATGTAAACTAAGTTAGAGTGTCAAAGGAAAAGATGAAATTTATTTAAATGGGTTTTTTTTAAAACCTGGATTTATCAAAGTCAGGTGACTTCTGGTTTTGACATTACAGGCACACAAGTACAGCTTTGCTGTCATTTCTTAGCTCTAGTACAACTCCGCTTATGAAGAAAAATGGAACCATATGGGAGCATATGGAAAAAACAGAAGGTTCGTATTTGTGGGAAAGTACCTCCTACAGGTGGCATTGTAATTAACCTTGTGGGTCCAGAGCACACACGTCACTCAAGTGCGCACAGGTGCCATGTCCCTGCATGGGACAGGAGCACGGTTCCCGTGCCAGCACCACCAGGAGCCACCTGGCCCTCAGGCTACCCTTCCCCACCATGGGTCTGCTGGCAGCCCTGCTGCCCCACATCCCACAGGCACCCAGTCGCCAAGGGGGAGGCTGTCCCCTCAGAGCTGGCGGGTAGCACTGTGCTCTCCCGCAAACCCTGTGGAAGTAGCAGCTGGGAGGCTGCTTTCTCTCAACCTGTGATTTCCCACGCCCCCCATCCTGGCACAATCCTGGTGCCCAGGATCTTCCCAGCTGGGAGAGGAGGGGGAAGCTGTGTCGCAATTTGGTTGGCCTCGTTCCTCTTAGTTGCCCTGGCGGTTATCAAAGGGCTGGTAGGATGTGACATTGTAGACTACCATTTGCCAGACTCCTTCCCATATTTTGGGCAGAGCTGGGTGTGTCTCTGCATAAGAAACAAGCTTGTGGCTACATCTCCTCCAACCCCATCAGCAGCTGAGACCATGATGACTGTGCCCTGGGGACCTTAGCGTTGGGACAGCAAATAAAAATGAGGAGTAGGAGTAGCTGTATACATGGAGGGTCATGTGCCTGAGACACTGGCATGTATCTTAGGGGAATGGGTGGAGAAAGTGTGTTTGAACTGTGAGCTCAAGAGAGAAAAATAGGAAAAGCTGGGATTGGATCAAGCTTGGGCAAAGGGTTGGATCCTTGTTTTTCCTCCCAGCATGACTGCCAAATAAATTTCATCAAGAATTGCTGGAGAGGACACAAATTGAAGTGGATTGAGAACTGGCTGAACAGCAGATCCCAGGGGGTTGTAATCACTGTCACAGGATCTAGTTGGAGGCCTGTCTCTGGTGGTGTCCCCCCACCAAGTTTCAAGTATTGTTTAACATACTCATCAGTGACTTGGATGAAGGGGCAGGTGCCTCCTCAGCAAGTTCACTGATGGCACAAAGCTGGGAGGAGTGGCGGATACCCCAGAGGGCTGTGCAGCTCGTCAGAGGGACCTCAACAGGTTGGAGAGATGTGAATGGGCAGAGTGCAACTTTCTGAAATGTAGCAAGGGCAAATGCAGGGTCCTGCACCTGGGGAAGAATAACCCCATGGACCAGCACAAGCTGGTGTCTGACTTGATGGAAAGCAGAGAAGAACTTGGGGTTCTTGGTGAAGAACAATCTGTCCATGAGCCAGAGTGTATCCTTGTGGCCAAGAAGACCAAAGGTATCCTGGGGTACATTAGGAAGAGCATTGTTGCCAGCAGGTTGAAGGACGTCATCCGGCCCCTCTGCTCAGCCCTGGTCAGCCACATCTGGAGAGCTGTGTCCAATTCTGAGCTCCTCAGTATATGAGAGACGGAGCTCCTGGAACAGGTCCAGTGGAGGGTGACAAAGGTGATTGAGAGATGAGAGCATCTCTCTCATGAGGAAAGGCTGAGGAAATTGTGCTTCTTCAGCCTTGAGAAGAGAGGACTGAAAAAGGACCTCTTCAATGTCTATAAGACTTACCGTGACTATAAGTATCTGAAGGGAGGGTGTCAAGAGGATGGAGGCAGTCTGTTGGTTTTTCCAAGCAATAGGACAAGAGTCAATGGGCAGAAACCAGCACAGGAAGCTCCACCTGAATAAGAGGAAAAGCTTCTTTACTGTGCAGGTGACTGCACACTGAACAGATTGCCCAGGGAGGTTGCGGAGTCTCTCTCACTGGAGATTTTCCAGAGTCACTTGGACGCAATCCTGTGCCATGTGCTCTGGGATGACCTTACTTAAGCAGGGAGGTTGGACCAGATGACCCGTCGTGCATCTCTTCCAGCCTGACCCATCCTGTAATTCTGTAATTCTGTGAAGTACATCTTAAATAACAAGAATCAGCACAGGGAAAATGTCCTCACCTTTGAAAGGATTTGAAGCTTTTGCATAGCTTTAATAAGTGCAATTTGCAGAAACAGTGCAGTGTTTTAAAATAAATTATGCTCACAGAGTCACATGCTGTGATTTATCTTTAAGCATCCTCATGCAGTGTGGTTTATTAAATTTCAACCTGGGCTCTCAACTGTTCAGTTAATGTAGATAATTAATTTGATTATCATTCAATCAGGCTGTTTTGTGACTGTCCCATATTGTTGCTACAAATATTTCCGTTAACTTGTATGAAGAAATCATAATTTTTGAATTATTTTTTTTTGCTTCCTCATTTGTTTTATTTTATTTCTGTTCTCCTTATCTTTCTTTCTGGCAGTGAGTTTTTCTAGAGCACATAGTGTTGGATTACTAATGCCTCCCCCTAATGCTTTAATAGGTTTCTTTGAGCATGCAGTTAGTATTCATTCTTAGCTATGCATGCATCTTCTAGTCACATTAGGTGACCCTTTTTTCTTTTCTTTTTTCTTCATGCAGAAGATAGAGGAGGAGAACTGTGGGCGCCCTGTGTATTACACTGCAGTTCTTAATGAATATATGTGCATTACTTACTAATTGTGAAAAGCTGTCTGGCTAAAGTATACAGGATGAAAAGTGTTATGCATTAGTAGACTGCATTCTACTACACTTTTTGGCTACAAAATTTTATACTAAGTACATTACTTTAAAATTAGAGCAGAATGTAAGTACCTAAATACAGTTGATGTGTTCACCCTATTTACTTCTTGTGACAAAACAAGTGGAGTTTGTTTTTACCAGCATCCATTAGAGGTACTCTGCTGTAAAAATTCCACAGAGTTCCAGAGATGGAGGTGGCTTTATGTGTTGTCACCTCATCAGGCAGGGTAGGCAGCCTGCACGCCACACATCACAGAGAAGGCTCAGTCCAGCCTCGCATGGGGAGGTGCTCACTGCACCTCTGACCAGCAAAGGGAGCTGAGTGAGAAGAGGTAGGAACCCTTGTTGGTCCACATGGTGAAGTTGGGCAGATTTTGGACCCATGACTTTGTTTCAGACGTGTCAGCGTGTCCAATGAAGGGTATTGATTCTGCTCACAAGACTTGTTGTGTGACATCAGCACTGCTCTCTGTTACCATGCACTGCACTCTTCTGACAAGTTCCTGCAACAACACTGAAATCCCTCTCTGGGGAGCTTGTTCACATATGTCACGGTGAGGAAGGCAGAGCAGAAAAACTATAAAGAGATCAGGCTTTTTTAAGTGATGGGGTCCTTCTTCCCTTCCAACAGCCACAGCAGACTTTGTATCAAGGGTGTTCAAATAATTTTTTTTATCCAGGATAGAAATTTCACCTTGAACTTCTAATAATAGCTTAGCATGGATTGTTGATTTCACTTATGAAAAAGGCCTCTGAAATTGTGTTCAGTCTTGCCTCAAGCCTTCAGGAGTATTTCTTCCCAGTTTATGGAGTGCACTGCAGTGGATGCTAGTAAAACCAATTATTTCATGAAAGTGACTGGTAGACTGCAAGGAAAAGAAAGCCCTTTCTCATTTGCCTGAATGAAATAGTTACATCCCCTGACTTGCCCAGTTCAGACCAGTGGGCAGTGTTTGTTGCAGAAAGGTATCAGTGACAGCCTCTAGCAAATGTGTTCCTTCTTCCTTCACCTTTCCCCTGCTCTGGAATGGGCATGTTTTAGAAAGGTTGTGGGAAAAGGCTCTGATTGTGGAAGTGCGGAGATGTCCCTGACAGCAGACCTCAGTCATTATAATGCCAGGTTCAAGCATGAAATATTTACTTATAAAGGTACAATTGAAAATTATCAAATGTATCTTAAGCATCAGGACTGAATCCAGCTTCACTGAAATTAATGTGAATTTTGGCATTGAATTCCTTTGAAATATTAGGCTCACCTATGCACATAGCAAAGGATAGACAATATCAGTACACCTTGGAGAAAAAAGGAGCTAAGCTACATCTTACATTGCTATTATTTATTATTAAAAGCCATTTCTAAAAGAGTGCTGGGTACTAGGGTACAGAAATGTGTAGAAAGACTCAACCCATGCAGCAGAGAGCTTCAAACTCTAAAGCACAAGGTCTTGGTCTCTGTGGAAAGCTTTTTCAAAAATTACAAGCTTTTTTTTTTCTCCTTATATTTGACATGGCCAAAAAATAGTCACAGATCTTCTTGTCAGGTTCTTTATGTCACAGGAAAGATGTGGTGCATTCTTTTTCCCAAAAGCTCCATATCCCAAATAGACAGTAGATAAAATGTAGTATTGTTTTTCTTCCTTTGTTTTTACACTGTTTAGTAATTTTTTTTAATGCTGTTCAAGTATTTATGCATTATATTATTTTGCTTTTAATAAAGATATCAGAACTGTGCTTAATAAGTGCTATGAGCATTTAAAATAGCACTGCTTTAGAATTGCTGCAGAAGACACAATCTTAGTCTTGTATCTTTATTTAGATTTCCATTCTATTGCTATATTACAATTGTTACTAAATTCAGATAGCATTCAGTGTGTGTGTGTGTGCTGGAGGAACAAACAAAAAAAGCAAGGTTGACATTCCTGCCACTTGAGAGCCTGTGTAGAAGCTGTGTTCAGGCAAGGTCTACTGGAAAGAGAAGAGTTAAGGCAGCAGTAGGTCATGGTAATGGTATTGTAATATCAGTAATGTAGTTCTTGGTAACTTAATGGCTTTGCTCTTAAAAGTAGTTACCTGAGAATAAACAGATTACATTTATTTGTACATTAATTCAGCATTATTATATGCCAAAGAGCAACTGGAAGTGAGCCTTCAGGAGTTTTCTGACTGTAAACTAGAGCATAACTTAGAAAGGCATTTTTTGTAAAGGCAGTGAAGACAGGTTTTGGGCAACAAAAGGATGTGTAGGCCCAGGCCGTAGATAAATAGGAGCAGTGCTGATGCAGAAAAAGGAAGTTATATAAGGAAGCATAACAAATTCAGATGTTTAGAGAAAAAGATGACCCTTCATCCAACACATCTCATGTAAGTACTTTTGCCTAATGAAGTATGTTGTTAACAGTGACCAAAATGCTTGATTTTGAGGGTGAACCAAACCTCTTACGTTACAGGGAGATTTTCAAGAGAAACAGAAGTTGTGGCTACTGGGTTAAAATCAGCCTTTATACAATCTGCTTGTTACTGCAGAATTAATGGGCATGCACATATCTTGCTAAAGTTACTTTGAAGTATATTGAAAGGCGCATGTTTTATTAATCTAATTCTGCTAAGACTACTTTAAACAAAGTTGTAAAGGAAATACTAAAATATTTTTTGCTGAGATTATACTAATTTGCCTAAGTAACATTAGTAAAGCAGTAGATAATGGTGACAAATGAGTATGGAATATTTTAGGCAGCAGAAATCAGGCTTCCAAGAATTGAAGTCACTAGGGAGCACAAAGGTAAAATAAATTTCCTGACTCTTAAATGCTGAGTTCTATCCCATAGTGAGCAGCGAAAGCTCACTGGGGATTTGTTTCATATAACTTCCAAATGAGAAGTCAGAAGAATACAGTCAGTATCATAAAATTTAACAAGTTGTTCCAGAAGCAGCACAATTTAAAAAGCCTAGAGTCATATAGATTTGTTCCCTATACCCATAGATGCCCATGACTCCTCTGGAGTAGCCTTATTGCCTCTGTTGTGGTTCCCATTATCTCAGCCACCCCAACAGCATCTCAATTTTCCATCCCCATGCCCCACCAGTGTCCACACAAAACTAAAGATTCTTTCAAGGTCATGGGGATCAGTTTGATGACAAGGTCCAAGCCACCCATGTGATAGCTGGCCAGCCAAATCCCCAGGCTCTCCAGCAGAGGCCAAGGCCAGAACCACAATTAAGAGAGAACTGGCTGCAGATTTTCTCTCCATGGGATATTCATTTGGTTCTTTCTTCTCTTTGTTGCAGTTTTGTATAATATGTGTAGGGCCCTGATGATTTCTGTTGCTGTCAGCTCTGAATTAGGCCAGCTGAAACTGGCTGAAAGAACTGAAATTGGAATAAGCCAACAGATTTGAAACTAATTATGAGTAGCCAGGACAGACAGGCAGAAAGAGCCCTGTCTTAAGGAGTGGGCTGCGATTGTGTGAGCACACAGGGCCCCAGCCTTGAACGACTCTGGAGACCCATCAGTTTGTGCTAGGATTGTGCTTGATAATAGAGATGATCCTGTATTATGCAGTCCTGTATGGACAGTCCAATCCCAGATCTCAGATGGGGAAGCCTTTGGAGGGAAAGGGTATTTTCTGTATTTTTATGGCAACAACATCCTCAGCATCCCAGGCCGCTGCATGTCCAGAAACCAACTGCTGTTTACTTGCAGATAAGTTGGCTGTGGGCTGTAAATGTGATCTACTGGACTGCATCTGCAGGGAGGTTGTACCTCCCATGGGCAGTGTGCCTGCCCAACCTTGCTTTGCAGGCAAGGGAGAGTCATTCCCTTATGCAGTATGTATTTATCCAGGATCTCCAAGGCCCACAGTCTGCACTGTCCTTCAACACTCACGTGGTCGCTCTGGCATAAGCAGAGGAATGGCAAAATTATGCCATTTCTTTATGAGTCTGTGCTTTAAATGGTGCAGTCACTGGGAGGAATCGTATTCTCAGATGAAAGAGGAAGCAGAGAGATGTCAGCAAAGCCAGAAAAGCCCAGCCTAAACTGCAAATGAATATTCCTCTTTATTTGTTGTAAAATTGAGTGAATTTGGAACCAGCCAATTTAAAAATGAATGTGATGCTGCTCTTCCACATGCAGTTAAAACTGAGACATAAGCCTGACCCTGTTTTTCAGTAGCACCCTGTCCTCTGGCACTGCCTCTGTTCAGTTAAGGACATGCTTAAGAAAAGCTGCACGTTTCTGCCTTGGTGAATTTAATGGTGCTGAAGTCCATCCCACTGCAGGACAGTAGTTAAGTACCTGCTTAACTTTCAGAAAGTCCCTATGTACCAGCTGTAATCCACTTCTGAAGCAGATAATCATCTCAAGTACCAAGATATCTCCCTAGAAATGAATGTGCCTTGAACTGTTCAATTCATTACAAGTATTGAGGAGATAGAATTCTTATGTAGTTAATAGGCTAATGCGCTATTATTTAAATATTTATTAATAGCTATTGAATAACAATATAACTAGTGCTTACCTGCAATTAAAATCTGTGTTGATTAGGTGCTGCTGGAGAAACTTCTGTAATTAAATATGTGTATTGCCAAAACTTGAGCAATCCTGTAGTCTGTTATCCCTCTTCCAAACACCAGAAAAGTAAAGCAAAACCCCTCCAATGGGCTCATTCCATCATGAAATACTGTGGAGGAGGTGAAGGAGGAAGAGAAAAGGAAATTCTTCCTAACCCTTGTAGTTATTTAGCCTGGAGATGAAACTCCAAGTCCCTGACTCGGATTTAATGCTTGTTTAAATAGTGATTGCTTTTACGTCCTAGGAGCTGTTCAACCCACATAATGCCCATCATCCCAAACCAACAGAAAATTTTTTCAGGCTTCTCACCTTAGTCTGTCCCTTTTAGTGACTGTTGCTTTCTTTCTTTTTAGGAACCTGCCTCGCCCTTCAAATGAACAGCCAAATTCCCTCTTCCATAAAATATAGGACAAAGTCATTAACTTCTGGAGTCAATGACTGAATGGGCCCTTGCTTCAGGGGGATGAGGCTCACAATGAGCTGGTGAACAAAGCTTTTCCATTTATGTGCTGAAGTCAAGGAACAGGGTATTCAGCTGACCTAATTACCTGTCCAAATAGGGCAGACCAAGTAGAAAATAAAGATCGTGGGTCAGATCTGGATCTGTGTTGTGCTGCTGAAAACTTCAGGGTAATCAGTGCTACTTATTTAAAATTGACTCCATGTCCACTTAGTGCATTAGTCCTACTCTCAGAATTCATAATGAGCAACCTGCAGTTAATTCACTGTGTTTGTACCATTCTGATTCATCATAACATTTTATGTTATTATTAATGCAAACGGTTACCATGAAATATTTCTTCATTAGTTCTGACTGATTGACTTTTCAGTTTTTCTCTTTCCCACTGGGAAAAATAATTAGCCAGGAATAATACAATTAAGAATGTTTTAAATCAGTTCCATTAACTTGCTTTGTCTAACCAGCCGCGTGTCCCTCGGTCTCCTTTAAGTTTTATCGGAGGAGCTGCTTCTGCACGGTGCCTCTTCAGGGACTGTTATGTGAGCTGACTGTCCTCCCCTGGCGACTGCGTGGCGCCGGCATCCGTGGGGGCAGTGCCATGTAAGGCCTTGACCCTTAATTGGGATGAGTGAGTGAGCTGGACAGTGCTTGCCTCTGGATTGCAGCCAACACTATTAGACAACCCCAAACGGAGCTACATCCTCCCCTTGTAATGCTTCCATCTGGCATCATCAGGCAATGCCGCTTTGCAAAATGCCGCGGCACTACAAAGCCAGTGCATGATGGGCAGGAGCAGCCAGTTGGAAAGACAAAGCCTTGTCCCTCTCCTTCATCTTCCTTATGTACGGACTGCCAGGGCACAGAAATGGATTTCAAAGGAGGTGGGGGCAGTTCTATTACTGCACTGGGCACAAAGCCCTGATAGGGCTTTTCTAGAACAGTATTGTAAATTCAAATGAAGATGGTAGCATGAACTCATTGTATTACAGCATCTATTTGCAGAGTGCAGGCTTCAGGTAACTTTAACTTGGTCAGTTTTGATTTAATTGCTTTCCTTGCCTCTCCCCTTCTCCTTTTGCCTTTTCCCTTTCTCCATCCCTCTTCTCTCTTTCTGTTATTTTATTCCCCTGTAAGTCAAACCAGGTGTTCAGTACATCTACATGGATAACTAAATTATTAGAGACTGAGAGAAAACAGAACCTTTTACTTAATGGTCATGGGCTCAAATGCAGATTACACAGAAGTCAGAAAATTGTCATAGCCTTTGTGTGTTGTATTTTGCCATTAGGTTTTCATTAGTGAACATTTAACTGGTGAATCTAGTGGGCAAAATTAGCTTCTCAGTCACTGTGAGGATGAAGGGTGCTGGCAGAACCACTTAGATCAGCACAACCATCTTCTGTACAGTCATGGAAAACTTCAGTATCCAGGACAAAATCCACTTGCCATCTTCTCAGTGATCCTGGCCAAGTTTGGCTTCTCATCAGTCCAAAAGTAAAAGGTCTAAAGGAAAGGCATGACTCATTCTCTGTGATTTGGGAGTGTGATGTGTGAGAGGACAAAAGCAGGAATGAGATTTGTTGAATGCCATGTCATGTGGGAAGAATGCCATGCCACCTTGTGGGAAAATATGCTCTGGAGAGCATTCAGTAATTTTCAGACTAATCCTAGGGTGGTAAGCATAGAGTAGGAAGTATTGTCTTCATATGTAGGCAAACTGCTTTTCTGGGCTCCTAGGTTTTGAAATTGGTTATTATTTGAATACCAACAAATCTAACATGATTTCCAGAAACTGAAGCTCTGTTACAGAATTGCAGAAGCAAAAAATAGGTAACACTGGAAGCAAACGCCTGAGGCCATCTAGCTCAACCTCCCTCCTCAAGCAGGGTCTCCTCAAGCAGCCTCCAGTCTCTTACCTCTAAAATTCCTAAGTAGGGAAAAATCCTAATCAATATCTGGAAAAAAACTATGGAAGGACTGTGTTTTGAACCTATGCTTAGCCTTGGAAGCTTAGGGGCAAGGTTTTTTCTTGAGCTAAAGCAAGGCTGCTTCACATTTATGTTATTACTGGTTTATTTCCTTGTACTTTAGTTTCTTCACTCTCTTGTTATTTAAGACAGACCTCTCTTGCTAGGAAAATGGGGGGCTAAAAAGTCAGCCATGTCTTCCCAAACATGTCCCCAAAACAACATAGTACCTTGATAGAAGGCTTTCATGGAGGGGGATGTAAGAACCAATTGTGTGGCTAAAATGAAATTAGTTCAGGCCTTACTTCTGAAAAAAAAAATGTTCAAAAGTGTAATATTTCTCCATTACAGTGGTAGAACATTTTTAATGACAATAACATATTAGGATGAGAAACTTATAACTGCAGGCATGATGCAGCCAAGCTAAAAATGTAGTTGCTTAATAAATTGCCAGTGGAGACAAAACTAGAAGTAAGTAGCAACATTTTCATCCAAGGCAAATCAGCCCTCATGGTACCTCAACATGAGAATCCCTGCTCTGCCTCAGTGCTGTTGTGGTCTGGGGCAGAGGCAAAGACAGATGCAACAGAGGTAAATCCTTGATAATGGATGATATGAGAGATGACCAAAACATCTGGGTGTGATGAAACAAACCAGCATTAATGCTTAGGCTTTTCCCTCATAATGCTTTGGCTTTCCTTTCAAACCACCTCTGGTTTTTAACTCCAGAAAGAATACTTAGCACCAAAGTATTCTGCTGTGCCTTATGGTAAACTTTATTGAAGACCAGCTAAGCTAAACAAAGATCAATCTGCTGCTGTGGTCACTTGGCTCTCTGTAATTATATCCAGTGCTTTACTCTTTCCTGCCTTAATTTTTGTCTTCAATAGCTTTAAGCTTGTTCATTTCTAGCTCAAGACTTATCTTTTCCATCTTCTCTTTGGCTCCTGGTTTTTCTTTTCTCTTCTCTTTGCTTCAGGCCTGACTAGTTTGATTGCTTAACTTATTCTTTAACACTTCACTCCTGAAGGCAGGTTTTCCATGCACTGGGATGCAGTGCAGGTTGGGGATGATGGTTTCACAGTGTTCTCCATTATCTGCTTCCTATCCCCGAGTCCTCCATCACTGTTGCTCCCTGTTCTGCATGCCTGAAGGACTTTTTTTTTTTTTTTTTGCCATCCTGTGGGCTTAGGATGGCAAAATAATTGGTCCCAGCTTCCCCAGTGGAAGGGCTCATAAGCAACCCTCCTGCCACCTGCTGCACTGGAGGGGGGTGGCTTTCCTCTGGGAAGCCTTGGTACTGCACAAAGCTCCCTGAAAGCAGCCTCTTTACCCCAGCCTTGCTCATTTGTTACAAAAGGCAGTACATCCATGTTTGGGGCAGGGAAGAGGGAGAGAGATTATGAGACCCATTAACCCCAATACCTATGAAAAAATAACTTCTGCTCCTTTAATTTTTCAGTTTATATTGGGGTTTTTTTCCATAACAATGTTAATGGTTTGGGTTTTTTTCTCACCACTCCCGCAGAGACAGTTCCTTCTCCTATTTTGTCTCTGTGGGATCTGTTCCTCCTTGCTGTCACAGCTTTTTTGGTTTGGCTTTCAGCCCAGTTTCTCCACAAAAGGTACCTGTAAAAGATTTTTTTGTTTTAATTGCTTTAACTTTCTTTAACCTTCTTGTTTAGTTTTTTTCTCTGTTGCCTCTCTGATTTAGAACTTTTCTTTATGCAACCATTCTCTTAACAAGTTTTCACTCTTTGGTTATCTCTTATTCTTGTAGCAGGCAGAAAACAGTCTGCAGCTTAGATGGAGTTGCAACTCCTCTCCTTCCAGGCATGTGTTTAATTTAGTTTGAGGACCACCTCAGCCATGCTACATACAGAAGATAGGAGCTTAGAGAAACAGAGCAGCTTTGGTAAAGGTTCTGTTGATAACCTGAAAATGACACAGAATTAAAAGGTAGATTTCAGACCAAGACTCTCTGTTTCTCTGCATTTCTGTGTAGCACATGATATCAGAAATAAAATCAGTTTTGAGTGCTTTCTCTATACAGTAACTTTGTGGTAAGTTATATGGCTTCCCAAAGCTGAGGGCACTGGAAAGTCAGGCAAAGATCCCTTTTAGCACTGCTCTGAGGAGGAGGTGTACCTGATTACAGCTCTTCTTTCTCTTAACCTCTGCACTTTCATAGATTTCCCCCTTGAACCTCCAGGAATCGCTGCTGGGCCCATCTTTTCCAATCCCTGTGAATGTGCTTCTACTGCCCTATATGTAGGGCATAACTATAGGGATGTATTTTCAACATCCTTCCCTATACTTTCCTGTCAAGTGGTCATAGATGGTTTCACTAAGTTCTGTGATGCAGTGAGCATCTGAAGGGAAAATTGTCTGTTCTTATTTCAAAAAGAATTAGCCTCTTAACTGTCTCTCTCATTTAGGGGAAAAGGCTGCCTACTCTGGCTTTTTTTTTTGTCTCCAACTTTCTTTTTTTTTCCCTTTTTAGGAGTGCCCTTTATTATGAGAGTGACTTGTATCAGCAATGTAATTCCTCCAGCAAACTCACTCTGCTAATTTCAAGAGTCTGTTGGTGCTGTTTTATTCTTGTCATGTCGGATGCAGTAATCCAGTTTGCATTCACGATTAGATTAGGAAAGACATGAAGTACCTGCATTTGCAAAATTAGTGTGGATATTTACCAGTTGGCAGCTTGTTCTCTTACTTCCTCCCCACCTCACTGCTGGAAGCCTTTAATCCACTACTCAGATGTATAAGTTAATGCCTTGCTGTGAATCAAGAAAATGTCTTTCTGCATTGTTAATTTCTGTGACATGATCTCGCCTCATGTTGTCTTCACAGGCACATGCCATGGCATAACCTGATGAGATGTAACCTGTACTCTAACAGGCAGCAAGTAGTCAGTACGCTGATGATGCCTCCCAGCAGCCTGTCTTAAGAGAGCTTTGTAAGAGGGAAATTAAAAAGGAAAAAAAAAGACAGGTTGTCTCACCTAGCTCCTATGGAGAGGTGCACAAAACCAACACTATATGGCAAGATAGAGCTTATTAAGAGCCCTATACTCTCTGTGGAAAATAATTGTCAGGAACTACTTTTATTTTGTTCCCCACATCTGCATGTTCCCAGGACCTGCAGGGCAGTGAACAGACAGGGAGTGAAGAGCAACATCTGAGCCTACAGCAGCCCAGAGCCTGTTTCCAGCCCAGTCTTAACTGGGTGCTGGAGACAATGATTTGGGGGCTCAGAGGGCCCATCAAGTCAGCACTCAGATTCCACCTGGATTTAAACTGACCCTATTCCCCTTTCACATAAACACAGCTCCCTGAACCTTGTTGCTTGTGTGTCATCCCTACACTGAAACCTTAAAGACAAAGTTGGATTTTTTTTTTTTTTACTATTAAAATGTTGATAGCTTTCAATTTTCCAAGGCTTTTGTAGAAACATTCACAATAGAAATGAGTCTACCTAGCCATTAAACTTCACTATATGAGGGGAGCTAATTCCTGCAGTTTAACAGCTTGTTCTTGGTTCCCCCACACATGATCTCTTACTACTCCAGTCCCTAAAACTCTCCTAGCTCAAATTCAGATCTCCTTCAGCATGCTTCTCCCTGGATAGACAGGAGTTACAAAGCAAGAGCAAGGACTGGCATGCTGCACATCCAGAGCTCAGCTGGCGTCACATCCAAACCTCAGTTTTGTTTGCAGTCAGGAAAGGATGAATAGATGGACCATGCATCATTAGCCAAGGGCTCTGAGATGTTTGTTCTTCAGTACCAGCCAGGAACATGTATTTCTAAGGCAATAAGTCCCTCGTGAGAAGACACTGCTGGTAGCTCTTTTGTGTTTAATCTGCTGGGATGCTAGTCTGAGCCCCTTGGTGTGTTATTGTGATGTCATCTCAAAGTTACAAACCTGTATGCTATTCTGCCAAGGAAATGTTTTTCCAAATATGCTGAAAACTATTTGTGCAGCTTAGTAAGTGCTAGGTAATTTTCTTCTTAGAAAAGTGGAAAGAGAGTAGGGGAAAACAATAATGAAAAATAATTTACAATTCCCCAGAAATTACCTAGAATCATCCCTTAGGAAGAGCATCAATGGAGGCATCAGGGGATGCTCCTCCTCCTGCCTGCAAAGCTGTTCACACAACATCACTTCCCCACAATGTTTCCACCCTTTGCCCCAACCTCTGCAGCCTCTCTCTGTGCTCACTCTTTCCCTTCGTCCCTCAGTCACGTCTCTCCCTGCAGGAAGGCTGCACTTTCCAAGGCACAGGCTGCTCCTCTCTGGCTGCCAGGAGCTGCCTCTCTAACATCTTGCCCCTGCTGCCACCCAAAGCAGCCAGCCAGAGATGCTCTTCCAGCCTGCTAGTGGCTGGATGGGCACAGGAGTGGGCAGGCAGACTGCCAGATCATCTCAGGGGAGCATCAGGAAAGAACAGCCTTTCCTGGGGGCAGGTTTTTCCCAGCTGAGGATTCAGCCAGCCAGATCGAGGCGGTTGGCCAGCATTTCCCAAGGTGAAAGCTGCAGTGCCTTGAGCAGCCAGGAAGTCAGACACTAAAATGTCAGAGTCTGTGCCTCCTCCCTGCTGCATGGAGGACAGAAAGGCTGTTTTCCTCCCCATGGTGTCCTTGCCAGGGGACGAGAGCCAGGTGGGAGCTGGTGTAAGGCATGGACACAAGGGCTGCAGCGCTCAGGCCTTCACAAGTCACCTGTGTCTCAAATTGGCTTAGCCCCAATTTGGGAAAAGAGGGGTGATGGGGTGAACCTGGGCACCCAAGGCTCTCTTTGGTCAAAGGAAGCAAAATAAATATGACTTTGGTCAAAGGGAGCAAAGCAGACAGGCTGCAGCTGCCTTCAGCATGGGCAGTGCACCTGGTCTTTCCCCAAGTACATCCACCACCAAGGCACACCGTTTGCCTCTGGGCTTTCAAAAGTGCTCTGGGTCCCCCCACAAGGTCACCTCATGTGAACTACCACCCCGCTATTGCCAGATCATCTTGGAATGAAAATATTTGGAAGACAAAGAATCCAGCCAAAGCTGTGGCTTAGCGGAGAGGGTGAGTGAGTGAGAAAGTTTAAGCAAAGCCAAAAATTAAAGCCTTTCTCAATTTTCATACAACTGTGTTGACATATGAAAGCTAAACGACAGTTTATTTAAAGTGACTCTGTTACCTATTAAATTGCAAAAGACCAAGTTCTTTGGTATTCATGAAGAAGAATTCATTAATTCCATAACAGTTAACTTTAAACATGCAGCAATATGCTGAATGCTGATTAACGAGCAAAAAAAGGGGCAAAAAGCAAAACAAAAAAAAAAAAAAAAAAAAAAGACACCAAAAACCAGAGCACTATTTTATTCATTTCATGTTGATTGTATTACTTCAGCAGATGCAGTCTACTTCACAGATGCACTGTGACCCTAAACCAGTCTCACAAATGGCATTTCTCTGGGTCCAAAACCCCCATCTCTCACTGCAGCTTGCCCACAGCACTGCAAAAGATCACACTTGGCTGTCAAGAAAGGCTTGCAAGAGCTAAGGATAGGTGAAAAAAAAAAAAGAGGTAGGAGTGGGAGCACCAAGCACGAAGTTAAAGTATGCGTTTGTAATGTAAGAGTGGTGGTGTGCTGGATTATTCACGCTTCTGCTCCACAATTCGAAATTGAGAGTGGTAAAAACAAGATGTTCAAAACCCATCTAGATGATTTCTCAGGGGGTGCTGTATAAATGTGATAACCATCACCAGTGAGAATAAAGCAAACAGCAGGAAAAAAAGTCAGCAGCCTGGTCTTTGGTGAATTCACTCTGAGTTTTATATGTCAGGAACCATTGTACTTATCATCTGAAATCCGACTCCCAGCCCTATCCTGGCTCTCCATCAGCCCTCGCTCTGCAGTGAGCAAACTTCTTCTGAAGGATTGTCGGTTTGTAGCCAGCGCAGGCAACGCGTCTCTGTCAGGAGCAGTAATGCATGTCGACAAGTGCACATTAATTTTAGATTATTCATCCTGACAAGGCTGTTGATTTGGAGGTTTGCTGCAACTGTTGGTTTAAACAGGCACAGAAGGAAGCTGGAGGCATGAACAAAACCCAAAAGGGGACTTCTGGGAGGGGAGCTAATATCCTGATGAAAAGTCTTCCTAAATTTGTCTAGAGCTCAGCTTTGAGCTTGGAAAGCTAAAGTGAAATAGAGATGTATTTCAAGGCCTAGCAGCACAGGAGAGGTAACCATGGCAATTTAACCTATTCAGTCTGAGATAGGAAGAAGCAGGATCAAGTTCCTTCACTCCTTTTATGCAGAAAATGCTTCACATGCAATAACGGATGAAGGAAAGGTTGTCAGAGAATGAATGAAGGAAATTAAAGAAAATTCATGCAAAAGGAGGAGGTCTTCTGCTCCAGAGCTGCTGGGGAGTTGTCAAACCAAGCCAGTCCTCACAGCTGGGGCTGACAGAAATGCTGCATTCGATTTTACCCCCAATAAAGTTAATGACAACCCCCCCACACTTGAAAGTATAAAGGATATTGCTTTACATCACCAAGATGAGCTCTGTTTGGGACTTCTCTCACAGAAGTATATGGAGAGATACAGCTCACCAGCGTGTGTGCTCCGGAGGAGTTTTCTTTAATGTGTGCAAAGCATCTGCATCTGCTCTCTGTGGTGCAAAGCAGATGCAGTTGTCTCACTGCCCTCCAGACTCCCCGTGCTCCTGTGCACCCAGAGCCACACAGCCCTTCCATGAGTTGCTCTTGTGTCAAGTGATGCAAATGAATTCATAAGACTTTGGGGAGCAACTTCACGGATCATCCATTTTCATGGATCACAGGTGATTTAAACAAAAGAAGACTGTTAAGCAGTTGATAAAATTATTGGGGTGCTGCTCGCACTCTTTAATATTGGTAAATCTCTCTGTGACCTTAAAGCAAACAAAAATGAATAAACTCCAGTCAGCCTATTCAAGGGACATGTAACATGTCACAGAGTAAAACTGTGCCATTCTTATGACCAAGAGAAGAATCTATAGAAGTGAAGAGTAGTGAAAAATACTGTGTATTTAGATTCTCATATTTGTTATTTAAACTATTCAGAAAGATACCTCAAGGATAGGAATGATAGGATGGGTGTGCCCTGCTCTTACAGTGGAGAGTACAGTTGTGGGGCAGGAGGCTGATTCTATACCTCCTGCTGTCAATCATTGTTTTCTTTTCTTTGAAGTCTACATTTTTGATGTGCATTGCACAAATACAGGGAGCACTTCCTTAGCATTATCTTTTGATAATCACAGCTTAATGGTCTTTGAAATTATATTGTCAGACAATAGTTCTTGTCATGCATAAACTTTTCTATTATTAAAATAAAATTCTGGTAAAAAATAACTTATTTGAGATTTTCACAGAGAGAGTGCAAAGAACTAAAACTGCTATCCTCTTTGAAACTTCCATAGCAAGCAGACTCCATTCCTTCTCCTTAAGGAATGATTTACCCATAGACTGTTAGTATTTACAGTAATAATTATTTTGGTGAATATGGACCTGAACATTCTGGATGTGCAAGTCCTCAGACTTTTGGTTCACTCCTCCTTAAAAAAATGCTGCCTTCTTGTACCTAGGGTAAGGAGAAATGTTGTGGTGGTGTATAGGCTTTGCTGCTGAGGTTAGTAGATGTCAGCATTGTGAAGTCTCGCAAAAATGACAAGCAGGTCTCAAGAGACCTGGTGATCACCAAAACGTGTCACATCAAGGGTTTTGTGCTGTTATCTCATGGTTACAGGGTTCTTTCCAGAGACTCTGTTGCTGCCTGTTGAGCATATTCCTTATCCAGAACATCTACTTCAGCTCTGCTCTTCTCTGCAGCAGGAACAGCACTGGGCAATGATGTGGAGAAAGGGGCAGTTTCAGAGGTGAAATGGTTAAACAATAATCATCTCCTTCTGTCTTTAGAATTAACATCGGAGGCAGAATGTAAAAAGCAGCATGCAGAGCAAGGTGGGTGCAGCTTCCCAAAGGGAGGATGAGCAGCCCAAGTGAGTAATTGACTAAATAGCATGAAATCTGGCAATATTCAGTCATCTGAAATCAGGTGAAAAATGTGGGCTGAGCTACTGAACTAGTCATCTGAAATCAGGTGAAAAATGTGAACCTCCTGCTGCTTCTAGCAGCAGCACTAAGCTGGCAAACCATGAGACATTCCCTCCTGCCAGTCCTACCAGCCTCCTGCAGCTGGATGGGGGCAACGTAGGGGGCCCTAATTTAGCCTGACTTCTTAACTAAGGAAATTGCTTACGGTAGCATGTAAGTTTTGGGGAGGTTTTGTTGGGTGTTTTTGGGTTTGTTTTTTTTTTTTGTTTTTTGGTTTTTTTTGTTTTTGTTGTTCTTTTTCTGCCTGAGCACATTTGCCCCACTGCCTTTATTTTCCTTTTTATCTGCAGAACTTTCTATCCTACAGTTGCTTCCCTCTTCTCCCTATATGTCCCAGAATGCATCCTGCACACACTGGTATAGCCAAAGGAGGACCAAGAGCATGCCGTGACGTTTAGTTTATTCTTTACTTGGAAAGCAGAGTGCAAGGCACAGGCAATTTCCCCTCAGTCTGCAGCGGGCAGCAGAGAGGTTGATGTGGTGTGTTTGATCACATGGAGAAAGCCAACGTTTTGAGTCCCCATCAGTTACAGTTAACCCATCAAAAGATTATGGATTGTGAGTACAAGGGATTGTGGCTTGTGAGTACTCTTACTGAGTAGAAGGGCGAGGTTTGTCAGCCCTTCCTTCACTCCTTTGGGAAGCTAAATGTTAAAAAAACAAAGTAGAGCTGAAATGGAAGATGATTTTTTAGGTCAATTTTTTGGCCCTTGAAATCAGGTAAGCACTGAGTAAAATCTGAGTAAGAAAATCCTCACCCATCATCACTCAGTGCTCCCAAATGCCTTACTCATTCTTTTACATACCAATGCTTAGTGGATTTTCCTTTTTCCTTTAACTGTAGCTGTTTCACTAAGATTAAATAACAAACTACAGGATTTTCTAATATTTGATTGTGTTGTAATTTTAGTGGTCATCCTTAATCTTTTTTCCCTAGCACAGCTTTTTCTCTCATCAGCTTAGTATTTAAACTGGATTCATTTTTAATGCGTTAATATGCAAACACATTTATGTCAAAATTGATTCAATATTTAAACTTGTTCGGTTTCAAATACATTTTATGCTTCAGCTGTTTCAACTTGTAGATTATTTCAAACGTGGAATTGATTCCAAAATTAAGCAGGTTTAAATGTTCAGTCAATTTATTTTAAACTATGTGTGTGTTTTAGAGACCTATGTGAAGAAATGCTAATTTTTTTTAATGGTGCTTTCACAGTTTGCATTGTGTCAGCAGTTTAAAAGTAAATCTCTGCACATACAACTGATCCTTAAAGTTTAACCAAGTCTACTGTATGACTTGGAAAATGGCAAATGATTAGCCTGCTCTGAATATAGTATATAGAACCAGTCAACCTCAGAAAGATATTTTTTCTGTCTTCAAAAATGATTGGTGAAAATCTATCTGCCTGTCAGTATATGTAAATATATAAAATAATGCTTTTCCAAAATATGCCATTTCCAGACATAACTGTGAAACTAAGCTATATCTGTAGAACTGTTTGGCTGGACAGTGCAGCGTGTTAACTAAGGGAGAAGGAGGTCTGCAACTGATGCCCACTAAGAGGATCCCAACAATCTCAGTCAATTCTTTCCTCCACCTGAAAGCCTTCGTTCTCTGGACCCTGAGAAAGGGTACTGGATATCTCAGGCAGCAGCATCTTTGTTCTGCATCCCAGCACTGTTGCTCCGCTGTGTGAAACAGACAAATATTATTTTGAAGGGAAATTAAAAGCAGCTTCCCATATTCTCAGGTGAGTATCCTTACTACAGAGCTATAAAGTCCTTCTCCTTTCTCTTTTCTTCTCATGGACTCTTAATTATTTATGTAAAGTGGCATAAAATAAGCATGAGAGAGAAAAAGCAATGCATAACCAAATTTCTTATGACCCTCTAGCTTTGGAAGTCCAATCTGAGATGCCTCTTCTTTCCCTCTATCAGGGCAGAGATTTGAAACCGGTTTTCCTACATCTTCAAGTACATGTAGAATGTTCCAAATTTTACTTTTAAATCTTTAATTTTTATTGATTACTTTTCTTTTTCCTTCCAAAAACATCATGAAGCACTGAAATCTCTTCAATTAAAGTGAAAAGAATGGGAGGGGAACGAATGTTTTGATTAATTTTTATCCATTTCAGTGGTGAGGAGCCAAAAACCAAATGTGGCTTGAAGGACTTCTCTTTTGTTTGGTTTTGGCTGTTTGGCTGTCTTCCTCTCAGGAAGACTTAATGTTTTATAGATTTTTTTTATATCATAGTAGAACAAAACCTCCAGTTTTTCAGCTGGCATGACCTTCTTTGTTATCTTAGAGAAAAAGTACTGAATGGTTGCAAACATCTTTGCAATTGGATGCACAGGTGATGTGTTTTTATGGTAGATGACAAAAACCTTTGGTTTTGCTGTCTGGATAGAGCCAGAAGTGCTGTGCTTCTGTTATTAATGATCTGGTATTTTTAATGAGTATTAAAGGAAGAAAGGTTAAGTTATTGTCAGACAACTGTTTGCAATGTTGTTGATGCTTTGTAGTAGAACCTCTCCTTGCAGCAGTTATTTCCTGTCCTTCAGAGTGCTAATTTTGCACTGTTAATGTTGTTAATACATTGTAATCCAAAGAAGAAAAAAGAAAACCTCAGGTAAATTTCTTCTCAGATTGCTTATAATGTGTGAATAGGAATTAGTTCATTTGGGTTATTTTGAAGATTCCTATAATTTAAAAATTGTTTTGTTCTTCAGAATGAAATGTTGCATAACAGTAGTTAATGATGTAGATGAGCTCTTTTTGTTATTCTCTTCAAATTAAAATTTTTAAGTTGGAAACATCTGAGTATTGGTGTGAGCACACATATTAGCTGCTTTCATTTCAGAACCACTAAATGCACACAGAAGTATTATCACTTCACATCAAAAACTGATAGGCTATATGTACCTGCCAACATTATCTGTAAAAAACAAGTAGGTTTAACACCTGCATAAGCTCAGGTTTACAATATCTGAGTCATTTTATTTAAAGTAGTACTTTGACAAAAGCATAGGTAACAAAAGATGATTGCATGGGTTTATTGAGAGTTTAGGGAGTTTCAGAAGATATTACACACAGACACACACAGACACAGACCCACACACTCCTACAGAATAAGTTACTATGTCACATTTGCATGTTTATTTCTATCAGTTCACAAATTATGGTCAGTTTAGGTCCTGCTGGTTTTTGTCCTATGAGGGACAGCAATTGTATGCCAATGAAAATATTCAGGTGCTCAGCAGTAGCAGAATCAAGTCTGAGAGTGAGAAATGCAGCCAGTCAGCATCTCAGCAGATAATAAAAGCAGCCTCAGGTTGCATCTATCCTAGTTAATTAAACATGCCCAGGACTGCTGTCTGGCACTGAGACCAGTAGGCATGAAACATTCTATGAGTCTGGGGACTATTCTGACAGTCTTGAAAGACAGATTGCCACCATCCAGTGCCCAGGCACCATTATTTAATTTACTAAAGGTTAAGACAGCCTAACAGTTCAATTCCAGAGCTGACATTCTCAGGGCATACTCAAAACTCCAATGGTAGTAGAGGCTGCATGTTTTCAGAATCAATACAAATGCTCTTGGAATAGTAGCTGCTGTTCCCATGCAGCTCCCTTCCCAATGGATACAGTGCAGGCCCTGCATACATCTGTGCGGTGCCCAGAGTTCCTGCAGTGCACCATCATGCACACAGCTCGGTGCATCGTCACACCGGAGCAGCTCAGATCATCCAGGGTGCAGGCATGGCCTCATGTTTGAGTTTCACTTCCCTGTTTTGGGGGCTGGTGGGGAGTCGGCTTTATGGCATCAAAGGCAGGCCTCCCATGAGAAGCCAGAAAGGCAAGAAGAATGTGGTCCAGAAATGAGTCAATAGGCTGGACTTCTAAAGACAGGCCCACCATCCATCTGGAAGAACAGGCAGCCACTGGAAGCTCTGCCTGGGACCTGTGAAGAGGAATAGCCTTCATGCCATGTCCAAAGCATTCTTTGTGGGAGAGAAGGATAGCAATACTCAGTCTACCAGTGGGAAAACATAACCTAAGTGTAATCTGAGGGGAGATGGGGAAAATTACCTGGATGTGAGCACAGGGAGAAATTTGGCTTAAGAATAGCTTCTGTGCTTCCTGGGACATAGAGTGGCGTGAAGGGAAGAACAGCTGAATTCTGTGTTGGTTCCAATGGGCTTAGGGGTGTTAGCACAACCTTGTCATTTCAGAACATTATACAGTTAAATACATTTATTTTGACAGAGAAATCTCAATCTATTTAATACCATGGTAAACAACTAGCCTAAAAATCTATCATCCGTTATTAAAGATTCAGAATAAGAAAAGAAGACGATTAATGCCTCTGACATATAAACAGGGAAGTAACTTCTTTTTAGCAATATGCCATATTTCCTTAGACTTTAGCTAAGGAGAGACCATTTGGCAACCTTTTGACTGATATTAGAAATTATAGTAATTGCTCTTGTTAAAGAAAAGATAAAATGTTATCTGGGCTGGGTTGCAGCTGGTTTGTCACATCTTGGTTCCCTGAAGGACAAAATGTGTGCCAAATAAGGAGCAAAGAGCATCAAAGACAGAAAAATTTGGCTTTGGACTCTGAGACTGGCTCTTGCATCAGTGCTCCTAGAGAATAGCAGGCACCATGTAGTCTTCTTAGCCCATTCAGTCTTTGTACTGGTGTTGGGCTGACTTGATGGTAGCTCCCTTTGGATGGTGTGCTCAGTGTAGCAACAATAGCCGCCACCTTAGTCAAGCAGATCAGATTCACACAAAAAAAAGACACAGACACATCAGAAAGGACACAAATGTATATATGAGCATCCAAATCACACACAAAGAAAAAAATATATTATGGAAAAAGAACAAATATCATGGGAAAGGAACAAATAGGGATAGAGATAGACAACAAAGAGATAGAAAGCATAGAAAGAAAGGAGAGAGCTAGGAATTCATTCATTGCACAATAGATCCTGGCCAGAAGTAGTTCTGAAGCAAAAAAATTCTCATGTCCTCTACAACCCTCTGATGCTTCTTGGTTCAATCTTATAATTTTCCAGGAACAGGGAAAGTAAAGTCGCACAGTGTTAGGGTGCATTGTGTGATCAGGGGAGGTGTCCCCAACACACACACTATTATCTGCATACCTGTATTATACTCACTACAATTTCTTCCAATCAGTTTTCCAAATAGAGCACTCCTAATGGAAATGGTAGGTGGAGTAGCATGTCCACTCTATTTTTCAGCTTATTTCTCAGCACATTGATTCTATACTCTTGATTTCTCAAGGTCTTAGGTTCTTATGCGTGCTGCTCAGACTTCAGCACACTTGCTGGGCTTTCCAGTCAAACACCTTGTGTTCTCCATGACTTTTGCTAACTCTTAGAACAAATTTTCTGCAACAGACTGAACTGGATTCATGTTACCTTAGGGAGGGGGGAAAAAAGTAGTTTCTTGCTCCATTACTGTGTAAAACACCATCAAGTGAAGAAAAACAGCCGTACCAGATCTGAATATTCAGAAGTTGCAGTCCAACATACATACAGTCATAATAGGTCTATAGAGCTTAGAAAGAGCAACCAGTGACACAGGAATCTGTTCTAAACTGTAGTTTGATGCATGAATGATCAAATAAATAAAATTAATACTTATATACTTCTAGTACTCAAAGGCTGGGAGCTCTGAGTCCATCTGCTCCCTTTAAGAGTTATCTGCATTAATGTAATATCCAAAAGGCTGATCAGCTGCAACGCTATGTCTGTATTTCTCAAATAAAACTACTGTGACCCAGAAGATCTCAAAGAATTAGATTGAGATGAGCATGGGAAAGCTGGCTGTCCTAACTTGTAATATATATTTATGAAATGCACAATGCGTTAGGTGACACAGACTGCTATTTCATTAACTACACATTTTGAAGAGAGATTTTTCTTTGTCTTTTAAATAGATCTTGTAAGAATAGAAAATATCATTACATCAAAGAAAATATTCATATAACCCAAATGATCTGACATAAGCCCTGAAATGCCAGGCAACCCATAGATGATATTAGAATTCTGTGCCTACCTCTAACAGTAATGCAAATCAGTGAAAAGTTGGAACAAAATGTCATCTTTTATGCTATAATTCTGTGACAGGAAGACCTGAAGGCAGATAAAATGAGTATGCCCAGCTGATCACTTTTCACAATGGTAACACTGTCATTTTTTAAACGCCCTGATTTGCTACCTGATAAGGCAAGGTTCAATACCCCGCAGAGCCATAACTATGCTCCAAGGAAGCTTGAGATTCCCTTTCTTCCTTAAGATGCCCTTATGACATTCTGCATGGGGGAACCTTCCTCACCTCCTTGATGTTATTAAGCCTCCCTGTCACTATTACTTGTGCTGATGGGGTCAGTTTTGTACTTCTTACATTGCCAGTGAGAGCCTCTAGCAAAGGCATGGGGCTGGCATTGAGTTTAGGGTGCAGTCATGTCTTCTCAGCCTCTGCCTATTAGGAGTCAAGATTACTCATGCTAGCAATTTGCTTTGGAGCAGAAGTGCAGCATTGAAGCAAAAGTGCAGATTTTCATCATGCACCACATAGTGGTTGAAAAATCCACACAGTTCTTAAAAGATAGAGGACAAGAAATACAAGGGTCCCATTCATACATCGTAGACAAGCAGAACAGAGCATACAGTAATTTGCATGTTGTTCTGTATTTCCTTATATTTAATTAGATTAACTTTAGATTTTACTGGAAAAAATAATAATCAGTTGATTATTGAATTGAATTCAGTTTTTTGCTATGCTTTTAAATGGAATACATGCCACCTGTAACAGAAATTCTAATAGGCTAAATATAGGTTATCAGAATTTTTTCTAACCATCAGATTTTATGGTTTGAGACTTAAGTAATGAAGAAGGATCAATACAGACAAAGAAATCAATATGTTTTGCACGCACTGTTTCCCAAGTTCAGAACAAACTTGCAGAACTGTCTGTAATTCCTGCACTGTAGCCATATATTTTGAAATCTGTGTAAAATCAGCCATGCAAAGAATGTTCTGAAAACAAATATGAACATAAAATCTTCCCTCCCTGCCCCAAAAAAACCAAAAATACCCATGCATTTTCTTCCCTTGCTTCAGTTAGGGGAAAAAAAATGATTTGCATATGCTGCTCAGCAGAGATGATTCAGGGACCAGTGATGAAAATTACTACAGACACAAAAAGACTTCCATATGAAAAGATAGTGAAAATCTTGAACCTCCTTAGCCCGGAGATTAAATAAATAACATGGAGCATGGTAGAAGTACACCGAGTAATGAATAATGTAGAGGAGGCAACTTGGGAACTCCTAATTACCTTTTCTTTATAACTCATAACTAACTGCTAAGATGGGATATATTTTTACCCAAAAGCATAGTTAAATATGAAATTCACTGTCACTAGATACCACTGAGGCAAATCATCTAGTAAAAAATGATAAAAGGGTAGAAAAGTTTATGTACATTGAGAATGTCTATTGTTACCCTGGGTCAACTTAAAAAGGCAATGTGTCATAAAGCCATAATCTTCCAAAAGGAATCTAAATACTAACACGTTTTTGATGTCTAGTTTGTTCCACTGTTGTGTTTCATAGTTTTTGCACATCCTTTGAAACTTCCATTGCCAACCATTGGCACAGGTGAGAGCCTGGGACAGGTGTCAGTGCCCTGCTCTGGCCTAGCAGCATTTGTACAGCTCTAAAATGGAAATAAAGCAGGGCTGCAGGGTCAAGAGGCCACTCCAGCCTGAACACAGGATCAATTATACCTTGTCTGGCCTGGATTTAACCATTGTTAGGAAGGGGAGTGCAAGAACCTCCACATACAACCTTCTGCAGTGCCTGATGAGCCTTCTTGCAAGCTCACACGTGGTCCAGTCCTCCCTTGCAGGCAGGGAGGAGTCCTGAGTCGGGCATCCACTGTGGGCACGGACAGTGAGCTTTGCCTCTTTGCTTCACACCATACTTCTGTGTGTTTGGTGACTGTTGTAATGTTGCCTCCTTAGTACTTTCTTCTTCAGGCTAATTAACTGCAGACTTTCCTCTGAAGTCACATTTTCCAGACCTCTGATCTGCCTCGGTGCTTACCTCTGCCCTCCCTCCAGCTGAGCCACACACGGGTTGAGGCACGGCGCCCAAATCTGAATGCAGCCCCCCGTGAAGCCTCTTCAGTGCCAAGTGCAATGAGAAGGGCTGTTTCACATGTCTTGCTTTTTTCCAGTTCATACATTCCACTATGGTGTTTCGTTTTCTTGGATCTGCAGGACATTTTTGAATTTTGTTTGGTGTGTGTGATCCATTACAACCTCTGAGGTTTTCCCTAGAACTGCAAGTTGCAAATTATTTCCCCCAAGATATGCACAGCTGATTAACCCAAATAAAATGTGTACCTTACTTTTCCTCTCTCAAATTACATTCAGTGTAAAATAAGAAATGGGATATCTATTTTGAATGACTGAATTTTGTAATATACCACATGATCAGGATAATATAAAGAGGATAATGGGAAAGAGCTCTTGTTATTCATTTGTTAAGTGTAATTTAGCTTTCATTATTTCTTACAATAGCAAATCATCTAGTCGTAACATCATGTGCTGAAGTCTGAATTCTCTATGACTGAGAACTGCATGACAACATTTAGCAGTATTGAAAATTTTGGTTGTGTGTGGATTTGCAAAACAGAAACCCTTTTGCAGTTTTCACAGAATTCTGCAATAGTCTTGTGGAAATGTGTGATCCGACTAGTTAACTTCCCTCATGAGCTGATGGCTATTGATCTTCCAGGAAAGATAAAATATAGAAATGTATCAAATCATTAAGTGGGTGTTTTGACCCAGATAGGAGCTAAGGTTTTATCACTGATATTGCAGTGATATATATACAACAACAAATGGAAATTCTCAGATATGTTAATGTCATTTAGATGCTGACATTAAAAAACAAGTATTCAAAACATAATGAAGGAACTTTTGAGAGAATAATTTTGTAATTATTAGTTTAATATCTTGAACTTAAATTTTCTGAAGTCAGACCATTAATTTATTTTTTATAATTTCTGGATTTTATTCTTATTGCTAATTTTATAGAGAGAACTTTTCGAATATTTGTAAAGAAAAGATGCTAAATTGCCCCTTTGCTTCCCAAATGACAAAATTGTGTAAGCCTTGAGAAGTATGAGACTTTGTCCAGTAAATACATGGGCAAAATTTCTGGTATAGCCATGGCTGTCTTCCTATTAAACTGCCTATGCAAATAACTCTGGTTTTCCTTTTTATCTGGAAGCTTTTGTATTGACATGCTGGCAGGACAGGGGTTCATACAGCCTTTTGTAGCCAGGGTTCCAGCTCTCCAACACCAATGAATCACAGAATCAATTCAGTTGGAAAAGACCTCTGAGATCATCAAGTCTGAGTATTAACCCAGCACTGCCAAGTCCACCACTGAACTGTGTCTAAACCAAGTGCCACATCTGCACATTTTTTAAATACCTCCAGGGATGGTCACTCCACCACATCCCTGGGCAGCCTGCTCCAATGTTTGACAACACTTTCCATGAAGATATTTTTCCTAATATCCAACCCAAACCTCCCCTGGTGCAGACTGAGGCCACATTTATCTTGTCCTGTCACTTGTAACCTCCAAGAGGCTGACCCCTAGCTGGCTACAACCTCCTTTCAGGCAGTTGTTGAGACTGATAAGGTCTCCCCTGAGCCTCCTTTTCTCCAGGCTAAACAATCCCAGATCCCTCTGCTGCTCCTCATAAAACCCCAGCGTACAGGGGTACAATCAGTGCCCTGGTCCTGTTGGCCCCACTATTTTTGATACAAGCCAGGAAGCCACTGGCCTTCTTGGCCACCTGGCACACACTGGCTCATGTTCAGGCAGCTGTTGACAAGCTGAAGAGACAAGCCCAAAGATAACACACACATACAATGACACTCAGTAATAATTAGTCTAGCTACCCCAGTAATTATCTCCCAGAATCCCTTCAAAAGTCCCAGAATCATGTCTTTGCCTCCAGAGACGTTTGCTTTTTCATCAGATCTGATCATTTTCTGGCTCTAGCCTGAAGAAAATTTCAGGAGCTCCTACTTTCCACCTCCTGCCTCCCACCATGGATATGGGTGAAGCAGCTGTGGCTGAAGCTATTTCCTAGCTAAGAAAAGACAGTAAGCAAACTTCCAGACAAAAGACAGTAAACAAATCCAAACTTGGTTTGGATTAGTTTATTCTTCCCAGAGGAAAACTGGAGAGATAAAGAGGAGTACTTTCTGAGCCATTGGCTCATTCATCTGCTCTTTCATCCTTACATGTAGCATCCTCAGTGTACGCACATGGCTACTTTCTGTTTATTTATAAATCTGGGGAAATTTTTTATTTGGTCTCAAAATTTGAGCCCATACTTGACAGGGTATGTTACTGCTTCCAATTCATGGCTAGGGACTGTGCTCAGCAGTGGAGGTGAAGGGGTGTGACTAGAAAAAATATTTGTTTTTTGCTTTATTCCCAGTTTCTGCTAATCTAGTGGCATTGATCTGTTGCTATTGATAAAAGCAATTGTTTACCTCCCTCGTCTGCAGACTCCTAACATCCTTGCAAACACAACAGCTCTGTTTGCTTTATTTTCTATGAAAGCATTTTCCCTCTCCATACTCCCACTCACCTACAGACAAAGGCTGTTAACATACTGCAGCTATCTCATCACAATCAGGACCCTGCAATTTGATTTTACTTAATGGATCTTTAAGCACAGGAAAGTGTTATTATTTATTCAAAATTAGTCAAGCCTCTTGTTTTGAATGTAAAGGTTCTTTCTAATTCTGCAATTCTTTCTTTAGTTAACCTTTATTTAAGGTTTCAGAGAAGAAAAACAAAACAAAAGTAACCTTTACTTTCTGTTGTATTTAAAGCAATTTAAACAGTTCACAAAACAGAAATCCCTACACAATCAGTCCTGGTACATTATTTAATTAGACACTGAGCTTCCCTTTAAAATATCTTGATTTGAAGGGCTGGAAAAACCTTCAGAAGTTATCCATCCTGGCTGTTTATGAGTCAGATTTCCCTCTAGGTGGAAAAAGATTGTCATGTGCCAGCACTGAAATATCAACTCCTGGGTACACAGCGCAGAGGTCTGTGGTCTTCAGCTCTCTGGTCCCCAGTTACCCAAGCTGTTGACAAGCTTTAGCTGTCACAGCCTCCTTAGAAGTGGAGGATGCCCTTACTCCCATTTTCTGCTTTCATAGAAGGAAAGTAGCAAATACCGGCCATGAGCAATGTGAAGACAATGAATGCATGGCAATGGAGGGGAGTGGACACCAATTGCCCACAAAGCAATTTCCTTTTTTATTCCCAAAAGCTATCATGGAAAGAACTGGGCGGCATATTTTAGTTTGCAGTTCCCTTAAAATCTTCCTGGCCTTGTGTATAAGAAAAGTACTCATGAACTTGGAGGGAAGATCCTGAATTATCATTCCAACGGGCTGATAGTCTTCTGTCAGGGATTCCTTGTCTCTAGGAGAAAAGCATTTAATAAGGCATTCAACAGCCTAAAGACACGGGAGGAGGGGGCTTTTGATCCATTTGTATGGAACTTTACTGTGAAAAATTACCACATAAAAAGAGCATCTTCTTGCTCAGGGGGTCTAACAAAACTCTGAGTTTCTCCTGTTACTTTTCCCTTTATTTTGTCCTGCAGACTCAATGCAGATAGGCAGACAGGAGCTGAGTTTTCTGTTTTGTCATAAGCATCATCCTCAGAAGTGTTTACAGAGAGCTAATTAGTCGCAACCTGACTAATTGTAGTGAGGCCAACAGAACTGTAAGAGGTCCAGCAGCAGTGCAGTTTTGCCAATTAGCCATTCATGCTTGGTGGCTGTGTAAAAGACTTTGCCGGTCCAGGTGTACATATGGTTTGCAAGGTCTGCAGTCAGGAAAAAAATATCCCCTTTAGTCTCAAGCTGAATGTACGTTATGCAGAAAATCACACATGAAATAATAATCACAGACATGCACGATGTGATTTTTGCTGTAGCAGAACTTCCTAGGAGAAGACTGCATTTTAACAGTGCCAGTTATGCTGTGGGACATAGAGGTCTTGCAGGTCTTCACGTGTAGATGCCTTTTTATTTTTTTTCAGAATTTAATCATGGGATTGTATCTACTGCAACATACATTTGCTTAATGTTTAATTCACTGGGTCCCCAATGAAATCTGCAGGTTTTACAAAAGCTATGAAAATCAGTCTGTTTTGTGCAGGCACCCCATTGTCAGGACCACGTCTGCACCTCTCCATAGCAAAGACCTTCTGATTAGAGGAAAACAATATTAGGCCTTAGCTGTGATGTGACTGTTGAGCTGTTTAAGGCTTCTCACTTCTGCAGTTCAGAGTAATATTAAAATATGCAATCCCTGGTAGGTGAGACCAGAGCTAAGGACAGACCTGTAAAGCAAAGGCAACTGGAAAATGGCAATAATCATTATGAGTCCCCCTGCTGCCCTGGAACAGGAATGTCCAGTGGTGGCACAGGCACTGCAGAATGCACAAAAGCAGGGGAAAAGAGAACTTTTCTGGCAAAAGTAAACTAATGGATTTCAATCAGAAGGACCTGCCACTTCCAGACAAATCTGAGGAGCAGCAGTCGCACTTGGCATCCCTGTCCTTGATGTGGGATGTATGCCAGAATGGTCCCTGGCACCTGCCCATTGTAGCAGCTCAGCCCAGGATGAGCCTGCACCTTCACCCTGCTCTGGGCATTCAGCTGGGTGCCAGAGGAGCCACAGGGCAGCCCAAGTACCCAGAGGCCTCTATGGCACTGAAATTGCACACCCAGGTTGTAAGAGAAACAGGTCCCCCCTAGGGACCTCATTAAGATGCTGGGGGAAAAGGGAGGCTGCTAAAAGACCCAGACCTACAGAGATACAGACAGAGGAAGAAGAGGAACCGTGAGCAAAACAGATGGGAAGAGGAGAAATAAAGACAAAGAAACTGGTCACTGCCTACCCTATATCTCTTTCTCATTTTGCCAGTGTCTCCTTGCATCTGCAGTCTACTGGAACTCATTTACAGCTATGTCCCTTCCCAGATTCACCATAACTAAACCTCTCTGAGGCTGAAGCACTCTGTAAGACCTCAGAATAAAATGAATGAGTGTTTCCCATTGCCATTTTGCTTTAAAAAACACCCACAATGCCTTCAGTCTTGTGACAGTCATTCCTTCCTCAGCTGTCTCCTTTGAGTTCGTTTCTCACCCACTTCTGTTCCTCTTTCTGCTTCTTTTACATGATATTTTTGGTAGAGAGGCCATGAAAAGGAAAGGCAGAAAATATAGTGTTGTTCAACCATTGCCAAAAGCTGGAGTCACTTCACAGTGACAGAGTGATCTAGGATTTACTCTGTAATCCCAAACATGTGAAAACTGAAACAGGTCATTGTAGGGCTCAGATCACAAGATGCACTGCCAGAGGATGTTTGGGTTTTCTGTCCTGTCAGACAAAAGAAGCCTTTATTATGTTATTGCTTAAAAAAGAAAGAAAAGAAAGAAAAGGAAAAAGGAAAAAAAAGAATGTCATGTCTTAATATTGTAGTGTGCTGGTAAGAAAATTCATTTCACTGCTCAGGACCAATTGATGACATTCTTAAGCTTTTTTTAACAGGTGTTGCGGCTGTAAATTGTGTGCCTCAGTTTACTTGCTAAAGGATACGATTAAGCCAACAAAAAGCTGGTTGTGACTCATGCATAATGAAATGAGAACAGTGTCATCATCATTAAGCAGCAAATAAAGCTATTGATTCTTTGCATTATGCTGTCAGGTTTAATTCAATTTCATTTTTTTTCTCCTTTCAGCCCTTAATTACACAGTTCCTGCTGATTCCTCATTTTAGCAAAAAGAATGGAGTGATGCCTTACCTTCTTACCTTAACAGCAAAAGCACAAGCCTGCTGAGCCCCAGTGTATCTTTGTTGGACTTAATTAAAGACAAACTTTCACAGCTTCTGATAAAGGCAGATATTTCAGTCCTAAGACAGTCTGGGGGCTTCAAGCACAATGTTGGTGCTGCTGGGCTATGTCTGGCTCTTTCTGCCCATTGCCAGCACTGCAGCCTCATTGCCTTCCATTTAGCTCGTAAAGGTAAACCAGGCTGCTAACAAATGCCCCATAGAGCTGGAGCCATGGAGAGGGGACAGAAAAATGCTGCAGCAGTGAAAATGTGAAAATAAAAATCAGTACTACTATGTGATCTCATCAAAGGGCCACTGTGGAGCAGGGTATGAAGGAAAAAAGGTGGGTGAGGGAGAGGGGGCATGTCCTCTGAGTCCTTTCTGTCAATAGCAGGTACAGGGAGCACTGAAAGCGAGTTCATGGACACTGGGAGCCCTTCATTGTAGGATGTGCTGTGCCAGAGCTGTACTGTCAGCGTGGGTTGGGCTGCTGGCTGCTTACAATGGCAGGAACATATTGTACCACTCCTGGAGAGCAATCTGAATAGTGGGAAGAGAGGGGGAGTTTTTGTTGACTTCTTTTAAACAAAAACCATACAGATCAGCTGAATAGCATATTTGCTGGATATTGTTCAAGCAGCATTTTTTCCCTGCTTGTGGCCAGTTTGCAATACATGTATTCATGCTGATTCCTTATTCTGTGAACTATTCATAAATGCTTTCCTAATATGCATCGATGGCAAATTTGGCCCTGGTTGAGTAGCTGCGTTTAGAAACAGTCTAGACAGATGCTTTTTTCCCACTTCTGACTTTCTGATGAATATGGACATATGAATATATGACTTATAGACAGGTTCTGCTCTCTTGCCTCAGACCTTCCAAAGGGATCTCCCTCAGCTCCAGCTACTGCAGCAACACAAACTTCCATGGGACCACTCAATGACTTCACTCCTGCTCACTGCAAGTCAGGGGGTCAGAGCCCACAGCAGACAGCAAATACTGATATTTTAAAGGTGTCATGCCTTCTGAGTGTCTCTCTTCTGCCAATGTTCACAAGGATTTCCAACACAATTAAAGGTGTATGCATGTCCCCTTCACAGAAACTGGTGAATAATTTTTTTCTGCTCCTCCAGATGAGCATATCATAAAAGGAGGAGATTAGAATAAATCCTCTGGCATGAATTCAAGCAAACCATACCTGCCAGCATCTTAATTAAAGACAGAAGGTATCAGATCAAGTGAATTTGTGAAAATATTCACTGGGGGAAAAAATGTCAAGAAAGGACCTAAGGATGCTTGTTTTCTTATGAGATCTCAGGCTCTGTGCTTCTCATGTTCTCTGCAACAGCTGCTTAGACTTTGGAACAAAAATCTGCCTTCCCTCCTTCTACCCCATTTCTTTGTTTCTCACAAGAATATTCTCACAATAAATATAAGGAAAGTTGATGCTGAAGTACTGTTGTCACTCAGGGTGTTTTTTAACAGAATATTTAAACTTTTGGGAAAATTCTGATTGCCTGATTTGCTTCTTAGGTTTGTATTTGTTATGCCCTACACCCCTTTACATCAGGATTCACAAAACAGTGGAACTGTCTCCACCTGCAACAGATCTTAGAGAATTGACTGATGGTTTTCAGGCATGAACAAACCAAAAGAAAAATAAAGGTTAATTGAGACTCAGTAAGTCTTCTGAGGATGCCACCTCTGAATCTCACAAAACTAAGTTTCAGCATCAGCTTCATAATGATGTGAGAGCACTTTTCCCTGAGAAGATTAATATTTGTTATCAGTTGTCATCACTTTTGTTTTAAACTTCGCCAACAAGCTAAAAGAACATGGCACAAAGTGCTTTTAAAGTCCATTTCATATCCTGTACAGGTCTGTGTGGGTATTGTGGAGCCTGTTTCCACTTGCGAAACATTTTTTTTATTCTGTCTACCTTGTGGAAAATGCAAAGCAGAAAAGGAGTAGTGATTTGGGAACTGTCTTTTGAGTGAAGGAGGTTTAGATCTATGTAGGCTTAACTTTCCTGCAGGCTAATAATAATGCAGAAGGGTTTGATGAAATTAATACGAGTGAGTCCATCACCTCAGTGATTTCTTGCAAAAGAGCAGAGATAAAATTAAGCTTCTATTCCTCTCCTATATGGCCAGGATATTTCTTAGTCTGTAGATATTTCCTTGAACATTTGTTAGAAAAACAGAATACAGCTGTAACAACCAAACAAAAAAAATACCCTCTGATGTTTTAAACTGCTTTATAACTTTAAGGTCTCTCCTTTTGCTAGTTACACAGTCTCCTTCTCTCCAATTTTCATCACCTCCTTCCTCCCTCATTTTTTCTGTTGCAGTATGCTATATACTGAGTTAAGTAAAAGCAATTATTTGCAAACTTACAGATGCAGGTTTTAAAGCCAGTAACACCAAATGATAATTTCCCTAAGCAGTTTTGTTTGCAGCTTTGTTTACTGCTCTTTGCAGCTGTTAGCAATGCTTTTTCCCCATTATCTGCCTGGTAGCAGTTGTAATGGAGAAGGCACTGTGAGAGAAGAGTGCCCCAGATTTCCTGCTTATGGTGAGGAGCTCACAGCCATCATGGCTGCAGAGAGTGCTTGGCTGCTTCTGAGGCAATAGCCTCTAAGCAATAGCACTGAAAGCAGCAAATTGTTTTGGGTTTTTTTCCTCCCCATCTGATTCTCCAACTCTGTGAATCGTTAATATGGTTTAGAATGGAAATGAAAATGCCACAAAAGAGCATCTCATTGCAGGATGTCTATAAAGATATATAAAAGGATCTTTTCAGGGGTAATTATTCAAACTACTTCATATAACTGTCACCATTAAAAGGTCACTAACTTTTACCACACAGGGATTGCTAAAGATGCAGTGCTGGCACCATCTTCTAAAACTTGGGAAAGTACTCTAGTGTCACTCATGGTCATCTGCAATACTGCCTGGTTTTATCTTCCCTTGATTCAACTCAATTCAACTTAGCTTTATTATGTTAGTAGAGTGGATCAAGGTGACCGCTCTTACTGACAGTGTACAACCTTATAACAAATAGCAGCTCTTTCCTTGAGGAACTTTCACTCACAGAATGATAGACAGACCATATCTCAGGCGTCTCATCTTTTTACTGGTAATAATTGCAATTACATCCTACAATGTTCTTGCTGTATTTCATTTTAGATTTTAATTGCATACTATCATTCTCATTCCAAATTAAGATCCCAGCGCATATTTTAAACTGTCTGTAAATACACATTAAAAAGATGACATCCATTAGACAACCATGCAAGCAGTGTATATGTGGCATATTAAAGAAGCAGATATACTTGAAGAGCTTGCTCTCAATCCAAATGCATGCATATATAAAATTTTCTGTGAAAAAAATAAGTCCTTTGGGTATATTGCAGATAATCCTTTTCCCTATACACTATAACATCTTTTCTGTCAAATAGGGTTGAAATTGGCTAAATGGATTCTAGTTTTATTAGATGAGGACTGACAGGCAGAAAGAAACTACCATACACCCATTTATCTGGGAAATCCAGCTAAAAATCCTTTATTCTCTTGGTAGACAATACAAGTGGTATTACTCCCAGCAATGTGATATACAGCTGAATTATGAGGCTTCACATCATGGCAGGCTATACAGATGCTGTGTATCAGAGGCAACTCTTCTGCTGCCTGAGTGAGTCCTGGGCATCCCTGAGCCGTTTAAACATCTGCAGAGCCTAGGGAGGCTGCTTATGAGCAAAATGAGCATTAGCAAACTTTTCATGCCAGCCTTATAGAAATAGGTCACTGCCCCCATTGCGTTGCAAGTCAAGTGAACTCTGAGACTCAGAAAGGCAAACGAAAGGAACATTTGTGTCTGCACTGAAGAGGCGAAAAAGTTTTGGGAGTTCAGAGAAAGGTGCAAAAAAGCTGCATAAACCCCTCATCTTGCTCAGACTGAGAATTCAAGTGAGATGAAAGAGTCTGCCTTTGAGATGGTAGAGAGAGCAGAAGAGGACCTAGAATTGGAAGATGAGCAGAGCTTCCTTCTTTCCTTGGCCAAAGAGAAATTTTCCATATTGCTAGCTTTTCAGAGCAGCAACTTTGTGCTTGTACAGACCAGAGTAGGTTGTGTCCAGTGTTTGCAAGACAGCCTGAGAAACCTGAAATTCTTTTACCTTTGCTTGTCCGTGATCTCTCCAAAAGCCAACAGTAAAGAAAAGAAAAAAAAATTACAGACCTCACTTATTATGAGAAACCTGGAGGACAGTGCTTGTTTCAACTGAAAATAACTCCTGCAAATACATGTTATACAATGATGAAATTTTGTTTTCCAGTCACATAAACTAGAGAGTAAAGTGCTGTAAGGTGTTGGTTTTTCACAACAAAGTTGTCTGCCACTGTACCATCCCTAGCATTTCACATGAAACATGGTCAGTGAACGTCTCTCTGGATGCTTCATGTCACTGGGAGCTGCCAGTTCTGAGGGCCCTTAAATGAGTGCACAATTATTGATCCAAACATAGAATGACAAACAGCTTTTTGAATGTTATTCTAATGCTTATTCATTATTCTACTGTTTCAATAGCAATGGAGATGGGGTTTTTTTTGGTACTGTAGCCTGTGTTAGATAATGTAGAAATTAGTGCAGTGCTCATTGTTAGTGGTTATTTCTTACTAGGAATGTTTGTTGAGTGAGCCTTTCTTCTGCACAGCAATAGGTGGCTGATTGGTGCTGATTTAATGATTTATAACATCTTATTTCCTGATGAGACTGCAGCTCACAAGAAGTGCCAGGGACGTGCCTTTTGAGAAGCTGACATGGGCTGCATATTTCATGTACTGCTTGAGAGTGCAGGCAGGCTGTGTAGTATCAGATCACATAAGATGTATGTATCTACGATTTTCCTGCGTAACAAAAGTCCTGTCATCTGTTGACATAAGAGACACGAGACAACAACTCTGTGACCCTGCATGGTTCTTCAGTCTGGACAGATGAGACAAATCTAAATAATTGAGTATGAGCTCCTCAGACTTCATGTTTGTGCAGTGCCACAACCAAAAACTATAGAATGCTTTTGAACTGCCTGCACTTTCCTCCTGCTTGCACCTATCACTGTGTTTTCCAGTCGCCATTAGTAGCCAGCAAGGTCCTGGGTTCATGCAAGGCACCATAGGTACGACTTCCCCACTGCCCAGCAGCAGCTTCCTGCTCTGCCTTTTCTGCCACAAATTTGGGAAGTTGCTGATTCCTCTTGAATAGAAAGATAGTAGGGTAACTAAAAAGTATATCCATGTATATATAGATACACCTGCTTTCACTTGTACTGATATTTCCATCTAGCAACAGGACAATATCCAACATCCTTTCTCACCTCACTGCTCACTGCCTGTAGTCCATTGTTTCACTAAGACCCTGGACTCTGTCAGACTTGAGAGGAATGAAAAATTCCAGCACTAATACCCCTGTATTGAATGGAAAGTTCCTAGCTGCCTCCTATTGGAAATAGAGAGCTGGAAGTCATTAAGTCTACTGTGACTACCACTGCAGAAGATTCCTTTTTAGAACTTAGTCCTGTTTTCTTTTAATTGCATCTGTTGGTAGGACTTAGAAAAAGCAACAAAACAGCAGAACATTCACCAACACATTCATTACAACCTACTACCAATGGTTTTTTATTGCTATCCCTATGTAAAATGACTGCAGTTTGTATTGACTTTACCTGAGATTCATAACATCGTTTCAACTTACTATTTGATTTTGGGTGCTTTTTTGCTTTAAAGCTTTACTTGTTAATGTATTTTTCTATAATTACACCACAATCACTCCTAAGTGCACAGTTTACATTGAACAGAGCCATTAAGGGTTGCTGCTGGTAGTTGATTGTTACACACAGTTGTGCAGACAAATTTGTATTTAGACCCAAACCAGCTTTACAGAGCAAAGATATATTTAGCTGCAGGAATTTCCAGCCATTATTTTTGTTGATGTCCATAGTTAATCAGGCTGGACAGCCTATAGGGTAATAGTGAGGCTGTGCTCAGCAGCCCTGTGCTCAGCAGAGATCTCAATGTCTTTGCTGTGCATATGGTGATGAGCTTTAGTGGCTGGCTCTGAATTGTGTTCTGTCTGATGCAAAGGCTTCATGGCACACCATAAGCTATCAACAACGCACATTTCTCAGCTCTTTGTTGTTTCCTTCTCTAAACTTTTCCCTAGGTGGTGTAGTGATTCTCTATTCACAAAACCTGATTTTGATCCTACCTCTTTGGTGAAATTCATTTGAGTTCTGTGCCAAATTTGTTTAAGGAGCTACAGCTCTTTAACTTGTTTATGGCTCAGGGGGGTACACTATAATTTGAGGAAAACATTAGTATGTGTAATACTACCAGTGATGAATAATTAATGTACAATTATAAAATCTTTCATCAAGATTTTAAGTGGGCAAGAATCATTTCATTTTTCCCCAGACCACATTTGAAATGAAGCCGAGCAGCAGTGAAAGAGGATGTACACCCTCAAATAGTCCAGGGTAGGCTCTGAAGATGACTGCCACACAGATGAAACAACAAAGGGAATTTACTTAGACAGAAGATATTAGCAGAAATCCAGCATTCACTGATGGGGCTTTGCACAGTGCCTTGCACATGTCATTAATCTGATTTGGAATTTGGAAAGGAGACAGAAGACTTCATTACTGCCCTTGTTGAATGGACTACTGCATCTTTTAATAGCCTCACATAAGCAAGAACTCATTTTAATGTCCTGTTCAGAAGAAAGAACACCATCTGCAGAATTAGCAAGAAGTATCTGTGGCAAGTGGATGCTCCTCAGGAATCTCCCATTCACTGCTTTTTCCAGCCCTTTCACAGCTTTTAAAACCATGGGGAATCATAATGCAGAGTGACATGAGTGCTTAAAAGCTACTGCAGGTTGAAACTAGGAAGGGGTCTGTTTCTGTTTGGGCACTGGAGGTTTGCTGAATCAGGAAAACAATTGATAAAAGTTTATGAAGAAAAAGCTTGAGCAGCTGCAATGGCCTTCAGAGTGCTCCAGCTCTGAGCGCGAGGCTGGCAGCACCAAGGCTGTGGAGATCAGCCTGGTATCATTTCTGCCCTGGTACATCAAACAGCAGAACAGGAACTCCTTAACAGACAGGACAGGGGATTAACTTGTCCTATCAAGGGAAGGCCAAGCCCCTGATATTCAACAGTAATTACCAGCCCAAACTGCTGATAAACTAAGTTATTGCATGGAGCTGCCGACTGAGACATGCATCTCAGTCATGAGAGCAGGAGAGCTCTGATCCTTCAGGACCACCCACTATTGCACTAAAAGCTGCTGCTTGCCATACAGTCAGGATCCCCTGCTTTAATCCAAATGGAAGCTCCTTTACTTGAGCCATTGTCTCCAACTTTTGGATAGAAAGACTGTAAGAAATTATCTGAGCCATCAGTAACAAGGGAAGTGGAAAAGGGGTGAGTCAGGCACCTCAGGTTGCTCTCCCACTTGTCTCCTCTGGCATGGCTGGAGGTGCTGCCTTGTTGTAGGGGTACTCTGCCTCTTGTCCCAGAACAACTATAATAGAGGAAACCCCCCAGCCAGGGAGCCCTCAGGTAGGATTGTCTACCTCCAAAGATGGGGGCAGCAAGGCAGCCATGAGCCCACCCACACAAAAGTGCTTGTGGCCACTCTTCACTCACTGTGGCTGAAGCAAGGTTTTTAAGGCTTTAGCAACAGCCACAATGAGCCAAAAAAGGTCCAACAGATATCAATCCTGCTGTGATTGGTTTGGGAAAGTTTTGCTCCCTGCCCAGTCTCACGGTTGATTGGCAGGGCACCGTTTGAGGTGGTTGATTTTGTTCCTGTTTAAAGTTTCTGACCAGGCAGATTCAGTGCCACAACCAGCAAAGTCAGCCCTCGCTTCCCAAGGCTCTGAAGAGGGGTCACCACTGGGCAGGCAGATAGGTACTAATTCGTCCCATGAGTGCTGTCTCTTCTTAACTTTGCATTGGCAACCACTTTAGAAGTCATCCATAACTTCATCCTGACATGCAATTACTCTTCTATGTTTATCTTCAAAAGCTTATTTTCATGTTTTCATTTGTCTGTTTATAAAAAGAAAGAACAGTTTTATTCCATATTCAGTTTTCTCCAGCATGGCTCCAATGAAGGCTGATGACAATCTACCCCACATTATAGGCATGGAATACACTTTACTGACTCCTCCTAAGTAATAAATGTTTCTAGACAATAAATAATGGTTGGAATTGATCATATTTTCTTGGCAGCAGTATAAGTTTTATTGACACAGCTGTGGTTTCAGGTCCAAAACAGAAAAACCTGAGTTCTGTCTTTGCCCTAAGAAACCCTTTGTGAATGTGAGAATTTGTCCATTGGATAGTGACTTGCCCATATGTGACCTGACCAAAAAGAATAACTGGTAACAAGAATGCACGGAACTAAAATACTGAAGACTATCTGAAGTCCATTCTTCTGAAAAAGTTGAAAAGCAATTCAGAATGGACTTGCTGTTCCCATTTTGCTGACTCTCCACAGATTTTAGAACTAAAGATCACACTGTAAAACTTACATTTTGCTAATTTTTTTCTTGCATACCTAATAGAGAATGAACCTATTTTGAATTTTGCACAATTTCCTCCAGAGACACTTAAAAATTATATAAAATTATGCTATGTCTTTAGTTAATTATTTTAGTTACGGGCTGTTTAAGAAACAAAATTGCTTATTTAAGTTTCACAAGTTACTGAAGTTATTGAGGTCAAAGGGGCACTTTTGGGATTGACATTATAAATTGAAAATATGACTTTGCATTTTACTATTTTTTCAATCTGTCTGATTTTTCCCCAGTGTTTTCACTTCTTTTACTAGATTTTTGCTCTTTGTGTGTCATGCTAAAATGAACTCTAATGTGTAAAAGACAAAAGCAAGACCCTAGTACTTTATTACATTAGGCAAACATTTTTCCCAAGTTTTATAGAAAATATTCTACAACTCAGCATTGGCATGAATTCACCTCTGGTACACTGTGCAGTTTTGGGCTCCACAATATAAGAATATTAAAGTATTAGCATGTGTTCAAAGGAGGGCAACTAAGATGGTGAAAGGAGTAAAGGGCATAACTTAGGAGGAGTGGCTGAGGGTGCTGGGTTTGTTCAGCTTAGGGAATGGGAGACAGGGGTGTGACCTCGCTGCTGTCCACACCTTTCCCCTGACAGGGAAGCAGAGAGGGAGGTGGTGATCTCTTCTTTCTGGTGTCCTGTGATAGGACATAGGGGTGGACCTTACTAAGAGACATTCCATCCAGTTCTAAGTAACCTGAAGTTACCTCCTCTGGCCTTTGTTAATTACTGTGTCACAGCTTCGTGCTTGATTTTCTGGCATGGGTCAGGAACATGAGAGCTTGAGAAAAAAGAGCTGAAAAGCTGACAGTACTAAGAACTGCTGGAGTTTTTTTCTCTATTAATTTCTCACTGACTTTGTGGCTGAAGGAGTCTGACTGAGACAGAGTAGTAGTTGACGAGATAGTTTACAGTGAGTGATTGCCTTTTAGAGCTTGACTGACAACAGTGTGTTGAAAGGTGTTTGACATATTCTCATTTGATAGCAGTAATCATGTTGGTCAGGAGAAGATCCGAATACTTCTCATTGGCATTCAGCAGCCCCAAGATTTAAGGGTCCCTTTCAAATCTGATAGTTCAGATTTCTGTCTGTCAGACAGTGTCAAAGAATTCATTCCTTTGTGTGGTTTCCAGTCTGGCTTTGCCTGAAGAAAGCACTTTGAGCTCATTTTATCTCATCTGCAAAGGAAGATAACAGCTCTTTGCTATAGAAAATTTGTGTCTGATAACTATACTATGTCTTAATACAGCCTTTTCAGCCCAAGACTTCCAAACATCCACTGCAGAGACAAGGCAGAACTCTTCCCATTGATCTGTCACAGGTTAAGGCTGTACTTTGTGATGCTTTCATGTAGATGAAGACGCAAGATGTGTAGGGGACAAAGGCAGGGAAGGAGCTGTGTTTCTGTGGGGGAATATCCAGAATTTATTTTACACTTCATTTTTATTTTTTAGAACATAGCTACATATCTGCAGTCCACACTGTGTTTCTGGGCTGCCCAGTCCACTCCAGTATAGAAACATAGAATGGTTATGTTGAAACAGACCTCTAAGATCAAGTCCAGCCATTAACCCACATGCCATGTCCACTGCTAAACCACGTCCCTGAGTGCCACATCTAAATGTATTATCAGAAATAGTCCTTCACCTGTGACAATGGTAACTAGACTGCTCTTAACCTCCCAACTCATTTCCTGTTTGTCAGATCAGAAGCATCCACTGAGTCCATGTAGCAGAACAACACCTCACTCCTCCAAGCAGTGTCCTGACCCTGCTATCTACAGCATGACTTCACATAAGCTGTATCCAATCTATTTCTATGCCACATTGTCACCAGCTAAAATTGGTCTTGTTCCTCCATTTTCGAGCTGAAAAGGGAGAGCAACAGATAAACCCTAGTTTAATTTGTTCTGGCAATTATTGGAAATCTCCCACAGAGAGAGGAGCCCTTGCCTGTCGGTGCGGAATGACATACAGCCTCACGGGCCCAGACAAAAGGAGACCCTGCTTTTCTGCAAGTCTATTCAGGCATGTATAGACATATTGGCTGAGGTACCGGCCCATCCGCATCTTAATGGGGAAAAGAGAGAGACAAGGACCTAAAAAAAAAGAAAAAGGAATAAAAACTGTGAAGCGAGGACTGACACTGTGGCATTGAAGGCTTGAAAACAAACTGTGCACTGGTGAAGAGAGTGGGGAAAAACTCTCCACTGGCTAGTCCAGCAGATAACTACATTGCTGCTCTCTGTGTTTCAGAAGTATCAGAATAATTCTGTTATTGCAGATAAAGGTTACGCTAAGATTGATCTAGAAATGTGAATTGAAGATAAGTATGTTTTGGAGCTGGGGTAGAAGCTAAGCTTTTTTTCTTTTCTCTTTCTCTCCCTCTTCCTCTCCCTCAATTTCTGAAAATCAGAATTCAACATTAATTCAATCCAAATGAAAGTGTTATGATAAAACACCTCTGAGAAGCATTTTAAAATATAATTTCCTGCAAAATGAGTGTGTAAGTTTATTAAAAAAACCAAAGTGCTAGTCAAAAGGTGAAAGAAATATATTCCATGATTATAGAGGAAGAAAGAGGTTATTCAAGAAATAGCTGAAATGGCAGTTCTTTTAAAATTGTCGTGTGAGTGCTTTTAAAATGTAATGACAATGGCAGCTATTCTTTAAGGCTTTTTCCTTATACTCTGCTCCTGAGCCAAGGGAAAAAGTGTTTGTGGAGAAAATCACTTTAAATTCCAGGTAGATTTTTTTCCCATGCCTCTGGATTCATTTTCTCAATTTATCCCTTTAACAATGCTCAATAATAATAATAATTCTTATGGCCACCTAATTTGTCTACACTGAAAACAGCTGACAGGAAAAAATGTCAAAGTTTGGTCATTGGCATCCCAAAAATGATTTCTTATTGCATTAATAACATATTGCAGAAGAAAAGCTGTAATGTAAATTTAGAAAACAGCAGACCCCCCACTTGTTTTTAAAGAAACTGTCGAGACCTATCCAAAGCTCACTGCACTGACTGAAAATGCTTTTGCTAGCTTTGGTGAACTTAGAGCTGATGCATTGTTTATAGGGATTATAACCTTTGCTGTTGTTGTCTGCGACAAAAAATTAATAATGTACGAAGGTAGCAAACATCAGCTTTCTTTTTGTTAATGGCAATTTCTGTGCAGGACAATTAGAGAATTTTTATGACTGACCAATGCTCTAGTTAGATAAGTTGAAAAAACAAAGTTTAAAAGCAAAAACTGTGCCATCAGATACTTAGAAAGTCCATGTGTAATTGCTGGGAAATTAGTTCTTAGTGCAATTAGTGGCCATTGTGTTTGAGCATTAATAGCCTGGGGAAAGCATAATAAAGTTGCTCCTAACTGTTGGTAACAACATATTTCTCAGGGATTATTACTTAATTAACAATAATTTGGAAGGGTAGTTCTTCTGAGATAAAGCATTCATTTATATGGTGTATCTAAACAATACTAGATCAAAACATGCCACCTGCTAAGATTTCTCTTGGTCCTTTGGTTTCACTTGTGAGTGCTTGCTTGCCTGCATAAAATACTGCATTTGCATCTGAGCTACTTCTTCTGTGATTCCATGTAATAGGAATTTGTTGCCCCTTGGAAGTTTGTACATTGTTTTCTCATCATAGGGTATCTTCTGGGTCTGGGCAGATTATGATTTTAATTAGAAATGCTAACATGACCAGGGAAGTACCTCTCATGCCCGCTCTTTCCACGCCCTCTACACCAGAACAGGGCAACTGTTTCCCCAACACATGCATTATTCATTCTCAGCCACCTCAACATGAAACGTTTGCTATTGTTTCCACTGTCCACTCATGTAGCTTATGTTCTCCCGGCACCCTTTCCAGTGAATGATGCCTGTATACCTCACCTCCTGGATTACTGGTCCCATTCACACACTGGTGCTTCAGTTGAGAAAGAGGCTAGATCATCAGACAAAGAGTGTCTGATTGGTTTGTGATTATGTCTTTTCTTTTTCCTGAAAGTTGCTGCATGCTGTAGTACAAACCAGACTTGTTCTTTGCAGTGGGTTATGTTAAAAAGAGGGCAGAGCTGCTGAGGCAACCTGTTGCACACATTGCCCAGAAGAGCACAAGAGAAATGCAGTGTTTAAACTGAGCTGCAGCAGCAAATGACAGAACAGAGAAGTGCAAACATAGTGAAAGGTATGTTGTAATATTACTATTTATTTTTCTCAGTGGCAGAAAGTACAATTTCTCTGTTGCTTCCTGTTGTATGCAGTGGATTGCTTAAAACCAGGAAATATTTAAAAAGCATTTTATTTTTTGTATTGGTAAGAAACAATTCATATGCTATGTTCTCTAATATGTGGACAAGCTGTCTGAGACAGTTCTTCAGAAATATTCAGTAGCTGTCTGTTGCATTCACTGGTATCCATATAAGAGGCTCAGTATAATTCCATTATTTGCTCCTTATAGTCTGTTCAAGGAGACTGGATGTTTAGACCTAGGCATTACTGGAAAGTGACAGTGACATGGACAAATTATTCTTAAACTAGTTGCAAAACTCTTCTAATTGAAAAGATGTTTTGTCAAATAGGTATTAGACACATACATTTCTATTTGTGCTTTCAGAAAATTCCTGTTCAAAGAGCTAATCCGCATGTCTTGACTGTCTAGATGGAAGCTTATATTTGGAAGTAGATTAGACTGGCACTTATGCAGAGCCCAGACTTCTGTAGTAAATCAAGATTGATTACAGAGACACAGAATTTTATTTTTATTTCAGTAGGATTTTAAAATTTCCTAATTCACACAGTATCAAAGGTGTCCTTCTAAATAAAAATCCATGCAGTTCTCTATCCGAGGGGATAACTTATTATGTACAATATAATCAGATTGATATAGTATTGCATCAGAAACAACACAAGATGTTTTTAAATGGGCCTTGTGGGAAAACAAAATGGGGGATATATAACAATGTATGTGTTTCTTTGAAGAGAAAGAAGAGTTACAGTGAATGAAGCTCATGCTAATTAATAATGTTGGACAGACGCTATGTTTTTTATTGAAATACTGAATGAATATTAAACCAGAAATCAAAAGTTTTATTGTCCTTGGCATTTTTTTCCAAGTAACATGGTTCACATTTTTGTAGTTTATTCAGTTTTTCTTCATAGCAAAATTACCAGGAACTACTGCTACAGAGCCCACTTTCTAAAGCTGATGTTGTGTGGGGATTATTATTAAAGAATAAACTCCTGCTTTTATTTTTTTATGAGGCTGTAAAGACAGTCTGCTTGTTAAAATCCTCTGCAAGCAAAGCAGTCTGGTCCCCACGCATGGGGAAATCCTCACTTTCCTCCTCCTGCCTCTGACACTGCATGAGAAGCAGTGATTCTCTTGCTGCTCCACTGGGGCCATCCCCCCCAGCTCCCCAGCCAGCTCCACTCCTCACACAGTGAGGCTTGTCTATCAGGGGGTCTCTGAGACCAGAGCAAGAAGAGATTTTGCAGTCCATGGGGCAGAGACTTTCCTCTGATTTTTGCTGTACTAACTCTGAAGATCTTCCATCCAGGACAGGCACGATGAGGTCTTTCATCTCCGTTTCAGAATGGCTGGAGAGGGTGCAAGCCAGGCACCCACCGGTGCCCCCAGCGTTAGGTGTGCTGCTCAAGGCTGGCATCCCAGCTATGGTCTCTTCCAGCTGGAGCAGGTGGGAAGTGCAGGCAGGCAGACGGGGTGGAGTGGACAAACCACAGCTCAACAAGTAATGCAGGAAGAACTTTGCTTCAGCCTTTGCTGGTGGTGCTTGAGACTGCCTGTGTGCAGAACTGGGGCAACCCAGTCCTCCACATGTCTGTGTCACTCCAGCAGACTGCAGTGCTCTCCCTATATCAGTTTTGCAAGATACCACTTCTCTATTTAAATCCTCTAAAAATTCAGCTGTTTACTGGGGCTTCCCAAGTCAATCACATTCACTGGTTTATTACTCTACATTCAATATTTAACTAGAAATTATCAGCAACTGACTTAATCAAATCTGATCATTTCTTCAGTGCCTCACAAACTGTGGATTTAAAGATGTCTCATAACCCCCTGCCTTAGAGCTGGGACATGAGCTGCATGCATCTGTGGTTTGCCCTTCCTGGTAATATCAAGTGATGCATTTTCATAAGCACACTACATCTCCTAGATGAAATGGGCACTGTGCTTTCCATATGCGTCATACTATACTGAATTATGTTATATCACTTTATAGGATATTATATAACATTATATTATACTATTTAATTTTACTTGAGTGAAATATTTAGAAACGCAGTCCCCTTATATTATGCAATTGGAGATCATTCTGGCATCAAAAAGTAGAAAATTTCATTTAGGGTGCATTTTGCTTATTATCATGTGATTGGCAAGAAAAGTATTTCTTGAAGGAAAGATATTCTAGGGACTGGAGAAGAGGTGATAGATTTTTGACAGGTAATACTATGAATTTATATTGCACATCCATCCCCAGGAATGTCACAGTAGTATAAATAGTATCTGAATAAAATTTTACTTTCTTGAGACATATTTTGTGCCTGCCATTATTCGTTGTTGATAATGAGACAATTAATAGGCTAATGATACAATATAGGCATTTAATTCTGCCATTTCAATGCCAAAGTTACAGGTGTATCTACAAAGTATATATGTAGGTGTTGTAATTCTTTTATGTCTTTTAAATGCATCTGCAGAACTGTAGGTCATATCTTCATGGCTCTGCTCACCTGAATATTCTTACCGAAGTACCCTGGGAGGTGCAAATGAGCCAAGCAAGTAAGATTTACCCTGAGCATAGTCTGTGGAAATCTAGAGACTTGGACAGAAAAGTCCTTTCTTGGGAAAAAAGAAAATGGGACAGAAAAGTCCTTTTTTGGGAAAAAAAAAAATTGGTTGGGGAGGGAAATTTGGTTCTTAGGCGTATTGAAACCCTTCACATTGAAACATGGCAAGTACAAGATCAAATGCAGTAATGTAAAGAGCATCACTGTGAGACATAGGCCAAAAGTAAGACAATCAATGCCAGCTTTAGGTGGATTTATATAAACAAAAAAGTGAGTTTAAAAGAGATGAAAAAGAACACTTGTACTCTTACAGAAAGTGTCAATCAATTTTTAAAAGGCAGAGATACCTAGGGTCTCTTTTCTATGTTAACTGCCTAATGCAAAGAAGCATTTCTTGCTGTGCCTCGTGATGCTGTACAGCAAGCTAGGATGGTGTCACTGGCATTCAAACTTTTTTTTTTATTGAACATACCTTGTGCTTAATAGGAAGGGTCAGTTAATTATTTCTGCTTGGATATATGGACTGTGAACCTATTCTCAGAGATGGGAATCAATGAGAAAAAATGAGTAGACAGTCCTTATCTTCTCATATAGGGATTTAAAAGGCAGTGGGGAATAATGGTCTTTTACAAAGCTGCAGGGAGTTTGGCCTAGTTAGCACTTTTGTATGCTAACTTAGACTTTAATAAAGTATCAATTAGCACATGCAGAATCAGAGGCCCCTTCTGAATCAATAGAATATCTTTTGATGGTCATTTTATGAAGTAAGGAAGCTCTTCAGTGTGGTTAGGGAGATTACAGAGTAGCTTGCATCACAAAAGTCCTTATACTGGGATCGAGGGTACAACCTCCTGCTTGACAGGGTAATCTCTTTTAAAAGAAACACCGTTTAAGCATACAAAGCTCTGGATCTGATTTACCTGTTATGAAATTACTGCTGTTAAAGAAGTGGGGACCCTCCAGAGCAAACAAAGTACAGCTGGAGTAAATGCTTTATTCCCCATTAGCCCCACAGTATGGCAATCCTGAACAAACACCTCCTGAACATCCCTGTCCTGGAAAGATCTATTTCTTATGATGATCAAGAAAAGCATGAGGGCTTTTTTCTTCATCTTTTTTTCCTAATTATCATGAGAAACACTGATCATTCCAGGACTCATTTGGTATGTTCACATAAGCCTAACAATGTTATCCATGCCTGATAAGGTTTCTCTCTACCACACAGTACAACTAGCTGGTTTCTTTGAATACTCACGTAGTAAACACAATTGGAACATGTGGATTCAGCCTAACAGAGGAGGAGACAAAGAGGTAGCAAGACCCAAAGAAATGGTAGAGTGGACTAGACGTAATGAGTCTTCAGACCTTTTATTTTACATTATAAGATGTGATTTTTATTTGCATTTCAGGGTTGTAGAAATGTAGGACTTTTCTAAATTACTTCTGTCTTTTGTTTCTGATGCAAGATCAAAGATCACCTGAACGACTTCCAAGATTACTCTCAAGCTTCTCCTTAAAAGCTAAACAAAAAGAGATTTCACAGTTTCTATCAGTCACCTGTTCCAATTTCCGCCCATTTTATTTTTACAGGTTTAGTATGCTTGTAACCTAAATTCCTCTTGCTTCAAAGTAGGCTTATTTCACCTTCACCTGTCATGGAAACTATGTAGATCAGCACTCTTCTTGTTATACCTGTTAGTATGCATTAGACTTTTTTTTAATCTGGTTTTATGCCCTCACCCAAATCTTGTTTTTCCAGACTCAGAAAATACAAATTTTAACCTTTTCACCAGTCCTGTTTTTCCAGACCTCTGCTAAAGGTTCTTGCTGTTTTCCTGGCAGCAGTTTGGGAGTCTATCCATGTCTCCTTTTCAGCTGTGAGGTGCTGCCTTTTTCACGCTGATGTTGCCAGTAAAAATGCTCCAGAGACGCTACACAAGCAGCTTGCCCAGCATCCTGTGGTCACAGCACAGTGGCATTTTCCTCCTTTGGAATGACCCATGCAATATTGTTGGCTCCTATTAATTTTGTGGTCATCTCCTTTCCTACAATGCTGACTCATAGGCTGTTACTCACCTCTCTATGCCTGGGCATTTGATTTTGCTCTTCCAAGGCTTGTGTTTTTCACTTGTCCTTATTGAATTTTCTGGTATTGATTTCCAAATATTTCTCCAGTTTACCAAGATCATTCTGAATTCTACCCCTGTCTTCCCAAATGCTTACAAAATCTCCCAACCTGATGTCCTTCTCACATTTTGTAACTGTTAGCATAACCATTCAGTGTTCTGGTCATGAGCCAAAATCCTGCAGGACCATTCGATGCTGACTACCAGTTTAACACTGAGCTGCTGACAGTGGTCCTTCAGGTTGTTTGCCAGTCTGTCACTGTCATTTCACCTGGGTCTTATTGCCCTATGCTGCCTTTGACAATGAGCTGTGGAGTTGTGTGAAACATTTTACAAAGGTCAAGTTGTAGCGCATTTCTCTGATTTCACATAGGCTAGTTCACATGGGTTAAGACAGTTATCTTAACCAGAGAGGAAAATCAGGCTGGTTTTGTTGTCAATTTATTCTTCACAAATACATGTTTGCTATTTCCTAGCACTTTATTATCCTCTAGATGCTGAAAATTTGATTGTTGGTTCCAGTAACTTTCCACATACTAAGGTTATAATGCAGATTCTGTAACTCACTAATTCTCCGGTTCCTCTTTTTCACTGCTCCCTTCTCCTTAAATATAGGTATAATAGTTTTTCTCTGCCAGTCCTCTAGGAACTCACTTATCTTCTGTAATCACATGAAGGTATTCACTAATTTTGTCTATTGCTTTAGCTGGTTTCTGAAATACCTGAGGGAAAATTCAGTGTGGACTGATTAATTTTGCAAGAGATTTCAAAAATGTAGGTTATATGACTTGAGAGAAGACAGAACATAATATATAATATCCCATCAATTTTCAGTGGACACTGTACCTGGCTTTTGGCTATGATGAAATTGATGAAATAAAAATGGATCAATCTATGTCTTCATGCTTCCCCTAAATTTAAAAGAGAAGCTGAAAAGCTTCAGAAAAAGGCTGGGGGAAAAAAAGGGAGAAACTGAAGTTAGTATTTATACTGCTACATTTTTTTAAAGAGAAAAAAATTATTCTTCAGTCAAAAGGAAGAAATCAAAACTCACGCTTCAGTGCATCAACTGATTACAAGGGTCAGCAAGGAATTGTTCTCACCATTTCCATCATCTCACAACAGTATAGTCTTATTTTTTATGGTTAACTAAAGATTATATATCAAGCAGTATCACATTATTGACCTCAGCATTGAGCACTAGTGCTTATTCCCATTGTTCTTTATTTTCCACTTCTTCCCCTCTCTGAAACTTCAAATACAAAATATCTAATTAATCTGACTTCCCCAACAAGGACAAAGAAACAAATTACACCCAGTCTGGAGTTTTCAGCTTTAGCTTGAATAAAAATTTCCATGTGTAACCATCTTTCAAGCAAATTATTTAAGTATGCATACATGTCTTTCACATCTCATACATTTTCCCAGCAATCTGTAGTTCAATATCTAAGAAAAATACCGCTTTTCCTTTTTTTACACATTCTCTCATTAGGATTTCACTTGTGTCAGTCTAGAAGACCACTCCATTTCCACTTGGGATGTGCCATTTTTCCAGCTTCCTGGTGTAATCTTCTTTGCTGCTATTAGTCACAGCTATTCTGATGTCAAGTTTCTTTTGTCAGAATTTCTTTCATTTCTGAAGTATCTCCTTCAAAGCATGTGAAGAGGGAGTTTAACTATTTGGAAGTACCAGCTACTGGCAATTTCCAAAGGCAAAAATCTCAACCCTAGTGCAGAGGTCTAGTTTGACAAGCCCATCCTGGTATCTCAAAAGATTGCAGTACAGAACTTGCTGATAAAAATGCAGACACATAAGTAAGAAAGAATACATTCAGAAGGTGTGTAAGAAGAATCTTGTTGCTGAAGTACACATACAGATCTAAGAAAGGATCTTCAAATTATTTGAGGGGTTACATGAAGTGGCTACCAACAATGGGAGAAATGGGCCTTGATGACCCTGCAGTTGCTGCCTATAGGGTTTCTCCATGTTCCTGTACTGTGTTCAGGGTCATTCGCGCATTGTACACCACCGATGTCTCCCTGCCTAAAGAGGAGGTGTACCTAAATATTGAAGAGGCATCAAATGACCTTTTAGTGACCATCAGTAACAGTGAATGAAAGCCATACCTTACTTTCAGGTCCATACTCAAAAGGTTGCATTGATGTGCTCTACTGATCACTGAATAGTCTTTAAGGCAGCGGGGAGACCTCTAGAATTTGCATGCAAATAAATTTTTTCTCTAAGACTTTTAACAAACAAGTGAAGAGGAAGAGAACTACAAAGCCTGGTATATTATGGTAATGTCTTTCCCTCATATCTCTTCCTTCATACACAATAATTTCAGCTCCTTACAGCTGCCTTGTCATAACAGCTAACATACCTCAGTAAATATGGCAGAGCTGCATGCAAGATGAGCCCTTAGTCAAAGAGATTGTATAACTGCCCATACTTCCCTCAGTGGGGACATTAGCCTGGTTCTCACTTCTCAAATAAACCTGCTAATCCCCAGGAAGCAGAAACACTGGGCAAACAGTTGGACTCAATGATCTTAGAGGTCTTTTCCAACACTAATGATTCTATGTTTCTATGATTTTATGAAATACAGTAATCCTTGAGATCTCTCCTTTCACAATGCTAAGAGAATATCAGAGCAATTATATTACTGCATAAGCTCATTTCTTTGGGAAATCAGACTCAAAACAGCTGCAGAAGATTCTCCCCTCTGAAGGACAGCAACCAGATGGCTCACAGCAGATAATGGAAGGATGGGAATTTTGGCCAAGAATACCTCAGCTCTTACAAAAGCTGCTATTACATCACCATTACAAATTGAATACTAAAACAGATGGAGCACAGGGTTTTGGATTCTTCTCTGAATGATTCACCTGTAACAAACTGACAAGCAAAGAGTTTGCCAGCAAGACAAAAGATCTTTTATATTCTAGTAAATGCTTGTTTTGCTTAGCCATTAAGCAACCCAGACAGAGGAACTGCTTCATGCAGGATACTCATCGTATGAAATGGGAGGCACGGGGAAAGCTGGAAACATATCCCAACAATGGATTATAAAGAAGATGGAAAATAGATAATACATACATCATTGTGAGGGTTAGGTGTTGTTAGAGCATGTCACATCTACAGAGAACAATTAGACATCACACGACACGCACTCTCCATGGAAGCTGCAAGAGTTGAGTTTGAAGACCAAAACCTAGAGGCTGGCATGCAAAGCATGTGAGGTTGTTTTTCAGGCTTTATGAACCTTTTGCTTGCTGTCTTAAAACTGGGACAAATTAGGTCAGCACATATTTATTGATTCTTACTTTATTCTTTCAGCTTGAAAGTGTCCTGTGAAGGCTAAGCACTCTATTCTGTATTTCTAGAAACACTTTGAAGCTAGGTGATAAAAACAAGGTAGACTCTAGTATTTCAGTCAGAGAAGGAAGCTGTAAGACTTCTGTTTCTTTTGCTGGTTTGGTTTCATATACTGTAGCTTGGAGATGACTTGAAAATATTTGTCCTGTTGGCTAGTAGTGTATGTCCTCATGCTCAGACAAGGCAATCAATGAGATCAGAGGAGGTGCAGGTGCCAGTGTTGTACTGATGAGCAATGTCAGAGTCATGAAATGGGAATTAGAGGAAAGATTTTCACCTTTAGAGCACCCACAGCTATTTTATAACTTAATTTAAAGAATGTCCTTTTTCTATGAAAAGACAAAATTTTAAAAAACCAACAAAAAAAGCCACAATCAGACCCACTATCCACTAAATGCCAGTAGGTGCATGTTGTAATTATGAGAGATGGCAAAATACTGATTTCTGGTTAGAAAAAGGAATTATCTGTTCAATTCATCTTCAACAGCTGCTTTTGGAAATGGGTTGGGGTACATTTGTAATATGACAAAATGCTATATGAAACTCCAAATTAACAAGGAATACAGTCAGAATAAAACTAGGAAGTTGTCTTCACCAGCAACAGCACAAAGGCCCTTGTCAATCATTGGTTTTGATCTTTATGCATGGGAAGAATATTACCTCTACTTGGCGCAGGCAGGCAGCTGCTTCTCGTATCTGTCACCAGATAAGAGATTACACCTTTTCTGTCTTTGGCATTTGGGGTTATCAGAGAGCCTTATCAACTATCCAGTGGCTGTGGGATAAGAGATCATTTTTCACTGCTGCAAGGAAATATGTCATATTGTGGGGACTAGCAGACACAAAATGCAATGTTTTGTAGCTAAAGAACATGATGTGCTACCTCAGCCACCACGCAGCACAGGCAGCATGGTGACACCTCAGGTTCAAAATACATTCCAGGTGTGCAACAGGGACAGATTTTATCCCATAGCTGGGGAAAGGCAGATGCTTGAATTGCTCAGGGGCCTTGAGACAAGTGTGAGCAAAGGCTCCCGGTACAGCTGCAAAGAAAGGTCACACTTTGAGGACAGGAAGGGCTTTATGGTTTGTTTTGTTTTAGTTGTTTGGGGTTTTTTTAAATCACCATATGTGCTACTTTATATGAGCATCAATTCACAATTTAGAGTTATTTCTACAGGCTTTTTGACAGCATAGCAAAAGTAGTCAGGATGTGAGAATTAAAAGGAGTTTTTGCTTAATAATGAAAGCATAATTAGTATGATTTTCATAGGTTTTGTGTATCTTTGCACATCCTTGATGAAAGAGGGGTTGTTTTATCTAAAATTTATTTGAATTTTGCAGTGTATTTGCAATGTTACACTTGGTTCCTGTTGAAGTTGACTTCAGCAGTTAGTTAGACATGCTTGGAGCTTTAGAAACTATCCTGTACTTCTGTACTGCTCTTTTCAGTAGTATTTACAGTGCCTCACACTGAGTAAAAGCTGGCAATCAGATCTTCCCCTGATGCAAGTTATCAGCATAATTCTATTTGGAAATGTTTACTTTGTGATTGTGTGTGTCTTTTATTCTTTTTGATCTTTTTATGCATCTATAACCATAGGGTTGGGATTTATACGATGGGACTCCCTCTGTCATTCTGTGGGTTTTTTCACTCTGCAGACACTCCAAAGCTTTGAAGGACTTCAGATCTTGAGCAAAATGAGTTCACTGATGTGTCCCAGGAGAGATTGTTGACTAGTCTGTAGATATAATTTTATGACAATGGATTGTATTTGGAGTTAATGTTTATGCACCATATGGTACATTGTCAAGTTTCATTGTATTTATGAAGATCTTAATAAAGTGAAGTAAAAGTAAAAATACATGTTTAGGCCCAGTCTGTTTTCAAAAAAAATAACAAGTGCCTCTAGATTTTTCCTTTTAACTTAAACTTGGCCAGAAAGTATAACAGGTAATAGTAACAGTAGGACCGTCCTGGGCCAGAGATAAATCATAGGAAGTTCTGGAAGTAGTGCAGAAATATTTAGGACAATAATTATGAAACCTGTTTAGACATAACTAACTTAGGTACTGCAAGCATTAGGATTTCTAAAATCATAGAATCACAGGATCACAGAATGGGTCAGGCCAGAAGGGACCACACTGGGTCATCTGGACCAAGCTCCCTGCTCCAGCAGGGTCATCCCAGAGTACATGGCACAAAATTGTGACTAGGTAGCTCTTGTACATCTCCTGTGAGGGAGACTCCACAACTTCTCTGAGAAATCTGTTCCAGTGCTCAATCATCTGCACAGTAAAGAAGTTCCCTCTCATGTTCAGGTGGAACTTCCTGTACCTCAGTTTCTGCCCATTGCCCCCTGTTCTGTTGCACAGCAGCACTGCACAGAACCTGGATCCATTCTCTTGACATTCTCCCTTCAGATACTTATAGACATTGATGAGGTCCCCTCTCAGTCCTTCCTGAGACTGAGCAGGCCCAGCTCTCAGCCTCTCCTTGTAGGAGAGATGCTCCAGTCCCTTGATCATCTTGATTGCCCTCTGCTGGACCTGCTCCAGGAGCTCCATGTTTCCCTCATACTCAGAAGCCCAGAACTGGAAACAGCAGTCCAAGATATAACCTCACTAGGGCTGGAAAGGAGACAAGTAGGGCATTAATTTCTTAAGAAATTTTAGTTCCTGGATCAGCAGAACCTCCATCTCTGGCTTGTGGTTTTAATACCCATTGTGGTGGTGTGTTTGGTGCAGAATACAGGCTACAGCTGCTTACTGACTAGTGCTCCTCTGGGCTTATTGCAAAGGTGTCTTATGTCAAAGCAGCAAGAAAATGAGGGTACAGGAGCCTTAAGAACTAGTCTGTGAAAGCATAAAAGAATAATCCATTTCACAGTGGGTAAAATACTGCACAGTACTCCCACCTCCACCTTGGTTTAAAATGTCAAAATTGAGAAATTCAAGAAACAAAGTAAACACCTCATTTGGAGAATTCTTTTTATTCAGATTTAATTTCTTCTTACTCTGGTCATTACCAATCTGTTTAGTTTCTTTTGCAGAATACTGGGGAAAAATCTTTAAATGTGTCATTAAACACAGAGATCATTTTCCTTAGCATATTCCTAGTGCAGTGTATGTGCTGCTAAGAAATGTGACATATTTGAAATGTTTACTTAAGAAGTATCACAAGAATTTGTGTACTCATGTACAGAAAAAATGGAAGGGGGAGTTTAATACTGGTTGTCACTCTTCCCCACTTTCTCAGTGTAATACTCCAGATGAATTTCCTCCACTCACGCCATGTGCCTGCACGGGTTCCACTAAGGTCTGTAGCATTTTACAAGAGTGCTAAGTCCATACAGAAAAATCCATTGCAAGGACCAGGCATAAAAGATATAAGCATGTAATTAATTTTATGAATGCAAATAGTCTACTGACTTTCTGGGAGACCACTTGCTCATTGTGGTGAGTACAGTAAGCATGTCAGTAAAGCTTTTCAAGTCTGAGCTTTTTGACTATAAAATCCTTGGTATTTATGTAAATATGTATTGAGCACAATACATTTCAATCCCAATGGAACTCTCTGGGTACCCATATGGTCATCCACACTATTAATGTTTTTATCCTTTTGTTGGAAGTGTTGTTCTCTTCAGAATTAACAAGATAACTGGGTCACTTGCAAGAAATGCCAGAAGTTGGTTCTGGCAATTATTTTGTTTTCCTTTTCATCTTTGCCCAGAATTAGCTATTCAATTAAGAATAACTTAATTACAGAACAAATATGTGATGGGGAGGGGGGGATGTCTGTAGAATTGGAGCATGAAGAGTACTTCACACTTGGAATATGCCGACTTTAATTTGCAATACAGGCCAAAAGAGAAATTTATCTTTTCATTGATGAACTCTTTTTTGTGTAGAACAATTAGGTAATTCCTTTGTACCATGTATAGACCACAAGTAGCACAAAGATCAATGAGATCTTCATGGGTTTTTATGAGGCCAAAAGTTGTATTTGTAACTGCTGACTGACAAGAAAAAGGATTTTCAGCAATGTTTGCAAGGCAAGATCAGACAAAGTAACCTAAACAACCAAGCTGATAATCAAATATTCATCACAAATGCTGGGGCAAGGAAGGCATTCACTTTGGGTCAGGGATATAAACTGCACAGATAAATGCTTTTCCATGGAGTAGACAACTGTGAGAAACAAAATGAATCATTTAAGTTATTCTTGAAAAATAAAGCACCCTCTGCAGAAATCTCACAGATTTTCGTCATGTAGTTTTCCCAGGCTCAATTATTGTTTTATCTCAGCAATGAAAACAAGATTTCCCTCTATTTACTGCCTTCAAATTCTTTGCACATCTCCATGCTGAGTCATGAAATGTGTTTCTGTAATATATTTCATATGGCAAGCAGAGGCTCATCAATTCCATCTTTGCAGATTTCCTTAAGAACGCATTTTGAAGGGCTCCAAGAAACAATTTGCATTAAGGGAATATTGAAAGTTCCATTCTGCCTCGCTCAGTAATGCCAAGTAACCCTTCCTGTATGATGGGTCCCCTGATTCCCTGCAAGGAACAGAATCTTCCTCCAAGGCTGAGCCAACCATCTATGGCAAAAGCCACTGTGGGCCATCTAAGTCTAGAGACCCCACCAAGCTAATGCACCCCAAGCCCCTAGCTCTTATCCTAACCATGTTGTGTCTACAGCTGAAGTGACCCTGTCCTCATCCATCACACTCATTTGATGAAGAAGCCATCTGCATGAGTCCTCTGAGAGACTCAGTCATGGCCTTATCTGTAGCTCAGCCACCACTCATGCTACCACACAGTTCCAACCCTCAATGTAAGTGAGTGCCTTTTTGCGCTGCTGAGAAATGCATTCCTTGGCCTGCAGGTCTTGCAGATGCAGAAGCCAAGAGCACACACCTGGGGTTGGTGACACTGCAGGAAAAGGGACCCAGACAGATCAGCAGCACCTCAGCCCAGGAGTTAACAGAGGCCTTTTTCACCCCTTTAACACCAGCTGAGGACCTGAGACAGAAAAAAATGTCATTTTCCTTCATTCTCAGAGAGGAACCATTGTGGACTAAACATTTTTATCAATGGTATCAATTTGCACTTAGGCGAGAAGCAAAATGCAATGAGTTTGAGCCTGCTTGCTTATAGTTTTGGAAAGGCATGAGAAATCAGAAACTCTGCTATTCAAAGAAAAAAAAAAAAAGCTGTTCCACTTCAATACTACTGCTTTGTTCCATTTCTACAAAAATATATGACCATGTCACCATGGGCTGGCAGTAAATGGGGAAATTACTGGTGCTCAAGGAAGGAACATCCTTTTACAAGACTACATTTCTTGATGGCAAGTTTCCTGATAGTTGCCATACCCCAAAATAAGTTTGCATTGGGAATAAGAAATGTTCTTAGGGATATTGCTGCCAGGGACCATTGAGTCGTACAGTTTTCAAGAAAGGTTCATCATGGAACTGCACATTCAGATGGCAAAAGCTGTTCTCACAAAGAGCCTGAAGCATTTATATCACTCCTCTTGACCTTTTTTTCACTGCTTTTACTTACCATGCTTCTTCCTGATTTAATGCACATGTGGATGAAAAGCATCCTGATTATCTGATTTCTTTTGCTATTGCCTCCTTACAGGTATACTGGTAACTCTGCACGTTCATTTAACAATGTCTTGATACCTTTCCTAAGTACTGTTGATCCTTGATGGCTGAACTTAATTGCAGGAGACACCTGGCACCATTAGTTTTGAATTTGTAGTTTGAGAATTCACCTACAAAAACAATTCTGATTGCCACAGGAATTGGTCCACCTCTTTGCCACATAAACAAAAATGCAACTGATCTATGCAGCAGGGGGAGATTCTTAAAGCAAAAACTTTGGGTAGGACCTTGCTGCTGGATCATAGCCTGCCCCCAGTTACTCTTCCCCTTGCAGGGTGTATTCCCTCAAATTATATTGGGGGGTGGTGGGAGGATCTTCCCCACATTTACTCACCAGCAAAACATGGATTGTAAATAATGTTCCCCTGACTTTGCTGAGAATAACTTGTTGTTTAGAACATGCCAAGAACATGTGGGCATACTTATGAGTGGAGGGCTTCAGCCTTCTTTCCCCCGGTGTAGAGTGTTGGAGGTTTGGAGCAAGGCATCACAGGACAAAGAGAGGCAAGCCCTGCACGCATAGTTCTTGGACTCCTGTGGCTGTGGGCATCCAGCAGGGATTGTGAGCCATGTCCCTGCCTCTCACAAACAGCTGCCAACTTCTTCATGAAGTGACAGACACACAGAGATTACTTTGGTCCTTCTGGACTTGTACTGCTTAGGATAAATCCCCATTCTGTAGCTTTGCAGGCAATAAACCCTAGCATATTATGTAGCCAGTGTCTAAACAACCAGCAGTTCTGAACATTGCTCTGCTTAGAAGGATTTTACCATGTTCTGTGCTTATAGTTTTGACTTTCTTTGTCGTATCTATTCAGGCCTCGGTTGTAAACTTTTTCAAGGTAAAGGACCCATTATTTTGCTACACTTCACAGCTGTATAGGCTAGTGGCACTACGTGGTCACTTCTGGGCTTTATACTTGGAAACATTATTTTGTGTAGAAATTAGTCTTAGATGGTCATTTTATCTCCACTCGCCCTGTGGACATCATTTCCAGACTTACACTGCTGTTTTCAAATTGCAGACAATTTTCAGATTATTTCTTGAATTTCTGTTTCAGTAGATTTCTAAGTGTATCCAGTTCTCCAGTTGTAACAGCCTTTATGCTGGGGAATTCACAACCACACTCTTCTCTGTTAAAAACATTTCATTGTCTCGGTCTTTACTTTAAAGTCATGCAACTGTCTAAAATACTTTTTATTATTTTGAACTCCTTCAAAGATTTCAGCTGGAAATATTTGACAGACATCTTCTGGTACATTTATTTCCACACGATAAAACAATTAACTAAGCCTAAACACCTACATGTAGAACAGCAGTAAGAGGAAGGGTGAACTACTGGCTTAAGACTCAGAGCTGCATGTGCCTTTCCTAATTATTCTGTTTGTCATGAAAAAATAAGTGTTCTTTAAAGGAGCAGCAAAAATACTGGACCAACAGAGGATGTATGGAGTGTTTTGACAGATCTTGTGTCCAGCACTAGATCATTAAGTTCAGCAAAATGGTGAAGGAAAGGTTTGCTATAATACATAGCCTGGAGTGAGGTCACAACTAAACTGACCAAGACAAGTCAAGGCCCTAGAGTGATGAGAAAGTATCTTCTGATAGAGGTCATTATTCCTTTGCCTAACCAGGTCTTTAAGGACTGTGAAAAAAAAAAAATGTGTTACCATTACTTGCTTGGACATACAGTATGTGGCCATCAGCACTGTGAAACATTTTGTGGGTTATAAAATAATTAACTGACCATTCAAATTCTAGAAATGTTGCATTTGTAGCAGCAATCAGTTCCTCAGAGAGGAGGCAACAGAGTGTGAAACCTGAATTCAAGCAACAGAGAGGCTGAGAGAATAATTAAAGCCAGAAATAATTTGGAGCTTCCAGAAATTATTCTCAAGTTTTGCAATATAGCAATAATATCTGTATTTATGTAGACATGTGTGCATGGACGTGTGTGTAATGACAATGGCATAGTTTCCAAACAGAAAGACAGTTGCCAAATATTGCTCTCCAGCTATCATAATTTTCCAGAGTGAACTGTTTTTAAATATTCTCTAAGGACTTCTGATCATAAATATTTCTAAAAAGTATGCACTTAATTAATGCCAATTAATATCATAAAGCAACCCTACAGCTAAATTAGCAAAGAACTCATGCTTATTGACTAAACCCTGATATGACTTGTACCTAAGGCTTATATGGTCTTCAGCTTATATGGTAATAGTATTTCTGTTTTCAAAAGTTGTGCATCCTGATCTTACATTTTTATATAGAGGATTAAATACTTTATAGTATATTTGTCTATTGAGAAAACTCATTTGCCTTGAGGAAAAAGGCATCCTCTTATGAATTTCCTTTAACTTTACAGGATACTGTATTTCTGAGAACCAGGATCTCACCTGGACCTCTCAAAGGACTACACAGAGGACCTACTTTATTATCAAGGGACCCAAGTTACTGTGTTTGGACTTGTAAGTCAGTCCTAGTATACAGATGTGGACTTCAGGTAGAATGAGCAATGCAAAGAATTTGTTTGGACTTGGCGTCTCCTTGTATTTTTGGGGACTGATGGACCTTACTACAACTGTGCTGTCAGGAAGTGCCAGGCCCCTCACTGAAGGGCAAGAAGACAACCTGTCAGACAAGCTGCATCAGCGTATGAAGAGGAGCTGGGTGTGGAACCAGTTTTTTGTTCTGGAGGAATACACAGGAACTGACCCTCTCTACGTTGGGAAGGTAAGATCCACAGTGGGAGGATGTCTGTAAGAGTGTGTGTATCCGTGTGTGTATCCATCTGTGTATCTGCAGATTGTGGTGAAACACGGAATGTTTCCTCAAGTGCCTTTGCCTTCTTTCTGGCAGTGACTTCACTCGCATTAATTTCACTTCTGCTCCCAAGAGCTTTTGCCCCATGTCACCTTTGTTTAGGAAGAATTGCTGTTTCAAGGGGCTGTCAATATATTTGCCTATTTCAAAGAGATCTGCTGCATCAATCATCATCTGCAATTTGAGGTAGTGTTAGAAAATCTGCAGCAATTTTTCCAGGGACTCCTACAATGTCAAGGCAAAGCAAGGTTATATTGACATATAAGGATTAGGAAAGAAAGGAAGAGTTTGTGATCATGCTTCTCTCCATGATCAAGTCAGCTAGAAGCTGCAATTCAAAATCAAATTAAATAGCCTGTTTCCCTTGAAAACTGACATTTTAGTTTTTGTTTTCTGTAAAATTCAGGGTCAGAGTATCTTCTGGCTTACCACATTGTGACTGCAGTTAATTTTGTGGACTACAAAGAAGTCTCTCCAGATGCAGAAGGGTAGATGGACACCTCGTTAAATCCAACTATAAAGGGTCTTATTTTTGGATCCCTTATGCCCCAAGAACCTATCCATCAGTACAGATATGTGTAAAATATATTCCTGAGCTTGTCCTATACATATACTTGGTAATATTTTGCATTTACTTTTCTGTGTCTTATTGAGGAAGAAGCTCATGGAAATCAGACCAGTGGCGTCTGTCACAATCTGTCTCACTACAACCATCCTCCTTTTTCATATTTAAAGACCCTGAATCGCTGACCCTGTATTGACCCTGTTATTCAAAGTTTTATAGTCAGCATCAAGTTTGCTTCTCTTCTACACCAAGGTGACAAATCTGGACAACAAAGTGGAGAGAATTAATGTGCTTAAGTGTTTGAACAATACAATCAAGATTTACATGCCTAGAATATCAGATACAGCTATGACAAGTGGAGACTACACATAGGTATATATGAAAAAATAACTTAGGATGTCAGGAAATAATTCCTTCACACTTCATTGCTTATTCTTTCATGAGATATAGGCTCCATTTTTCTTTCCAAGCTATCCATCTGCAGGAAGAAAAAAATATTACATATCCAGAGGCCTAGTTTGTACTCATATTTATCATTCTACACCCCTATAGAGCTAAACTGTGCTCTCGGTCACACCAATATAAATCAAAATGGATCTGCGGGCTTCAGAAGACCTCCTCCTGATTTATCCCTGCATGACTGACAGCAAGATGTCCTCTCCTTCCTCCCACAGCAATGGCATTACTAGTAATTGCCTCCAGATGAGACCTCATTAGTCTTCATTCATCTGTGCACCTAGCTTTTCAGGTCTTGAGATATCTATTGATTAAAAAAATTAATATTTGTTTTCAGGCAATTCCCAGCTTCGGAAGAAGGGCCAGACTTATTATTTCACATTCTCTGTTACATCTGAAATTACTTCAGGCTTCCACTTGTGAGTTAAATCTTAGGTAAAACACATATGGGGAGAAACCAGCTCATCTTTTAGACCTGCTGTTGTCATTAGGAGCATACACATTTGGCACAGTCAGTAATGCTCCTGAGCTCGCCACCGCTCAGCTTTGCCCAAGGGAAGGACAACAAGACGGCTCCTCATGGCCTGTGCCCACTTCTCTGAAGCCCAAGCTGCCACCAGGGAGCCTCTCCAAGACTGCCTGGGCGCTGGCTGTGCTCACAGTGGGGTGCACAAGGGCTAATTAGCACCCATGGTTAACAGGCCCAATTAGTCCCATCACTGCTGAGCTGACAGGGCTGGATTCCTCAGAAGTACTCCTAACTCAGCAGTGCTCCGTGTCGTCCCGGCACCAGGGAGCTCTGCTGGCAGAAGGAGCCTCTGGGGCTCCCACATTCCATGGTCTCCCGCGCCCAGTGGGGTGGGATGGGGGCTGTGGGGCTCCGTGAGGCAGAGGGTTCCCCTCGCCTCGCCCTGCCAGAGGCACAGGAGCTCCAAACAATTCAGCCTCCCACAATTCATCGCCCGTCTGCATTTGCGCTGCCTGAGTCTTAGGGATCCTTAGGAAAGGGGTCAGCAGGGAATAGACTGTGGGGTGAATTAATTGTTCTGGCAGGCCAGAAATTTTTCAGCCCGAGTCACTCCAGGCTGCCTCAAAAATAGCTCTGTAAAGGCTAGCACAGAGTGGGGCGGAGGAGCAACAGGGCTTTCAGTCTGCTGCTGGCTGCTCACACCAGCCCTCCAAAATAGCTCTGGGTCCCATACCAGGCCAGGCAGGGCGTCTTCTAACTGATATCACCCACAACATCCTGAAACATCCTTATAGCCAGGCCTTGGTTTTATCCCTGTGCTCTCTCCAAGCCCCTGTCAGAAGGAGAAAAATGCATAGCAAAGAGGTGGTTGTACAGCTGGTTCTGGCTGGTTCTGTATGACTGGAACAACCAAAAAATCACCTTGGCTTGAACAACAGGTCCAGGTTTGCCTAATATGATTTCCAAGGCCACTATGGTTTTGTGAACTTCCCTAGACAACTGTTAAGGCAAGGTGCAAAATATGTTCTGGACAGGGAAATGAAAGAAACTTCCTGATGTGAAGTCAGTACAATTTTTGCTTTTCTCCAGTGCTCATGACAGTGATTTAAAGTACTTCAGCTTCAGAGGGTTCCTGGTCCTGTCACAGATAAATACAAGGCTTCCGTTTTCCTAGAGGTGGCCATTATTGGCTAATAGGATGAACCAGGGAAACCAAAGCCCCTTCATTTGCTACAGCAGGTATTTTCCACATTCAATGAGCAGCCTGCACTGTGCCAGTAATTGAACTGGGGACACACTTCACCATTTTGCCATGTTGGAGACTCCCTAACCCTGTTTCAAAGAAGCATTTGAATCACAGCAGCTGAATAAATGAATAAAATGAAACCTCTCTGCAGACTATCAATGTACATCAAGCACACTCACTCATGCATCCTTACAAAAATCCCCTGCAGGTGCTGCCTCCCTGGAAGCAGAGAGGGGAGAAGCACATCAAGGATGGAGTCACACACTGCTTAGCAGAGCAGTGTGGGTTCTCCCCTGAGCTGCTCACTGCAGCAGTGCTCTCTTCCACATGCCCTTTACAAGGAAATGTGTCATTCCAATGCAGATGTAACATCCTTATTTTTTTTTTTTTTGTACTATTCTCATCAAAAGAAGCAACAGTGGTTGACACAGTTAAAAATTTCTCAGGAGTTATCAGCTTTATTGCTCTAATAACCCATTCCTTAATATGGAGGAGAAAGTAAAAATTCATTCCTCCCACTCTGTATCAACCACACGGCAGCACAATTTATTGCACCACCTATAAAACAGAACCAGCTTAAAACTAGATCACCTTTCCAACACAGTGACTTTTACACTCCAAACTACAGCATCCTGATATTAGGTTAGGTGTGAACTTCAGTCCCTTCAGACACCAAATTCTTTCAGATTTATTGCAGTCTGGCAGTGTTATGTCTTTTTGTCTTTTACACTCTTTTTTGCTTTGTCTTGAACGAGCGGGTTATACAAGAAGCTGCAAAAGTGCTGCTAGCATTTGTTACTGCCTAGCCTTGGTTGAGACTCAATGTTTCTAACAAATTACAGCTAGAGATCCTCTTGTACTCCCAAATTCTTAATAACATGCCATGTTCATTCCTTGTTTGCTCCCTTCATAACTGCGTTTATTCCAAATAGGGCTTTGGACAGAAAATGTAATTTAATCCATGAGTTTGATTCATTATTTGCTTCTAAGTATTCTGAAAATTCCTGAACACCTACTGCTACTTTAAAAAAATGCTTCTGTTTTCTTTCTCTTTTCCTTCTTCTTTTTCTCATTCTTCTTCATTTTCTTTTCCTGTTCCTGTTCCCTTTTTCTTTTCCTATTTTCTTTTTTCCTTGTTTTTCATCTCTTTTTCATTTTTCTCTTTCTTTTCCGTTTCATTTTTGTCTTTTGACTTTGAATTTGACTTTGCTTTCCTCTTTCTCTTTTTTTTTTCTCTTTTCCTTATTTATTGAGGACTTGTTGGTGTTCCAAAACACATTTTCCTCTATCAGGCCCAGCTCTAATTCCCCAATCAGGTCTAACATCTGTATCTGTCTCAGCAGCTGCATTCTTTCACTGGAGCATTAATGCTCTAGAACAAATGCCCAAGATGTAGCTTAGTGGTTCTGAATCAATTTGAAAAGCTATAATAGTGTCCTCCTTCTGGAAGTATCCTGTTTACTAGCTCCTACAGTGATAATCTCTGAGTTATGGGTGTTTACTGTAAGTAATGACAACAACTGTCTTTTTTTAAATTAATCACAAGAGGGTGTTTCCTGAAGATACACCAGTTTGCAGTCCTGGCACCTGCATGTGAATTAATACACATGGCAGCCATCTAAATTTAACTGTTTACCACTGCCAAATTTTTCTGGGCTTGTTCTTCCACCATTCAGTTAATACATCGCCTGAGAGCTGCCAGCTTTTCTCCAAAATATCGATGTTTCTCAGATGCAGTGGCCACTGCAGGGATGGAGGCAGAGGAGGAGGAAGTGAAATACCAGTGACCTGAAGTGAAATACCAGTTGTCACAACCTGCACCTTCAGCTCCTGCAGCCACATTGCAGCACTGCTGCCCTTAACGCTTGCTGTCCCAGCAGCTGCTTGGAGTCCATGGGCCACCTCCACACAGACCTGTCTGCAGGGTGGGATACGCCATGGAAAACCATGGGATCCCACCTCAGCTGAAAGCACACTGAAAGCCCTGAAAATCAGGAGTGGGTCCAAGTTTTGCATAGGTTGTGTGACCTACCTGAGAGGCAAATAAGGGAGACACCCTTCAGAGAATGAGTATCTCCTGACCAGACCCTTCGCTGGGGGAGAAGGTCTTTCCACTCCCAGTCAACAGGATCGTGTGCCCTAAAACAGCTGAGGAGCTGCTTCACTGGCACTAGAAATGCCCAGGTCAAATAAGTCATTTTGCCCTCATTCTTATTAAACTTTCTCCTATGTGATAAGTTATTTTATATGCTCTTTATGTTTTTAAACAGCTGAGAGATGAGACTTCTTCTTTCTTTCTTTCTTGAGAGAACAGTCTGTAATCAATTGTACAAAGTTTGACTTCTGCTTTTCAACCCAAATTATCCATTTCTGTTTGGATTCTTTCTTCCAATACTGTGTTCATATATTCAGTTTATTATTCTAAGATTTATTCTAAGATTATTCTAAGATTTTTCTCTCCAGTACAAATATTTACCTATGTTTGGCCCCATCCTCCAAGATTACTCCCATCTGTCTTTTAAGCTCATCAAAGCATTAAGCACACACCTAATTCTGACCATATTTCTGAGATTATTTGCCCATATATGCATTTTAAAATGTGCTTAATTGAATCCAACCTATTTTCACTGCTTTTTTAAAACTATTATTTATCCTTTATTCATTGCCCACAATGATAATCACACTGGAAAACAGTATTCACATCTGAACCATTTTGATTTTTGCACCTCAAGTCTATTGCCTTCCTGTCTTTTGGTACTGAATTGTTATTGCCACTGGGCATTGATTTTTATGCTCTGTTCTTCAAAAGCATGAAAGTATGAGCATACCACTGTGGATTTTCATAGTGTGAGTGAAATTAACCAATCTGATTGCTTTTGATAGTCATTCCAGTATTTCATGGGAACCAGGTGTTTAACAGAATGTAGTCCCCAGAATGATTTGTTTCCCTGTTTTAGATTATAATTAGTACTGTGTTTACTCTTGCTCTTTTCTGTTGCATTCACAGTTATCTGTGGCTGTTCAGAACTAATTAGCAGTCATGCAATAAATCCATTTGCTAATTTCCTAGAAAATCTGGGATGGTTCTCATTTCTATAGTTTGCCATGGGCATAAGCAACTGTTTTTTGCTGCTTAGCTTACCTACTGTTTGACAATATTCCTTCCTGAAGATGCAAGGTTCCAGACTAATTTTATTATTAAAATTTAATGGAAAAAGAGTAAAGATATTTCTGAATATCTTTATACTATATATCTGTATATATATATATATATATGTATGTATATATACCCAGTAAGTGTATGTATATTTATATACACTTACTGGATAGCTCTTTCATTCTGCTTTCCCCTTGATCCCAAACAGATTTGCCTTTTTTACCCCAGCATTATGCTACCCCTGTAGTATTTGACTTCTCTTAAGCCATGTGAGGAGTCACGGTCTGCAGCTTTGCTGACCTCACTTTATCCCAAATCTTCTCAGTGGCCATTGTAACAAGGCAAAAGATAATTATTGTGTTGAGTGAGATTCCAAAAAGGCACAGAGCCTGTTCCTGTTTGGGTGCCTCTGCCTTTTCTTTTGGCACAACTGTGGGCGCAGAAGCAGGAAGACAGGAGAGGTTTTTTAATTACAACTATGCGATACAGACTTTCCCATTTGCCTCTTTCGGCAAAGCAAGTCCATTAGAACCAGCTTGTGAGTCCCAACAGCGAGACCAGAATGCTGGGGATGATCACGTGCTTGGTGTTTCTCAGCAGCTGCTTACCCAGCTCATGGTCTAATTGAATCCTGTTCCTTTCCACAGCTCCACTCTGACATGGACAGGGGAGATGGCTCGATCAAATACATCCTCTCGGGAGAGGGAGCTGGCATCGTGTTCACAATTGATGATACGACAGGGGACATTCATGCCATTCAGCGGCTGGACCGGGAAGAAAGGTCGCAGTACACCCTCAGAGCGCAGGCTCTGGACAGGAGAACGGGCCGGCCGATGGAGCCAGAGTCAGAGTTTATCATTAAAATCCAAGACATCAATGACAATGAACCCAAGTTCCTGGATGGACCTTATGTAGCCTCTGTTCCAGAAATGTCACCTGTGGGTAAGACAGATTTTGTGGAGTCTCTTTCTCTTATAAGCAAATTGGAGATGGTCACCAAAACATAATTTTCCTGACTCTTTGATCTCAGATTCTGCTCCTTGCTCAGGAGCTGCAGGACAGAGGAGCTTATCCTGGGTGCCTGCTTGCTGTAGAAAAGAGGCAACAGGCTTTACATCAGCATCAGCTCCTCTGAAAGAAAACGTGCCAAGGGAAGCCTGAGAGCTGAAAAAGTTGTGATTCAAACATGCCATGTTTAGACAATTTGTATAACATAGTGCCCCTTCTCCTCTGATATCAGATGGTAGAAATAATAAAGTCCATTAGACAGCCATTACCATCCCGAAAATAACACAGTCTTAGCACCTTAATCAGGTTCACAGTGAGAGCTCAGCTACTGTCCAGGAGCACTTGAAAACATGGAGATATGAAAACAATCATTAGCTCCTTCTAATTTGTGTGAGCCTGCACTAAACAAAGTTCAGTGAATCCTGAGATTCTGCTATTATTTGTCCTCCACTTTTACAGAGCAGGATCGTGTTGAGCAGATTCCTGTTATTGCAATGCAGAAGACAAAAGCAGCCTTCCTATTTTCCTATCCTGACACAAGTCAGGAGAAATCATTTCCATATAAGAATTCAAATAATCACATAAAATATTGTTTATCTGGACTTTTTTTTTTCTTTTTGAGTTGTCTTTGTTTGCTTATTGCTTTTTTAGCTGTGTGACATCACTGCAGAGACAATAATACCATACAAATTTCGTGTCCTGAACTTACAGATATGTTTCAAGTTCTCATTCTTCAATATTATGATGACATAAAGCTAGAGAGAGGCACCAAATACAGAACTTTCAGTCAGTAATAATGTTTTTTAATGGTAATGGCTAGCTTGAATTCAGATTTATCTTCAAGTCCTTATCTAGTAACATCAGTAACATTTGTTTGTAACACAAAACATTATGTAGAAGGCTAGATACATTCATAAAGGCATTGTCTGACATTTTAAGGAGTCAAAACCCACACATATTTCAGTTGTGCCTCGCCTTCTCCTTGTTCTTGATAAATTACATCACCTGCAAGCCATTACTAGCTTCAGAGGAAGCAGACCTTGAAAACCAATTGAAAAAAGAAATATATATGTCTCTGTGTGGGTTGCAAAGGCACTTCAGCAGTGTATAATCTCTAGGCCATGCAGTGTAAACTGCAGTCCCACGGAGAGATTATCTCACAGATACATCCCTTCATGCTCACTGTTTGTGTACAATTTCCATCCCTCAGTCAACTTACAGCATCTATGGGCCTGCTACAACAATTCATGATTTATGTCAGCAGAGCTGTGGAACTTCTTTGAGCTTCCTCCTAACATTTAAAATCAAGACAAGGGGGGGAAAAAGCAAGCAGCATATAATTACCATCTCGCTGTCAACCATAACAAAGTACTGTTAGTTCAGCAATTCTGTAACTGTGGTCCACAGAGTACTTGCTATTTTATATCTTCTTATAGAAGCATGATGAATTAATACCTATTAATTCCTTTAGCACTAATGAGCTACAAGTATGAGCAATAAGTACAAGCACTACGAGCATCAAGTGAAAAAGTTCCGGGTGGGAAAGCCCTTGTTAGGCATTTCAATTTACTTTGAGCTGTGTCCTTTTCCTGCCAGCTCTTTATCCCACAAAATCTTACCTTGATGGTTTTTTGTCAGGCACTTCTGTTATCCAGGTGACAGCAACAGATGCTGATGACCCAACCTATGGGAACAGTGCGAGAGTCGTATACAGTATTCTCCAAGGACAACCATATTTCTCTGTGGACTCTCGGACAGGTATGTTATTTCATCAGGGAATGAGTCAGTGTGAAAACGAAAAGAAAAAGTTGCAAGCAGAAAAAAAGGGCAGTGCATCATAGCTGTGGTCAGAGAAATGTGGTTTTGTGGCTTGGAGCCAAGACAGAGCAGCACTGTGTGAGGGGTAAAGTAATGCTGTGGCAGCGAGCTCCAGAAGAAGAATGTGCTTTTTCCAGTGATATATTCCTCTGAATTACCATATTCTGCAACTCAGGATCTGGATAGTTTTGGTGCTGTAAATACTCTTGTTGGCTTCTATCATTGAAAAATGTCTTAAACAGATCTAGTTGATAACAAGGCTTAGGGGGAAAAAAAATCCATGAACCAGCCAGGACTGGAAAGTGCAAGCTAAAGGATGCAGTTATCTGGAGTAGTTTACCTAAGGGTAGTCTTGTTAATAACCTTACATTTATCTGTAGGACACCATCTCTGTTTCGCTTGCTTTCTCTCTCTCTCTTTTCTCTATACATCCAAGGTTTATATTCAAAAGTGGAATCTGACAGATTTTGACAGTTTCTAAAGGGCATCTGTAGTGCTAAGGTCAGAAACTCATGAGACGATAGTCACTGCAGAGCCGTAGGGGACAACATAGGAAAAACACTGAATAAACTTCTGAAGTTAGTAGTTTACAGGGTGGGTGCTCTAGCCAAAGACAAACTTGTATGTGGCATGCTATTTGCTCAGGTTTTTTTATATTTACAATATAAATAAACTACTAATGCTCCTTTGTAATCAGGTATCAACCACAGACAAATAAGGGAGTAATCATAGATTTGCTGAGTACCAAATTATTTCCAAGAAAGCAAAGGATCAATATTCATGGTCAGATCCAGAACAGATTTAACTACTAGAATGCAGCTTATACAGAAGATAGGCCCTTAAGTCCAAAAGCATGTACTTTATCAATATTTAACCCAAAAAAGATCTTTTTTTCCTGATTAACTTCCCAGTCACTTAGACCTGCATCTCTAGACAGACTCAGAGAGGCCTCAGCCTTTAGCTGCCTCCATGAGCAACTAGGCTCCCATTTAGGGTAAGCACTGTTGTGAGCCAGAAACCAATCCCTATGACAAGAAGAGGGCTGTAATCAGCTTCCCCTGTGCAAACTCACCTGTGGGATTTGGTAGCTCACAAAATGCAATTGCAGCTCTGTTGTTTTTCTAAAATAGAACTAGAGCATGAGTGACGAACAGCTCCTTTGTATTGATAGATAGTGATTAAAACACCCAATAATGGACAACTCATTTCAGTACAGTCCTCCTCTAGTAGCATTTGGAGTGCTTATCATTTACCTCCCAACACAGCCTCTTGGTTCCAGACGTGTGCTCCTATTTCTATTCTGTCACTGTCCTCACAGGAGCTGAACAAGTGTCTATGTGAAAGCACAACTTCAAAGGAAAGTTGAGAGCCTCCTCCTCCTTTTTTCCAGAATACTTTTTACAGCCACAATCATATTCCCCTAGAAGATAAAAGAACTCTCCTACTTCCTAAGAAACCATCTGGCTGTTACAGAAAAGAAAGGACATCACCTCTGCTCTTTATTGTTTTCTTAAGAGCACAAACCTCACTCACTTCAGTGAAAGAAATGATTCCAGTATATTTCTTTGGAAGACCTGAGGATCTTAACCTTTCCTATAGCCCTAAGGATGGGTTTTATGTTCACCACCACCCTTAGCATTCTTTGCTGACTGACTGTGTGCAGCAGCAGCAGATGCTCCCTGCTCTGCATTGCTGCATCTCTGCTCTGCATCTGGTTCTGAGTCTTGGTGTCCTGGACCAGCCCTCCTCTAGGGACCAGAGGCCCCAAAGATAGGCATGGCAGAGCCTGGAGTTTAGGCACTGATGTCTTTTTTTAGGTCAAGCTAAGAGTGGAAATTCCCTACAAAGTGCTCATATATGGAGAAAATACTTCCCAAAATGCTAAGTATTTTCATATCTTATTCATATATCCACGGGAGCTGAGGAACTACAGCACTTCACAGGAGGCACTCAGCTTTACAGGATGGGACTCTGAAGGGCTCCATACAGGGAGATTAAAGTAGCGCATTGCAAGCTGTTCCGTACCGGTCACTATTTCTTCCCTTCACACACAGCGATAATTGCCAACACAATATCTTTTTACTGCTCTTTTATTAAACCCATACATTGTCTTCCTGCTAAAAATAAAGGCTAAATGCAGATCAGTCAAGTTAATAGTGTCCTGATGCGCAAGAACCGCGCCACTGGGATGGTGCCTGGGGCTGACACACTTGCCCGCACCGCGAAGGGCATCCCAAACGTGCCGCTAGCAAGGGATTATCCCATGGCAGCGCATCCCCGGGCTGCACTGCCGGCTGCTGGAGGGAGCACCCTGGAGCTGCTGGAGGCTGTCTGGAGGCTGGGAGGGCGGCAGGACGGACAGCCGGGATACGCGGGCCGAGCGGGGCGCGGCGGCAGCCCCGCGGCGGGGGCGGCGCTGCCCGGGCCGGCGCTCGCAGCCGCCGTAAGAGAAGTGCTGCTGCCACCTCACGTCCTCCCGCAGTAGTGTTAGCCCGAAGGGAAGGGACGCCCTGCTGGCTGCGGGAGCAGGCTGGCCCCTCCGGAGCGGGCGCAGCGGTGTCTCCCCGCGTTCTGCGCTCGCAGCCCCCCCTGGGTCCCGAAGGACACGAGCAAAGCCCCCGGGCTCATGCCAGGTGGTCTCTAGGACTGCGTGCTCTGGAGAACTTGTCTTGATGGATCTTTCAGCAAAGCACATCACTTCCAGCTTTTGTGCAGAGGTTGTCTTCCTGAGCAGGGCCTTTAATTCGACGTAGCACACTGTTCCCAAAAAGCTTTTCCTTGGAAGGCAACATTTTAATTTTGAACGTGCAGCCTGTCCCAGAGCTGATGCATTTTAACTGGCTTCTTTAAAATTCACACCTTCTGTTAACCTAGATTCCACTTGGGTGAGTTTTACTCTGCCAGGAAAGGTGGGAGTCAGTGCAGAGCCTGGTCTCATTCTTGGCACAGGGAACAGGACGCAGGAGCAGGAGCCGTCTACTCTCTTTGGGTATTCTCTAACAGCCATTTTCTTTTGTTCCCCAAACACCTTTCCACCCTCAATCTCAGGCTTAATTAGAACAGCTCTAATGAACATGGACCGAGAAGCAAAAGAATATTATGAAGTGATTATCCAGGCCAAGGATATGGGTGGACAGCTGGGAGGATTAGCTGGAACAACCACAGTCAACATCACTCTCTCTGATGTCAATGACAATCCACCCAGATTTCCACAGAGTGAGTACCCATGGTGCCACGGCAGGCAAAAAGGGGTGGCTGAGGGTTATTTATGTCTGCTGTTGCTGCCATGACAGCCATTTTCGAACTCAGGATAGTGACAACTAGAGATGGGCAGAATTTCAGAGTCGATATGAAACTCTCCTTCGTAAAAATGTCAAAAGGAATTATTCGACACCTTGCCTTTCAGAAAAAGTTTCTGACCTCCAAAATTATCAAAAACAACACTTTTTTTTAAAGGATGGGAAATTAATTTACGGAAAAAGTCATGAAGGAGAACCTTTCTGTTTTGACTGCTCATGGCCATTGCCTTTGGCTACTAATTGCTGCTCTGATTGTCTTTTCATCCTATCTCCAGAGGATGTCTCTCAAATCAGGGACATGTGGTGGTGCTGGAAGTTGAAAGATAATTCATTCAACACTCCAGCCAGGTCACAGCAGGGGAGCGTCTGGAAGCAGTGCTGCCAGTGTGGAGTGGGTTGTCATACAGGCTGTTCTCCAGGAAAGGTTCATCTAAACCTTGGCAATATACAGTTGAACCCTAAGATATGTAACAGCCATACTTAATGGATGCAAAAATAGGCAGCTCCACTCTTATCAGAAACACAACTTTTTGTATTTACAAAAGTGAACTTCAAAACAAGATTTGCAATATTTTGCTCTTTGTTAATTAGATTTTTTTATCACATTTATTTACATAATTCTATATTGCTGTTAAAAATTCAAAAGCTTTTTTCAGTATTGATTGGACTACATATTCCAAGGGATGTAATTTGGGATTTTTAAAGAAAACTGATTATTTTAGTGTTGTAAATCAATCTCAGGCCATTTTGGTTTTGACGTTTTTCTCATTTAGCTGAGTAATGCAAACTCCCGCAGTTCTTTTTGATGGTATTCTTCTTCCCCATCTGTTACTGTATGTTGCACTGGTAAATCAAAGTATTCCACTAAGATCAGCAAGAACTCTCAACTTCCATTTTTCTTCTTCTGTTAGAGCAACTTCTTGAGCACGCATTGCCAGCTGTGTTTTGAAAGTGGCGTGAATTGTAACTGATATCAAACTCTTGATTAAGAAAAATTACAATTCGTCAAACCCCATCCTTGACGTTATTCTGCCTTCTAAAGCTTAATTGTTGGTGCAGTCAACAGAGGAGGTGCAGCAAGGACGGTTTGAAAGTAAAGCATGATGCCAGAGAAGTATTTTAGGTGCAACATTTATATTTTCAAAATACACTTTTAAAATAGCAGGTTGTTCTTTCCCCTCTTGCTGCTAAGCAAATTAGCAATGCAACAAATGCGCTCAAGACAGTATTTTTAGGGAGAGGCAATACATTTTAATAGAATAACTGGTAAATTTGAAAGAAAGAGGCAAGGTCCTGAGCTTTCTTCAGGGCTGAAAAGAAGTTTGTAGGGACTTGAAAAAGGATTTGTGGTGCTCAAAACTTGTTTATTCCTGCTGTACAGACTGATCTAATAAAAAGATGCCTGTCCTATTAAATCTGTTCCATATCTTGCTTTACATCATGGCTGCAGCAGCACTGGTGCTAATTGCCCTATTTTTCTAGTTGAAGTTCCTGTCTTCAGATGTATTGCTGTTTTAAAAAGAACCATTCAACAAACCTGTTGCTACAAAAAACACCTAAATAAAACTTCCCCAGGAAATTTAGCTGGGCTGTGACTTTTTAAAGGAAGTCACACGGCTGTCACAGCTTTGGCATGGGTGTGAAAGTCTCTCTGCAGGCCATGCAGTGTCGTGGCCTCCCTGATCCACTGCATTGCTTTGCAGTTTTTTTGGTTCCTCTTCACAGCTTGTCTTTCCCCTCTCTCCCTCTGTGCTGCTTGTGCCAGAGCATTATCAGATGAGTGTGCTGGAGTCTGCTCCCATCAGCTCCACCGTGGGCCGTGTGGTTGCTAAAGACCTGGACGAAGGCATTAATGCAGAGATGAAATACAGCCTTGTGGATGGAGATGGACTGGATGTCTTTGATATTAACACTGATCCTAATTACCAAGTTGGCATCATCACTGTAAGAAAGGTAAAAAAGTTTCCTTTTTACAGTAATTTATATGGGTTACTGTCCTGATTACATTTTATGTGTGGAATATTCCCTTACGCCTGCAGTAACTTGTTTCCCATTACATGACAGTGGCCCCTTTCTGGCTGTAAAACACAATTTCTTTAACATTTATTGCTAAAATATGAAAGCAGACTGCATTCCTAGGAACAACTTTTATAAACATTAGCATAAACATGTCTTTTCCCACCAAAGGAATGCTCTGATTCCTTATTTATCTATTTAAATATTCTCTGTAGCTTAATTATCCTACAATGCAAGAAATTAGATCAATATTTGCATTTGAACTGTACATATTTTTCACTCTGGTGTTCCACAAACAATAATAAAGCATGCCTTGGAATTATTTATAAACCAATAAAACCCAGGCAGTGTTTCTTTTTTTTTTAATTGCTGCTTGAAGATCCATAAATGCTAATTAGTCTAGAGGAAGCTGTCTCTAAAATGGCAGCTGTGAAACTGCTGGTACGCTGTACCACAGGCTATGCAGGAAGGCATCAAGTATTTTGCTTAGGCTCCCTGCTATGGGATATTTATTCTACAAACTTACATAAATGTTAGAAGTTCAACTCTGTTTCTAGGTTATGAAATTGTAACCATATTTCTGCCTAAGCATATCTAGTGTACTAATAAGGAAGTATAGTTTCCATTTAAATCGCCTGGGATTAAATTGTTCACTAAAATGGAACAATACAGGGGAGAGCTTTGACCTTGCAAGCCTCTATGCCCTACAGCAAAGCATTTAAGCATGTATTTATGGTCACCTTTGCCTGGCTCTTTTTTTGTGCATATTAGTCCCTAAAGTTAAGCATATCTTCTGGAATGAAATAGATGTTGAATGCAAACTCTAATGTTATTTTCCACTCATTTATCAATGAAATAAAATAGTTTATTTGGAGTAAATGTGTCAATAAGCTTGACCTTTGTTATTATGAATACAGTTTTGCTACATGTTCAAGTGTGTCTGGAGAAGTTATAAAATGTATGGTATCAATCATACCAGATATGTACTGGCATCAGCTACATATTGCTCAATCCACCTACTGTACACAAACATTTGTAGTTATTTTATGTATGTCTCTAGCTTCATGCAATGCTGTGATTATCAATAGCCAAACACTGAGAAAGTTGTCCTTTGAATTCCCTCAAGAAACAAACAAAAAAAAAAATTCAACTGGTGTCAATATAAAAGGATATTAAAATGGGAGGAGAGGGGAGAGAGAATTTCTAAACAAAAAATAAAATCTTTTTTAAAAGTAAGCAAATCTTTCCCTTTAATTCTTCTTGACATATTTCCCAAGCAAAATAATTAGCACTTCTAACACGGGCATCAGAAAGCCAGAACTTACAGTTACTCACAAGACTGTTGCTTGTGGTCTTGTGGCACTTATCACAGCCTACTAATCCCACAAAATGTTGGGCACCTCCTGAAGATTTACAGTTTCTTCCAGGTTGCCTGCCTGTGAGACTGATGCTCACCCTACCTTCCTCTTCTCCCTGCCTTCCCTTTTGCACTGCCCATGGAAGGCAGGGTGCTGGGTTACCCAGCCAGCACAGCACACAGGAGAGCCCTGTCCTGTCCTGCCTTCCTCCCCTGACATTGCCTGATCAATCACTTTCTCACCATGGATTTTACTGAATTGCCCCCTGTGTCATGCCACCTCTCAGTGCCTGTGTCAGCACTGACAAAAGGAGGACAAAGACAAGGAGAGCTTTTTCCACGGGCTGCCTTTCCTCTCGGCTGTGTTTTGCAGCATGCTAAGTTCACAGGAGAAGGTAACTTGCCTGCCCTCCCCATGGGACCAGCATTGGGAAGAGGTCTGAATGCACCCATGGGAGAAAAATCTGATGAGGGGGACACTGGTGCTGAAGCATTAGCACAGGAGAGAAACTGTTGGTTTCTCTGGGTCTGGATTGAAGGCACTTGAGACAGTAGCTCATGTTCGGACTCAGGTGTTTTTATTTCTTATCAGTAAAACAGTCTCACTACGGTGAGTTCGGCAGTTTTTCATTAGAAGGCACAAAATGGCTAACTATCTCTTGTTACAAGATCTTTTAAGACTAAACTATCCAATTAAGAACTGACATCTAGATTATTTTCCCTTTTAACCCAATAACTGATCCCAAAGAGCCTGCAATGCGGACTTTTCTGCCCAACTACAAAACATCACCCAAACCCATGAAGAAGAAGGAAGAAGCATGAAGAAGGAGGCCAGGGCAACACCCTGTGCCCTCCATCTTGCTTCCAACCACAACATACTAAAAATCCCAAAACGTAAATTTCTCACCAAGTGATACACCTACACTGCTCTCTATAATCTATTTCACACTTTTGTGGATTCTAGTTTATCTTGAAGTCTAGGAAACTTTCTCCATGAATGAGGTTGAATGTCAGTGCTCCCTGGGGGTCAGGGCACCCCAGAGCAGACAGAAAAATATTCACAGTGCTCTGGGTTTCCACAAGAAACGTGAGGGAAAGTCATCTGTGACAATGAAGGCAAACAGGAGCATCAAAAATGCAGTGGTCTAGCACACTTATCTGATTTTTCTCATTTTTCTAACTTGATCTAAGTGATTATGTGTTTTAATAATGTAATTGGGTTTTATAGCTGTTAAGTCTGTCTGTAATTTAACTGCTTTTTTTATAACTTAGCTTTTTAGTGTACATGCAGTTTTTCTCATGCAGTTTTCTTCACATGGGAAACAATTCAATATAATGGCCTCTTTCTTAGTATATGTTTAGGCACCTTTACATTGCACATTTCTTTCCAGATGGACAATAAATGTAGCTTGGTCCTCTGAATATCGTACTGCTATTTTTACAGCTCATAAATATGCAACTGGTAAACAAAAAGTACTCTGCAGCCAGTTTGTAGACCTCACCAAACCCTAGGTGACAAGTGCTATGCCTGCCATAGTCACTGATATACCAGGTGGAACTAAAGGCAGCAGGAGCAAATTTCAGATCACCTGTTTGTAGCTGCTGCCACAGACTGCACAGTTTGTACTTCCTCACTCACTGTACAGTGTCTCCAGCAATACTGGACCATCATGTCCCCAGCACAGAAACCTGTTCCCATTCCAGTCTTCATTCCTCACTCTCATGTACTAAATGCTGAGTGATTTTCAGTTTTATAATTTCAACAATGCCAGTCTTTAGTCAGGCATTCCTATGTAGGACATCAGTACAGTAATTTACAGTGAAAGCATGAGCTTTGGTATGTCACTGCAACATTTCCACTTCTGAAGAAGGAAGCTGTTGGGGCAGCAGACAAGTACTGAAGACTTGGTTGAATCCAGGAGGTGTTTTGAGGTCCATGTCTGAACATGGAAATCTTCTGCTGATGCTATTGAAACTAATGCACGCCTCTTGGCTCCAGAATTGGCCAGCTGCCCCTTTGAGCAGGGCAGGAAAGAAATGGGTTATGGCTGGCAAAGGACAATTTTACTGCCACAGTAATGATCTTTGCACCTTTGACTTCCAATTGCTTTGGCATCCTCCTTCTCTTTTATTTTCCTGCCCATCTCCATGTGTCAGTCTGGTGATTGGTCTTCAAATAGAAAGAGCTGAATAGAAGGAAAGGGGCTGGATGGGAGCAGCAGACATCTTATTGCAGTCTAAATGAATTGCTGCTGTGTGTGGTAATTCCACACATGGGGCTCAAATCCTTATGTCCAAATAAATCTGCTCTTTTTGGAAACTATTCATATAGCAAAGAGGGATATGCCCCACTGGGTGACCCTGAGATGGGCCATTTCTTTCCTGGTACAAGGTTTGTCTTGCTCAGAATCTGTGCAAGCTAAGGGAATTCACTGTGCTGGTTTTCAGCATAAGCATCAATATTTACTTTATTCAAGTAAAGGGTTGTGACCTTTTAACCACAGCGCAATTGCTTGCAACTTCTGACTACAATTTGAGAAGTGTGACTGTATCCTCTGTGGGCTGTACTTCATCTGGTGGCATTGTTTTTATATTTTGGACTGACCCTTTCATACTGTTATTCTGGTTTGTTAAATCCTTACTGTTATCTCTTACCAAGAATGGTAAGTAGCACATTAAACACGGACAATTTCAGTCAGATCTAAGAAGGTTTTGGAGACACCTTATTTTCTTCAGGGATCTGTGAAAAGAAGGCGTAAGGGAGACGGAAAATTTATGTATTGAGAGATTCAGTGTCAGCATTAGTTAGTTCTATATCCATGTATACCAAATAAGTAGTTTTATCTAGATAGGAAATCAAATTCAGGTAACTACTAACAGAGTACACTGGCCCCCTTTATCCATTGTCTCAGGAAGGAAAGAAAAGGGAAGAGGGAAAAGGGAAAAGGAGACCATTCTCACTCCCTGCTTCCAATAATATTTGAGTATTTAATATTTCACATTTCATATTAAGTGAAAGAGCTCCCAGAGGAAGATATCGGGGATACTTTATAATTAAACTGCTTTAAAATTAAACTGTTCTCTAGGCAGGGAGCAGATTCAAATCCTAGCACTCATTATACCTGAATGGTGAACCCATGTTTAGGATACTTACTGAAAGGAGGAGGTGAAAAAACCTCACTTCTAGGAAGGATGGATTATGGATAAAAACTGCAACAAGGACTTGCAAGAGAGGCTGACCAAGTTCCCTGCTCCCATTGGAGCCCTTTATCAGCTTGGCAGACAGGGATCTTGGAGACAAGACTCTGGTGTCCCCAGGGGAAAAAAGAGGATGCTAACTGGGACCTCTACCTCCTGTGTGAGCGTCCTTGTTCCTGCCACTGGGCCCATTTTTGAAGAACCGTCTTACCTTATTTTCAGGTACTCCCATTACTGTCTGTTTCTTCATGCATTTTCCTCAGAGTGGCATGAAACAGGTTGTGTGAATCATGATGCAGTGGCAGGGTGTCTGTTTATATTTTCATTTTAGCAAGAAGAATGAAAGAATATGTATTTTGAAGTGATCTGCAAGAAGTTTTCCTGGCCTTTTCAGCTCACCTATAAAATTAAAGAAAGAAAAAATATACAGTGCCATTTCTAATACTACAGTCTTTCAAAGCTTTTTCTGCATCTGCAAATATTTATATTTGTTGCACTTGAAATTAAAAGTAATAATGATATGGCTCAGTGTGCCTGATGGTAGATTTATTTCTACTCCTCAGCCTTTAAGTTTTGAGAGCAAGAAAAGCTACACCTTGAAGGTAGAGGGTGCCAACCCTCACCTGGAAATGCGGTTCCTGAACCTGGGTCCCTTCCGTGACACCACCACCGTCCACATCAGTGTGGAGGATGTGGATGAGCCTCCTGTGTTTGAGCCCAGCATCTACTTTGTGGAAGTGCCCGAGGATGTGGAGATTGGAACCACCATACAGATCATTTCTGCCAAGGACCCAGACGTGACCAACAACTCCATCAGGTCTGTCCTCTCTTTGTGTGTTGTCCCACGAGCACTCCTTAATACATCTGGTTGGTGGGGCAGTGGTGGGTGAGAGGGACTCTCTCTTTCCAGCCAGTAGCGGTCATCAATGGGTTTGGCAAACCAGACCGCACACGCTGAGGGCTCTGTCAAAGCGATACAGGAGCTCCGCCTGTTCTGTGGTGTGGAGGACATCAGCATCAAGCCTTGCAATGGGCCAGTCAGGCATGTCCTGGCATTAAAAACAAGAATCTTGCCTCTGTTGGCACAAAACCTGACAGCATCGCTGAGAACCCACTGCCATCCTGATGGCAAGGGGATCAACTTGCTTGTCCTTTTTCCCCCTTCTCTTTCAAAGCTTGCCCTTGTCAACAAGCTCAAACACACAGCTATTTTTGGAGCAGATTAATTAATATTCGAGAACTGTTAAATTATCTAGTGTCTGGTGAAACATGCAAAGCTAGATATTCCTATAAGGAGGTAAGAAAGGTAAAGGTGCATTTACAGCCATGGGAGCTTCATAGCTGCAACTCAGCAAGGAGCCAAAGGAGGAGATTTGTATGATCATAGCACTCTTTTCCATAGCCCCATTTATCAGAGGCCGCACTTCTCCAAGGCCAGCCCATACAGAAACGTTCACTACCTGCAGTAGCAACTAGTGGAGGCACTTTGATTATCCCAGCAGGTTGGCTGCTCTTCTCATCTGAGAGTTTTAGGTGTTGAGCTGCTGTTTGACTACCCATGCACTGGCCCTGCTTCTGAGATGCCTGTGTTCAGGATCCTGGGAAATACAGGAGGGAGTTGAAACACATTGAGTATTAGGATTTTTTGAAGAAAGTAAAATCTAAATGGGGAATTCTGTGGGCTTCAGCTAGAAGATCTGAGCAGACACAAAGCCTGTTCTTTTTAATGGTATTGCATTTTGTGTTGCTGGTCTAATTATTTTTTTTCATCTCTGCTACTTTAATATACCTACATTTTCTGCCTACATTATAAGGTTATCATACTTCTCATGACATTGCCTCAAATTCCTCAGTAAAACTATTATACTGTCTGCATCACAATTTCATTACCCTAAACTTTTTTCCACTTGCATCCTATTTTGCTGATTACTGTCTGGCATTATCCAAACCCTGCAATGCAAACAGTTCTCTGCTAATCTGCTTAAAATAATATAAGAATAATTCTGAGGACTATCAGAGGGTAGAATTGATCATTGTTATTTTTAATGAGTTTTTTCTTAGTTTTTTTCAGAGCTTTGTAGTGACTGCCCTTGATGAACAACACTCTATAAACCACAGAATCCATCAACAAAGATACTTTAAAAAAAAAAAAAAAAGTTGTAAATATGCACAGGCTCTTTTGTAACTCTGTTCTTTGACAACTTCCTTCCTCTTTTCTCCCCACCTTCCTCCTTTTCCACTGCCCGTTCTTCCCTCATTCCTTCCCTTCTTTTCCCCCATCTGGAGGTAAAGAAACAGATTTAAAAAGTAAGACTAAATACCATTTGCTATCTAAAATGCAGATAGCAAGAATTAGTTCTTGCCTCTTCTGTGGTCTCCTCCATTCATTCCAACTCCGTGCAGTATCAGTCTGGCAATGTTTTAAGCTGAATTCACACAGGGCAAGGCAAGCTAAGAAAGACATTGATCTCAAATACTTACTATGTTGCACAAGCTGAAATTCATCTGAAATTTAAACAGTGATCTGGCTCAAATCCTCACTTTCCCAGCATCCAGTGCCTGGCTTCCACACTGAAATTCTGATGGCTGGAAATATGCCATGATTGTTGTTAAATGATTCAGGAAAATTATCTAAATAGTACAATGGAAACAAGTGTGCAGGAGCAGGTGCACTTAAAAAGAGAACTTAGCTGGAGAATCTAGAAAAGATTCACCTGTGCCTCTTGACACCGGTGCTTAATTCTGAACCACTAATCACAAGTCTGTAGTCAATTCCAGATACTCATTGGCCTTAAAATGTCAGAGAGAAATTATTTTTATAGCCCCCATGCAAGAATAATTATTATACCAAAATATAGGAACACTCATTGTCTAAATTAATCAAATGCCTGAGAAATCCTTTTTTTTATGAAGAATTAGGAAGGACTGGGAAGGAAAGGGATACAAACCTGCCATCCCTTCCTCTTTGATTGTTCTGAAAAAGTGTAAAAGAAATTCCCAACAACATATCTCAATAGTGTTTTATATCCTGGTTTAATAAGTCCCTATATAAAGAAAAGGCTGTCATGCTTGTTCCAGTGAACGCATTCATGCTGAAAGGAGAAAATTCAGAAGAATGAGCCCTGTTCAGTGTCTGTTGTGACTAATGCTTTCAATTCCCATCCACTCTGATGAAAGCACCAACAAAAAGGACAGAATGTCTGGTCTTTGTTCTAGGCTGTGACATTTACCTAGGCCTGTGTGTGGCTTCAGCCAAAGTATCCCTTACCACGCTAACAGTCAGCTGTGAAGGCAGCTTGCACAAAGTGCCTTTAAGAGCAAGGCGATGCCTGTGAAGGATACTGAGTATTTTACCCACCCTGAGAAATCGTCCCTCTGACTGAGTACTGCAGCGACCTCTGCCCATCAGCTGCTTCCCTGGCCAGGTTTCCTGGCCTGCAGGCACCACCACAATCCCCCATCCACAGGTGCAGGAAGCTGGTTCCCAGCACTGAACTGACACGACATTGGTCAGGAGGGTTCAGTAATTAGGATGAATCAGCCTCACAGAGGGAGCTGTTTTTCTGACTGCATGCTGTGAGAAAGCCACGCACCAGCCCACTTGCGCTGACACAGCCCCATCAGTAGCATGCTTCAGGATGCAGGTGGAGTTTATTCCCCTTAGGAAGGAGAGAATACAGAAGAACAAGGAAGGGAACGGTTCCTCCTCATCAACCTAGGTGCTCAGAGAATGAGCTGATCTGAAGCCCTTTTCATCCTGTCTGAATTTGCCTAGGGACAGGGCATAATTATTTCTCTTAGAAAAAGAAATTATACTCCTCACTGGCAGATTTTCTCTGTAAAGCAGATGTTCCTGCACTGATCTGTGCCTTACTTTGAGGCTTCTTCCTCTAAATCTTCCTGTCTTACAGCTGCATTCAAGTACTACCTGTTAAATGCCATTAGCCACATGAACTTTTTCCAGCATCTCACTCTGGACCTATGCAAGTCAAAGGAGCACATAACTAGGTTGTGGAAGAATGTGAATCTGCTTCGTACAACATTGTCCCCATTGCTGGGATACTTTGGTGGCTGTAACACACAGTTTTCACAAGGGTTGCATAATATTTTTTGTATGTACTCTTGCAGATACTCGATTGACAGGAGCAGTGATCCGGGACGGTTCTTTTATGTCGACATAACATCAGGAGCACTGATGACTGCAAGGCCTCTTGACCGGGAGGACATTTCTTGGCACAACATCACTGTGTTGGCCATGGAGCTGAGTAAGGAGAATGCAGACTGAACATAGATTAAAGAGACACAGTAGACAAAGCAGGCTGAGAGACCTGAATTCAAAGTTCACATATTGTTATGCACTGAGTGGGAAGGCGCATTAAGTGAATTGCTTCTCTGACATCAACCAGCAAATGCTGCATTTTATTTATTTTTTGGTGCTCATTTTCACAGGGTGGTGGGAGGAATAGAGGATGGCAATTAAAGGCAGAGTCCTTCTTTTTCAATTCACTAGCATTCCAGGGATTTATTTCAAACTATTTCTGATGTGTTTCTGGCAGAGTCCTCTCACTTCAGAAAGCCAAGGCAGCTAAAGAAAATACTGCAAGGGCTGCACAGCTGCTAGAGCTCCCAGTCCTGCCTGGGAGGATTGAGTGGTGCGGGGATGGGTAGGCAGCAGTGATCCTACACTGCTAGGTCACTAGTTGAAATCTGCTCTGGTTCAGCAGCAAGTAAATGACATCGCCATCTGCTTGCTACATAAATAATTTGGGCTAGAGTGCTTTGGGATCTTCGAGTAAGCTGAACTCATTATGCTTTTGGGTTTTACAATGAGCTAAAACTCAGCTCAGGATTGATCTGTGCCGGGTATTTTTCAAGGCTGTGAGAAGAAGGAGATGCTCATTTCATTGTGTCAGTATGAAAAATTTAGCTGAGTTTGAAATGCTCACAGATGTGAGCTTCACAAAGGAGCTTCAGATATATAAGCAAATAAAAGGTTCACCTAGTCTTCACCTGAAATTTCTTTGGTTCACATAGCTTTTGTTCAGGATCTCAGTTCATCTGTGAGGGGCAGCAGCTTTTCTGTAGCTTGGTGCCAATAGCTGAGTCATTCCTTGTGCCTCAGAAAGCTTCCTGCACATCTAGGCTGTGCCAGAGATATGGAGCACTTTGAGAGGAACAAAGTTTCAACAAGCTTGCCCGAATTGCAATCGGCCAGCTTGAAAGCAGGGGGAATATTTCACTAGAGTTGGAGTGACTCTGCCACATATTTGCAGGCTGTTCCAGCACGATGCCTTTCTGTGTCCTTTTAATTAGTGAAAGTGGTTGAGACAATGGGATTTCACCCCCATTTATTTTGACACTACTTTTATTTTCAGCCACCAGTGGCCATTGCAATACTATGAGTCTGTAAAAGCTGCTGCTGTGGCAGAACTTGAGGGTGAGAGCAATAGGAAAGCATGTCTTCCTTTGGTTTCCTTTCCATCAATCCTCTGTCAGTTTTGCTCTGCTCATGTGCAGCACAATATTTTAATTTAGTGAATAGTTTCAAAAATTTCATAGTTCTGCACTCCTGAATAAGGTCCCTAGTGCTAAAGATCAATAATTAGATCGTTTCTAAGAGTGTGAATGCAGGTATTCATCTGCCACAACAACAAGTGTGTCAGCAAGATGTATGTATGCATATGTGGGAAGCTGAAGGATTACATTACAAATTAGAGAGAAACAATATAGTCTGAGTATTATCTCAATGACACAAAGCAACACATGTTGTGGACTACAGTACTCTGAACATTTAAGAAAATTCCAGAGTTTATGTAAACTCTCTATTGTTTATATCAATATATCATTTCTTGCTACAAATGGAGATATATTTGGAGATAAATGTACAAAATGCTACAGCTAAAAAGAAGATGAGAATAATAATATTAAAGAATTTTCTTGATTTTTTCACCTCTTCTGATCCCTTTAACATTTTTTTTCTTTCTGATTACAGTTTCATTTTGTCATTAAATAAGGGTGAGGAAAGGATTATTTGGGGCAGACAAGAATAGTAAGAAAAACAAATTATTCTGTAGCCACTTAATTTGGGATTTGTGAAGATATGTGAAAAGATGTACAGATTTACTGACAAAGAAAGCTAATGGACCAGTGGGACAGAAACATTTCAAATGATGTCATGCAGAATGTAAAATTTTCATTGTAATTTTAAGCTTCACTGAAAGCTTTTCTGTACAATTTCATGTGTTATTACATTTTAAACCCCTCTGTAAAAAGTGTCAAAGACTTGACACTATTTTTGAGTTCAAGGAACATAAATTTTGAGCAAAAGCATTTCTGAACTAGAGATAGAAAATGCCATTTTTAACAAGTTCTAAATAACAAGTCTATCCTTAAAACAGTACCTTTCCTAATTCCTGCCACCAGTAGGGAGGCTCAACAAACAGTATTGCCCAGTTGAAAGGCAATTAAAAAAAAGGGGGCATTGTCTAAAACTTTTGCTGTAGAAATAGTTCATTGGACTGAACCAGGTTGAAGTCTTTTACAGAATTGTTTTGTTTGTAAAATATGTGATTAGATGAGAAGCCAGGCTAGAGAGAGAGCAGCATTTGCAGCTTCACTCTGAGTCACACAATACCCAGGTCACCATAGTTCCCAATGGGAAAATGTGATTTAACACAAGCCAGTAGTGGATAACCTGATTTACCTCTTGAGTGTAGTGAGGAGCAGCCTCTTCCCCTTCCCACATATTGCCTTTCCTTACATTAAACCTTCTTCTTCCAGATAACCCCTCACAGGTGGGCAGCGTCTCTGTAACAGTGAAAGTCCTGGATGTGAATGATAATGCGCCGGAGTTTGCAAGATATTATGAAGCTTTTGTTTGTGAAAATGCCAAAGCAGGCCAGGTGAGAAATGCTTATACCACCAGGGGTTGGGAAGGGTATGCTGTCCTACATGGAGGCAGCATGCCAGGAATGGTGAGTGTTGGAAAGAGGGCTCAGCTACTCACACGCTTCATCTAACTCTTATCAGCAGCTGTCTGTGCTTCATTCCAAAGGCAAGCATATCCCACTGGAAGGAGCATCACATATAGTACCTCTTTTGTTTCTCTCACATTTCTTTTATTCTCCCAAAGTAGATTCTAGGCTCACTGGACAATATATTTCATAGCTGAAATAAAGCCTTCCCTTAGGCATGTGCCAGCAGGCAAACAGCCAGTGTGTCCTGTAGCAGCATCAAAGAGAGAAGTGTTATGAGAAGTGCTCATACAGAACCAGCTCAGGCCATGTGTGACAGACAAGGCTTACTACTAAATGTTTTAACAGCCTTAAGCACACTTGGACTTATAGGAGCTGGACATAACTTACTACAACAGGTTCAAAGGGGTGCCAAGCAGAATATGTTCTGCTGTGAACTGGAGATGACAGAGAGTCAAAAGAAACACAAGGCTTCCCATTACACACACTCTAAAGGAGTAGCTTCAAGCAAGCGGTGAAGACTCTGCTCCTCTCCCTTCCAAAACCCCATCAAAGCCCTTGAACAAGGTCACCAGTGCCAGAGACAGGTGCGAACTTTCCCTGGCTGGACCTGCTGCAAGCTCTGCTGCTGGTTTATTGTGGGGAGCCTCTTCTTGCTCCACCACCATGGTCCACAGTGGGGACTGGTGCCTCCTCATGCAAAGCTGACTAGAATAAATAACATTTATACACATAGACACACCTCTCGTGATCTGTGAAGGAAAAATGATGCAAGTAGTATCACTGTGTGTTTGCTGAAGCTTCTCCCAGCTGTGTGAAACAGAATGAAATAGCTGCTCACTGCTGGGGTAACTGTCCTTACAACTATCATATAGAGGATATTTTCATCTCACCAGTTTACAGAGCTTCTTAGTAATATAGGCAATAGAAATCATTGCCTAGACCTTTTTTCCTGGTTTTAAAGGGTGAGTGTCCTAGGTAATAAGCTGTTTAACTTCAATATTATTATGAATACTAATGTGGACTACTTCTTTCAGCAGAGAACACTAAATTCTATTGCCACATTTTTAAAAGTTCTGAAATCAGTTTTAAGGTGGTGAAAGAGCCTTCATGGGTCTGACATTTGCCTTTGAAAATAACTTTCAAATTTAAAAAAATCCAGGTGAAGATTTATTCCTTGTCCAAAAAGATGCCTGAATGTTTATTCAGACAGTGCTCATTGTGCTTCAAGCTGTTAAACCTACTTTACAAAGCCTGTATAAGTGAAGTAACAAATCTCTTTCTGGATTTAGCATTGTCTTAGTTTCTTTAGTTTGGTGTTATTTATTGCATATGCATTCTGCATGGTTGGCTTTTCTCTCATTTCCACTGACATCTTGGGCAGAATTTTATTGATTTAAAGCTAAAAGAGTGTCAAAATAATCAACTTGAAGTCCTTTTCTACCTGCATAATGAAGCTGAAAGTAAGTATGAACTTTCTTACAAGCTCTCTAATGCACAATGAATCTTCTGAAAAACCTGGGCCCCAAAAGACAAAAAGAAATGTGCAGCAGAAGATAGGGATGCATGACAGGAAAGCATCTGTTATTTGAGGCAAACTGAATATCTCCTCCTTTGTTTAAAAGTGATGTGAATGACCACAGCAAAATAGATGACCCCTGCAAGATTTTGAGTCTCTTCTTGAGAGAAGATTGTACCTCTGGAAGACAATTTTATTTAAATGCTCCAGTTGCTTATATTTATAGATATAAAATACATGTTATCGGTTTGATTGTTTGTTTATGTTATAAATATTTTGCTTCTCACCTATTTCTACTTTTCTCTTGTGTTTTGTAGCTGATTCAAACAGTGAGTGCCATCGACAGGGATGACCCACAGGAGGGTCAGCACTTCTACTACAGCCTGGCTCCAGAGGCAGCCAACAACCCAAACTTTACTCTGAGGGACAATCAAGGTAATCAGAGTGGACACAGACAGTTAGCTACTCTAATTTCTAATGCCTGAGTTGGACTTGAGAAGCTGTGACTTACAGTGGGTGATAAGACTGCCATTTCAAATAATACCAAGTGACACCTGCTCCTTAAAGGCAATAATAAAATGACATATTACTTAATACACTTGAAGGTTATATGATATTTTCTTCTCTATAAATATTCTCTAGCAATGGGCCCCTTTTTCTTTTTCGAGGAAATGTGCCAGTGTTTTGTGCAAATTCAGGTCTTTTGGTCAGGCTGCAGGCATCTCGGATTATCAGAGTGGAAATTGCATTTGCTCAAAAGGAGATGCTTAAGGGTAGGATAGTAACTGGAACTAGAAGACAAATCTGAAGGGAATTACATTGCTCTTTTTTTCTTTTTTTTTTTATTTTTACTCTTCATGTTTTCTCCCAGGCACAGAAAAAAGGAAGGTTTTTGTACTGTTCCAGTCTTTTCCCCCAAGCACTTTCTTCTTTCTCCTTGCACATCCTCATTTCCCTAGAGAAAGAGGGAAGTAGGGAGGACTTGCAGAGCCTTGGGGAGGTAACTTGGTGTACAGCTAAAGGTCTGTGTAAGATGACCTAAGTAGAAACTGAAACACCAGTTTCTGGCATTTGAGCATTCTAACCAGTGGAATTTGATTGCTTTGGGAAATCTTTGGTGGTTTTGGAGCCTGCAGGAAAGTCCTGCCATAGCAGGCCTCTGCATGACTGCTGTGATAGATGATCTCCATGGGCAGACAAAGTCTAAAATTAGGTCCACACCAGCCTTCATTAGGAAAGAGGGACGACCTTGAGTGATCTGGTGTAGAGCTTGGAAAGTCTTGAGGGGCTGGGTTTCAGTATAAGTTTAGTGTGTAAAGTACCACGAATCAGCAAGCAATTTCAGATTAAATGGGGAGAAAGACTGGCCACCTGCAGCATCTATGGCCAGCCTCCAAGCCCAGCCTTGCTCCCACACATGCCTGCTTGTCACACTAACTTCCATAAGCCCCTGTCTGGGCCTCTCCAGGCACATGAAAGAGCAACAGAAAGGTTTATAAAGAATCCCATACATTCACTAACCAAACATGTCTTAAAACATGGTACTTGCACTGTCGGGAGCTCTCCTCCACAGCATGCTAATGCTCTTTCATCCTAAAAGCATTTTTTCTATAGTGTCCCTGAAGACTCCCCACACAATTTCTTACATTTTTATCCCCTTCTTTCTCTCCTTGTCTTTTTTATTTGTGAGTATATATTGCCAAAATAAATGAACAAATATAACACAACTATTGCTAAAGCATTTGGCAAAGCAAGCTCATTTCATCCTCAAGGCATTGTTCGAAAAAAAGAAATTTGCAAAACTCCCAGCATCAGATGCACTTTTTCTGTCTCAGGCCATACTTGCAATAATTTATAGTGACAGGAGTGACTGAATGGCTGTGCCTCCCACTCTCTATAAAATATCAGTTTTCCATATTTATATACAAGAAGCTTAGGGTACTATTAGTTACTAATTTGAAATAAAAATGTTAAGTATCAAACCACTGACTATTTGAATGATTCACATAGTAAACCATAGCATAAGAAGAATATTAAGCTATTAGAGAGCACCCAAAGGAGGGCCATGAGGATGGTGAAAGGTTTTAGGGGAAGCTGTACAGGGTGCAGCTGGGGTCACCTGGTCTGTTTATCCTGGAATTGACTGAGGGAAGACCTCATTGCAGTCTATAATTTCCTTGTGAGGGGAAGCAGAGGGACAGGTACTGATCTCTTCTCTCTGGTGACCAGTGACAGGACTTGACAAAACAGCATGAGACTAAAAGTCAGGGAAGGTTTAGGTTGGATATGAGGAAGAGGTTTTTCTCCCAGAGGCTGTATGAGCACTGGAAAGGCTCCCCGGGGACGTGGTCACAGCACCAAACCTGTCTCAGTTCAAGAAGCACTTGGGAAAAGCTCTCAGGCACACAGTGTGACTCTTGGTATATCCTGTGCAGGGCCAGGAGCTGGACTCAATTATCCTGAAGGGTCCCTTACAACACAGCATATTCTATGATTCTATGATTAAGGGTTTATTTACTGCCTCAGCAATTTGGAGAGCAGTAGTTATTTCAGTAAAAATAATTTATGCTTATATTTTCATCTAGGGGCCACTAAGAGCTATATAAATCATGTAACTTGGACACAGAGGGGGTAGCTACACTGTTTATCACAGGGTGGCTAGACAAGAAACAGAACACACTTTGCTAGTCACAGCCTGTGCCCATAAACACGAGCCAGGAATGCTTCCCAGGCTGCGGGAAGGCGCTGTGAAGATTAGCAATTGTGCTGATTACTTGGTTGTCCAATACAGCAGTAAGAGAAACTGCAAGACGCGTAGCTTTCTTGGCAACAATTAAAACCTTGATTTATACTGAGCAACAGATAGATCACTGTTTGCATTCTGATGAGCTGTTTTACTTTTTTTTTTGGCCCTTGTAATTTTAGTCTCTGAGAACTTCTTCAGTCTATTCATTCTTTGCATATCTTCAGAAGACAGAGAAATCCTATTGTTCTCCTTTATAGATGGGAATCTGGGGCAAGGAGAAATTAAGCTACTTACATGCTGGGTTCTCTTTGAGTTCCGTAAAATCTGTGAGAAATAGACATGTTAAGTAGCTGCAACAATCTGGGCACAAATGGTTTTCTCAAGGCCTTATAGGATAAATGTGATGAAGCAGGGAATTGAGTTGGAGTCTCCCATCTCTTTGGTGTCTGCTGTAGAGCACTGGCAAGCCATCCTCCTTCCAACTTCTTCCAGGTGAGACTAGGCTGGGAATAACTTAGAAAGAGAGGCTTGCTGTAGGAATGAGCAACAAAATAAACTTACTGCATCTATAGATTAAACTGTGAGCTGATCTTCGGTTGACCCGTAATCACCACCCTCCATCTTTGGGAACCAGGAAGGGTTGAAGACAGAAGCCTTTTATAATAGGTGCTGAATCAAGACCTGTCATACCACCACCAGGCCTGGTGTCCTGGCAATCCTTTGCATTACAATTAAATTTGTCCTGAGAAAATTTTTTAGCTATTTCTGCTTTCCCTAAATCTGTGGTCTACTTCACACATGTAAGCAGTGAGCTGAAAATCCTCAAGGAAAGATGTGACTCTTTCCCCAACCCAGTCATGTCTAGATTGCCTGCTTCCTTGTGTTCCTTCTCCCACTCCTGGTGGAATATTTCTTTATATTACTCCTAGCTCTTCATAATTACTGCAATCAGTTTTTAAAGTCTAACAGAATTGTCAGGCTAACCATCCCCAGTTCTTCTGCAGGTGCATGCAGAAAGAAACCAAGCCTTTCTTGTAAGAAGAGCAGTGGTTATTAGCTCTGATCTCAAGGTTGGGACCTACACAGTGGTTAATTCCCCTGACCTCTCCAGAGAGGTACATCATTTCTGGTGAGGCAAAAACTGCAGGAAAATGGTGCTCCATGGCTTGTTCTCACGACCACATGAAGACACCAGCCTGCACACATATGGGAAGTTCAGTTTTCACACAAATGGAACCAGCCATGCTGCAATCTTCAGCATCTCTACTCAGCGCTGGAGCTAAGGGCTGCCATCCAGCCTCTACGAGCCAAAGGTGCTGTGCTGGAAGCTGAGAGAAAAATATTGTGCATTCTTATCAAGCCTGCTCTTTTTTTTTTTAACATAATAGGGCTTTCATGTCCTCACAAGCCCTCTGCTCTTGATAGCTGGGGCTTAGCAGATATCAAATTTGGAATAAAATTGTGTATTCCAGTTTCTGCCATGCTACATCATATTCCAGCACATCCTTCACACTGTGCTAGCACGTCAAATCACACTGGCTTTTGATGAGTCACACAACAAGCTTTGGCACCAATGTATTTCAGTTGCAGAGTAACAATTCTTAACAGGTAGAATAATTCTTTAGGGATGATTTGGATGCCTGCCTAGGACAAAGCAAAATGAAACAAAAGGCCCAGAATCTAATGCTGGGAGTTACAATGAGAATTTAATTACCAAGAACGTTTAAGACCTGGATGATATGGTCAGGCCATCACAGCAGAAGGTATATATACATATATATCTTTCAATATTAGATTATAGAAACTTGGTTTTGGCCTGAAAAAAGAATGGTTAAAAACCCTTGAGATCTCTCACTAGCTGATTTTGCACAGCTTCTGTCAGGTTCACTGCCTGTGACTTCTTTTGCAGGCAAAGTATGACCAGCTCAGAATAATTAATCTTTTTTTCCCTCACAAAGAGCAATTTTCGTGAAATGAAGGTTTGCTGTCACCTGAATAGAAGTTTGTGACTTCTATTGTAAGTCAGTTTAAACAAAGTGAATCTCTCACCCAGGAAAGAGAAATACATCTAAATTACTCCAGTTAGGGTGACTCAAACATTTTCATTGACACAGCATAAAGGCAGGCACTTTGCTACTTTCTGCCTTTGGGCTGCTTTTCCTCATGCCAAAATTGGCCCAGTGATGAAAAGATGTGATATGAATAGCTGTGGAGCACATATAGAGGGCACATAAACAGCCCAAGACAGAGAAAGCACTTGTATGTTCCCCAGGAGAGAGAAGGGGAAGGTTTGAGTAGGCAAGAGCTCCTGTCCACAGCACTCCCTTTGCCCAGGAGCCACAGGAAACACAGAGGTACTGCTCTCTGATGAGTTTTGGGACACATTCCTGAATCATGGAATTTAAGTTGAAAAAGGCCTCGAAAATCATTGAGTCCAACTGTTAATCTAATACTGCCAAGTCCCCCACTATACCGTGGCTCTAAGTGCCCCATCTACACATCTTTTGAATGTCCCCAGAGATGGTGACTCAAACACTTCCCTGGACAGCCTTTTCCAATGCCTGACAATCCATTCAGTGAAGAAATTTTTCCTAATATCCAAGCCTCCCCTGGCACAACTTGAGACCATTTCCTCTTGTCCTATTGTTTTTTCCTAGGAAGAGACCTACCTATGTCTGTCCATACCCACTGCACATACTCAGAGCTGCATTGTATGTCAAAGGTGAAATCAGTAAGCACTGACACATAATCAGTTTTAAGCAACTTTAAGCAATTTAAGCAAATTTCATCTTGCACCTGGTGGTTTTTCCTCAAAGCTCCAGCTCTTGAGACCACACGATTTAACAAGACACTACAATTTCACTATATATTTGCATGCAGACATGCAGCACACTTCAGAATTGTATGGTTTTGGAGTAAAAGCTTGAAATGTCATTGACGTGCAAGAAAAAAGACCCTGAGATTCTTTTTAAAAACATGTCACAAATTTAAATTACTCTCACAAACTGTGGAACCTGCCATCTCACTACTTAGGTGTGCCTGTGCTCTCTGATGGCATAAGATTAGAAGCACAGAGTTTGTAACTTGGGCCATAGTTTAAGTCCAGGAGACAAGTTTGGTTAGTCAAGCTTGTGTTTGCCTATATTCCATAGTTGGCTATATATGAAGCTCCCGACTTCCCTTCAAAAAGCCATCAAATCATTTTTGGTGTCCAGAATACAGCAGATCATATAGCTGAATTTATCTGCATGTAACCTGAGTCTCTACGCTGAAAAAAAATCACCCAAGATTTAAATCTTAGCAGTGAATGGACAGAGCAATAATAAGGAAATTGAACACTTCTATGTTAATATTTTAGGTTTTTTCAGAGTCTACTTGTGATCAGAAGGTTTCTTGCCTTTTCCAGGAAGCAGTCCCATTGTGCCAATCCACCTGGGACAGCTGATGAGCATCCTGCATTTTCAAGCACAGCAAATGTACATTAGTAACAACCTGGAGATGCAGATGGCCAGACTGTGTGACCTCTTTTGAACCAAGGGAATAGGAAATAAAACTAAGTAGTAAAAGAAACTGCATGAAGATCATTTCCCAAAAAATGCCACAGCATCAGTGCACAGAATCAGAGCTTCTAGGTTTGCCAAAGAGAAAAAGTACCTGTGTTCCCCAGTAATCTTTCCTGGCCCTAGCAGACCTGTTTGTAAGAAAGGACAATTTTTATACAAGTTCCTTTATTCTCTTTGGTCAGCAGATTACACTGAAGACATTCAGTCCTGCACTTTCTAAGGCTACAAGGCTCAAATTCAGTACTGAAAAAAATCAACACTCATCTCCAAGGACTTTTGCTTTGGCATCCTGAGATGAGAATTGAGAACAAGTTCCTGAACCCATTTTTCACTTTTTTTACACTTTTTTAAATTAGGAAACTTGGTGCACATACTGAGGAATTTGAGGGAGGAGATAGACAGGAATTCAAACGCCACTGGTAAATGTTGACATTTAAAAAAGCATGTTGAATATGAAGGAAATAGCCCCAAAGGCAGGAATTTCCCTTGAAATGGCCAACAGCAACTGACTGTTAGGTCACTCTTTTGCTATTTTTGTCAGCAGCATTATTTTGATTCCTTTTGATTTTAGTTCTTATAAAAAACAAGCAGTCACACTAAATGAAGCAGAATGGTCAAATCAAAGCAGAATAATTCTGACAATGATACAAAACATTCTGGCTTTTTGCCATGGCAGAAGTACTAAAGAAATTGCATGTACTTCACAGAAAAGAAATGTTTAGTTGCAAATTTTCAACTCTCTGCTGCTTTGGGATAGCAAGCTGGGTTTTCTGCTTTGTCCCCTTGTTGTCTCAAGCAGATGATCATGCCACGCATCAAAAACCACAGAGTACCATAACATGCCCACAAAGGTTATATGCCAGCATCTCCAAAATGGTGGCAGCATCTGAGACCTAGAAGAGCTGCTGAGCATATGCAAACAGGAACAACAAATTGTCTTCAATTGCTCATTTCTGTCTTGCTCTTTGAAAGCTCTCCTAGCTAAATCTGAACACTATGAGTTTGCTCTGGGCATCTTGTATCAGAAGGGGTAAAGGTAACTCCTAAGTTGTGTATACCTCTCAGGTTTGGATCTATGGCCCGAGAAGATACTGGAAGAGGGGGAGGAGAACCAAAATTATTAGTGATGAACTGATTTAAAAAAATTATTAGTGATGAACTGATTTTAAAAAAGAGAAGAAAAAATGGATGTGGGTCTAAGGCTGATTTTTTTAACATTCTTTCTCTGCTGAATGTATTTGCTATGCATATAAGCTGTTCTCTCCGTTTTTTTCCTCTCCTAGATAATACAGCGTGGATTTTGACAAGGCGCTCTGGCTTCAGACAAAACGAGCAGAACACCTTTTACCTGCCCATCCTGATCAGCGACAATGGGCGCCCGGTGCTGAGCAGCACAGGCACACTGACCGTGCATGTGTGCAGCTGCGATGACGAGGGCATGGTGATGTCCTGCAACGCCGAGGCCTACGTGCTCCCTGTCAGCCTAAGCCGAGGGGCGCTCATTGCCATCCTCGCCTGCATCTTTGTCCTGCTGGGTAAAGCTTTCACTTCTTCCTGGGAGGGACAGACTTTTCGGTTCTGGCCAGGGTGCTGATCCACCAAAGGTGTAGGACCCAAACACACCCACACCCACACATCCACACATCTGTGTTTTCATGTACATGTAGATTCATGCATGCCTAAAAGGCCAATTCAAGGACCGCATGGTGTAGTCAGCTGCATATGGCTTCAGGATCTGGACTGTAGGAATGGGGGAAAAATATGGCCTACAAATATTTCTGCCAGATGCTCAAAGTGCTACGGTGTCTGATATGGCCATGCTTTCCTGCAAGGGTAGGGCAGTGGGAAGTATTGAGAGCTGTGGCTTGGGGCAGGTTAGTTTCTCATCCTGATCCACAGGAAACAGTAATCGTAAGCCTAGTTCCATTTCTTGTCTTTCTCTTGGAGAGAGATATCCCCACCTCCATCCCTTTTCCTTGAGACTGTGCATTTAAATGGTGCCTATGCTGCAGTAAAGGGGCTGAGGGTCTTGCATGAGTTCTGTCTCCACAATTAAATTTCATGCTTTCCTTGCCCAGACATCCTTTGTTCCCTGTTAGCTGTTGGTATCAAAAGAACTTCAGTTCCCTTGTTCACGCTCTCAAATCATGCAATACTAGTTCAAAACACACATTCTCTGAAATTTCAGGGGACCCAGTTTGAGGAACAGTGTAGTAAGATGCAGGAAAAATTCTTTAAAAGTGCCTCAATTCTGGCTCTTCAAAGGAGCCTAGATACATCAGCTCGAAATTTCAGTATCCAAAATCTTTGCTGAGTTCTAACTCTGGAAATAGTCACCAAGTGATGGCACATTTTCAATAGCAAAGGGCTCTGGTGCCTGTATTACCACTTCTCCCCATGCTAATAAGCACAGTGAGGGCGAGGAGCACCAGCACTGCAGCATTGCAGGAGGCTTGCAGATAAACAAAAAATTCCTTACAGCAGACTAAGGGGCTAGCTCTGCATTTTGCTGTGTAGACGGACATATCACCATGGTGCCTTAGGACCATCCATCTCTGTCACATGCAGTGGCCAGCCTGAGACGCATCCCCAAAGCAGGCTGCAAAACCCAGGCACAGAGCAGAAAACAAAATATCTCTATGGCACTATGCTGCTGCAGATAAACTGTTACTGACCTCTGAGCTGGCTAGCTTAAAAGTGGCAAGCACCACTGGATATACACGTCCTAAGTGTCACCAGGAGCTAAGAATTCAGATGAGAAAGGGGACACATTAGCAGGACCTCAAGCTACCAGTTTTAACTGGGGAGTGAGAGAGAAAGAGATTTCTACATCCCCCAGCTTGCAAACACCACAGGTTTTTAAATCCAAGGGGCTAGTTGGGCTCACCCAGGGGAAAGCAGGGCAGAGGAAAGTCTAAAGCCCTGGCAAAATCTGTGTCCTTGCTGACAGCCCCCTGTCTTGCTTGGCTCCCACAGTGTTGGTGCTCCTCATCCTCTCCATGCGGCGCCAGCGGAAGCAGCCATACATCATCGACGAGGAGGAGAACATCCATGAGAACATCGTCAGGTATGATGACGAGGGCGGCGGGGAGGAGGACACGGAGGCCTTCGACATCGCTGCCATGTGGAACCCACGGGAGGCCCAGCTGGTGGTGAAGAACCGGCAGGACATGCTCCCTGAAATAGAGAGCCTCTCCCGATACGTGCCTCAGGCGTGCGTCATGGACAACAACGTCCACAACTACGTGCTCGCCAAGCTGTACGAAGCTGACATGGACCTGTGGGCGCCTCCCTTCGACTCCCTCCAGACCTACATGTTTGAAGGGAACGGCTCTGTGGCGGAGTCGCTCAGCTCCTTACAGTCCGTGACGACAGACTCAGACCAGAGCTACGACTACCTGACGGACTGGGGGCCGCGCTTCAAGAAGCTGGCTGAGATGTACGGGGCCACAGACAGCAGCGGGGCTCTGTGGTAACAGAAGAGGAATGGCAGAGGGCTTTCCATGTGAAACGGTGTCCAGTTCGGTCCATTCTCATCAGATGCTTCCGTGGACTTGGGTGAGGCCTCATAAAAAAATAGCAATACAGTGCTTGGATGAGAATGGGGAGAAGGGTGTGAATGAAAGTCTCTCTGGATCAGCTTTACTCAGTTAAATTAAGTCACATTTTGAAACTATGAGAAACAGAATGAAGAAAGTTTTTTCCTGGTTCTTACAGCAAAATTGGAGAGCTCCACAGCATTGCGCTCTCTCTCTCTCTCTCTCTTCCTTTCTCTCCCCTTTGTACACGGCAGCTTACTGAGCTCTATACATCAGGGTTCAAAGATCTATAAACTCCAACTGTAATCTCCAACTCACTGAGAAGTTGTCACCATAGAAGAGTTGCTTCCCACTGGTCATTTCTTTCCCCATTAAAACAGAAAAGAATTGCTTGCTAACAAGAGAAAAAATCCACAAAGCAGAAAATTGAAACCAGAGGGCTCCTTGTAAACTAAACTCCTCCTTCTGTTGCTAACAGAGCTCTTTTTTAATCCTTTAGAAACAAGGCTGAGGTTGGGGGTTTTTTTCCACGTGACTGAGAGGGCTGGGGAAGAGGCTTTGAATTTCTGCTCTAGTTTAGTGGCTGATCTGTGAGTCACTGGCGTTAACACTAATCCATCTCCTATCAAGTTTGTGTAAATTTATTCTTGACTCTTTAAAACCATGACTCTGCTAAACTGCTCAGAACAAAACCAGAAAATCTGCCTCTTTTGCACTGTAGATGTCTCTTCCATGTGCCAAATGTGAAGATTAGATTCTACCAATGAAAGCCAAATAAATTTTAAAATAAGAAAAAGCTATATTTGGTAACTACATGGGTTAGATGGGCTTTCCTAATCTGTGTGAGGTCAATCCAAGGGATGTTTACATACTGTAGATAACCTACTTGAACAAATGCAGTATTATAGACGAATAAATGGATGTAAGAAAATTACATGTATAAGTTTTGTATATTTGTTAATTTTGGTAATAAATATGATGTACTGCATCCAGTACAGTACCTTAGCACCTCTTTTAATAAAAGTTAAACAGAAGGAAAGTCTGATGGCAATTTATTGACTACTTTTCACACAGCAGTTAGAGCTTATCTACAGCTTGACATGCCTTGAGCATCAAGAAAAAATGTTTCATCAGCATTGTGTCAAGGAGACAAGGCTTCAGTTTGCAGAATCCAGCAGATTGTCTGCTTCTTTTATCATTGTTCACTTGGACATTGCCCTTAGCATTGAATCAGCCCAAGTACAGCCCACCAGACTAGTTACTTTTCTAATCTAATCATGCTGAAGTCAAAAAAAAGTCTTGCCTGATTTTTTTGAAACATTAAGGCTGGGGCATTGGTAGGCTTGGAAAACAGTTACACATCCCTGACAGTTACACATGCCTTCAGAGCCATGACAGACTAAGATAAAATATCTATTTATTCTCACTCTGCAGTCAATTTTGCTCCTGGGTTGTCTCTTGTTTGCGTGTGTTAATGTGAAGAGCTAGGGAAATTACACTAGCACAAGTTTCATGGAAAGTGGCAAAAGGCCTCTGAAAGCAAAACAGTCTGCAATGGAATTTGCATTTTTATTTCTTGCTAAGGACTCTCTACCCCTCCAGTTGCCCAAAAAATAGATGTGCACACATAACCACCCAGTCTCCACACTTTTACTATGGGCATGCCATGCTCAGTTCCTGTTGCAGACGTGCACAAAACATTGCAGTCTCTCCTTTACTAATCTTAGGTTGTACCAATTTAAGGCAGGCACCTTGTTTCCATAGACTCATAAAATGTCATGCATCCCTAGAGAGCCATGCACCCACCAAGGAAGAAAGGTTTTAGTGACTTCTTGCTTGTTAATCTGATGTGATGAAAATCTGGGCCTTCACAAACATAATATGCCAAGGTTCTGCTTCTCAGCTGAACATGATTTATACCATTACAGAAAGAGAACTGATAATTATTTGATAGTGATTCTTTTACTCATACCGTAGCACTCACCCTCACATGTCATATTGATTTTAAAACATTCAACTAGAACTGCATCCATCCTGATCAAGGAAGTATTCTAAAGGACACAAAGCTGCTGTTGACAGTCTGAGAGCTTCCTTGCCTCCTGCCACCGCAGATACCACAGAACACAGGCAGGAGGACATCTATTCCACGACTTCCCTGTCTGATCTAAACATTAGTTTTACATATTTTAAGCAGATGCCTCTTTCTTCTTAAAGTCCCAGCTGTTAAAGCTCTGTAACCTTTCTAGGCAGTCTTTCTAGGCATCAGTACACTCATTGCTGAAAGCCTTCCAGGGGAAGTATAAGGCATGTACCCTTTGCCATATAAGCTTGCAATGCACATAGATGACCTTGTCCCTCCACAGAGCTATGATTTGGTATTTTCAGACCATTACTGTCTCTCCCAGTAGTCACAGTCTACAGTAACAAAAAAAGCCTCTAGATTGTTCTTCATATCTTGATTCCATGATGGTTTAAATCTCCTATCATAGGCAGAGTGGGAGGATGGGGTGTAAAAGTACAGTCCAGCATCACACAGCCTTCAACCTCCTGCATTTACTGAGAGTTATCCCAGGACGAGCTGCCTCATGGTCTGTTTTGACTCCACAGAAGCCTCCAGATGTGGTCTCTGCAAGACAGGCTGTGCAGCAGTCAGGAGCAGCTTTCCAGGGTGTGTATCCCCCATTATTATGGAAAGACCAGCAGCCCTTTTGCCAGGGGCTTGCACTCATGCCACAGGGGAATTCATAGCCCACCTTCCTAAGTTGCATGTCAGCATTAGGCTCTCTGATTGTCCTCAGGTTTGCCTCAACTTGTGATCACAGTCAATAGCTGCACAGCTTGATGTTGTGACACTTACCAGCTGGTGTTTAGTAGGCACTTGGCAGCCTGGCACCCTTTTTTTCTGTTTTATGGAAGAGGTGACAGTGTTTCTGCAGTCTGTGAAATCTCTATGCCAACAATCAACACTTGCATTTATCACACTGCCACAAACAAAACAGAAGAACCCTCTTGTTTTGCTGATGAGATATGAAAAGGATCCATTTTCAGACACATCAGGGCTCAGCAGGTTCAGAGTAGAAGAGGAGACTCCAAGCCCAAAGGAAATGGGTGGTGCCATGGACTGTCAGTGAAACAAGCACAGGTCCTCAGCCTCATGCTCAAGGGCAGGCCTGGCTGTGTGCATGAACATTTGCAGCACTACATAAACCTGCTCATGGTTTACAGCCTGCCATGGTGGAGGGACTGGGCTTTGCCAAGCCACCAGAAACCTCCAAGGAACAGTCCCAGTGCATGGCACACCCTCTATCCACTGCCCTGGTGTAAGGGCAGAAACGTCAGAGGGCCAGGACAAGGTCTTATGTGCCCTCACCAGTGTCCCCAGTCCCTTTGTGCTCCAAGACTGGTCTGAGTGCACAGAGCTTTTACCCTATTCATTTTGGTTTGTTCCTCCGATGACATTTTTTCCATGGCTGGCAGTTCTCAGGGAAAAAAAAAAAAAGGACTTACCATCCGGCAACAATCCCCTAGTCTCAGCTGTGACTGCAAATCAGTGGTTCAGAGGAAAGAATAACAGAGCGTGCAAGTCATTTTACTAATTTCAGCCACTTAAAAATTGAGCATATGGTCTAAGCAATCCATCTCAAATCTCTATAACAAACAGAGTTAGACAAAGAGTGATTCATTCTCCCCATCCTGGCCATCTGTATGACGCTATGGCCCCCTGGAGCTGTAAGCCTCTCAGTTAATGGCCAGGCCTCTAGGAATTCATCCCTGCTGCTCAGCCTGGCCCTAGGCATGACATTCCCAAGCCCTCTGCTCTACATTTCGTTTTGCAAGTGGCCATGGACAAACTACAGTCTCTGGTGTTTTCCTTTCCTTTTCCTACCACCCATCTCTACCTTGTCTAGGTAGGTTGCATGACCTGCCACTCTTATTCTGCACTGGTCATCACACCAAGGCTCTGAGTAGCAGTGTTCTTTAAACCATCTGTCAAGGACTCCAGATCTCTTCAGAGCAAAATACAGAACTCAAGAATGCATGAAGAGAGTTAACATCATTATTTCTAGTGTAAATTTTCTTTCAATGCTGCCTTTCATTTGCTGCTGCATTGCCCATTTATCCAGCTTCATTAAGCCCCTCTTGATTTTGTCATTTCTCCTCCAGCATTTATTGCTCTTAATCACTTTATGCTACCATCACATTTGTAGCCTAAAATTCCCTTCTAGACCATTCATTAAAGCCAGTAGTGACACAAATCCTTGGGAGACTCAGAAGTTATATTTTGGTCACCTTGAAATACAATTTATTAGCACATGCCAGTATTTTCCTTGATGCAACTTTCACATCGCACAAGCACAAGCTAGAATCTGCTGTCTGAGCACAGCTCCCAGGAACCATCAAACTGGAAGGATGGATATGTCCCAGAAGTCTGTTCTGCATATGCACCACTTATGTTACTTGTCCTGGCCATGAGTAAAAGAAATGAGGCATATAAAAGATGCGCAAGTGATACCTTACAGATTCCAGAAAAGTTCTGACCTGGACAAATTCAAAGTTGAGGAGATTCAGTTGTTTTTTGCATTTGTGCTGCCAGGGTCTTACTAATTAGATCACTTTGATTTATGCCAGCTTAGCTATCAGCTAGATCAAACTCAGAAAAGAAGGTTCTAGCAGAGTCCTGCTACTCTAAGGTCCCATGTCCAGCACAAAGATTGCCTGTGCTATTTATAATCAAGTTGTTCTTCCCATTTTTTCCATGTAAAAGAAAGTCCCCACTTCCACCTTGTTTGCTTCCAAAGTATTATTATAATTTTTGCAGCCTTTATTTTGAGAAGTTACAATATCCCCTTCTGTCAAGGAAAGAGTGAAGTACTTTATTCACTAGAGAGAAGCAACAATATATATTATAGATATATATTTTAGATTTTTTAGATATATTTATATTTTGCTCAATTAGATATTTAGATTTTTTAGATATATTTATATTTTGCTCAATAACAAGTGAGGAAATCTGTACTGTTGTGAGCTACTTATGTTGCTGCTCTCCCTTGTCCTGTGTGTCAGGGTGTGAGAAAGCCCATTTCATCCAGCTCAAGGAATGGCCTTCAATGTATTGTTTCCACACAAAGCTGGTGTAAATAGGCAGTGGGTCTGTCCAAGACATCCAGATTTGTGCCTGCTGAGATGTGCAGCATTCAGAGGAGGAGGAGCTGCGTTCCACTCAGTTGTGCCCCTGTCTCTCTCACAGCAGTGCGTCTGGCATCAGAGAGCTCCAAGATACCCACTGCTGCAAAACAGTTGTATCACCTAAGGGATTTGTTCTCCTGCATAAAGGTCAGTGATTTGCCTCTCATTTGGACTGTAATGCAGTAATAATCTGTATCAGTGCATCCTGTTGAAACACACAGGAAAATCAGCAGACAGCAGTGAAACTGAAGTGGGGTCAGAGCTGGGATCCTAGGAAAGCAGTAGGAGCTGGGAGTCTCACTGTCAAACCAAGACTTTAAGGACAGATTTTCTGTTTTGCTTTCTTATATCAACGCTCTGAAGAACCTTGTCCACACTGATACACAGGTATTTTGCTGTTGACCTCGGAGGGGACACATCAGGCCACCTGCATCACTGACCGAGCGGAAGCAGCAGTGGAATGTTGATACTGTATTTCCCAAGAGACATTAAAGTATTATGGTAGAGGAGGTAGAAGTGAGTCACTTCACAATGACTTTAAAAAATCATGGAATTTTTTAAGACATGATGTAGGAGACAGTACACAGTCTGAATATCATTTTCAGACCTCATTTTTTATTAAGCTCACCATTAGGAAATAGAGCTCTTGGGAAATATGAATTTTTAAACCCACATCTTAGTATCTATAGGCTGGTTCCATGATGACTAACCCTATAATTTTTTTTCCCAAAGGTGCATGAGCTACAGCACTTATACTAGAGGCAGAAGTTCTTGCCATGTTACATAAAACCAATAACAATAATAAGGACCACATCTATCATAATGGGGGTCAAAATTTGCTTCTGCTTTGTGGCAATGGTGAAAGCTACCAGACTCATAATGGAATTTAGGAAGCTGAATCCCTAGTTAAAGGATTAGTAATTCCAGATGTACTAGGAAGTGTTAAAAGCCAGGCTGAATGGAGCTCTGAGGAACCAGTCAAAGGTGTCCCTGCCCATGGGAGAGGTACTGGAGTTAGATGATCTGTAAGTTCCCTTCCAGCCCAGACTATTCTCTGATTCTATGATGATTCTATTGTTCTTTCTGCCAAGCACACATGGGTAAATCAGAGTGCAACATGATCCTCCTCAGCATCACAGTACCATGATGAGTGCAGAACAGAAGATTTGATCTTTTCTACCATACCTAGGAAAAGAAAACTATGGAAAACTTTTCTTTCAAGGGGTGGTGCTAACACATGATGGGTTATTTGGCATTATTTCTTTTATTTTTTGCACAGATTATTCTTGGGGCTTGTCAAACGGAGACAACCTGTCCAACAAAGTCATTTCTTTATGAAGCTGAACCAAATATTCTGTAAGATCATAGGTATCACAGATGGAAAAAGTAGAAAAAATGAGGAATAAAGCAATCAAGTGTCTTCTTAATGGAAACATAAACAGAGCCCCAGCCTGCGTATGACTTATTCGAACCTCAGAGCAGCCTTCTGGTTACAAAAACTCTTGTTTACTTTCAGCTTAGAGACATATGCCCAAAAAGAAAACTAATTAATTGAGGTACATACTTTCAACAGCCTCAATCTTGTGCCCATGGACCATGATCTTGCATTTAAGATGTACACTACAAGGAAGGAAAAAAGTGCATATTCTGCCTATACCCTATGCTCTTGTCCTGAGATTGCAAAGCATTTTGCAAATTCTGCTACAGAATAGTCTGGGGGTTTTTGCAGACAAATAAATGGGAACACAGGGAAGTTTAAAAAATTACGAAGATTTCAAAAGACATCATTGTAGAAATGGTAACCTGTCCCAACAATCACTCTAAACAGAATTCCTCTTGCAACCTAGTGAATTATGCCTATGGCATGGGTGGCAGGTGGGCAATAGAATTTTGAGCTATATCTCAGGTGCAAAACTATTTTTTACCAATAAGAGAAACATAACTGTGAGTTAAATGATAAATATAGTCCCACAACAGAAAATTATCTCTGCTACTAATCCAAGGGAATTTCACTTCATGATTTCTGTATATTTGAACCTATCATTTACTATTCAGCCAACTGTCCAACCACTAAAGAAATCAAAAGTCAATGTTGCATTTACAGCTCAAAACAGATGAGTAGGATAAAAATGTCTGAAAGCTCTAATTAAATCTTATCATCCAGAGTTAATTGTAAAGTGTTTTGCTAGACTGTTAGAGCAGTGAACAAGCACAACATAAATTATGTGTAATTTTGAGTAATTACAGATGATGTTAGCATTTTTGAAACATCACTCACAGTAAGAGTTCCAAACTGACCGATTTATAAGATGCTGTGCCTCCTCCATCTTCTCTGATAAATTTCATCCACCTCATGGTTCTGCTTGATAAATGAACAGCATATTCAAGATATGGTAAACCGCTGGCTTTGCTTTGAACAAGACCGAATTAAACAAGCATTTTCTGTCAGCAGTTTCTGATAAGGAATAGTCTCGGTGCCTCGCCAGCCCTGACTTCATTTGCAGGTTGCTGTGACAAAAGCCAGCATCAGTAAAGACAACAGCTCCATCCCCTGGGTGGAGTTAGAGTCTATAAACCACTGCAGCAGCCACCCCAAAAACATGTTTGGTGAAGGAGAAAGACTGAAAACCTTCCCTATGATCCCAGTACCATGTTTTCATAACATCTCACAGAAAGAAAGGCATCTGCCACCAACACTTTGGTGAACAGCCATAACCCTGTGTGAGCCACAGAGCGCCCAGTGGGCTTTCCCAGCTCATCAACAACAACCAACACCAAGGGACTACAGGACCTGAGGTGTGGCTTTGACTCTGATGTTGATGCTACGTGAAGGTCAGGCAAATTTTCATGGTCTTTCTGTGCTGTGGCTTTCCACCCAGCATACCACAGGGGTAACTGTCTCTACTACCCACTCTAAAGGCACATAACGACATGAAGAATTTTGTTATTTATCTTAGCAGACTTCTAAGCATTTTAGAGCCCCAGGCACATGTTTGATAGGATATAAAGCTGCATATTTCTTTTCAAAAAGCACATACCCTTCTAGCCCTGGGAAAAGAGGAAAAGAAGGATGACTCACAAGCAGCAGATGTTGGTAACACCTCCTAACACATTACTGGAGAGCACTCAGAGGTTGCAGGGATGCAGGCTCCCTTAAAACCTACCTAGAACAGATTTGAACAAAATGCTATGGCAAGCCAGAGCTTAGATCATTCCCTTTGTCTCACTTTATCAGCCATAGTCACAATATTTTGCTTGTCAGACCTTCTCTCCAAAACCATCAAGGACACAATAAATATGAATAACTAAAGCAGCAAAGCATTCTTGATGTGTGCAGTGGCTCTGTTATCAGTAGCCCTGGGAAAGTATTACTCTATTATTGCAATATTATTGCTAAAGAAAATCAGCTGAGTGTCTTGTGCAATCCAGCAGGATTTGAGACTAATAATACAGCAGGTCCCATTTTTCTAGAAAAAAATGCAGACCAGATGTAAAAATTACCAGATGTAAAATTAATTAAATATCTAAACTCTTTCTATAGACAATAGAGGGAGAGGATAAATCCTCAGCAAAACATGCACATTACCTTAGACACCCTTCTCAGGACAGGAAGATTTCACCCCTAAAGGAGTGTTTCCTTATCTCCAGGCCATGATCTGCTGGCCACATAGGAGGTGTCCCCTTAGACCAGAGGTGCCCAAGGGACTGCTGAGGCTTCAAACAGAAAGAGTAGGTTTAGATTAGATATTCAGAAGAAATTCTTTACTGTGAGGGTGCTGAGGCACTGGAACAGGTTGCCCAGAGAAGCTGTGGATGCCACATTGCTGGAAGTGTTCCAGGCCAGGTTGGACAGGGCTTTGGGCAACCTGGTCTAGTGGAGGGTTTCAACCCCTCCTGTCCACACCAAGGGGGGTTGAAACCAGGTAATCTTAATAGTCCCTTCCAACCCAACCATTATATGATTTTATGATCCTGACATTTATGATCCTGCACAGCTCCAAAAGGGATGAAAAGAAGTCTCATTAAGACATCAGTGCAAGAGACCTTGATGAAGAATAACATCTCAGAGGAACCAAATTTACTGGGTTGGGTACCTGTAGTGCTGCACACGCTGCTTCACAAATGTCACAAGGGTGTACAGGCCAGCAGGCACATCCACTGCTGGTGGACACACCTGGTGTCAGCACCAACTACCACCCCCCTGCCTCACTGCTCAATCTAACATGCGGCAAAAACAAGCTGGCCAGCCCCTTTTTTAATTGAAAGACATTTGTACTGAAGACTAGATGCCAGAACATGGCACTGGTTTCATACATAGTGTGAAAAAAACTTTCTTTAGACCTGTAGCAAATTGTTTGTTCTATTAGTATCAGATCCCTGTCCACAACACAGAGATAATGGTGAGGAGACCTTAGCTACTCTGCCTGTAAGGCCAGGGGAGCACCTCTCATTTTGTGTAGGGATAATGGGTACTGCAATGTATCAGAATTACAAGAAAAATTATGCTATTTAGCTACTTTTGCTGTTGCATCTCCCCTGCCAGTCTCTGCCTGCAACCCATTGTCCTGTCTCTGCAAGTAAATACTGTGATAGCAGCTAAAAGCAAAACACAGCTGTAGTGAAACATCCAATCAGCTTGCAGCCATTAAACAAACAGAATGCCTGCTCTTTCTTTTTGTTTAGAATATCATTACTGGGAGCAAGTCCTCTCTATCACTGCCTTTGTGCTTCAGTGCACACGTTAGGTTTCCAAACCTGACCTAGTTTTGGCTGAAAAGTTTCACTGAGAGAGCCTACAGACAGCATCTCCAGGCACGCTATTTTCTCCCTCTAATCAATACATTATAAAGGCTGGAGCGTCTCCCTTTGCTGAAAATGTGGCAAGGGATGAGGAGCCACACTACGGTCAGGCTCTAATGCAACTTCTTGCAAGCCAACTGTACCATTGCACATGCCAGCCTCCTGCTTCCCCTCAGACCTTTCGACTTCCCTGATTCTCCATGGAGCTGACAAAGTCCAGTCCAACCCTGCAACAGCTCCAATGGCACCGCTCTGAAAACAGGCAAAGCTTTGCCTTCCCTGCAACAGGTAATTGGAGTTGGCCCACTGCAGCAGTGTTTGTGGAGCCTGGCAACATTTTTAAGGTGTTTGGACGAGCTGAGTTTATAGCTTAAGTCTTTTGTGGCTGTAAGGTCCTGCCTTCATGACCCATTTGTTTGTTTTAACTGTGCTCAGGATTTCCCTGTGCTGCTTTTAAGATGACTGACCAGGGGATCCGCTGTGCAGGGGATGGGCAAGACAGAGTTCACAGTAACTAATAACTACTTTGCATTCATAATAGCTCTGACAAAGGCCTCTTAACTCCAGAGGCTTGCTCTGGAGTGGATAGGTTCCATCCAGAAACACCAACATCTAATTGTAGACTGAGACCCCACGTAGGCTGCATGTATCCCAAACTGCCACCATGTGCAACCAGACTCTGCCTGGTGCTTCATCAGCCCCGTGAGATCCACACCCTGTGTCAGCCAAGCATGACTGAGATGTGCAAGTGGACTAATATTTAAGAGCAGCACAGCTCTTGGGAGAAGGGAGGAGGTGGCATCTCATCACTGGGCAGCATGCACATCCAAAAGGAGTGGGAAGCCAGAGGGTAGCTGCTGTCTGATCATGAGATTTGGGGTGCACTGGACAAAAAGTACTATTTCAAAGAGCTGGGAATCAGACAGTGGAGAGAAGATGGAGGCATTTGGTCGTGAGGATGCTCATAGCTGTGAAGGTATTCAGCTTATCCCTGCAAAGAGGACATTCAGAACACAATGACAGAACAACAGTAAGGGGGAAATACTGATCCTACTTAGTATTCTTTTAGCTGAAGAGGAAAAGGAGTATACAGTGAAGAACCATGTTAGAAAAACCTGAGCAAAGATCTGAGGATGAACAAAAAGACAAAGGCTTCAGCAGGAATTTCTGATACAGGTGAGGAGGTTATGCAATCATGTAAAGCCAGAGGCTAAGAGAAAAACTATTTCCTCTCCCAATATATGGGCTTGCTAATTTGAATATTTCCATAAGCTCTTCTCTGGTAAGTCCTCAACAATGAAGCTAAAATTTGTACAACAACAATAATTTTTTTTAGATTATATTTCTTGCATCATTAATACCAAGCATACAGATGAAGTATAAATCATACTGCAATTAGGAGACATGAAGGACAGGTAATCCTCTTGCACCCCCACGTTTTCTTTTTTGCAGGGGTAACAGTTATATCAGTCAAAAGTACTCAAAAAAAAAAATCCAAAAGGCAGCTATCTCCAAATTATTAAACTTTCTTCACTCCATCATAGTAAGTTTTTTCTTCTAAGAAGTAATTGCATTTTGTTTTTAACTATCTGCCACTAACACTAGCGACTTTGGAGGTCATGTCCCAGAGCTTCCAGTTGTGATAAAATCTCTCTAAATAATTGAAAAGCTGAACTGCTTTCTTAGGTGGGTGTTTTTTAATGAAAACATATGTATTGCAAGAATTTTCTGATGAAAACCCCAAAGCAAGGAACACTGACCAGATCTCCTGGAGTCAGGTTTTTATTATGAAAGAAGGGACTGATTTACTTCTTATCTCACACCTAAAGTTAATCCCTTGACAGGAGGGAAGGGCACATGGAAAGGGAATAATACAGGCAGAGGCTCATGGCCCACTTTGGGGTGCTGATGCATTCTGTGAGGAGACAGGTGCCAGGGGGGCCAGGCTGAGCCAGCATCACTTCCCAACAGCAGCAGGACATCACACCCACTGCACTAAGAGGACACAGAGGGAAACTGGCACAGTTTGTTGGACCAATGTTCCAATGTCCAGCCTTCATGTCAGCGTGTCCTGAGGTGTAACATAGGATGTCTCATAATGAGACACATTTTATTTGGCATCTACAGATTTCATTGTCTGGTACCAGCTGCCTCTTGGCAACTCACATCTGTGCTAGAGATATTTATGGGATTCACTCCATTCTAATATTACCTTTTGTGTCCCTGCATTCCTGCCTGAGTCTGAAGTCTTCAAAGCCTTTCTGCAAAATGTATTAATACCCTCCCCATCTCAATGTAGTACCATTTGTTTCTTGGCTTGTTTCATTTCACGAACTTACAGGCTGACTTCCAAAACCAGTCATCAAACACCGAAGCAATATAAGAGAAAAGAGGAAAAAAAAGAGAGAGAGAAAACCTGAGGGAGGAAACAGATTTCAATTTCTGATTTCCAAAAGGCTAATATAAAAAGCATAGGAGTAGGAAGGAAGCATTTGAAAATTTAATTTAAAAAAATGCCCTGGCAGTCTCTTCCCAGCACAGCACTGGATCCCAATTCACCTACACTTCTAGGTGAAACAAGTGAACAAAAATAAAAAGAAAACTGTAGCCTTACAAATATCCAGAATTATGCCTTAAACTCATGCATACAGCTCCCCAGCTAAGTGAAAGTGTCAGCAAGTCCTCCACAGGGTCTCTCCAAAAGCAGGGAAATTATGGCATGTGACAGAGCTGGTACAGCCCTTGTTCTTCATAGAGAGAGGGTTTTACTGGGAGTAAGAGAGTTTGGAAACAGGCTTCACTGCCATGTTTCCACTGTCCATAGAATCATTCCTCAGCGCCACAATCAAGCATAAGCAAGCATAATCAGAAATGCCCTCAGGTACCAGCAGGTTAAACCAGGCTACCTGTGACCTAATCAAATTAAAACAGTGTTGGCCAAGAACTTAACATTATGCTTCATAAGCCACTGAGAGACGCACCAGGTTCCACTGGAAAGGACCACCTGGCATTTGGGCAGCACATTTTGGTTCTCACGGTGGTGTAACTGACTAAAACAAGTACTTCCCACTGACAGGGCAAATGGCTGTTGCTCCCCTTGGCTCCAAAAGTTGTGCAGGATTTTGCCACAGACCTTGTAGGACATCTTTAAAGGCAATGTCTTAACTTTCACAAAGGCAAGGATCAGAACTTGGAGAGGAAAATAAGCAGCCACTATGAAGCACAGTTGAGCCTTTCTATTGAATTGTACAGTATGGTAGATATGCTCACATGAGATGCTGTCATAATATCTGTAATTTAAAAACACAGGGTATGAAGATCCTCACTCTAAAGAATAGGTTCATAAAGAATAGGTTCATAAAGGAATTATAAGGTTTCTTAAATTATTTGTAGCTGTTATAACCATTTTACAGATGAGTAATACATTTTATAGGTCCACCAGCAGAAGATTTACTAGATAGGCAATCAATCAGCCTGCATGATAACTAATTAACCATATACTAAAATGCCCCTTAGTGCCCTATTAACCCCTAATGCTCTGGTCATGAACATACCCTTAGCACAAGCCCCAGTATAAGAAACAAAAGCCATCTGACCTACCCAGTCCCTCAAAGCCATTAATCTCTAGCTCTTAACCTGAAGCTCAAGGATGAAGGAGAGTGACTAACTTGGCAGACTGCCCTGGAAGGTAACAGGCTCCTGATTTTCTGGAGCAGTGGGAATGCAGCATCTGCCAGAAACTCTTACCTGAGTTAGTCAGTTGTTTTTGACAGAGCTCTGTGTCTTGTGTACTTTGGCACATCAATATTCCCCCTCTGCTGGGCTGCTGGGGCAGTTCATGAAGAACTGCTGCCCATGGGATGGACTCATGTTGGAGAAGTCCATGGAGGACTGTCTCCTGTGGGAGGATCCCTATGCTGGAGCAGGGGCAGGAGTTCTCCCCTGAGGAGGAAGAAGTGACAGAGACAATATGTGAAGGGCTGACCACAAGCCTCATTCCCTGTCTCCCTGCAGAGCTGGGGGAAGAGGATATAGAGAAAATCAGGAGTGAAATTGAGCTGGAAGAATGGAGCAGTGTGGGGAAGATGTTTTAAGATTTAAGTACTTCTCATTCTACTCCGATTTTACTGGCACAAATTAAACTAGCATTCCTAAATCGAAGGAATCAGTCTTGACTGAAATTAGTAATGATCTCTCTCTGTCCTTATCTCAGCCCAGGAGCCTCTCATTACATTTTCTCTCCCCTGTCCAGTTGAGGAGGGGAAGGATAGAGAGGCTTCTGTGGGCACCTGGTGTCCAGCCAGGATCAGCCCACTGCATCCGTCAAGAAAAGAGATTGGTGCCTCTATACGGAAAGAAAATGTAATCAAACCCCAGGCCTGTTTAAATCCACATGAAATGTCTACACTAAGCAGACTACACTACACTACACTAAGTGTAACCCCAGCTGGTTAAGGTTGCATTGAGCTCACCTGATGAAGGATTGCTGGCTCTATGAAGAAATGTGCTTCCTGATCAGTTTTATTGACTCAGAAAATATTTGTAGATATCTAAAAACACATGCAATGTTAAACGCACATGCACCTGTAAAGTAAAAAAGAATATTTTACAATCTTTCCCTTACTCAAGCTGTCAGAGGCCCTATGGTGCTATTGAGTACCCATCCCATAGAAAAAGTTTACATATCAATTAGCTGAACTTTTGCTGCACAAAAATTTAATTTTTCTCAAAATAGTAACCCCTGATTCATAACAGTGCTAGAGCAGATCACCACAGTACCAAACTCTACTTTTCCCAACAGAAGAGGTAGACTCCCTATGTATTCCACTTGGCACTGTGGGGTACAAACATCTTGGTGCTTGTATATTCAAGAGGCAACAGGAAAGTGGCTGTTCTCCACTGAAGATTCAAATTCCTCCAGGGTCTCACTATTGAATGGATCTGTAACCGAGTAAAAAAAGCACATTCACCCCATCTACCTTCTGTGATGATCTGTACATCCAGTCACGGCTGCAGACTGGTGCAGTGCCAGTATTGTTTTTTACTGTGCTTATTCTGCAATTCAGCTTCCCTATTCTTCTGTGTGTTGCTGCCAGTTCCATTACTCGGGCTCGCATCACAGGGGCTGTGTGCGAGTTTTTTAAAAACTAAGGAAAAGTAAAACAGTGCCACAAAGAAGTGAACTGAAGGCACCCAGAATTAAGAGCAGCTGGATTTTCTTCATGAAGAATAAGAAAGTCTTATTTTCCCCACCAGCTTCCTATAGAGAAGGCAAGCAGTTGTATATTGCTTAGACACAGACTACTCTGATGAGTGAGCAAGATGACAAACTTGGAAGATAAATCTACAGTGTGAGAAGGAGCAAGCCACAGCCAAGGGGCTGTTTCCTCTCAGCCTGAAGGTGGAGGACAAGCTGGAAATGCCTTTCCAATGGAAAAGGAGGTGAACAGTTTTTTGGCATATCTCTGCTCCTGTGTACAATCCCTTCCCCAGAATTCCTTTAAAAATCCCTGAGCCACCACCCCATTCAGAAATATTTCACCCAGCTAACAAATAGCACACATGCAATGTCTCTCAAATTAATTAGTCTCCAGGAAAGGATGTATAACCAAAAAGCTGGCTCCTCAGCTGGCTCCAACTGCTTAGCAGTTTTAATTCAAGGGAAACAGCACCTCTTCTCCACACAGTCAGTACCACCAGGTTGTAAGTAGAATAAAATTAGAGACAGACTTTCCAATCCCATGCAGTGATCCATTCAGTTACTGAGTTTGCAGTTCAGTAGTTTTTGGGGCAAGCAGTTAAAAATAATGGGAAGTTAGTGTAACTACAACATGCTAGAGAAAGAAGCATGGCTGAACCTAGAAGTTAAATCAGTTTTCCCTAGTGAAAGAGAGAAGAGGTAATAAGTAAAACTTTGACACTTTAGGACCTTCTTGATTAGAGTGGACAGGGATGATCTTGAATGTCGGATGCTTTCTAATTCTGTCTTCACAACCAAAATTAAACTAGCCATGCAGCAAATCCTCCAAACCAATGACGTTTGATTATTCAGAACCATATGCTGTGCCCTGTTCTAACAAGCTCTTCTCATTTTTCTGTGAAAAAAGTCTCTCACACAAATTCCCTGTTGCTTTTTCAGGCATTGTATACATTTCTTCTAATCCTTCATTCTTTTAGTAAGCTTCTATGTAGAGCAGGTTCTTTAGCACTAAACCAGGCATTTAATATTGTTACTGCCATACCCTTAATTATTCCTTTTTTAATTTTATACGCTTAAGCACTAATTGAGTCATGATCTCCTTGCAAATGTAACTTAACCTGCTGTTCTCCTGATTGCTTAGGCACCACAAATACAAAAAATAATGGCACTGGTAATTAACTGAGACCTGACAATATAACTTGCCTCCCAACCCGTGACGGGTAAAAGTTCAGCTGAAAAGTAAGGCATATAAATGCATATTAACTGAACCAGAACTAAGCACCAACCAGACATACAAGAAAAGCATGAGTAAAAAAGAACCAAACTTCAGAGCTCAGTTTGAAGAAATTGGATAACACAGGCAAGTTTTACCTTTCCAAAGACCAGGAGAATTATTAGTATCAGATAGGCAGACAGAAAACACATGCTCATACTTGGGTTTCCCAAGTAGCATTCAGCCTACAGAGAACTGCTTTTTCCTTAGGAACACATATTTAAAATTTATAATCAAGTATTCATACAACACTTAGCATTGCCTGGCAGCAAAATAACCAGGAGAGAGACATACAAGGTACAGAGCTGCAGTTCAGTCTGCAGCAAGCCATACTGAAAAAGCTGCTGCTCTCTGTCTGCTCTCAGTGGTGTGGAGGTTTTGCAGTCAGACAGAAGCACCAGGTCGCACAGGGGCTGCACCTTGTGAAACAGGAAAAGCATGCTCAGAGAGAAAGTACTTCTAATGGGGAAACACACCCAAGTAAGGATACAAGAGGCAAGATAAACTCCTCCACCTTTCTTACTGAGGAAAACAAACTCTGGGTAGTGCAGATGATGAACATTATAACTCACCACGAACTGGAGAACAGTCATGGTATAAACTTGGGATTCTGTGTCCTCAGTCTTCTTTGCAACTATCTCCCTCCTTTACCCTTATGCTATTCATATCTAGTTAGAAAGCCTTCATGCATCCAACTTAGTACCTCTGAATCCCCATCTGTTATCACTGTGGAGTCTAGGGGGTGAAAAGGCTGCCTCATATTTTGAAATTTAATAAGTTCTATTCCTGTGAATAGCACACTTCTATTAAAATTCATGGTAATTTTCCCCACTAATTTAATTTATAAATTAATTACTTCCAATTTACTAAAGCATTTACCAGTGGCTTTTGCAGGTCACTCCAAATGAGTGTCCATAAAGCCTTTAAACTGCAACATCTCATATTCTGTACATTTTGCTTGTGGCCCTCTCACAATTTATAATTGAGATTCGCAAGGTAGAATAGAAGAAAAGAGACAATTTTCATGGTTTATGTTCAGAGGATGGTGCAAAATTAAGGTGATCCAGATGGCAAAAAAAGCTTTTGTATAGAGGCAATGTTATGCCTTCAAACTAAGAGAGTTCTGCTTCATCTAGTAACAGAAATAATAAATAGGGGAAAAAATAATCAAAAGCTTGGATGTTACACTGTCTTCTCTTTTTCTTTCATAGAAAAAGAGAGATCAGTAGATAGATCAGTATTCCAGAAGGCAATTATGTCCTGCAGGTAAGCGGAATAAGAAAATAAGTATATTGAAAAGCATCTAAGTCTACTCACACTGCAACACCTGAAGTGAAACTGCTGGAAGTTTGCCAGGATGTTTTGGAAGACCTAGGATATCACAGAACATACATCACACATAGAAATATTATTCAGCCAGTAGGAGGCATGCCTACCACATTCTGTGAGAAAACAGCAGAAGCAATATTGTAAGCAAAATAAAGAAGGCACTGAGTCCATAAGTGCCAAAAGGCAACATGGGAGTCATTGAAAAGTCAGGCTTTTGTTCAACCTCAGCATCTAAAAGCCTTAAAGAGTCACCATTCCCCAAAGCTTAATTGTAAAAGAAAGATTGCAAAACATATCTCAGTGATTGATATCAAAGCTACATTTGCAGAGGAGCATTCTTGGGAAGCATCGTGTTCCAGCACCAGCAGTTGCAGCTGGCAGCTTTCACTGGGATGTGCAGTGTTCTGCGAGCACTGATCCAGCCGAGGCAGCCCATCTTCCCCCAGCAGGTACATCAAAACCCAGTAAAGCTGGGCCACTTACCACCCAAGCATGGGGACTGGTTAGCCAGCAGTCTCTGAACTGCCTTCCTGCCCTGGCAATATGTCTGGTTTGGACATCAGTTTGATGAGTTATTGGTGTAAGCAATCATTGCAGAAGCTCCTTGTTCTCCCCAAATAGTCAATAAGCCATGCCAAGCCTCAACAACCAACCTCACACTAAGCACAGCAAACTAAAATGCATGGGGTCATATTTCCTTCAGGCTCACACTGATTTATCACCCCACCACTGCAGTTTAACATAGTACAGGGACTTTTCAAGAACCCAGAGTTGGTCTCAGATATCATTTTTGATGCTGTACGTGAGTTAGTTAAAACAAATAAACCAGTGGGGAAAACATTGTTTTCCTGCTCCAAAATATTTGCTCTGTGGTATCAGAGCATTTGCTATTACTATGCACATCCTGCTTTACACATATTGAAAAGATTCCCAAGGAGCTGCTCACAATTCACAGGGCTGAATTCATTCTTTAACTGCATGATTTAAAGCTGCAGACACTTGCCGGCAGCTCTCAGAGCTCATTATACATTGCTTCCTCAGCAAAAAATAGTTCTGAATGTAAACCTGCAAATTTTGGATCAACAAATTCTAGGCACGTAGTTATTATCAGATTAACTCATCTAGCTGAAAGTAGCAGTCCTTAAAACGCCCAAACATATAATTCTTTTGTTATAAGGAAAGCTAAATTGCATTAAAATCTCAGGGGATTTCCAAATCATTTACAAACCTGGGACTGTATATGCTCCAAGTAGACATTTGTTCTGTATTGGTAAATCCCATTAGCATTTGGTTGTTCTGCACTGATGAATTAAAAGCAGCCTAAGTATTTTAAAAACAGTAATATATCGTAAAGCCAGTGTAAAGGAGGTTTTGTAACTCCAAATTTTCCAAGGTCAGCTGGGAGGATCAAGTCCAGTGTCTTCATTGGTCCCTAGTGTAGCTGGAAAAATAAAGGAAATGCAATCGCCGACTCTGCTTTTGATCTAGAGGAACTCAGAGACCTCAAAACACTAAGGACACTGCTTATTGCAGTGCCAGAAGGCACTCAGATGCTAGAACGATGTATGGTCTTGTACAGAATAGAAAAAAGGCATTTTGTGGACATACAAACAAGACAAGATCCCCCATCTCAATCTAATTATTTGAAAACTTTGAATTCTCCAAACGCCAGTGCATTGCCCTTTGCTGCACCCTCAACTGCTTTAAAAAGCAACTATTATTCACAGACAGGAACCTAAGTATCCTGAGAAGAAAATAATCAAAACAGTTGTGAAGAACTGAATGTATTGTCTTCATAAGAAGAAAAAAAGAGAGAAAAATAAGAAAAGATAATGAGACGATATAAATATGACACAAGTAAGTTTCAGTATTCAAATTCAAGTCCAAGAATTGTTAATTATTTATGGTAAACACTGTCTTAAGTAGTCACTGATTAGCACACAATTAATGCAGCTCTTCTTTTAACTGTCAGGACAAGAAAATACTACTGTAATCTGGAACTCTCACTTTTAGGATCTTTTTGAAACTTAATTTAGCAAAACATCTGTTGTTATCCTGTTACTCAGTCAAAGATTCTAAAGTGTAGTTCAAGCAGAGATTAAAAACACCTGCCCATAATTTGGCAGTAAGATTTATTCACTTTTCAAACCTCAGTTAGAAGTTTCTACCTCTGGCCCACATTGGGACAGACATAACTGTGTAATAACCTGTGGTAAAAGCTGCTTTTACTTCAGTGATGCAGAACAAAGAAATATTAGGAGGAATTACTAATACAGAACAAAAAGCTGGATCAGTCCCCACAGTTCCACCCATGCACTTTCTGGAATTGTCATTCAGAGGGCTTTGGCTACCTGAACATAAGTGTGAAGTGCCGTTTGAGATGCCCTTAAGTATGTGAGACATCCTTGTCATGGGACTGACACACATGGCACGACCTTCTGGAAGAACAGCCGGAGCACAGGAGATGGAGAGCACCTGAAAGGGCTCTAGCCTACCTCTGTTTTGAAAACTGGGTCTCATTACTCGTTTTTAAGCCTCCTTGCAAATGCAACTTGTTCAGAGCACATTCTCTTGGTGCTTGTATGTGTGACTCTCATTATGCACTGCATCCCTTTCACTCTCAAATTTATATCTGCCCTGATTTTGCCCTACAGCAATTTCTATTCCAGATTAAACAGCCCTGTGAGCAGATCTTTTGACTCTGCTATGAAAGAATTAAAGACTTCATTCCCTGATTTTCCAGTGAGAATAATTTAGAAGACTCATTCTCACAGGTTCAAAGCTCTTGTTACCATATGACACTGCCAATAACCTATATGGTTTTCCCTTTTAAGTCATCAGCTTGAATTCCACTCAGTTTGAGAGGACAGCATGGCTCAGTCCTGAATTAATTTCCCACAGTCCTATATGCTAGAATAGACTGGAAAAAATAGAATCCAGAACAAGTTTTTCCTTAAGGAAATTGACACTACCAGTTCTGACACTGGGAGGACCCGACATAGAAGAGGAAAGTGTGAGCCTGCGATTTTTGATGCCACCTGGCAGCCAGACTGTAGCAGGATCAAGAAAGCACAGGCTTTCTCATGTAAAAAGTCATCCCAAGTGTGGAAGCTGCATGACGTCACTGTGTCTGCACATGCCTGACTCACAGGCATGATGACACTAAAACCCTTCTCGCCCTTCCTCACTAAACTGCATTTGGTGGAAGAGCAATACAGTGACTCAGTTACACTGTGTGTTCTCTAGTTCACATTATCCTCTGTGTATTCCACCATTTCCAGCACACAGATACTCTCAATAATTAATAAGAAATAACCCTGGAATGCTCAGCTGAGCTAAACTCTTTGCAAGTTGCCCATCAGTCCTGTTTACTTTCATTTAGTGTCAGCATTACACCAGAAATACTTTTGCTCCAAAGAGACAGGACACACTTAAAGAAGGAAAGGAAAAGCAGCACATGGGCTTCCTTGTCCTAATTTTGCCTTGGGGCAAGGCACAGCTCCCACTAAGAGAGCTGTCCTGCCTGCACTCAAGGCAAATACTCAAGCAAAGCTGTCCTGCCTATACTCAAGCAAAGCTGAAAACACAAGATCAGCACTTTTTAGCATAATTTGGATGGTCATTTCTGGTTTTATTTCCAAGGGAAATGGCTATGAAGCATTAAACAACACACTCAGGGAGCATGGATAGTACAGTAACCTGAAAAGTCCCTATTTAGTTCCAGTAGGAGTGACACTATTGCATGTATAGATGTGTTCCATTCTGTGTCCCATCAGCTCACCTGACCACGGCCAAAGGGAAAAGAGGGGACCAGTGTTGTAAAGTAACTTCTTTACTAATCAGAAAGCAGAAGATATCTGGTTGCACACAGCAGGAAGGGGCAACACTTGCAAATGAAAGAAGAGTGATAAGGGTTCTGTGTTGGTTTTTTTTTTTTTAGAGGGGGTCGTCATTTTAATTGCCATGGCAAAGATATTTTGTGACACAGATCCTAGGAACCTCGATGTACAGAACTACCCATCTGTTTTGCTTTGTCTCCTGTTCTAGATTTCTTTCCATCCCAGTCATCCTGTTCCAACAACCTTTCCATCAGGTCAAATCTGTTGTGTCATTGTTATTATTACAATTGTTCTTAAATTGTTATCATTCCAGAAAGTGCACTCTTTTCTTGAGAACTACTCTGTCTTGATAGGTAAAAAAATTATTCACTTTTTCAGAGAAAAACTGAGATCTTCTGCTGAACATTTTGAGAAATTATGAAATATTATTTAAATTCTTCATAAGAAAAACCACCCAATTTCCAGCCGGTTCCTCCTAAGGTTCCATCTACAACACTACAGGTTACACAATGGTAGTTTTTAAATACAAGTTTAGTTTGGTTGACTGGTTCTTACAGTGTGTGCAAATAACACTGCTCTAAATATCCATTTTTCTAATAAAAACCAAGGGACAGAGTCATACAAGAGAATCCCCTGCACAGAAGTTGTTAATCAAAGGCAAACATTATGGTTGCTTTTATTGACTCCAATAGCTGTTGGTAGGGGCTGTCTTCCTGATAACCAGGAAAAGCACTGATAAATAGGAGGGAAAGAACGAATTTCAAGAATTCACTTATAAAGCTTTAATTAAGGAGGTATATCAAGAGATCATAAAAATCTTCTTCAATTCCCAAAACTATGTCTTGTTCAAAATTCTAGCTCAAACCCCACCATCCTGTGAAAATTTGTATTTACCTATTGTAACTTCTTTCTGTCTTCATGCAGAGGGTACAATCAGGATTCTCTCTTCCTTCTTGCATTACTACCTCTATCACTGCTCTGTGTTCTGAGCTCTGGATCTTGGGCTCATGTCACAGCATGGAAGTGACCTTGACAGGGACGGGAGGTTCCAAATTTTCAACTGCAATGTAGCTCATATGGGGGCTAAGATACTGCCAGCTGCTGCAATTTCAAATCTTCAGGAGCAAAATAATCATGCAGCTGTGCATTTTGAATCCTGACAATTGCTTGCACTCCGGTGATTAATTAAGAAGCGCTCAGAGTGAAAAAGACTCACTTAAGAATTATTAAGAAAAAAAAAAATCTCACTCCCTCCTGCACAGTCTTGTCTTAGGATGCTTTCTCTAATGAAGAGAGGACAAGTCTGTTCAACTGTGATTCACAGGAGGCTTTTCACAGCTGACACAGCGAGCTGCAAAGTGCCATCTGTTTCACTTCCTTACCTCCTCAGACAATATCTGGTGGTGAACAGGCACACAAGAATACGAAATACAGACAGAGTTATATCTTATTGCAGAAAAGGGAACACAAAAATGAAAAAAGTAACCAAAGAGACGAGTGTTCTCTAATGAGGAACATTTTCAGCAGTCAGTGGGAACTTATCCAGTTACTTACTGCCCATTTTAGTTTGTATTGGTTGAAAAAAGTTAATTCCTTCCTATTATCCAGGAGGCATTTAACTCTCCAAATGAGACTGGAAAGTTTTTTTAGATGGGTAAGAATAGAGAGGCACTCTGTGAAGCCAACAGACATTTAATGTGGTTTACTGTATCCCCACAGCCCTATGAGATATCCCCACAGTACTGTGAGGATGTTTAGGCTCCAGTTCACAAAGCAGCAGTGTGATGGAGAGATGCTGAGAAGCCATTTATCAGAGGCTGTGCATCAAACCAATGCCTAAGTCCAGAAGTACAGACGGGTGCAGACTCACATCTGTCTTCTCACTCTGTTGGAAAGGATTAGAGATGCATAGGATTGTTTGAGTTGGAAACAACCTAGTTCCACCCCCCTTGCCATCAGCAGGGACACCTTCCACTAGACCAAGCTGATCAAAGCCATACCAAACCTGGCCTTAAACCCTTCCAGTAATGGGACATCTACAGTTTCTCTGGGCAGCCTGTCCTGGTATCTCACCACCCTCACAGTAAAGAATTTCTTCTCATTATCTAATCTAAACCTACTCTATTTCAGTGTGAAGCCATTCCTGCTTGTCCTATCACTGCATGCCCTTATAAGTCCGTCTCTGGCTTTTTTGTGGGTCATCTTTAAGCAATGGAAGGTTCTACAAGATCTCCACAGAGCCTTCTCTTCTCCAGACTGAACAAGCCCAACTCTCTCAGCCTGTTTGCATAGAAGCGCTCCAACCCTCTGACCATCTTCACAGCCCTCCTCTGGACTCACTCCAGCAGGCTGATGTACTTCCTACACCGGGGGCTCCACAGCTGAGCACAGTGCTCAGGGCAGAATGACCCCCCCTGGATCTGTCAGCCAAGACTCTTTTGATGCAGCCAGGACACAGCTTTCTGGGCTTCAAGTGCATGTTGCCAGGTCGTGTCAAGCTTCTTGACAACCAATAGCCCAAGTCCTTCTCCTCAGGGCTGCTCTTAATCCATTCTCCCCCAGCTTGTGTTTGTGCTGGTGATTGCCCTGACCCACATGTGGGGGCTTGCCCAACTCTCCATTGCACCCCCAATTACAGCTCATCTCAGTGGGAAATGGTGATGCCACAGCAAGCATCAAGGTCATTTCCATAAAGGATTGTTAAAGATCTGTCCAGCCATATACACAGTCAGCGAAGTAAAAGAAATGCTGTAAGACACCTTCCCCTGCCCTGAAAGTGAGGAAAACGTTGTTCTTTAACTCCCTGTACTAAGACAGCATGGGTCTATTCATCAGCCGCAGGGAGCCAAGGCTGTATGTAGGAAATGGTATTTATAATGCAGTACGATACTCAATGTCGGTTCCCAGAGGACACTCTGTGCCATCTCTGTTGCTCTAGTGGAAGTGAACAGCTGCTTTCTAGATTTCCCAAAGCCCTGGTACAAAATAAATCCTTCTCCCTCCACTTAATTTTAAAGAGCAATGACGCCTGGGTGGGGAATATATGCAGGAGAGGAGCAAAAGCAAGGAATGAATTGGTTTATATAATTTAACATTTGCATTATCTGTTAAATTATCATTTAAACTATGAAACTGACAAAACTGAAAGTACCATCACAGATGCAGGAAAGTAACTGCCATAAGGCACAAACATCACTTCCCTCTTCCCCTCTCCAAGCTATATTCAACCTTCCCTTTTCCACAGAGTCTTCACCACAATGAGGAAAAAGAAAAATGAATCTGTAAAATCAAACATATTTCATCCAAGAGAAAGAAATTGAGAACAAAAAATACATAGGTTCACTTCAGTTCCTCTAAGCTAGCCTTCACAGGACTAAGGTCAACACTGACTTGTTTCCATTTCAATCCTTATTTTTAGCAGGTTTATGCAGCACTGCTGACTTAATACACTGCAAACTGAAATCCAGTTTACAAAGAAGGACAGCCAATTGTTTAATCAGATGAGGTCACAAAACTAGTCTCAAGGTTATGTTACATTGTTTTCATTTCTGGTCATGTGGGACTTTAAAATTTGATCTTTGAAAAGCTGAGGCAAGTCTTTATGTTCTTCCATCAAGAAATCTGGAGGGGGCAGCTCCTTCATCTTTTTGTCCCCTTATTATTCACCCTACATGTTTTTATGCTTTTCTCAGAGTCCTCTTTTTGAGCACACACCCATAGCAGATTGAGATGTCAGTATCCAAGCTAAGACACACTGGGGAATACAGCAAGAACAACCTTGTTTTCATGTGTCCTTATTTATGGCATGTGATTTCCAATGTATATTAGCATTTACACTACCCATCGACCTTCTGAATCATCAGTGAGCTCTTCAGCTCACACAGGATTACAGGTATTGTGCTGCCTTTTACATTCAGGCAGTTTTACTAATCAATACAGCTTGTCTGATGATTGACAGAAATCTGTCTGTTGCCTGAACCTCACCTAGAGTTTAGTAGCATGCTGCTCCATCTCCAAATGCAATTACAGCTTAACTGAGCAATGTCTCATCTCTCATTTCCTAACTATAAAGAAGAGAAATTAAATAAATAGTATGGGATACATTTGTACACCCACTTTTGCACTTTCATACATGCGTCTGCATTTATGCACTCACAGAACTCACATGCACAAATTGTGCATTTTATGTGTTCACATATAACATCAATTTAATGTTCTCTCTTCTTTAACCAATTATCCATGATAATCCATTGTATTCCCCTAGGTAATAGTCATCAAAGCCACTTTAAACCTCTTCTTGAAGATCAAATGGCTCTTTAATCCATTTATTTACAGTTTACAGAGTAATAGAAAATTAATCAGGATCATAAGTTAGCTACTGCAGCAAGCCTCTTCTGAAGCCTGCTATCATTACAAACACTAATTCTCAGAGACCCAACAGGACAGAGGAAGAAAGGAATAAATCTCCTGACGTCTGTTCCTCGCATCAGCAGCTGTCAATGACCGTCTCTCTCTGATCCTTGTTTGATCAAACTGTGCTCCACCAAATCCATTTAAATGAATTAGCACTACTAAGGTAACAGGAGAGCTAATTAGTCTTAAACTTTGTTCTTAAGTTTTTCATATAGGGTCTTCTGGTGTCTAGCAGGCTGGGCTGGATGTTTCCTTCTCAAGTTCACTGGGCACAATAATCCATATATGAGGAAGTGTGTGGAGCACAGGAGAGACCACATTTCTCTGAACTCTGCTTAAGTTTCTCCTTAGTGTTCCATGTCTTCATCCAGACATTCCCTCGCTTGTACACAGTTCTGCACACTAGGCAGCCTACCAATGAATGTTTAATGGCCAACTTCCTGGTGATTATCAATAATGAACCATTATAATCATGCATTAACTGGATGAGACCTCACAAGTTTAGGGTGTGACAGTAATCATTACACATTAGCATGGGAGTCGTGCATATTCACACCAGTTATTTTCTACAAGAGTAAAGAAATTCTGCCAGCAAAAGTGAGCTCCTGAATTAATTCCTTATTAATTCTTCCAACCCCTATAATATTATTAATAATTACATTCACCTACACATGCAAAAACAGCAACCCCTGACATGCTGTCTCTGCATTAGGGATGGTAGGATCAGAACATAGCTGTAACGACAAGGAAGTGAACAAAAATGCCACTGACAACTGGTTCTGCTGGAGGTGTTGGAGTAAACTCAACATTATTTCGCAAAATAAAATTGAGTGGGTTAGAGGGAGAACAGACTTCTCATTCTGACTTACCCCACAAATTACCAATACTTCACTTTTACTTCTCCTCCAAAGATATTACAATCATGAACTACATTTTCAAAACGTACATAGAGCAATAAAATAGATACATTAAGGCTTTGCTAATATTGTAATCAGTTCTCATGAAGAGATAATACATAAAGCTTTTCTTCATCAGAAAATATTTATTTATTATGTCATCCCATTCAGAAAATATTCAGATCATTCCTTTTTTTTCATGCAGTGCCTGCAGCTTCACAAATGACCTCTTCATTTGCAATTACTTCTGTGGATAAGTGATAATCTCATCATATTAGAAGGTTGCCATAGGGTAAAAGTCCCCTCCTGCCATATAATATCTATTTACTTTATTTTGATTACAGAAAATAATCAAGCAGGTAGATCCTCTCTGAAACACAATGTGTATATAACAGCACTATTGCTGAAAAAGTGCAAGCTGGATGCTCCCGAGAAAACAGCATTTCTGTGCTACAGCTAATTTCCAGACAGACTACATGCTAAAACATATTTTTGTTGGTGTTTGGTTTTTGGTTTGTTTTGCTGGAGTTTTGATTGTTTGCTTGTTTGTTTGTTGGGGTTTTATGCACTTTGGTAAATAACTTGGGTACTGACAGACTGAAATCCTGTGTATTAAAAATTGTATTGATATATAAATGCTATTTAAGCAACTAGACTGCTTGGTATTCCTTCAGTAGAATTATTGAATAAAGGCACTTGGACAAAATCAATAGGAGGATGTCAAAAGGAGAAAATTAAAGTAGATCCTCCTAATTTAATGTGACAATTTCTTCTGGCTCTCTGCCAATAAAAAATCATACCAACTTGCATTCTTGTGCAATCACATATCCGAAAGCATCTATTAGTATAGTAAGTCTGGGCATCTAATTCTTCTCTCACCTATTTCAGTCTGCTCTTAGAGAGGTGTTACCATGGCATGTGACATTTGCATCAGAGAGGCTAATTTTGCTTTTTCTCGCATTGACGTAAATTTTCAGTAACAGAGTTAGCGCACCTAAAAAATCTGCACAGGGGAAAAGAAAGTTGTCTCTAGTCAATACAAATACAATACTATGTTCTTTTTCTTTTTCCTGATTACAGCCCTACTTTATAATTACCTCAATCATCTACAAACATGCTACAGTTACCAGGGAAGGCAATCAGGTAAGGACACAATGGAGCCCTTGAGAGGAATTCAGATCACTTTCACAGTTTCCTTGATTGTGTTCAGCATAGAGAGAAAAACCTGTAATTCCTCTGTTTGGTCTCAGCACGGCAGCGACTTGCTTCTAGAGTTCCTTCCTCCATTTTCCCTCTGTCTAAGCTTCATTCCTAAATTGCTCAGTCTAAAGCTGTTTATACACCCAAGGTTTTGGCAGACATGGGGCTACAGGGGCACCTTCTGTCAGAAGCTGCCAGAGGCTTCCCCCATATCCAATGGAGCAAATACCCATTGATTCCAAAAGACACCCACTGGTGGGCCAGGCCAAGCCCATCACTGGTGGGCCTCTAGGATAACAGATTTAAGAAGGGAGGAATGGCATTGTGCCAAAGCAATTGCAGCTAGAGAAGAGAGGAGTGAGAAAATGTGAGAGAAACAGCCCTGCAGACCAAGGTGAGTGAGGAAGGAGAGGAAGGAGGCACTGGAGCAGAGATCCCCCCCGCAGCCCATGAAGGTCCATGATGGAGCAGAGATCCACCTGCAGCCCCTGCATGACCCCACAGCAGAGCAAAGGAGGTGCGACCACATGGGCAGCCCACAACAGAGCAGGCTTCTGGCAGGACCTGTTGACCTGTTGAGAGAGCAGCCCACACTGGGGCAGGGGGAGAATATGAGGATCCTCCCACTGAGGAGAAAGGAGCAGCAGAGGCAATGTGTCATGGACTGACTGCAGCCCCCATTCCCTGTCCCCCGGTGCAGGTGGAGAAGAAAACTGTGAGTGAAATTGATGCTAGGAAGAAATGAGGGATGGCAGAGAGGTGTTTTAAGAGTTTGTGTTATTTCTCATTATGTTACTCTAATTTGATTGGAAATAAATTAAATTTATTTTTTTCCCATGTCGAGTCTGTTTTTCCTGTGACATTAATTGGTGAGTGATATCTTCCTGCCCTTATCTCAACCCATTTTATTTTCTCTTCCCTGTCCAGCTGAGTAGGTGAGTGATAGAGTGGCTTTGGGGGCGAGTCCACCACAAAAGCCAAAGGTCCCTAGCAGAACTGACAAACATTTGGATCAGAAATCTAGACAAGTCTCAAAACTCTTCCCAAATGTACAATAAATAGAAACAGGATAGAAGTCTCATTAACTGGAGTATATGAGCAACTTCAAAAAGTCTGGCACATTTCCTAAAAAGGTACAAAGTAAAATATGATATTCACATCAGGCTTATTTACCTCCTATCCTTCATAACTAAAAGCAGCTCCATACAGGGTCTCATAAAGCCTTCTCTAAGGCTGTATTTTTCTGCAGAACAAACAATTTTCCTATGTGTAGGTCATTATTCCTCTTGCCTAAGGAGAGAGCTGTATTTGCACTTCCTGGACAGATGCAGGAAGGAAAACAGTGCAGCATTTTCCAAGCACTGAAGTAAACACCAAAATATTGTGATGCAGTTCTCCAGGCTCCTCAATGCAACGCATTGCTGCATAGGATAAAAAAAAAAAAAAAAAAGTCATTGGAGCACATAATACATCTCTCTCTCTCTTCCAAGATACCTATGAGAAACCCAAAACAAATTACACAATACATTTTCCAGACACCAAAAGATGGCAGTGTTTCAGAGCATTACATGTATCTGTGTGTGGTTTGGCTAGTCTTATATGTTGTGCTCATAATGTGATTCTCCAGTCCAATAACAGGCAAATAAACAAAATTGTTCTATGCTATTTCATTACAAGGCAAGGCACAAAAGCAAAGCAACCAATTGCAAAAGCTACTATGGTATTCTGAATATCCTTCAAGATTAGCAAGCCAAAGCTACATCTAATATGTGCTTGTAAGATAAATATCTGTGTGGTGTCTCTGCACATCCACAGTGATGTGCTGAGATCCCACATATGTCAGTTAAAAATAAGTTTCATATTAAAAGTTATATTCTTAAACATTTTCTTCAACAAGATCTGGGAAAGGAGCACTGGTGAGCTAAATTTGACTTCAGAAAATCTGTAAGAGCTCATCCTGTTGCAGGGTAAGCAAACACAAGGAGGGAAAATCATGCATAAGCCTGTGAAAGTGCTGTAATTTTCTTTCAAAGGTATAAATCACCTGAGAACCTCAAAGCTGCACCTTGCTGACCTGTATCAGCATCACTGTAACATGGAGATATCATTATAAAAGTGTACCAGAATCCTCCATCCCTTAATAAGGAAAACTCTTGTTTCCACCTTCAGCATCCCTAGTCCTGCCGCATTTGTAGAGAAGTCTGCATCCCTCAAATGACTGAAAAGACTTGCAAGTTCATTAAGTCTATTATAATTCTCCTGTCACACAGGTAGCTTGCAAAGTTGAGGGAACTTAGATGGTGTTTCAGTATGCTATTCTGCCTCGGGCTCTCATAGGTGTTCCAGCACATCAGACAAGTCTCGAGACATGCAAGCATACACAAAGGGACTACAGAAGTCTTGTAGAAGCATTCCTCATCTTCCTCTGTAATTCCCTAATTCTATTCCTAGTTCCAGAAAGGAGAGCATCTGCTTGCTTTCTGTATTCATTTCACAGTTTCTCTTTTCCATGTCAGTTTTCCGTAATTCATCATTCAGCTTTCCTTTGCTTTCCACTGCTTCTCTAAGGAGAATATACACTGTAGGCATCTTCCATTCCTGACCAAGCCCTCTCAGCTGTTCTTCTTGATTATTCCACTGAAGCCTTGTACTAGCCAATTTGTTTTCAGTTCTTTCTCCTGCACTTTCTGTGGATACAAAGCTCTCTGATTCCATTTAATCATCTAATTTCTTCAGCTTTTATCTTGTCTTCATTGTGTTTCTTCAGTCCAGTGATACCAGCTCATGCAAGGGCAGTACACATCTCTTCTCTCAAAAGTGCTAACTGCTGTGGTTCCTGAAACGTCTGCAGTCTCCTACATCCTGCAAGGTTTCCACATGCAGTAGTTCTTAGATGAAACCTTCCCAATTTTTTCTTTCTTTCTTTTGATTTTACAGAATAAGTCTGTTCTGGGGGTGAACTGGGATTTGGTGGTGGAATGAGCATTTATCTCTAAGACTCAGGGTCATCTGCTAACATAGGAACACTAAACAGTAAGTAGGCAGGAAACTAGAGGAGGAGCAGAAAAAAAATCATAGGTAAAGAAAGTTAAAATCTACCTGAAAAATAGTACCCATTCTCTATCTCCGCTGCTGGATTTCCTTCTGATGTTTACTGGCTTTAATATTCAGGTCTCAACCTGCATTCTGTAAAAGTGGGCAACACCACCTCCTATCGTTAAAAGGTTTTTTGAAATCTTTACTCTTTAAAAGCTAGGAGGTGCACAAGCACCCTAGAAAAGTCCAAGGTGAAAGGAAGTAACCATGTTTATGGGAGAGTATATGGAGGAGTGGAAAAATACTTTGAAAGCTACTTGGTGCATGAGCACCAAGTGTCCTGTGTGCTGGGTGAGACAAGAGTCCTGTGGAAAAATATGACCAAATAGCAAACAAAAGACATATTGCATAGAGAGGAAGCAAATTAAGGCTTCTGCTGAGCAAGAATTCCAACATTTCTTTGTTTCTGGGTACTTGGCTTTGCCTCTTTAATACCATCTTTTTAAAATAATTTCATGCCATTTAGCAACCTCTCATTAGTCAGACATTATGAATGCTTTTATTCCGGAGATGTTCTTGTGCTCACAGAAAATGAGTTGATAAAATGAGTCTCCAGTGACCTCAATGCAGAATATAGGGTGTTAGCAAAATAAAAATAGGTAACAATGAAGCAATTCAATTGTTTTATTTTTCTTTTCCTACTGCAAGGAAGCCACAGCCAGGGCTCTTTGAGATTAAAGAACGACTGGACCAAACAACCAAAACATTGAGCAGGTTTAGCAGTACTTAAAAGTCTGTCAGAAGACAAGAAAGTTATAAAAAATATTATCACTTGTTTCAAAGTGGTTTTGTATTCCTGGGGTGGCTGTGCTGTGCTCTGCTCATCAGTTCTGCAACCATACAATCCAGTTGCCTTGTTCTTACAAAAAAATAACTGAGGTCTGAATGTATCTACTCCCTCCCTTGATGGAACATAGCAAATCACCTTTGAGAGCCCAGGAACAGGTAGCTAAATATACAAAACTGCCTCTTCACAGCTGCCTAGGAGGTAAAATCTCTATGAAAAGATGAGAGAAACTGGAAGGGCTCCCTTCTAACTATCCACAAATGCCATCCAGACAAGGATGGAAGAAGCTATTGCTGGTTTATCAGACTCATCTTTGCTGCATCTTATTATCCTAGAAGAAACATTTTAATTTCATTAATCACCTTGAAGGAGCATTGGGAAGGGAACAAGCTCTAACAACTTGACATCACTGAATGATTAAAATGAAAATGAAATTACTAGTAGCAGCACAGGCACTGGGTAGACAGGCCGTGCCAGCAGACCCAGTCTCTTTTTATAGTGGTCCACTTTGTACCACATCCTTTAGAACATTAATTTGGGCCAGTGATGCTCCACTGATTTCTCTAGAGCTCAGCCAGCTTCCTCCCACAGAGGCATGAATGCCAGAAAGCTGTTATTCATCTTCTCATACGACTAGAGAGTCAGTATCAATTCTGACCCACAATTCCAGACATTAATGCGAAAATAAGTATAAGAAAAATTATTTCCTGAATATAATATACAATAGATCCATCTGTTGTTTCCCATCCTGTATTTCATTTAGCATTTTTCAGCATCAGCAAGTTTTTCAGTAATCCAGTTTGTCAATAGTCTTTATGCTACTGTCACTGTGTTGTCCTTATCTCAACACCACATACTTCTAATACAGGTTTTTGAGGTAATGTCGTTGCAAGAAAAATATGGCAGTCCAAAGAAAGCATAAATCTCAGAAAATCAAAGGTGAGACATCACATCTATATCAAGAATTTGGATTTAAGATTAAATGTTCACATCCCAATTCTTCTTTTACTCCTGGATAATATTTTAAAAAGTATAATACTACATAAGAACACCCAAATAGAAAGACTGAAAAATCTATTTTTATGGGACGAGCAGTAGTTAGTGATTGCACTTTCATTCCTTCCTGGAGACCAATATCTAACTTTGCTACAATAAATTCTCCCATTTTACATCTCCCTGTATCAGTGTTTACACAAAAGACATTCTTCATATCTGCCATGCCACAATACCTGCAGTCATATTCAACAACTATTTACTGCCAACTGTGCTTTATACAGTGTATACAATACCTCACAGAATATTGGAATATAGAATAAAACAATGCTGAATTACTTAGCTTTTTTTTTTTTTCTGCAACATCTCCCACATAAAGTGTATGGAAACAGGCCACAGTGGAAGTGAAGTTCGTCATAGTTTCCTTCACATTTTCCCAGCAGGAAAAATATATTTTTCTGCTTCCCCTACCCCATCCCTCAGTGGTCTATTATACTTGTACTTCCACACCAGCACATGCAACACCATCTCCTGCATTCTCTTGTTATCAGGTCCCAGCCAACACCTCGCTGAGAATATTTACCATTCTGAAAACCCCTGAATTATCTGGGTTAGCTTCTGAGAAGATCCCCTCGATGGATGGTGGGCATTGACGGGCTCTCTTCGTGCTTCCTCATCCTTATACTACCAGTCCTTCCCATTTTGGAGCAATGAACCTACACCATGAATGCTCAGTTACAGAGGGGCTCCTGAGAACAGGCAGTGCAAATCTATGTCCAGATGCAGTGAAAGCACCTACAAGTGCACTGCAGAGTGTCATTCATGTCTTCACTCACGTCCTGCCTCCATGCATTTTAGGAGTTTGTTCACTTCATCCAAAAATTCTTTCAGCTTTTGCTTACTCTCAAAAGAGAAGTGTGGAGTTTTTACCCATAGGCACCCTCATTTCTCATTCCAAAACACCACCAGTATTTTTCAGGGCTATACACATGGTGAGCCAAATATTACAGAGCATTTCTTTTCTCTCCTAACAAAAGCTATTAAAACATTATCTCATTTTTACCTTCAGCATGACCTTTTTCTTTGTTTCTAATCTTCCACATCTGTACAACTTCTTTGATGCTCTTTTCCATCACCTTGAAACCTTGACGCAACATTGGTGGTTTAACACTGCAATTTTGTTCAGTTTGTTGGGAATGCTTGTTTATTTCACACAATTGTTTTCTACTAAGAATAGGCTGGTTTTACAGTCAAAAACATAACTCTCTGACAAGTCTGAGCTAAGACACCAGAGAGAGACATTTTCTAAGTAACGCTGTGAGAGCACAAGAGTCAGAAGACACCACCAAACCACTATGACTAGCAGGCTGAGGAAAAGGAGGAAGATGACATTTCTCAGTTGAGTACATAATATTGGATCAAGCTACAGTATATATCTAGGAAAACCACTTGTGACTGATTGCAGAATATGCATCAGATTTTTTTATTACTTTAATGCATTGAATAAAGTACATGAATAATAACCAGGATGTTTTTGCTCAGGATTTGCTTCAAAATTAGCAACTTATAACAGTGATAATGCACAATTTGCTAATAGTCCATGGGTATGTATATTTTTCAATTCTTATTCAGGTAAATAGAGTAATTTTCTCATTTTCACCCTGAGTATCACTGAGACTCTCAGCTTAAAAACAAGAATAAACCCTGCCCAAAAAGCTGAATAGGGTCCTCTTGGGGTTGTCTATTTGAAACACTTTATCCTAACAGACAGACAGCTGTTTTAACAAAATCTTTGACTTTTAGAGACTTTTTGCAATAATAATCCCACAGTGATTCAAGGCACAAAAATATCCAGAAAATGCTAAGAAAGAGGAAAGGTATCACTAACTGTTAAGTAAACATTAAAGAAAGTAAACTCTCCAGCAGAGAACTGAAGGACACTGACTTAATCCATCCAGTGTTAGAAGAAATTGTTTTAGAAGGATGAAGAGAGCACTGCATCCAGATAGGTATTGATTTCCATGGACCTGCAGTTTGCTTGCACTGCTTAAAGTCACGTATCTGTGCTTGGGAAGTTCCTTTGCAAATCCTGTGTTCTTTATTTCAACTGCCAAGAATCTCCCAAAGGGGTTAAATTGTAAGCCAGGGTGTATGTGCTTTAGGATGCACCAACACTGCCTTTGAGATGCAGGAAAGGGACCAGAAGAAAAGACTCCCTGAAAGAGCACTTGACGATCTCCACATCAAGAGAGAAGTGAATTCAGCTCGAAGAAGAGGGCTCTGCTGCAGAATTTTAACATTAGGTCCAAATAACAAAATCTGGCCACCATCCACTAGGGAGGCTCAGCCAAATCATGACAAAATTTACAGGCAGCAGATCACAGAAAATCCTCTCTTTGATGGCAGATGATGAAAGGACAGGCATAAATTTCTAGCTGAATTATGCCTCAAGTAGAAAATAGAGACAAGAGAGATAAGGCAATGGATCCTGAGATTAGGAATCAAAGGGCTTGCAGTTCTCATGGCTTTAGCACTGTGTCACCTTAAGAATACTTTCAAGTCATACTACATTAATTTGACTCAGTTTCTCCTAAATATTAGATATGAAGTATAAAAATAAATAATCAAGCTATATAAATTTTCTCATGTTCTTAAGAGAAGCAGCAATAAAGGATAACAATAAATACAGCAGTTGTTCACAGCACAAATTTGCAACCAATTTGCAATGTTTTATAGTAGTTTGCAGCCCCACACTAAAGAACTCCCAAGCATGCACACTTTTTGAGTCACAGACTTTCCCACTCTGCAGAGAAAACCACATTTAGAGTGTATGTGTTTGTGGTCTGAGTACCCTCAGACAATCTCTTCTTACAAATACATTTATCAGTTATTCAGAAATAAATATTAAATAGTCACTGTTATAGAACATGGTAAGTTTTCCAGGACCAATAAGTGGTACAATAAAGTAGAGTGCCATGTCCTCTGTCAGAACAACCTATGCCTTGCACAGTTAAAGGACTGGGGAAAGAAAAAAACCTCACTGCCACAGTGAACAAACAATTCCACTCAGGCTCCCATGCTGTAATAAAAGCAATTGATGAGATGCCTTGATCCATAAAGAATAGAGTCATTAGGAAGAAAAGGAGGTGACATTGCCTCTGTATTTAATGTATTTTGTACTAATCCCAGGCAAATCATGCAGTCCTTTTGGCTGTTTTTCCTGAAGAATAATGAAAAATAGGTGTGAAAAAGCTGTTTAAAAATGTAAGAGCTTTACAGGGACAAAGGCAATGAGTGCAATACCTTTAACAATCAAACACATAAGTAATTGGAATGGTGAGGAACAGGCATCCTAAACAGAAAAAATCAGCAATCCATTAAAAGAGAAGAGAAAGGTAAAATACTGACAAGTAGTTCAAAGCAAATTTCAACAAGAGATTAGGTATAAGATTTGTTGTTGGTTTTCTTTTTTATAGTGATGGTAAATAAGCATTTTATTTGTCTTGCAAGGTTAGTACTGGATGCCTGTTAGAACAATGCATGATAGTTTTCTTCAAACAATACCAAAAGGAGCAGCCGAGGCCAGGACGATTCTTCCATAGAGGAGAGGTGGGTACATAATGACTTTCTACAAAGTGTCACACCACCTGGGAGGTGTGGTTGGTGCTTAGTGGCCTCATAGAGACTCCTAGGGAATGTGTAGAAGTCAGGAACACACAGCAGGAGGGAATTCCAGGGGTGGCTGTGGCCTTTTACACACCTCCCTTTCATGATTTTTCCTCTACCATTTTATAGCCCTTCTGAATTCACCCAGCAAAGATGCCTCCCAGGAATCTCTGTTTAGAGCTTAGCAATTGGACTTCCATCACACAGAAGATCTTCAGTGATGGTTTGGAAACTGTTGACTGCATTCATCTTCTACCAGCTGGTCTCTGGGAGTAAAAACACCAGGTGAAACTGGGTGAGCCATAGCCTTCTGGCCTTTTCCTCAGCGTCTTTTGGAACCCTCCCCTCCTTTCCTTACTTCACTTAAAGAATTTCAAAATACAATAATTTTAAATACTTGTTATCTTTTTGAACAAAGCATCAGGAAGAGACTAAGAAGTACAGTGAGACAAGGGAGGCCTTTTAACATTGGTCACACAAGGAAAGAAATCAGGCTGCAATATTCTCCGTGTCTGTGATCTGAGGATCCAGAAAACCCTTCTCCAGACCCAGAGTTTTATCACTAGATGCCTGGAGGCTGTCTCTCAACTTCAAATCACAACTCACTCCCAGCACTCATTTACTTGCTTTGCCATATTGTGTCAAGTATTCTTTGTCCAGCTTTGAGGAAGATTTGAGGAGAAAAAGCAAGACAGAAAGAGTAGAAATGAAAGAATTGTGTTCAATGACACATTCATGCCTCCACCCAAAATCAAGTTTATCCAGTCCTGCCTTCAGCAATAAAAACAAACAAACAAACAAGCACAACCCCACATATTTAACAGCTTTTAAGGCTCACTGACAATCAATTGTCTTTTACTTGGAGATAAAATTTACCTAATTCAATCTCTGGATCTTTTTACACTTTGATTAGTGAAATTGTAATGCTCTCCTACCTTTAGATTAGCTGTTTCCCATCAATAAATACCAACACCCAGTGACAAGATCCCTCCACAATTTCATTTTGATTAATAGAGAAGCTACTACTGCTATCAGTTACTCTAACATTTTACTGCAAAAATAACGGGGTTTTAACACACCAACTCAAACAAGGAATGCAACAAAAAACTGTTCCAGAGCTAGTCAAAACAGATATTTTCCAGACAATCACAATCATGTACACATTTTGTTCAATCTAAGACAACTTCCCGGTGCAATTATTTGTGCTATTTAACCATTTTAGTATTTTTCTGTGTTTCTTGTTTGTTTTTCAGACAATGTCTAAAGACACACTGCTCTCAAACAATAAAGATTTGCAGGCTTGTATTGAAACATTGACCCAATTCATTTCAGTACTTCCAAAATGTTAAAATGTTTTTATTTTGTTTAACATTTTAAAATTTCTGCTTGCTTTTAATTTTTTGAAACACTACAGGGAATTTGTCAACTTCCATGAAGTTCCTTTCTTCCTTAAATGTAATTTTTCTGAAAATGGGTGGGTGGCCAGTGTCCCCTCTCCCTCTGTAGACAATAGGGAATTTAACAAATCCACAGTGTCTGACTGGAGAATCATAAATAATCCTGGCACAACCCACTAAGAAAGTATGACCAGAAAATATCAACTAGCTGGCTTATAAAGACAGTATTGCCACCCTGGCATCAAATATAGGGGGGAAAAAATGTGATCATGTAATCAAAGGCTGGATCTCAAAGCCCATGCACAAGGGGATTGAGTTAAGCCTGCATAGGCAAATACCTTAATTCTGCCATTTAAAAACTCAACCAGCATTTCCTGAATACTTTGACTTTGCAATTTAAATAGCATTAATTAATTTAGGAGTTGTGTGTAGCTAATGATGACTAATGTGACAAGTCCATAATTATCTACCTATCACGGTGGTAAAGACAGATCCTTAGACAGCCAAGTTTTTCATATAGTTTCCACTGAATAACAAATAAAGAAGAGCTTATGCCTGTTTTGAGACTGACAGCTCTTGGAGATAAAAACATGTTGGATAGGGGTCTGAATATTCCTGTAATATAAACAACAGCAGATACCTCCTCACCACATTGCTTACCACCAAATGAAGTACAGGCTTCCCCCATAAATAATACCTCATACTGCTCATGAATTCTTATCCTGAACACAGTCATTGCCCCCAAAGAAAGACCATTACAAATTTTCACTGCTGTACCACCCCATTCAAGGTGCAGGGATTCCTTTTCATCATCCACCAGAATGCTGTTAACACTAGCAGAAGAATAATTTTGTGTGAACACTTATTTTTTAGTGTTCCCAATTTTTTCAGCATTTCTTTTTTCTCTTTTTTATTTACTTCCTTTTTTTTTCTTTTTTTTTTTTTCTTTTCCCCTAAAATCCTTGTTTAGAAGGATCTCCATGTTGCTCTTGTGCTGACTTGGTCATTACATTTCCCAAGAAATTTTTGAAACTGGCAGCAGCTCTATCTGATAACAATAGCAGGAGAGAAAGGTAAGTAAAAAATAATGGACTGCCAATCATGGCTGCCCAACGAAGATCATGGGTCCCAACAAAAATCTAAAGTAGTAATGGGATTATTTTCTTAATAGACTTCTTCTTGGGCTGCAAAGTAAAGCCAGTATGGCTAGAGGGATTTTCTTAAAGAAGATTATCTTCCAGCTCTTCATGTTAACACCCTCAGATAGTAAAAAACAGGAGAAATGAGATGGCAGTAATTCTCTGGAACATCCTAAGAGGTATGTTAACAAGGACTAAAGACATGTATAACATGTAACCTGGTACATTTCAAACATTTGAAGTCTGGAATTACCATAAAAAGCCATGGCAACAACAGGCAATTAATTCACACTTATTCAGATTACCATAGAAACTGGACCAACATATCAGAAATTATCTAAAATGCCTCACTTCACACATTCAAGCAGTCTATAATTTCCATAGTAATTGAGTGCTTGTAATAACCACAGAAGTATTATAAAATCTCTGTGAAACACTATGAAATCTTGACATAATGAAGGCCAAAGAGAATTTTAAAAATCTGCACAACTTTTTCATGCATTATAATATACCACAGAGCGGCCAGAAAACTTTTCATCTTCCAACATGAAATTAATTTCTTCCAAGAAAAATTAATGGTATTCTGTCAGATGAAAAGAAAAATACACACATCACAACAAATCACAACAAAAATCTGCCAGGCAGAGCAGAGCACGTGTACAGAGCTCAGGCTCTCTGAAGTATTGCCTTGTTCATTTTTTCAGGAAGCTCAGAGTTGTACAACCCTTTTGTTAATAACTTTTGTTAATGAAACTTGTGGGAGGTATTTTCTAGACTGCCTACTGTTGAGGAAAACTTTAAAAGAAAAGCAATATATATGCATATATATAGTTATATATATACTTCCAATCTGGAAAGATATTATTTTCTTTCAAAACTTACTGTTCTTGCAGGTGCCACAGCAACAGAACACTATGTGAAAACTCTGTGTACTCAGGAGTGCTGTCCTTGACTCCTTGCATATGTTCATAGCTTTTACAAATCCCTGAACACCAAAAACTCTATTTGAAATATTGTTAACTCTAACATAAGAAGTGGCTACCTGGTAGTCATCCAGTATGACTAATCCTATGTAAAGCCTACTTGGGTACTATTTACATGGGATTTTCAGTAGTTTTAAAAAGTATTGCTAGCAAAACCATTAAAGCATAATTCAAGTAATCAACACTAATTAGAAGTGGGGGGAGAATTACTGATTCAGTGGAGTTTTGAAGGCATCAGATGGGCAGGACTGGTGCAGAAGTGAATGCTAATTATTGACTCAAAGAGCTGTAACAAGGAAGAGCAGTCCAGAAGAGAAATGTCCTTCTCCCTTTTGGCTCCATAGGAAGACTAAGGATAACTGCTTTCCCATGCTAAAATTTATCTCTGAACATTTCTTGTCACCAGCACCATCAGCCCACGAGTCCATTACTTATTCTGCATTACACATGACATACTTCAAAGCACATGGAAGTCAATGGGAACATTCCCATTAACTCCAGTTGCCCCTGAATCAATTCTTCAGAGCAGTTTCACACCAGCTGAGCTTCATAGCTTTTGACTGAGTTACTCCTAATTTACACTGGCAGTAGAGTTTGCTGTCAGTGAATGTGAAAAGCCTTTTCACACAACAAATAATGAAACAACAAACATTTGTTGCCTGTAGGAAAATCAGAAAGTCAATCACTTTGTGCTGAATATTTTCAAATGATATTGTGGGTATTGTGAATGATATTTCAAATAATATTGTGATATTATCTTCTCTCTTAAAAACGTGGAGAGCCTGAAAGGAAAAGATCAGAGTATACCAAGATGTTGCTGGACAGAGAGACAATTAGTGAAAGTGACTGAAATACTGAGAAGTTGGAGCTCTGGTTTGGAGAAATACCCACTTTCAACCTTTTGCATACTTCCTCAGAATACACAAGCATTACCAATCAGAAAGTAAAACTTACAAAAGAATGTAAGTTTCTTACATTGCAAGAAAACATACATGTTTCATACATGTATGGAATGTTTTCCTGTGCCAGTGGCATAGCAATGTTTAAGTAATCAGTTAACCCACTTTTTCTGTTTTCTTTTACTTTTAGTTACCCTTCTAAATTTAGGAAGCTCACAAAAAAAAAAAAAAAAAAAAAAAAAAAAAAAAAAAAAAAAAGGTAAAATGTCTATTTCAAACTCTACTGAACAACAACAAAGTTTAGTTCTTATTTGTTTTGCAGTCCCAGTAGACTGTCACACCAAAACAACCACGGTGCCTGATCCAATTAGACGTTGGGTATCCTCATTTATAAATTAGGTACTCAATGACTTGATATGAGTCACTTAGCTTAGCTCTCTCATTATTACATACATTAAGTGTTACAAGGATGTTGTAAATCATTTGTCATTGATTCTTGAAAAGCACTAATTCTTGGCTGAAATTGCTAGAGTGATACAGCACTGTACCTTTCATTGAATGAGGTTTGGGGTTTCCTTTTTAATATCCCACATGATATTTTTCAGAAAACTTAATACTGACAGGGAGGTGCAGATTTCTCCAGGCTGCAAATGCACAAAAAAATATTTAAAGTGAAATCTGGGCTTGGTGACAGTGATAACATTAATCTAGCTCTGCTTCTCAGCCTTTGCAACAATTTGAGTTCATCACAACCCATTGAACAAACTGCTCTCAAAACTGACATGCACTTTGATAGGTAACTTAAAATTCAAGACCTTTACAAGAACCAACTAAACAAAGTACCATCTGTGGCTTCAGTGGTGCAACTGACTGCAATTTCTGCCGGCTCTCAGATCCATGTGTGCATCCCAGGGAAATCAAGCCCCCCATGGCCATAGCAAAGAGTCCAGGACACCACAAGTGCTTACAGCACACATGCAGCCCACACGAGACAGGCACAGACACTGGCACCACCTGGGCTCCCTCCTGACAGGGCAGCTGAAATTCACAACCCTTTCTTCAGCAACTATGACAACCTATTCCTTTCTATGAAAATGACCTTGCCAGAAAGAAGGAGGGGTTGTGAAAACTTTACAGACACTAGTTTAGAGACTGTGTGGTTGTAAGGCAGATGCAGAGCAGGTGCTCAGTGTGGGCACATTATCAAAGTCTACTGAGGGGTCAAATAAGGAGCTGCTCCCAAAACTTAAAATTCAGAGACACAGTTCAGTCTGGTATAAACACAGTGTGATTTTATACACAAGTGTTTCCACTGAAGCTGTGATGTCAGACTATTAATGGTTTCAGTTTGAGATGCTGATGTCCTTAAGCCCTAAGCAGACCTACACACATGCTTTGAATCACATGTACAAGTTGAATTACTACGTCGCTGACTCAGTGCCAGGCCACAGAAAAACCATCATTTCTACGAAAAGGCCTAATGTCATCTCCAGAAGAGGGCAGTGCTGGCTTAAACTAGCTGGGCACAGACCCTCTCAAAAGGCGGTTTGCAGGGGGCAGTACATTTCTTAAGCAAAAACCCCCTGTCAGAGTCTTGCAAAGGTGTGTAAAAACCACCTCACCACAGAGAAACAGCCAGCAGAGCAGTCCCGAGGAAGAAACCAAATTGTGAAACGTTTATTAATAGCATTCATATTTTGTACTGTGATTTGGGCAGAAGCTGGGTCCCTTTCTCACAAATTTCTGTCTTTAGAAAGCCCTAGACAGGTTAGATGAATTGCTATTTCTAGGAAAAGGAAGGTGATTGATAGTGGGGTTTATCTCTCATTTGATCTTGTAGAGCTCAATCTGCCTGGGTTTTTAATCAGTGGCAGAAGGAAGGGCTTAATGCTCAGAGTGACCTAAATATTACTACCCCAGAGGGATTGCTCTTTTTACTTCCCACAGGGAAACTTGTGGGAAGGAAGTCTGAGTTCAGATCCTCCTCATACCTGGGTAACTCATGCATAAAACCAGGAAAGAAACTTCACACATATAGAACTGACATTATTTAGAGAACTGAAGGCCTGGGACTAAAAACTATAGAGGATTGTTCAATTTCAGGCTACAGAGAGAAAAATCCATTGTGGGAATTGTACAAAAGTAACCCCCATGCAAGGATCAACACTAGGCAAGATTTGCAGGCTGCTCTTAGAGGATCCTCTGACTTCCTGATAACCACCTCTCCACCTTAAGCAAAAGCAAAGGGATGGTGAGGAGCTGTGTGTGCTTTAGGAAGAGGCAGACAGAGGCAGGAGGTGTTTGACTACAGGCTGAGATGATGAGTTCCCACCTTGGATGGCCCAAAAAGTTGTTGGCCTCCTTGGCTCTGAGTGATTCCCAAATTACACATCATCCTGTGAGTAATGCAAGCTCAGAAAACACCTTTGGAGGACAGAATTATTCAAATCCCAGCCAGAGACAAAACTCATGGGAAATGGAAAGAAAAATAGGAGGCCACTGCCAAGGATTTAAACAGAGCTTCGTTATGTATCAGCAAGAAATGGGTGCCAGCAAAGTGGAGGGCAATCAGAAGATAGCTTTGTCTCTGACAAGCTCCATTCCTGACAGGCTTTGACTCTGATCATTTGACATTTTAAAGAGCTTTTAGTTATTTCAGGTACAGGAGGTTATGAAATGTAATTATAGGAGCTGGAAGAGGCCTGCACACCAGATAAAGGCTTGGCAGAGGTGCTTTAAAGAAAAAAATCAGGAAAACCAAAAGCTTTGTGCGCATTTTAATGCAAAGAACAGGAGCACATCTGAGGCATGTGCCTCAGATCTGAGCACAGGGAAACACCTTTCTGGAGTAGTTGGGAAAACACAAGAACTCCAACCAGAGTAAAGCTGACCTTAGGAAATGTGAACAATGGCTTCACACTGTGAAATAGCAAGATACTACCCAAAATAAAACTGGAAAACAAAGGCCACACAAAGCTCAATGTCAGGGCACTTCGGGGGGCCAGTGGCTCTCTGGGGTCAGAGTCTGTCCCACAGTCCCAGCCAGGAGCAAGGCAGCTGAGAGGAGACCAGGACAGCCCCATACTCCTTTCCAGGGAGGGGCCAAGGCTGGGCTGGGACGTGTGCCTGCAGGTGAGGGATCAGGAGCAGGATCAGGCCCTGTCACGGGAACCAGGGTCAGAAAAAGCAAGGCCTTGTAGCCCACTCAGGACCCCGAGACTCAGAAAAAACACAAAATTCAAGAAAATACAAGAAAACAAGAAGCTTCAACCCTTAGAGGTAACAAAATGCACAACCTCAGACAAGGACCAGAACTTGGCAGAGGCAGGGTGGGGAGGGAAATTATTACAAGAGATCATAAGCAAGCTAGTGGAAGTAGTGCTGTGTTTGGCGTGGACAAGAGGAAAACTACTGCTACCCACAAGTGCCCTGCACAAAATCCTGCTGAGTAACAGGAGACTAACAGTCCTGGGTTGGTATTACTACACTTTAAATTTTCGTCTTAGAGAATTAGGCAGGACTAGGAGAAAGGCAGCCCTCATCCAGTGTCACTGCTCATTTCTTACATCTGCGTTTTCAAGTTGAAAGTCAGTGCTGCTAGATAGACTTTGGCTTAGTACTCCTCTCCTGCTCATCTAAACAGAAGCAAAACTTATTAACACTTTGTAATCTACCGCTAAAAGGTTGAGCTCCAAGCCAACAGACAAAACCTGGATTTCTTTACCCACAGCTGCACTGCTGGCTGACTCCTAGGAGGTTTTGAGTTTTGCTCCTTATAAATATAAACCACTAGGTGTCTAAAAAGCATTTGTGTGTCTGAGATCATTGCCTTCAAAAAGTCTTACAATATCCAGAATTTCAGCACAAATCCCCAAAAGAGGTTCTAGGTATCCCCCCCACCTTCAAGTTAATAGTGTACAGAAGCAGCCCTGTGACTAGTGAGTGAATTGCATTTTACCTTGAAGGAAATGGGAACTTTCACTTCCACAGAGTATGGCTCAGTTTCACATACAGGAAAATTCAAGGAAAGGGAGAAAAAAGAAGAATCCCTAGAGGGAGAGAGTAAAAAGACTATCTTTAGTCTGTCAATGAGATCATAATAGCACTGCCCCATCCCACATTCCCCTGGCGATGTTTTTATAATTGTTTTTTAAAACAATGTTTTTTATAATTACATTTGCCTTTAAAAATCTTTTTCCTCCTTCATTTTTGTGGGGGAAAAAAATCCATATAATCAACAAAGGAACCATTTGACAGTACATGGGGGAAAAGTGAAATTATTCCATGTAAAAGTGCTTTGAAATACACAAAAGCAATGTAATAAAAGAATTGCAATCTCTTGGATAACCAGTAACATTAATAGGCACAGTCATGCAGACTGAAGTGTGATTTTTTTTTTTAATCCAGCACCATGCATCAGGCCGAGAGCCTAAATTATCTCCTTAATCCACATACAAAACAGTTTTCTTTTTCTCTTTACCTTATCATATTTCTTTTTTACTTAAAGGCTAAGATTTCCCGTTGTTCTTTACAGAGAAAAATACTGAGCTAACAATTGAAATCTCTGCACATGCAGCACAGCTGGTGTCTTATTTCTCTGATTTAACTCAGTCAATTCAGCACAATTTCTGTTAAAAAAATAACTGATCTGGGATTCTTTAATGAGAATATTATGGTAGTGGCATCATACTGTGAGGGTGAACTTCACCTGTGTGATTCTGAGGGCAGGACACTGCTACAGCCAAAAGCAGGCTTTTCTAAATTAGTTCTTGGAAAACATTACCTATGCTTCATCTAGACGTCTCATTTTCAAGAATTGGCGAGAGGCAGATAAATGGAATTACAAATGAACCAGTCTAAACCCATTGCTTCTGTAACTAACACCATAAGAACAGAACCAGTGATAATGCAGTAGCGACAAGCAAGCAGGCTTTATCATTTCAAATTGGTGGTTGACTGACAGAAAAATGATGTTGCTGGATAATTCACAAGGGCATGATTACTGCAAGACTTTCAGTAGATTTATCGTGTGACAGACCCTGACAGGAAAAGCAGTGTGTAGAAAGGGGTATATCAAATACAGCAGAGAAACTCAACACAGCATTAGCCAGGATCACTCTCCTTGATTTCATTTTAGCAACAGTTGGACATAAAAATCCCAGTCAGAGCACACAGCTTTGTGTAGCAATCAGTCAGCTATTAGGTGTTACTCTGTGATGATATGACTCACTTATGTAATGACAATTAAGTTGCTGTGCTAAATGGCTGCTGCTGATTAAATGCCTCAGTGCAGGTGCTATTCAGATTTACATCCATCATGTGGAGCATGTCTTAATGCTGATGGTATTTACAAATTAGCTGCTGCAGGGAACGGAAAGGCAGCAGAACCTCTGTGGTCAATACCAGAGATGCTTTGCTCACAGAGGACACACTCTGATCAGGTGATCCTTTTAAAGCATCTCCTTTCACTGAGGGGGAGAAATCCCAATACCAGTGAAAATTAAAGAGGGCCAAGCAATCTCTGGTTACTTCTTTCATCTTTTGCTGCACCAGTTCTATCAGCACCCAAAATGACAAGGAATATAGCAATTGAAGTCATAAGGAAAAGAGGCACCTAAGGGAACCTCAGAGCTGCAGAAAAGGGTGTCCACTAAACTTTGCTATGGACTTGCCTTCTCCTCAGTGAATTCACCTTCCCACAGCCCCTTAAGGAATGCATCTGACATGTAGTTAGTGTTGAAAAGTGCCAGCATAGCTTGTGTGTCAGGCAGAGTCAGTGCTTTTGCCTGCTAGACAGAAATCAGATCTTTGTACTGGGGGACCCCTAGAGACAGTGGGTGTAAGTGCTGCAGAGCAGAAGAGAGAGACAGAACACAGAGAACACAGAAGGCTCTGATTTAAGCCTCCTCTATAATTTGGTAGTAAAATCTGTCACCGCTCTTGCTGTATTTAAAATTGGGCTCTCTCAATCACTTATAAAACTTAAATTAATACAAGCTCTCATTCAAGAAGTTCCTACGGCTGGCAGCAGGGAAGATTTTGCAAGGAGCAAAAAAATTTCTCTCAGCTTGCCCTGCACTTTACAGTCTTTTCCTAGGAGTCTGGCACTGGCTGCTGCCAGAACTAAGGACACTGACCCACAGGACCTTTCTTTAGGTCCTCCTGACATTCCAGCAAAGCAGTGGATGTCTGCCCTGCCCTCTCAGCAGCACTATCTGTGGAGCCATGCTCCTTCTGAGAAGGGACACTTTGCATTTCACCCTGCTTGCAGGAAGCTTCAGGAAGCTGGGACAGGAACTGTGACAACACTGTATACCCTGCCTGGCAGACTGGGTCTTTTTAATAACGTTTCCTTTCATCCCGGCTTTGCTGCTGCTACAGTGTGCCAGTAGGAGAAAATCAGGTTAAAAGCCAATGTAGATGGCACAAAGGAAAACCTGTCAAAAGTCAAGCTTCCCCTTATAGTCAGATGCTCAATAAACATGTCAATAGTGCAGCAACTCACCTCACAGCACCAGCTGAGGATCACCAGTACAAAAAGGCAGAGAATCACACTCATACCTCTGCAATAAGTTTCTTCCACCACTGGCTCATGATTGGTAAAAAACATTAAATGTCAAGATGTCAGAAGAAAATACTTGCTCTGATAGTGACGATGAGAGAGGATCTTAAATTCTACACAGAATTGCTAGCAACATGCTGAGGTAACAGTTATGCTCAATACATCAGCATCAAACATCATAGCTTGCCCAAGGGTGAAAACTGCTGGAGCAGAAAACACATCACAGGGTTTCTTGAGGATATCTGCAATGCCACAGTCGGTATTCCTGGGCTGACAAGAACAATATAGGTTGGTAGGCTACCCCATTCTTGTCAATGAGAAAAAAGCTTAAGAACAGCATGAGCTACATAGATAGATGTATGTCCCCAGCCAAGAGGCAACTGCAAGAAAACTCCTCGGACAGCTGGCTCAAAAATGTGAAAAAACTGACCTTCAGAGAAAACATTCCAGTTATCATTTAGTACATTTTCCTCCATCCTGAGCAAGAGTCATCTGTATTTTCTCAAGTAATTGTATTCATTCTATGTTTATAGTCATATTCTTCTTGTTAATTCCGTCTCCTAGCTCATTTTAAATGATTTCTAGTGGGTGAGAAGAGCAAATGTAAACAGGTAAGCATTTTCAGAGTCTAAATAGCTGCTTCACTTGCAATTCTCAGCAAGAGCTTATGCAGAATAAAAGGTCTGCATCAGTCAACCCTAATATCTAACCTTAATCTTGATATATTATTGAGCTTGTTCTTGTCTATTGCTGTGACAGAAATTGCTCATCTATGAGGAAGAAAATGAGCAGAGCCCTGTTATATCATTTACATGGTGTCAAAAAGATGCACAAAGCTTTCCACACAAATAGATTAAAAAAAAAAAAAAAAAAAAAAAGAAAAAGTCCCAGCCTTTGAGATTTTTAATCTAACCTTAAGGAGTCACTACCAGTGGTTCCAATACCACATAGGCAACAGCATCATGTGTACAGACTGGTGGTACATGTGTGTAGAGAGTTATTTTAGGGGTCTATTTTACTGACTCTATCATACGGGACTAATATTTTCAAACTACCATTCCCACAAGGACATTTTCAGATATCAGCCAACAAATTGCACCTGATAACACACATAAATATTGGAAGTTCTTTATAAACAGTGTCTTTGTGCTTGGCACATTTACAAAATATTTAATAGCTTTTAGTTTAATTCTTTTCAGTTGAAAAAATATTAAGCTATTTTTGTTGGCCTGTTGTGTTACCTATTTTCACAGTTAACCATCAGTACCAATAATGACACTGGGGTTATATTTTCTAAACATGCTCATTGACTTCAGCATGAAAAGATAGAATAATTTCCTGAATTTACAAGGATTAACCTGTGGCACTTAAGCAGTCTCAGTGCCAATGGCTTTATGTGATCAGGAGCAGGATATGAGGCTGGGCAATTCTAAGGGAAGTATAGCACAAGTTAATAAACCAGTGATATACACGAGAGCCTCCAGAAGGAATCTACCAAAAAGCTCGGACAAAGTGGAAGCACTGTGTTACAAGAGGACACCAAGATTACCTTGTTCCGCCTGGAAAAGAAGAAAGGGGCAGAAAGGTTGCCAGAGCTGGTTTTTTTTATGAACACATGAAACATTGTGAGCATGAGACAGGGAAAAGAACCTTTCAAGCCAAAGAACCAGAGAATAAAGACAAGTAATGAATACACTTAGCCTGCAAATTATGCCTGGCAAAGCAATTTTATTCATGAACAGCCTTCTAATGGAGGACAGAAGAAAGAGAGCAGGAAGTTCTAACTACTTTTTAATTGAGATTGATTAATCTGTGGAAGAGAATGTATGATCTATTTGCACCTCAAAAGCAGGGCTCGATGATCTGGGGCAGGAGGGAGTTGCTTGCACAGTTTAAGCCACAGGGATTGGGATGGGATTTCAGCACTGTGTTATGCACAGAGCTGTCAAGCAAAAAAACGTGTGATGTGGCAGCAAAGGCTCGTGATCCACTACATGCTGGGCTGTGAATGAGGGGTTAACTCCAGCTCTGCTCTCCCTTCTGCTTGGATCCTGTTCAGAAGAGTTAGTGGATGGCCAAAAGGTAGAAAACTGCTGCTCGGAAGGTCAAGCTCCAGAAGCAGGCTCATGGTACTGGGCTGACCCTTATGCCAAGGGATTTTCTACTGTGATTTCTATTTCTTGTCCCACACCTTGCTGACAGGCTCTATGGTTTTCTGTTAAATCACTCCCCCTCATGCCATTGTGAATGAATTCAGGAATCAGGAGTACTTCTCAGAAACTGAAACTCAGCAGTTTCTCTCTTCAATTAAAACTTACCAGAGAGAGGAGAGGGCTGTGTAGACAAGTGTCTATAGGAAAGATGTGGAACAACATGGGCTCATTCTCTGCAACTCAAACAGCTGTGAACATCACACTTAGAAAAGTTGTTGTCCTCTTCTCATAGAAAGATAAAAGACCAAATTTGTGCTGTTGCTTTTTAAAGTTGCTTGCCACAGTGTTCAAGTGGGGGGCCAAAGAGGTTCCACAAAAGATGGAGAAGTGTGTCTCTATTTATAAATATTCAATGTACAAAGATTGTTTTACCCAGGGCAAAGCAACACTAAACTGCTGAGTTTACTGGGGTGAAGTCAATCTCTTCTCATCAATGAAGGCTGAACAGATGCAAAAGGTTACTTCTAGTTTCCACACTTAGAGAGTGATCTGTTACACTTCCACAATCACTATTACTGTTCAAAGGTGAAACCTGTGGGTTATACCTGTTGTGACCCTTACCTGTTGTATATTGCATCTCAAATCCAGAACAACAGCTGTCTATATGTCTGACTTCACAAAATTCTCCATAGAAGTTGTTGCCACTTTCTCTACCTCTTTGGGATGTGGATCACATATTAACAGAGATTAGCATCTCATTACCTGACTGATACTGTCCCTAGAGGTATCCCAGTCAGATATTGCTGTGGCACCCTTGTCTTTGTATGAGCAGAGTACTTGAGATGTCATGTGTGACTTTCACAAAATAAGCTTGCCTCACAACACTTGACAAGAGATTTTTACACGGAGCCACAGGGTCATGACCTGTAGTGTTATTTCACTCTGAATCACCACTGCACACCTGCTTGGGTTTCCTCCAAAACAATCCGCTCTAGCCCATTAATCAGTTACAGAACTCTGCCCTCTGCAGGGATGGTCAGTTCCAGACACACATGGGAATTTTACCCAAGATGTTAGTGGGCAGTCCTGCTGAGAATGGGTGAACATCAATGTAGGCTCCCAGTCAGCACCCTCAGCCATTAAAATTGATGGGAAACAGGAGGCTGTAATGAAATTTTAGAGTGAAAAAAATCAGACTCTTTGGTATAGTGTAGTACCTGCTCCACTACAATAGAGACCAGATTCAGAGCAGCACAGAGGGTGACTACAACTCAAACACTCTGCTAGGGGATGGTTGCACCAGGACTTTTGAGGTAACACAAAGGGACACAGGACCCTTGGGGCTTGTGGAACTTGGAGTAAACACACACAAGTCGCAAGACAGCCCAATTCAGTAGAAGATTCATAATTCTCCAAAGAGAGGGGGTCAAATTGTAGTTAGGGTAAGGTACTGAAGAAAATTCAGGAATCAGTATTTGTTGGCTCAGGATAACTACTAATAAATGAAACAGAAGTCTACCTACACTTCCTCTCTACACAAAGCTGTGAAGAATGAGAAGGGCTTGTGTCTGAAGGAGAAAGGACAATAAGAAGACAACAGCACCCTCCACTGGGGCAGGATGCTTAGCACATCTGCAGATGTAAGTACAGGTTTCCAGCATGTGAACTGGGAGAGAAGCAAGGAAGACACTCTCCACCTCTTTTGAGCAGTCACATGTTCTTTGGGCTTGGCCTTCAAAGGCACCATTCTCCCTTATGGAGGAGGCTGGGATGTGGTTAGCACTTCCCACAAAGGATGGCAACTGGGACAGACTTCCTTAATCTCTTCTCCAGTTCTTCATATACTTCAGGGGAAAAGGTTTAGTCAAGCTGCTCCTGTTTTAACATTACAACAGACAGTTTCAAACAGAAGTAATTTCTGCTCAACAAATATCTGTCACTTCAGTCATTGCTGGGTATCTTCCTGCTAGATAGTCACAACAAGAAGGAATGAAACAGGCTTTTTTCCCTTTTCTTAGCTTCCTTACAAAATTGTATACCCCACTGCAGTTGTAGTTCCTTCTGTGGGGCTGGGGATGTGAGGAAGGAACAGCTGCCCAACAGAAAGAAAAGTCTTCAAAGGCCCACTTGGTAAAAACCAGGCATTTCTCTAGACTCAAAAGAGTGTGAACAGCCTTTTTAACAGGTTGAACACACAGATATATAGAAAGAGTCATGAAGAAAAGTGTCATATCCCTAAAGTACTCTGGCAAAGCCTTGAGAGGAGTTACTTGGCTGCAGGCAAGATGCCAGTGAAAGTGGTCTCCTGACATGAAACAAATTCAGATGAGTGAGGAAAGCTATAAGGTCACATGAAAACCACAGTGAAAGCATCCAGAGCTGGCTCTGGTGGAGGTAGAACTCGGTGAAAGCCCTGCAGGAAACACAGTGTGTTGCTAACTGTGTTACTGTGAGAACAGAAAGCAAATCGTGATTTTGAATATCCTTCCAAGCAAACCCAAGGCATTCTCAACCCACCAACCGACCACAAGAATGGAAATCTTATTTTTTTTAATGATGTGCCTTAGACACCTCTGAATTTCCCTGATGGGAGAGAGATCCTCCTTTCAAAACAAATTACAGCACATTTCACTTGTATGAAAACAACAGTGTCAGCAAGACTCTGGCTGTGTTTTTAGACTTCCCATATTCAGCGTATGAAACCATGTAAGAAAACAATAATAGCTGTATTTTCTTAAATACTTTTAGGCAGACCATTGTTTTGGGGACAGTTAGAAGAACATCATGATTCAGTACTGGTAGTGTCATGGCACATAAATAAAATTCTCACCGAGAGCATAACAATCACTTTGTTTTGATGTGCACAGCTGAGCAAGAAGTCATCACCAAAATAAACTTGATTCAAACACACCAGAAATGTTTTTGTTTCTTTTCTTTTTGCTCTCTGCACTGAATGCTATGGCATGCAATCTGCACAGACTAGAGATTATTATAACTATAAATATTCATTTTCAAAATATCTGTTGAATTATCTTTTTAGCCTTTTTTAACTCTGCATAAATATTTTTCATTGCACACTATTTTGTTTACAGCCATGTGACAAAAAACAGAGAAGTAGATGAGCACAACTCTAACTCGTTATGGGAAAGAATGTGAGATTTAATTTGCATGTTTGAATATAAGCTCTGCTTGGAAAGACAAAATATGTATGAAATATCTTATCATAGAGGCCAAGGTATTTTTAAGGTGCAAAGTCAAGCATATATAATTAACAGGGAGCAACAGGGCATTTGAATAGAAACCCCCTGGTGAGCAAATGGGACCCTAGAGGCTTGCAAAGCCTCACCTTCCATTCCTTCTCCCAGGAACTGCATAATCATTACTAAAGTAATGATAATTGACAGTTCATGGGCACACCTTAATTTTGTTTATATTTTAAAGCCTCCTCACACGGGAGGGAAAACATTCCCTGTCAGGCAGTGCTTCCTCATGATTGTTTTTTTAGTCTCATTAAGGAAATATTTTAAAGCACCACTTTTGCTGTAAACTTCCTCCCATTGCTTACTCCCTTTCCCTACTTTCACATGCTAGCAGTGATGCAAAGTCTTCAGAAATTTTCTATACAGACATTAACTATCCTGGTTTCCCTAGAGGTATGAGGGAAATTCCCTCTCACACACTGTGGTACAATCTCAGGATAAGCAGTGGTGGTATTGACAGAGGAGTCAGACTTGCCACAAAATTGCTCAGGGAAGGACATGGTCACCACAGTGCAAAAGGATACTGAGAGTATTCAGGTGGTATTCCAAGACTGTTTTTTTTTCATTACCAAAGAAGATAGACATGAAAAGCTGGTATCTGCTATTCTCAATAAAATGCTATGGAAGACAAAGCTCCTGTAGTTTTCACTTCTAGGCAAACTTCTAGAAGCTTACCCCACAGGTAAAGCACAAGATGCTGAGGTCATTTTCCTATCACAGAGTTACAGAGGCCTTCTTTCAGCTAGGGTTTTACAGCTTAGGTACCCTGTGTTTGGAATCCACTGGGAAAAATCCCACCTTTTTGGCTACAAAACTAAGACAAAAGTTTGCACCCCCAGTATGCAGACAGTCTACTTGCATTGTGACCTCAAACAAAGCAGAGTAACAAACAGAGCAGAGGCAATAATTTGTGGTCAATCACACTGAACAAATGTCATAATGTCACCAGGTTAAATAAAGGTCTAATTTAATATGGTATGACCCATGCCCACACACAAGCCCACTCATGGTTTTGTACTGTGCTTTTGGGCCAGTTCTCTGCCCAAAAGCTGCCAGTTCTGATGCACATTGGTACACCTCTCTGTGGTTCCCCACAGCAGAGGCCAATGGCTTAACCACATCAGAAATACTCTTGAATTCCCTTCACCCCACTTTGCACAAAGTAAATTCATCCTCATCACAATTGGCTCTGGTGGCATTTTAAATTTCTTTTCTAGACTGCAGAAAGCTCCTTCTTTTTATTTTTAAATGATAGTTAAATTCTTATGCAACCAGACTCCAAGACCAAACTTTAAAGAACAATGCTGCTGACCTAAAGGTATAATATGAACCACTGGAGACAGCAAATCCATCACCACTGAATCAAGGCTTAGCTAACTTCAGATTATCTTCCCACAAGTGATTTCTTTATTGTTCTCATGAAAGTGGCTTCTAAATTAATGAGAAATACCCTGGGTGTTTGTCCTATTGAGCTCTTTCTCTTGCTGCCTGAAAAAAAAAATAAAAATTAATCATTGTTTAATTCATTATTTAGTCAGATCCCTTTTGCAAACAAATATCTTCATGCAAGCAGCTCTCACCACTAGACTTAAACAAAATCAGCAGTCCTATCTCATTTGATTTACAGGAGATTACAGGCTAAATACCACTTTAATATTACATACTAAACAAACACAAAAAGAATAGTTCACCCAGAGGAAAAGAGCAAGTTGGGAAGATCTGGGGTTATTTGCCTTCTACTGTCATCAAGGAGGACACCTGGGACTTGGAACGGCAGGCCTGTCAGCACCACAGGACATAGCTCTTGTTAAAAGGGAACACTATTTTTAAAATATAACACAGATGTCTTAGCAGAATTCTAAACAGATGTATGATAACACACAATCCACACATAAATAGAAATGGCCAAAGGCAAAACCACACAATTGGGCCAAAAAGTGAGGCTCTTCTCTTAAGTTTTGTTTCTTTTTGTAGATAAATATTGACTAATGTAATGCAAGACTATTGCAACCATATCCCCACTACAGGTGAGCGCCTGAGAATGATATATCAACTTTTCTCATTGTTACATTTCTTGGCTCAGGTGCACCTTGAGAAAAGTCCTTCCCAAGTGTACTTAGCAGCTGTTCTGAAGCCACCAAATTGATGAGTAACAGCAGTGCCAAGTCTGGACTATGAACAAAGAGGATATGACAAGAGATTTCTGTTATTGCAGAGGTACTTAGGTGACAAGCCTTGTGGAACAAGTACATCTGAGGGACATTTGGGACAGGCAAAGCAATTCAACCAAGCAGTGAACCTGGATGACAATAATTCATGTTAAAACCTGTCAGCATCCAAAGGTATGATACTGTCTGAGAAGTGAAGCTATCAGCCTCAATCTTTTGTTCCTCCTGTTTAAAACCCTGATCTCTGCTTCACTACTGAAAGGCAGCAGAGCAGCCCCTGGAAGGACAGAGCACACAGTGCACACAAACCACTTACCCCCTCCCTCATTGCAATTTTCAGTGCTCTTGTTACTGCTTTCTCTCCCTAATCTCACATAGAAGAGCAAGTTTCTTCTCCCTAACACTTGCCCTAGACTAAGCAAGAGTGTCTGCAGAAGAGATTCCCCAGCACAAGGGGCAGAGTAGAAACTGCCCCATCCCAGGCAAACACTTCTTTTAAGATCTCTCTTTTGGGGGGGTGTGGGAGGGTGGTTTTCTGACTCTTCACATCTCTTCTCTTCGCTCACCTGTGACTCCAGATTCCTCCTGTATGAAACAATCAGCTCTGCAGTATGGAGGCTTTCTGACCAGGCTCCACCTCAGCATGAATTTGTCAGAAGTTTATAATTCTCCTATAAAATGTCCCAGGATTTTCCACATTACTCCTCTCTGCATGGAGAAAGGAATACAACACCAGTCCTTATTTACTCTTCCTACCAATGATGTGCAAGTCCAGGATGCCTCCAGATCTGAGGATGAAAACCTGGATTTTGAGACTCTTTCCCCACTTCAGCAGTCTGCTTATGCCATCCCAAGGCTGTGCCTCCATGCTGCTCTCAGTCACTGAATGCTTCTCTGCTTTCTCTGAGCTCAAGGCTGGGCAGCCAGGGCTGCACTTTTCATCAAGGTCAGAGGAAGCACTGACCATGCTGGACAGTGAACACCTACAGTGGGTGGACAAACCTGGAAGTTTTCCTACAGTTCCAAAAAGCCAGGTAATGCAATTCATAAAAAGCCAGGAGGTCCAGAGACAAAGCTGTGTTGAACCAGACACATTGCCTCTGACTTTCCTGTTCCCAGATTTAGGTAGCACACCATTGTTACTCCCATTTTTCCACACAGAAGTCCATATTCACAACATCTCAAAGGAAAAAACTTAGCCCTACCAGTCAACTTCAGGAAATCAAGACATGGTTTGCTCCCCATCTTCTAAGGCTCTTCACCTCTCTTCCCTACCTCTGCCCCTCATTTACTCACCATGAGCATCAGCTGCTTGGTGCAACTCATAGAGGAAACCTCAGCAGCATCTCTCACCTGAAGGAGGTCTGAAGAGCAGGGTGAGGAGAGGAAGAGGAATCAGGTTACCAAAAAAACTCTCTTTTGTTTTCCAAACTGTAGTATGGGAAAAGAAATCAATATTGAGTTTCAGTTGAAAATAAAAAGGTTTTATTTGAAACATTCTCTCTGACTGGGGAAGGCTTATTTTCTACAACTAATAAGTTCTACATCTTTCTATACTTTTAAGGGAATATGTAACTAATAAGGTTTTTTAAGTAAACTTTGTAAAAGACATTCTAATATCAGCAAATTGTAATTTCAAAGCTAGCTGTTGACTTGAGCATGTATCCAAGATTATTTCTGTTTCTCAACATAATAGTGTTAGGTTAGTGCATTAAGATAAAATGTGCTGGTTTGTTACTGAAAGGGTATTTCCCCCTAGAAATGTGTATTTCTTTTATCTTTATAGAGCTATATTAAGAGAGAGAAAAAAATGGGCAAACATCTTCAGCTTTATCTGCAGCCCAATTAACTAATTTTATTTGTATGCATTAATTTTGTTGTTTCAAATGTTATTTGTTATTTAATAAATATATATAAATGTAGAATCCATGTGCTAGCTTAATTATACATAACGTCTTTCCCAACCTGGAAAAAAAAAATCTGGAGTGCCCAGGAGAGAGGGAAGGAAAGGAAGGACAGGGAGAGGGCGATGGCAATAGCTTTTCTGGGAAAATGGAGTGGCAAAAACACCTCAGGAGGTTGGACAGAAGAAGAGGAACAATGGAGAAATGGGACTGACTGCATGGAAGGTCATACTGCTGTTGATACTTTTAAAGGCTGGAAGAAGTGAGGGAAAAAAGGAAAAAGTAAACACAACTGCTTCCCAGTGATACCACCATGGAGTGTCCCCTTGCTCAAAAAGGATGGCAGTAGCAATCCCAGCACTGAGACAAGTCATCCAAAGAGGTTGTAGAGTCTCAGTCCTTGGAGACAGTCAAAATATCTCCAAAATATTTTGAAAAGATCTTGCATAGGGGCCATATCTCAGGTGGGGCATAGATGGCCTTGCTCCAGCAACACTTCGCCTTCATCTCCAAGAGAACTGGGCACAGAGGAGCTTCCCTGTGCCTGCATTTCTCCTGGAAGGAAGCCCAGAGGAATTGCAACGTGCATATTCAATCTCCAGCCTGGGCCAGCAGACGAGAAGGTAAAATCCACTGACAAGTGTCGTCATGGCTGGTGATCCCGCTTCACTTATGTTTCCTGGATGCTGCACCAGCACCGAAAGAGCTGCAAACACAGGTGCTTCATGTCAGCCACGCTTAAGCCACCTGACAAACTACCTCCTTCTCCTGAGGGACAGGCCCCCATGGCTAGCACACCCAATCTTCTAGTCAATATTTCATCATTACTTTTAAAATATACCTTCCAGTTCAGAATAATAAATGGAACAGGCTTTCAAAAGAGAAGTTGCTGCAGGAAAGAATTGCTCATATATTATTGTATCATATATTATTGCATCATATATTATTGCATACATGTATTTGAGCCCCTCTAAGGCAGAAATAATACTACAGGCAGTACAGAAAAATCTTTGAATGTATTTGTACTTTCATGTACTATAAGTCTTTGTTTAAAAAGTGAAGTGTTTTTTGAAGAAAATTTACCTGGGAGATTAAGACCTGGAAAAAAAAAAAAAAAAAAAAGAGCCATTTATGCTTTTATGCTTTAGTATGTGGGGTTTAATTTAATTTTTAAACCATACCAAATTGAATTATACATACTTTTATTTTTTTAATATTAACACAGTCTCAAATGTAATAAAAACATTCAAGAGAGTATGACATTGTAAAAGGAAGACTTTTTCAGTGCAGAAAAGTAAAAAACACAGGAAGGTAGTACCCACCCCATGAAAGGCTAAAGGCTTGTCACTTGAGGAATTTTTATTGTTTATACACACATGTATTGCTTTGGCCAGTGCAGTACACCTAAAGGGTATTCTTTACTTCCTCTCTCTGTGCTCAAGGTCTAATAATACAAATAGGATTAGAGATAAATGCCATTTTTATGCTTGTTTTTCACCCCTAGCAAGTCTATAACGTGATCTCTAGATAAATTTTCAGGGCTAAAATTAATTCACACACTGTAGTAAGTCTAGATGGTCTGCAGAAGTAGTTACATCAAAATGTCATCTAATTTCAGAAAATAAATTCCAGACCTATCCATACCCCATACCAATAGCCTGCATCCCATCTTTTTCCCTTAAAGGGGAAATCTCAGAATTCAGCTGTTAAATATGCTTAGGCTGGAGTGGGCCTGAAAGGCAGCTTTAGACCACACATCACTATTTCTAGAGGATGCCTTGAGCGGAGGGAGAGAGGGGGACACACACCTTGCCTGCGAAGGATGGGTCACCCTGGCTCTTTGTACTTTGCTCCTTGCATTTACACAGGACTCTCCACACGGATGGGAATAAATTGGTGCTTTTTAACACTGGAATGACATCTGCTGCAGTCTCACAGGGCACCAACAAGCAGACCTGACACCAGCGTTTCATTACTGCCATCAGAATTACAGTGAGTGACAGCCAGAAAATTGTTAAGTATTTCAGCAGGATTGGGGCAGAGCTCTGATTAATATTTAAGCACCCACGTTTGCAGAAGCAACATTCTTATTTGCTTTAAAAATACTTCTCATTACAGTGTAATCCAGCATTCATAAGGCAAAATATAGCCATGTGGCTTTTATGAATAATCCTATCCTTTGTTTTCTTGAGACAAGTTTCATAACCATATGGCAGTATCTCAGTAATTCACACTGTAATTGAACTGGAACTGCTGGATTAAGACAATCTTCCATCATCAATGACTACCTGCAGAGCCAATTTACTTCGGAACCTTCCTCACAAATGGAATACTGTGGAAATTGACAATTTTCTGATTGCTGCTATTGGCTGCAGGTACTGGAATGGCAGGAGACTGAGCTGCGACTGTGAGTTTCTTCTGTTTCTGGCTCTTACTGCCATAAAACACCTCAACCATGAAGAAAAAAAATAGCTCTCATAATCTTGAGTTAGATCTCTGTCTGCAACAACAACAACAGCAAAAGTCTTAGGTGAAGGTATGGAAAGATATTGAAGTAAAGCTATTTTCGTAGTTTAGGTGGGAGTTCCTGGATTTCAAATAAACCAAACTCCTCTCAAAATAGTAAATGGTCTGAACCCACATGTGGAAAATACTAGACCTGAAGTAAAGTTCTGGAAAAAAATACAGGAGATGAGACTGGAGCACCCCTTAAAATGAGCAGGGCTCTTCCTCAATGGTACCTGTGCAGTAAATCTCTTACACGGTCGACTGTTTGAAACCCTGGGAGCCTTTGCTGGTGAGCCACAGGAATTACAGGAACTGACCTTCAAGAAGAATCACAATGACAAATTTTCACCATCAGTGCCAAGATGGTTGCATTTCTATCACCATCCAAAACATAGAAAGCAATGAAAATTCAATTTGGTATTGAGATTAGCTATGTTAGGGATAAAATGCTGGAAATTAAAATGCAGTGAAATCTATTGGACATACCGGTGCCAAGCCAGGTCAGTGTCAGATGAGAACTGTGCTCATCTAAGAACAAAATTTTATGTGTGTTGCAAGCTCAAATCTTTATTTTGTCATTGGAAATGGATTTAGGGTTCAGTGACCAAAGTAAACTGGAATGGGGTTAACACATGAAATTCCAACAGCTTCTTATGAGCAAGAACTTTCAATTTCTGATGTGGGTCTGCAAGGACTATACATTAATTATCAAAAATGAATGGAATCACATATGCGTGTTCTGAAGAACGACTGTGCAGATGATATGTGGGAACAGACTTGGTGTAAAACCCCACATCTTCTTGTGCATCAGTAGGAGGGTGTTCATTTACATCAGCTGAATTTCAGACTGAGTGTTCAGAGTAATTTTTCAGAAGGGCTTGAAATATGAGCCTTCTTAATAAAAGGCTGGATTTACTTATGATAGTTTATATCTGCTTTACCTTCTTGCTACTAGTAAATCTGTCAAATGAGTGTTCAAGGTACTCTCTAAATTCACTGCTCCAGGAACCTAACGATGATTTCATGTATCTTAAAGCACCGTGCATTACTACTAAAGTGGTAGATGAAGCTATAAACAAAATTCAAATCATTTTGAAAATACCATTATTTATCTTAAAGCTGTCACTAGCACAGGAGAGATTGTTTCTACTCAACCACACATAGCATCATGCTAAGTTTTAATAATAAAAGAGTTAAATGGCTACCAGTGAGCATAAACCAGAATACTGTGGATCAGTTCTTAACAGAAATAGAAAGCAGAGTGAGTTTTGTACTTGGAAATATTCCATGAATGAGTCCAACATAGTAATTTCATTTGATAAAGGAGATGTCAGTCTGTAATTCATAAGGCACTTCAGTTCTGTGAGCATTAAAAACTGAGCCAGTTTAAAAGATTGCATATATTAAGGTCCTGGTCCCTTAGTCAGGCAAAATAAAATATTTTGCCTATATCAAAGAAATCCTTGCCGTAAGGCTTCAAGACTGTATTGTAAGGGAGAAATATTGCCCTCTCTTCAGGCAGTAAAAGCCTGTTTCAGTGAGCCAGTATGCTTCTGAAGTATGAACATGACAGGATTTCTGAGCAAGGAGCAAGCAAAGCCATTTTGGAGACACATCTGCACACTGACAGGAGTCTGAGAGGGGGAGTGTTCCCAGTCACAATGCACTTTAAAGAAACCATCCCTTTAACTGCAAGACTGCTTTGCCTAAGTACCCCTTTCAAACCTTGTTTTGAAAGGTTTGTTCACATATCACTAACAGCATTGGTTGCTGCTTTCATCGACCCTTGAAATGTAATCACTCAAAACTATAATGGAGGAGAATGGATTTGCCTGAGGGGAGATGATTTGCACACCAGGGCCACCTGTCAACACCCCAAAGCAGCATGAGCTTAATCCCTTCAGAAGAAGCTGTGATGTGGCCTCTTGGAAAACCATTGAGTGGCCAAAGGATGTAACTACCAAATCTAGACAGAGCATGTGAGCACAAATGCTTTTGCCTTCATCCACAGAGAAGTTAGGAGGCAGTCACTCAAAGCAAACCAAAGGTACTGATCTACCTGACTCCTTTCCAATGACATAAGATTGCACAAAAAGTGTTTACAGGCTATGTTTGGTTGTGTATAATTGTGAAACCGTCTTTAAGGAACCTACAAAATATTACGTACAAGTTCTTCCAGCTTCCTAGAAAAAGCTAGGTCTTCCTTATCGCAGAGAGGTTTCACATCACAGAAAATGCTTCTTGCTCCACTCCCTGTGCCACCTAACTGAGCTGGTAGGAAGCCAATGCAGGGTGCTACTGAACTGAGAGATACCTTCTTCACGTTCAGTTCAGAAAACAATACAGTGAGAGGGATCATTGCATTGAAAAATAAATTTCTGATGCCCCCAGAGATAGACATGTATCCAAACCTTGCTTTAAACTCTGTACTGAAGGAAGCTGAGCAGCAGATAATCAAAATACCAATCCACATTAATACAACAGGGAGGTAAAAGGCAGTGTGCTTACCCAGGACTTCCTGGTCTGACTTCCATGCAGTATCCCAGCCTATCTGAGCAAGAGTCTAGAACTTCCAAGTCTGGGACTGGAGGACAAAATACACCACTTGCCTGAAAAAAAAATATGAGTTGCTTAGGTATTGTGGAATACAGGGAGGTTATCTGCAGTAACATTAGTACTTCTGATGTCTGCGCATTTTAAACCACACCAGTTGAAAAATAACTTAATTGCACAGTCATTTACTGCCAAACTGTCCTGCAAAGCTGAGGAGGCACAGCCAAGCCCTTCCTATTGTAAGATGACCTGAAATACAGAGGACAGTTTATTTCTGTAATTGACCTGAGGAATAACTGTAACACAACAAACATTCCTATGATTAATGGTATTTCGGATAACAGCATACACTGAAAACAGAATATATTGAGAAATATGAGAAACTCTATGTGATTTGTTCCTGTGTTTCTTCATTCAAATGTTAGAGGCAGTTTTAGACAGTTAAGATGACAATGAGGAATGAGACTGCAAAATACCAGCCTCAAGTATGTCGCAGTCTTAGCGGAGAATGCAAAATCTGGGCGTGAAGGAAAAAAAGCTCCAGTCTTAGCTAAAATACAACTACTTTATTTCCATCACAAATTTTGAAAACTCTAAAGGATTTCCCCCCTCTGCTCCCTAGAGTGGCCTACTCCAGGTAATTGTTCAGACTGAAATTAAGCTCTAGTAGGGAAAACCCTACAAGATATTAAAAGCTCCTGACATCATGGTATTGTTTTTAAAACTTTTCCTCCATCACTTAGCTATGACATATCAAGACTACTGTGCTCTGGTTTTCTCCACAACTTTTCAGTAAATCACTCCTGTTCCACAATAGGTACTTAGCAGGATAAAAACTGACTCAATCTCTTACACAAACCCTTTATTTTTAGGGATTTTCCAAAGCCATCAATTGCAGTGTTTTATTTATCACTGAAACTGGATATGTTTCTATCCCCAAAAGGTTTAAATGAAAGGGATAATAAATAAGAATAATTCTCCTGATTTTATATAAAAGTCATGACTTAAAAGGATCACAACACGATTTGTTGTTTAGTAGGTATTACAGATTTGAACAGTGGAAATCTTTCCTTGGGGCTTAAATTGGCTCCATATCAAGACACACACACAGAGTCTCTCCTCCCCAATACCTCAGAAATCTTTCAGGTTAAATGCAGAAGCTCTATTACTCCAGTTGCTGTAGCTTCCCAGCTTAAAGGAGGGAGATGGAAGTGGCACCGTTCAAGCAGTACAGTGCCATAAATCACAGATGCCAACTCTCTGGGAAAAGGGCACACAGAAATTGATAAAATACATATATCCAAAAAAAAAGGGCACATAGAAATTGATAAAATACATATATCCAAAACCAAACTGTTTTGAAAGAGCTGCTGTCAGGCTGCAAAACCAAGCAGACAAAATAGCCCAGGACTGAACTGGGAGTGCGTGCACATCATCACAGTGGGCTTCATCAGCTCACTGCTCTGCACCCACCCACACTGCTCAGAGGTCTCTGCCCACTCCTCCCAGCTCGAGGCTTCCCCCCAGGCAGCTCATGCCTGCCTGCACCTCTTGATGTGCAGGATTATTGCAAGAGCAGCACTGCACAGCCAGAGCTACCTGCCTTCTTTACAAGGGCTCTGCTTGAACTGACTTGGCAGCTCCTTCACTTTGGTTCATGACCAGCACAAGGCTCAGCCCAGCAGGCATGAAAAAGCAGCTATATGGAGTGGCCTGCCCCCTTAGATCAGCTGTCCTTCATTCCACACATCTTATGCTTGTATCCTCTTCCCACTTAACCTCCTGCTGACAAAATACCTGTTTGCTTTATATCCCTCTGGCCAACAATTTTCCTAGAGCACCCTGATGAGAAAACCCTGGTATGCTAACTCCTCCACATCTTCCTCTGCGAGGACTCAGTTAATGGATTTCACTTTGGGGTAGAACACCTAATAGATGGCCAATTCTGAGAGCAGGACACCTTTGTCCCTATAATTATCTTCCTCTGTACCAGGCAATGAACAGGTCTATCCCACACCCATACAGGAGAAAAGCCTCACAACCCTATTCAGACTTCCAGAATCAAAGAATAGCTGAGTGTAGTACCCACTTTGCGTTCCCCTTGTACTTACAGGCCTTGTTTGAATCTTTTCACCTCATATCTAGAATTTCAAATGCTTTTTCCCAGTCTTTACTGTATCATTCCTCATAACAAGTAAATAATAGAAATGGGGAAATATAGTTCTGAAAATATATTTTTCCCCCCTCTAAGAAAAACTGTAATATTGAAATGAGTTTGTATTGTACAGAATGTGACCGGTCATTTCATTACAGAAATTATCACATTACATTCATTAACCACAGGACAATGGTGCTTCAAGGTTAGTGCCCAAGGTCTGGAAGTTTAGAATTTAGGTGACAGCAATTGCATGAACCATAAGAAAGACCACACTCAGTTAAGCACTGTTTAATATGCTGCCTACATCTGCATGGCAACAATGAGGGCATTATGTCCAAATCCTGTGATAACATCCACATCTGAAACTGAAATCCTACATTTAAGTGATAAGACAGTGATGAAAGCCATAGACTGTGTGACAAAGCAGCATCTGCAATCTCAGTCCTAAACTCTGAGCTGATGGGAGACAGACCTGAATGCTAAAGGAACAAGGAGAATATCTATCACTTTTATATCCCATATTCATGACACAGAGGAAAGATACTACATCTGAACAAATAATACAGAATGATCCTGGTCTCTGAATGCTTTGTGATTGAAAAGAGTGGGCATAATAATCCACAGAGCTGTAGGCCACAAAAAGCAGTAACTAATTGACCCAGTATGCCTCTCTGTATTTTAAAATGATTAATGCTCATCTGCCTAGTCTTGTACTGGAACCAGTATCTTATACTTGAAGTACACACTCCAAAGAGGTGATATGAATGTCAGAAGGATGGGGAAGAAATTTGTGGGGGTTTTGTTGTGCTGTTACCAGAGCTCCTAGTTCAAAATCTGTGCTTTACTTGCTGTCTCCACTGGTGTAATTTTAGCTTCCAGCTATAAGATCATGTCACACGCTTGTCTAGACCTCATTACTCTCTCTCCTTGAAAGAACTTCTCCACTGTAAACCTGTCACCTCTTGATTCTCATTGCTGATAAAACAAACTGAGATACTTAAGTCTTGTTTCAACACCAGATCCCCAAGCCTTCAAAAAACATTTACTCTCACTTCATTTATATTTCAAAAAATCCTTTCGAAACAGCAGACACTGGAGGCTCTGTAACAATCTCACTGTGGCCACCCATGGCTAATAGCTTACTCATAGTTGAGTTACTAATATTAACACACAGGTCACAAACTAAAAACTAATCAGTAAAGCAGCCATAAGTATTAGCTATGTTTCACCTATATTTCTCCCTTCCTGAAGTACAACAAAGTCCTGTTTCCTGTATATTATCCATCTCTCTCCTTCCTCACCTCCTTTGAGAGAGATTCTAATTTTTGCATTCCAGTGGTTCCTTGAGACCATTACTCCACTCCACCAAAGCCTGTCTATATCTTTAACAATAACTTACTAAAACTAAGAGTCCCAGCTTCCAACAGTGTTAAGACGCTACAAATTTGACACTTATTTCACCTATGTTTAAAGTTCATTTGCCACTTCCACTTCTATCTTTCACTTCTTTCTATAACAGAAAAAAATCTTTGTTCTTCATCAGCCAGTTGTATTACTCCAGAGTTTCATTCATTATCAGTGAAAAATAAGAGGTGCTAGGAAAGCTCACAACCTACTCTGATCATTTTTAAGAGTGGTTTTCTTCTAGATCTCAAATTTCAACTCATTTTCCTCAATATTATTCTGAAAAAGTACCTCTTTTATGTCACAAGCTGAGATGTTCTGCATGACAACAATAATTACTGTGTGTAATAAAGCACTTAATAATCTCTATTAGGATGTCTACTGAGACTCATTATGTCTCAAAGTCTTAGCTCTCAGAGTAGTATTTTGCAGCTCTGTAAATCCTGATGTTGATATCAGCAGTAGCCACTGGTCATGGATAGAGAATACAACTGAAACTAAAAGGAAGCTGAGTGAATATGGCAAAACAGCTCACTGGGGCAATATTTTCACATTAATCCGTGGATGACAAAAATAAGAGTGATCTTTGGTTCCTCCCTTTTAGTGACATGCATCAGAATTAGTCACATATCTGGATTTGGAATGTTGGTCTGAGTGACCAACAAAGAATTTAGAAAATACTATGACATTTCTAAGTTGACTTCTCCTATTGAGGAGTGAATATTCCTGTTAATGATCTTCTAAACACATGATCTGAAACCCCTCAAATCAGCAAAATTAAAGTTGCAGCATTCTCATGGTTTACAACATTTCCAATGTCCAGCTCTTCCCCCTCTTTTCAAACTGAATGCCACTTCCATTCTGTTGGTTTAGGATTTGGCTGGGGGGTTTTGTTTGGTTTGTTGGTTTGTTTTGGTTTGTTTGTGAAAGTCATCTGTAGCAAACAGTCCTTTTCAAGAATCTCCCTCAGGAGCCTAAAAACTGAAACTGGCACACTCCATGCAACAGAGGGAAGCAAAGACATAAGATCAATGAGTAGAGAAACTTTGGAGAAGCAGCTGATCCCATTCAAGCCCAAAAAGCTCCTTCCCATTTTCTCCTGACTTTGCTAATCAGGACAAAGCAATTCAGATGTAAGAGCTCATTTATAATGTCATCCTTCAGGTCAGTCTCAGACAAACAGTGCAAAGCAAAATCACTTTGGTGTTCAATGAATCATGTTGTGGGTTTTGAATATGGAATGTGAATGAGCTTGCTGCTGAGGGAGAGCAATGGGCAGGAGCCCAAAGTGTCAACAAATGGAGAAGTAGGTGTGAAAAATGAGGTTGTTTGTGAGCCTGGTGAATGGAGAATGGTCGGTCAGAAGGATGAGAATGAACAAAAGTGAGAGATCACTTGGCTAAAAAGTGGCAGTGTTTTCTACAAAATGCCAAGGTGAGTATCTGAAGAGCAATCTACTGTCTCTTCTCCCCAACAATCACAAACTAGGTGGACTTTAAATCATTAAGTTGCAAAAAATTGCATCGAAAGCAGATATTACTAAGAAGGGAAGGTGCAACTGCCACCACTTTGGGCTATCCAGGGTGAAACACTCTAATGGGCAGATATCTCAAGGGCTTGGAGTCTCAGCAGTTTCTGAAAACAGGATCCATTTAACGTGTCCCAGTTAGAGGACCAAAACAATGAGGCTTTGTTGTTGCTGACAGACAGAAACAGTCAGGGATAAAGGAATAAATGTGAACAAAGCAAGCCCCTTGTTTCTGCAAAGATATCTATTTTTAGGTACAGAATTCTACATAGCTGCATACACAACCATAGGTTTCAGCATGAGCAAATGTGCACAAACAGGTCTGATCCTGAAAGAATTTCCCCTTAATTTCACTAACAGCAGAAATGAATGCTAAAGGCTAATTCTCTGCCCTGAATTCTTCCAATTCTCAGAGCAGCTGCAATAATTTGACCTGTGAAGTACAGAGGTGAGAAATGATATCATCATTCAGCCCCAAGGATTTTGTGAACTCATCTGACTCAGAAAAAAACAAAAATATAAATATTTTCCAAGCTCTGACCATACAGCTGATCCTCATAATGCTGTCAAAATGCAGAAGACTTGAGAGACAGCAGTTGAACGGTCATAAAATCAATACACAGAAAGTCATCTCACAGAAAAGCCAATAGGAGAATACCTGTCCTTGGTTTCAGAACAGGGGAGAAAGGTGCACATCCCTGATGGTTTCTAGGTGGCAGCTTCTCTGTTGCTTTGAAAGGCTAAAGGGGCGTCTTTGATTTTACACATCCAGCTTACTTTTACAGTCAGTCCCATCGGCAGACACCATTATAAGATCAGTTCTTTAACCCAGAGGTGAGCACTATTTCTCCTGGACAAATTACAAGCAAGGAATTACAGAGGTGCTATCTGATCCTTGAGCTTTCTGGATGCACCATAAACAGGTCTCCTCTGTGCAGGCTACAAAAGGGGCAGAGCTTGGGAGCCTATGGCTAAAACAGACACTGCAGCTCCAGCTGGCAGGGTGAAACCACACAGGGTGCAAACACAGCCCAAGTAAACCCTGGAGCACAGCCATGCTTAGGAGAAGCCCAGTATTCATTCACTTCCACCCCACAGCTGTGGATGCTTTCAGGACTCTACCCAAATCCTTCCAAGGATAAAGTACAATTGCATAGCACATCTCCAGCAGACAGGCTCTGTTGTGGGACGTGTCACTGGATGGATGTCCATCATTTAGTTTACAGGAGGTTTTCCATCTGGACCTGGACTGCTCTGCATGGTGGTCAAAACTGCATGGGTAGGATGTCAGCTCACTCAGGACGGGGCATGCTTTGCATAAATTCTCATCTGGCTGAACAAAAACACCAGCCCACATGTCAGGGATCTCTTATCTTTTATTCTGTAGTCGCTGTAATTCTAGGAACTAGCCCACTATATAATGAGAGAAGTGTTGGTTAACAAGCTCTCAACTTTTACAGCACCCTTTAACATGCTCCCAATCCTTACAAGCAAAATCCTTACTGAAGCAAACTTCAGTACAGAGTAAGAACTTGATAGCTGCACTTTGCCAAGACAAAGCAAGGGAGGGGACAAATAAAGACAGAAAAGGGAGAAAGAGAAGAAGAAAGATCACCAGTCCTTAGATCCCACGTTGGTCCTGCCACCATGGATAATCCAAATCTGGGGTCAAAAGAGAGAGAGAAAGCGAGAAAAGGACTGATCCACTTCATTTTCTCGTAAATCTGGTGCACACCTCTTATCTAAAGTAGGTTTTTCACACCATTCACATTGCATTATTTGTGCATGCACAGACAGACCTTTAGAGCCCTCCAGGAAGTGAGTTGGGCTGAGGGGGAGTCAGTGCAGGCACAACAGCAGAAGCCTCAAGGCAGAAAAAGAAGCTGGCTGAGAACAGTGCTGCTCCATCTCCATAGGACCCTCCCTTCCACTAACAACTTTCCTCTCACAACAGTCAGAATGCTTGAGAATAAAACATGCTTATCTGCTTATGCCCAGTCCTCCACACAAGATTACCCTGGAAATGATGTATTTTCTTCTTGCATGAGGTGGCAACAATAAGCATAGAAAAATGGACTGCCACACTGCAGGTGAAGGGGAAAAAATTGAAGACCCACAGAAAGGATAGAGAAAGAAATTATAACAACTTGCTATAGTGTAAGAAATCCCAGCCATTCAGTTTAGGTTACAAGCATATGTAACCATTTGTGTACATAATGCATTTACTGCAGTGCCTTTTTCCTAGCAACCTCCCTGTCTCCAAACTCTACAGTCTAATTTCTTCTGCCTGTTAAGACCCCAGTATAATCCCACAGAACATTTTGCACATTTTCAGGTCCCAGCTACAAGTAATACAACTAACCTGGGCATATCCATTATTCCTCTGCAGTGTTTCCAGAGTTCTTGAGGGGTTATGGGCTATAAGTGTGAAAAGCTCTAGTGGCACTTGTACTTTGGAGAAGCTTGAGGGAAAAAATCCAAGTGTTGTAGCTAAAGAGGAAGGTTCCATTAACCAAGAGAACAACAGAAATGTGCAGGAGTCTCACTTGCATTCAGCTGGCAGTGGAAGCTACCCTGGTTGCTCTGTGTCATGGTTTAGAAATGGTACTCCCCAATTTAGTACTCCCACTGAGACCCTACAAACTATATACCCTTCACTCACTCGCTCCTCCTCCCTCTTCCCCTTCCCCTGTGGCAGGATGGAGAGGAGAACTGGAGCCACAAAAGGTAAAGATTGTGGGTTGAGAAAAGAACAGTTTACTGGAAACTGCAATGACATATGAAAATTAGCAACAACAGCAATAATATTAATAACAAAGCTGTGCAAGAAACAAAGGATTTGCACAGAAGTTCTCACCCCTGACAACACCCAGCCTCTCCCTCCACCATGCTACACCAACCCAGAAGGGACCCTTTTCCCCATCCCTGGAAAATGACCTGAGGTGGTACAAAACAACCTCCAGGTACCAGCCATAGCCCCTCCTGGCCACTGCAAAAATCAATCCTGTCCTCCCAAACCAGGACACTCTGCTAAATGCATAATGAGGTCAGGAGTATCTAGTTGTGCTTGCTTCCCTCAAATATTTAGTCAAAGAAATAGAAGCAAAAGCAATCATCTTAAGAGTGCAGTAACAACAAATGAATTTTTTTTTGTTTAAAAAAAAAGAATTGATTGGGAAAAAGAAAGCACATCCATAAGATCTCTCAATAGAGATTCATATGATCCACATGAATCACTACTGATCCACAGTTCCCCACACTTTTGCCTTTGAGATACCTCTGAATAATTTCCTTCTGAGCAAAAAGGATGGTTGAAAATACAGGGGGATACTCACTCACAAGCAATATCTGGTCTACAGTAATGTTCATCCAGCTTTGTTATGAAGCATTCCTCCAGATTTTCACATGCATATATTACATCAGTGTATTATATAGATCAATTTGCACAGGACACTCACAAGAAATTGTTTCCAAGATGAAAGCGACCAGGGGATGCTCTTTTAACATTGGAATACAGCCATCCAGTAATTTGGAGTCGCCTCCTATGAGGAGGTGCATCCATCCATATGTGTGCATGCATGAAAGGGTAAAAGAGCAGAGACAGAACACTCCTCACAAAACTGAAAAGCTCCATATTGAGGTGAGATGCATTGAAGAGTAAAATCTCCAACCTTCTCTGGTCTCTGAGCAAGCAGGTGTAGTGGCAGGTGTCCCTGTCCATAGCAGGTGGTTGGAACAGGATGACCTTAAAGGTCCCTCCCAAACCATTCTGTGAATCTATGATGATTCTGTCATTATTTTAGGTGAAAGGATTTTGCAAGCTTTTCCCTGTGAGTCTCTTACAACCTTACAAAAACTATTCTGTGCTGCTGAGGCTTCTCAAGCAATGCCATGTGAAATTTTTCAATAGATGTATCATTAAAGATAAACACACATGTATATATGCACATGCACATATATAAATGTCTATTTATTCACATGGACATTTATAAAATATGCTTCAGCTTGCACTGTTTCTGAATTTACATGCAGATTTTGGATAAACATGAAAGAACATCTAATTGTCGCAGCATTATTATTATTTCACAAATTTTCAAGGAATACATGTTATTAGCAAATTTACCCAATTCTGACATGATGCCTCCATCACACTTCCTGTTTGACTATGACAATAAAGGCATACAAGAGGAACAGTTCACTAACACTGATAACTACATTACCAAAGTAAAGGACAAAACCATGTTTGTTTGAAATTTTCACTTTCTTTCACCTTTGAACTTGTCAACTGTTAAATAATTTCCAAAGCAATGAAAGGGTGGTTTTAATTACATTAATATTCAGTTTTGTTGTTGATATATTAATATACAATTCGATTTTGAATATATATGCAGTTTTCATATAAGCCATATTCTGAAATGCAGGGTAATATTTTAAACAAGTTTTACGCAGTTCATTATTTAATTCAGCCACGTATTCTCAAGTGATCAAGGTCAGAGACTTCATTTAAAAACAGCACCTGGACATATTTTTAAAAGGTATTTTAAGTTTTACGCAGTTCATTTTTAATTCAGCCACGTATTCTCAAGTGATCAAGGTCAGAGACTTCATTTAAAAACAGCACCTGGACATATTTTTTAAAAGATATTTAAGATAGTTGCTGCACAAGGTTTTCAGGAGGTGCAATATGGAGGGTGGGTAGTGGTGGGTTTTTCTTTCAGGTTTGCACAGGTAGACTATGCTACATCTCAAAGATGCAGCATTATAGAACCTTATGGAAGGTGGGAGGGATCATTAGACCATCTGGCCTGATTCTCAGTTTCATCCAAATATCCTGATGCTACAAGCACGCCTCACTCCTGCAAAAGTCAAAGTGTGGGGCACTCATGGAAAAGAAGGTGGAGAGGTATGTATCATTCTCACCTGGCAGCTCTGCAGGGTCTGATCCTGTGTGGCAGACATGTGCAGGTGTCCCCAGCAGCAGAACCTCTCTGCCCATAAAGAGACAGAGCACTAACACCCATCTAACCTTAGAGGGAAATATTTTTGCTGCCCTTAGCATGGTTGATTACCATTGCCAGAAGCATGTGAGCAGGCCATGGTCATCAGGCATCTCAGAGAATGTTCAGTGTCAGCAGCGAGCTGCTCCGTTCAATTTTGCGCCTTCAAAAATGCCAGATGCTCATCAGCAAGGTCAGGAAGCAGTACTACTCTTAGCTCCCCTGCAGCGTTCAGGTGCCCACACATGCTAACAAAATTAACCCCCCCACTCCAAACAGGCTGGCAGAGGAAGCTGAAATCTTAACACTCCCCTCAAAACCTGTTTCTACTGGACTCCTGGAAAACCAATCCAGCTGCTGTGGGGCTAGAGGGTGAAGAGGGACCTTGAGAGAGGGGCTACTGCACCAGCAGTTGTCTGCACCCTCCTTTACTTCAGCTGTAGCACCACATCACTTCAGCCCAGCTCCTTTTGTCCATGCACACTGCCAGCAGGCACAGGACTTCCCAGTTCTGGGAAGAAAGATAAACAAGAGCCCTCCTTGGATGGGCACAGAGGTGCCATGTCAACAGCTGCTGCCTCCATAGAACCAGTGATCACACTGGTGAATTTGGTCCTGATGGGGTGCCAGCTCTCCACTCTGCACCTCTGCAATGCAGCTTTGGGACTGGGTACTGCATGTGGCCAAATGGAATCTGCATTAATTTAATAGAACACAACTGCTTTGATTTCAAGAAGATCCCTTTCAATAAGTTCCAAGGGAATCTGGCCTTGTTTCAGGTTATGTTTTGCTTATTCTAGCTCTTCCTGGAGAAGGAACTTCTAACTAAGCCATTGTGAATTGTTTTCTTGCCTAGGTACATTAGTACTTCAAACCCAGCCGAAGACAATAATAGTTACAGTATATAGATTTAACAACTGAACTCCACCCAAGCTTTTGTTTTAGTGTGCTACTCAGACCTTACCCATTCCTTGGTCTCTGTGTAGACTTCTCTCATCAGCATTTGAATACACACAGAGAAAAAAGGAAAAGCAAACAAACGTAATTGGAGACAAGAATGTCAGGGTGTAAGTAGAAGAAAACACTTAATTTTAGATGAGCGCTTGGCTCAGTGTGCTAATCTGCTGTTCAGGAACACTCACTCATGCTGAGAGTGTTTCACTCACTGTTAGCCCTGGTGCTTCAAGCCTCTCTCCTGACAAGGCTTCTGGCTCTGAGCACAGGGGTGGCACAATGAGGCCTCCATGATTTATCCACCTTCCTTGTAGAGCCACCACAAAAATCTGCACAAGTTGCATTGTTCTCCTTGTGTAGGCATGACTGGAACTGGTCAAAAGTGGTGATACATCGGTGCAATTAAAGTGCTCATCTGCACCTCTGACCAGCTAATTAGGCTGGAGATACATTAATTATGCTGTTGAGCTGAACAGCACCTTGGGAGCTGCTTGCCTGGCACAGACAATTGTCCAGGCTTTCTAACCAGGGCAGAAGTGGATGGAAACACTGGTTTGTTTACTTATTTGTGTGTTTTGATTCCCCTGAATATGTCCTAAATTACAGCCTCCACATTTTTGGTTGGGTTGTTTGGGTTGGTTTTGTTTTGTAGTTCTTCTCAAATACAGGTAGGATGGAGAGCTGGGGGTCACAGAGTGAAGGAGACACCTCATTTGCTGAAGTCTAGGGATTCTGGTTTGTCCTGGACACAAAAGACTTGGAAACAAGACAATGATCCAGATGTCTCAGCAGCAAAAGCTCTATATAAAGCTGATGAAAGACTCAAATTAATTTGTATGAGATTGGAGGCTTGATATTTGGGTAACAGATAGTGTCAGAGTGAAAATCACTTAATATAATTTGTGAGCCATGCTGCTGTATTTATTCTACTAATATATTTTTCAGCCGTGCCAGGGAACACAACCAACACCCTTCTTCTCAGTAAGGTTTCCTGAAGGATTAATTTGACCCACTGCATTTTGCAGGCAGCCCCTGTCCTGGCAGCCTTCCAACTATAGCTCCACAGCTCTCAGCTTGTGCAGGTGAGAGAAGCACAGAGAGAAAAAAAAAAAAAATGCAAGTGAGATCCCCAGGCCAGGATAGTGCTGGCAATAAGCTAAGCCCAGCTCAGGATGCGTGCAAATCAGCCAGTCAGTTCTATGCCTTCCAGTCAGGGCTTCACAAGCTCATTTGCATCCACTCCTCCAGCCTATTTGCTTTGCTCCCCTTCCCTAGAGCCACCAAGAGCCCTGTGCTACGTCTTCAAACACACACAGCACCTAAAACACCAGTGAAACACTACAGCCTTTCTGCTCCTACCCCAAGGTCAACTTGCAGGCTTGCCCACTCAAAGGGGAAGAGGGAATCACTCTAATGTAGCCACAAGGCAAAATGAGGAACCGGCTCTTAGCTCGGTAAATTGTTGTGATATCATCATCAAGCCCAGGGAAGAAAGAAAGCAAAGCAATGGACATCATCAAGGTTAGGAAGGCTGTATTCAGGCATTAAACACACGAAGCAATATACTCACTTCAGCGAAACTTAAAACTGCCACAGATAACAAACGGCAGACAGCAAATCAGTCCTTCAGATACCAGCAGAAACTTCTGAAAAGCAGTCATTAATTTGGCTACTGTGATGAATTCCTCCATGGTGAAAGCAACAACCCACTTCACTGCCTCACTGATTCATTGCCTGGGAGGCCATGAAGAACACTGTGATAATTTAACCTGTCTTCCTGTGTAAGACTTCAGCTACCAGCAATCTTTTATAATGCCTTCAGCTGGTAGGAAAGGGGTGGTTTTGATCAAGCAACATTTTTCATACCTTTGTGTGCAGCTGTTGCCTCGCTCCATTTCTTGTAGGAAGCCTCCTCCCACCTTCCCGCACTGGCAATGGAGAGGAAGGCCAGCAGCAGAATCACTACAACTGGGCCTATTTTGCTTTCCTTTTGTACTCAGAGATATAGAGACACATCCCCCCAAAAGATGAGCTCAGCAGAGCAAACCTGCCTGTTACACCAACAGGGAACTGGTCATGGCTGCCACGCTTTGCACGGTGACATATCTAACTCTCACACTGGAGATGCAGCTCTTCATTCCAGCATTGCAGTCTGGGACAGACACAAGTGCAGGGTTCAGGGGAGTCTGCATCTCCTAATGGTTATTCAACCCCTAGGTAAGCATAGTCTTACTTCCTTCCCCTTCCCTTCCTTCCCTTCCTTCCCTCCCTCCCTTTACTTCTTTCCTTCCTTCCTTCCTTCCTTCCTTCCTTCCTTCCTTCCTTCCTTCCTTCCTTTCCTTTCCTTCTCATACTCTGTCTGAAGCAGTAACTGCTGACACACAGTTTTTGCTCCCCAGATGTGTTTTCACTGCTTAGCACTCTTTAAGCAATTCTAGATAGCTCAATGACATACAAAAGGCTTTTACTCACTGAAGCAATGTATCAAGTCTTTGAACAAATCTGCCTTATATGAGACTTACACAACTGAAAATACCAAATGCCCTTATATCGAGCTTTATTCAGGAGCCCTATTTGGTATTACTTGGTTTAAAGACACTGGAAATGTCCACTATGCCTGCCTGTTGATGGCAGAGGGGAAAAAATACATTGCTATTTGAGAATATTTCCATTTGGCTTTGGAATTAACAGCTGTACTGGGTCCTGAAATTTCTTCTTCTGTTAAACTGCTATCTACTGAATATCCATATTTCGTGCCAAATTATAAGTCTCCCTCAGGCCTTTTCTCTCTTAATCACTTTAATTTTTCACTAGTGAAATTGCCTTTTGCATTCTCTCTACCTGTTGTGTTTGGCCAAAATCTCTCCTGGCCTTCAACAAAATTTCCTCTCCTCCACAGACTGTATCTCTCTTACTCTGTCAGCATTCCAAGTAAGTGGCATAACTAAGTCACATGTACCTAGTTTTGATGTTGGCTACTCTTATTACAGCCTTGAAGAAGGGGAGCTTGTGGGTACAATAATTAATGAATTTCCTGTTTATTGCTTCAAGTATTAGAACACTACCTCACCTAACCTAATATACACTCCGAGTTCATCCCAGCTAAACCAACCATATCTACTATGCTATCATAAAGGACAGAGCACTGTATGGTTTTGCCTTGCTTCTGATACTAAAACCCAGTCAGACACATCATTACAGGCCTTTCCTTTTGATGATGCACCTCTACAGTTCTGCCAGTTGGTATCTGTCCCCATCTCAGTGAAATTACTCAGTTATTTAAAGTGATGCCGTGAAAGCTGTGTTATGACTCTACTAACGAAGAGATTCAGCTTCTGGTGACTGCAAAACTCCACATGCCTTGGGCTGTATATTGGCAACTAGTGCCACTTAAATTCATCACTCAGGACTAAAATATATGTATAAAATACTAGAAGAGGCTGCATTTCAAAAGAAAATTAATTCAAATAAGAAAATATAAAATCTAATATAAAAGCTAATATAGAATATAAAATCTAATTTCCTGTGCTGTCTCACTGTTCACTGCAAGTTTCAATTTGAGTTTTCCTTCTGCTTGAGTCTTTTACTGGGGGTTATCCTCCACACGGTCTTTGTAATGAGAATCAAGTACACACTGCAGCTTTTTCAAATATTTGGGACTAACAGGATCTGTCTCTCTCTTCCCTCTACTCTTCTACTTACACATCATCAAAACAGAAATTTAATTATCTTTTCGATATGTATCACTGCATTAAATTTGGGTTGCAAGGTCAGTGGAAAGGGACACACACATGCAGAGTATGTGGGGGTATGTCTCATTTCCACAGGAAATCAGGCTTTATAAAATGGAAGATTTACAAGGAAAATAAGCTGCACTTCTATTCAGAATAATACACTGACTTGAAACTTCAGAGACTGGTGAACATAAAAAGTTATCTGTTTCTATTGGTCTTCACTCTCAGTGTTGCAATTCCTCAGAGGTCCTAAGAAGTCAATGGATTTACATTCATTAATACCAGCAGCCCATTAATTCCATATTTGTAAGGAGGTATAGAAGTTAAGGAGGTAAGAGAGCACCTCTAGATCTACACACATGAACACAGACATGAGTGTGCATGAGCACATGTGCACTCAAGCATCACAGAGTATTCATAGGGAAATATCACAACAGCTCCTGTCCCAAAGGACAGAGATTCGTACTTAAGCCAAGACCATAGTCGTACCAAACTTGGAAAGGTAGAGCTGGCCAGGGAAAGAAGGGGAGTGAAAACCATTTTTCTCCCTCTCTTTCATAAGCTTGCAATAGTGGTTTTCTGATGGACCACTTGCATGTCACCTCCACCCATCTGAAACTTGGCTGAGGATCTCAGTCTTTCTTAATTACTGCGCAACTCTATTAAAGCTCTCAATGGAACCGATGAGTGAATGTCCCAGCCAATTTTCCTGCTTCAATTTTAAAAAGCGCACACTAATCCATTGAATATAATTTTTAATAATTTTAATCATAGCAATTGTGTCTGAACTATTCTCATTAAAGCAGTGTTTCCACCTATACAAAAGACCAGACTGCAGAGGCTGACCTACAGAAGTACCATGTATTAAAACAGGAGCAAGGAAAAGGGGGTGGTAAAAAACTGAACAGTATTTGAGATATCCTTCTAGGGCAGACACAGCAAGCAAAGAAAGCTTGTCCAGACATTCTGATTTACCCAGCACTCTGATTTCACACTTATAAATTAAATATTTGGCAAGGTTTTGACACAGTGGCCCAGCATGTCCTGTATCTATAGAGGCAGGTTAGCCCTTGACAAGAAAAAAAGGGTGAAGTTACATAAAACCCTGTGATATGTGTTCTTGCCTCTGAAACACATCAAGGACTTTAGTTCACAGCCACTGAACACTGCCACTCTGCTTATTTAGCTAGAATATAATTAATGAGTACTGAGGAGGGAGCCCAGGGAAGGCAAGGGACCATGTACAACAGAGTGTAAAACAAGGAGCAGAGACAGTGGTAGAGCTCTAGGAGAGCCATGTAATACCTGCGTGCCTGAGGCTAGACTCAACCTTCCAGTTGCTGGCGCAACTATTCTCAAAATAAGAGACAAGCCTTCATTCAGCTCTTGTTTTAATTAACACACTAAGTATGTGCATAAAGACACACATCCTCAAAGTTGGCACTGAGAGAACTACTCTCACTTCAAAGCTGAGGACACTTCAGCTGACATAAGGACTGTTCAGTATTTTTCCTTTGCCTTTTTGTTTTAACACCTGTCAAAGTTTATTTGCCTTGACCAAAAAAAGAAAACCACACCCCAACCATCCAACCATCCTCACTCCTCCCTACCTCCCATAGTAATACAGAAGCCTTTGCTAATGGATATAGTGCAAAGACAGGCCCTGTGGGATAGGCTTTTCATGTCTGCTTTAGGTTACAGCTCACTTGCAATGTCTTTGGAGCAATCAGGGATACTGTAGCTGAAGTAATTTAAACGGATACCAACAGCAAGCAGCTCAAAATACACATTGGGAAGCTGTCAAGCAGCACCCCGAGAGAATCCATGTGTGTGCAGCCAGTCCTGCCCTCCTGCTGCTGCACCAGCCTGCTGGTCTCAAAGCACAGGGAAAATACCTCACTGCAAGGACTGCCACTGCTCCCTCTGCTCTTTCCAGCAACCACCGACCACATCTGCTCACTCCTGGGACTCAAAAAAATTTTTTCTTCTCAGAGGTCCTCTGCTTAGCAAGGTTTAGTCTCCAAAACAGGAAGCCCAATGGCATTCATTTGAAGCATAGCTGAAATTCAGGGGCACCTCTGCTTTCTCCCAACAGAGTTTAAATAGATACAGAACAGATGGCATAAACGTGGCCGGCATGAAGAACAGCTTTACTCTTCTTTTTGTTTTTCTTAGCGTCTGTTTTTGTTTTTTCCAAAACAATTATAGGCAAAAAAAATGGTGAGGGAGGAGGAGAAGAATGAGAAATACTTTTTAGAGGCTATGCAAAAGAGAATCTGAGCAGCACATTAACCCTCAGTGCAGCATCAGACACAGTGCCCCGCCACGAGGGAGGTGCCTTTGGGACTTCCCTCACCTGAAGCTGACTGGAAGAGCAGCTCCTCCAGTTTGCAGAGCACCTCATGGCCAGAAGAGCTTCGCATTTCTGTCAACTTAAAAAGCTGAAGGAATCTTGCAGAATTTTACAGCTTCTTTCAAAGCTTAAAAGTTCTATCTACAACAGAGGAATCCTATGCTCTTCCAGAGAGGCCATATTGGACCATTCCAGCAAGGAGCGTTATCTGAGATATGTACTTATAAGGCCATTGTTTCAAAAGACATTTGTGGTGGGTCACATCCCATCAGCAGGTTCAACACCCATCCCAAGACACCCCCTTCCTCTGGGCTGGTAAGTAAGAACAGCAGGGTAGGACAGAGCCTGGATGATTTAACCAAATTTCCATTTCCTTTAGCAAAATCTGAGTCATTGACCAAATCAAGCATTTAAGAATCTCTTAAGGAGGTGGATAACTCACCTTCAACATTTTTAAATGTCTCCCTATCAAAGGCTGGTTGCTTTAGGTCCATAAAGTTAGGATTGCCACTGCATCTAGGACATGACAGATCCTCAGAGCCCAAGGCAGCTAACAGCTCCAAATGAGGTATAAGACTCAAGTTTGGTCTCAAAGAAGTGACAGTCACAACTAATGCCACATGCAGTGCTCTGTGTGCTCGACAGCTAGAAAGCCCAGACTCTGCACATTTCAGCAGGCATTTTAAACTTAATAGGCAGCACGTGACATTTCATTAGGATTTCGGTGCTACTGCAGTGTTCAGCTGTTAGGATGTTCGTGAGGTTTTACCAAACAGAAGCACAAACACACATTGTGAAACTCAGCAGATCTAATCCAAGCCATGAATATGGATTTTCTTCTTCCTTATCTCCCTCCCTCCCTCATCAAAGGAATTGCAAAATTAATGTCACTGATACACTAAACCAAAAAAAAAACCTAAAACCCAACAACCAAACAAAAAAAAAAAAAAAAAAAAAAAAGAATGATCCATTCATGTTAATAAATGATCCTATCTTAAAAATCAGATTGTGCAAATAATCTCTAGTCTCCAGGTTGCTTTATCTTGTTCTTCTGTTGCTTTTTTTCAAAAATATTTGGGCTATATTAAAGAAACAATAATCCAAAACACTGATTTAGAAAGGACCTATAATAATAACAGCAGATAATGGAGTATTGCAAATAGCACTTGGGAGCCCTGGAGATGTTCCTGTTTCTGTGAAGATTTTGTTACCAGTTTCATTACTGAAAATGCACTAGAAATTTGCAGTCAGTCATTCATACAAAAGAAGTTCCTCCTTGCAAGTCTGTAGGGAAACAGGATGGCCCAAACAAAGGGCTGAAGAAGAGGAAACAGGAGACAGCACACTCCTAAGGAAGCAGCACAAAGGGAATTTTAGGTTGCTTGTTACAATAGACCAAAGAAAGAACCCCAACCTAAAGATGTCAAGCATCAGTAACAGACAGTATTTATGGTATTAAAAAATATCCTCGTGCACTACTCCTGACATTTCTCTCGATCCCAAGGGTTTGGTGGAGTTGCTGCATGCTTGTTCTGCCCAGATGGCTATCGAAAGACATTCAGTGTTGCAATCCTTTGTTTATCACAAAACCACACTCTTTGCTGGTAACATTTTACAACTCTTATCACACTGTTCAATCCAGCTACAACTGTCCAAATCTTGTCTTCTCTAAACCAGGGGAGGTCAAAAAGAAAGAACACACTACATATCCATTGCAGTTAGCTGGTTTAGCAAATACAGCCATTAAGCAGGGATTCAGTTTTATCAACCTGTAGGTTTAGCAAATCCCCTCAGCATTTCAGCATAGCAGAAAAGAAGTGATTAGAATTGAATTTATTTCTCCCAAGCTTTTTAAACCAATATTGTTCTGGATTCCTAAGGTGGGTTTTGGTGTGGCTTTGAACTGCAAGGTTGTGGGGTTTTCCACCATAAATTAAGAATCCTCAGCTATGTTGCAATAAGCTATTAAAAACAGAAGCTACAGAAATAAGTTTTTAGACTCAGGTTCTTGAAAAGAGCTGCCTTGGGGTATTAAAGAGCCTCTCCTAGTCAATATACTTTCAAATTTCAAAATAAAGCCTTCCCCAAAGCAAAACTTTTTATTTCAAACCTTCCTTAAGAATTGTGCAGACTAGCCAAGCATCAAGAAACAAATACCCGAATGTGAAGTCCACCTCTGTTCAAGAAAGTATTTTATCATCTGTGACTGAATCCCTTTGGCTTCCTCAGATTTAATACTTCAGTGCTTTCTCAGCATATTTTCTGAATTGTGTCCCCAGTATTTAAATATAAGCATATATTCAAGAAACATCTGCAACAATTATTGAAAAAAATTAAGTGAGAAATTATTAATTTGCAATTCAATCAGCAAATTGGCCCTACTTGGGAAGTGATCTCCCTCTTATGCTCATAGCCAGCTCCATGTGTCTTACCACATGACAGACTGCTTTGACAGTCTTGTAAAATTCACCATTTTTAAATTCTTCAGTGAGATCACACGCTTACAATGACACCTGAATTCAAAACATCTTGCAGAAGCTGATTTCCCCCCTACCCCCCCCCAACCCCTCCATCTTGAGGCACATCCTGATTTCCCTCGAGCAGATGCAAATCCCAGTGGTTCAGATCGAGTCAGGGCATGCAGGCACCTATAGGGCAATGCTTCCCAAACTGATGAGTGCAGTGACAAGACACACTAATTTTTTCATAAGTCTCAAAATAGGAATGTAAATAACCTTCTGCCTCAGGTTTTTCAGTTCAGGTTTGGGGTTTTTTTTACTTAATGTTGAAAACCAAGCCAGAAAGCTACAGACCCCTAATCTAATTCTACTATTTCTTCTGAATGCAATAACTGTACCAAGTAGCCACTTTTGCTTTCAGCTTTTCAGATCTAATAGATTCATTAAGTCCTGTCTTCAGCTGTTTGGCATTACCAACATTGTCAACTTCATTATTTGTCCTGGGAGACATTCATGCAAAGTTTTTTTATTTTAAACAATGTAACTCAACTGCACATACTGAGAATTCAGTGGGGAAAAACTGATTTTGGCTTTTTTATCCCAGTTTTTCCCCACTGAATTCCTGTTCAGCTTCAGTCCAATTCCTGAGCTTCAGTGACAATTCAGTATCCTAAAAAATTTCTGTACATCCATCAAGTCTTTCAGTGAGGTACAAAACTACACTTTTGAGATAGCCTGCTTCCCAGCTCAAAGGTGTTGAAGAAAAAGCATGATCTGGAGTTTCAGTGACATTCTTGAGATACAATTTGACAGAAATGACATAAGCAGCCCACTGCAAAACATGCCCAGTAGATGTTTGTGCACATGCAGATCTGAATTTCCAGGCTAGTGTCTAATCATGTGCTCATTTTCAGGTGTCCTTTCTTTTTCCACCCACTCTTCCCCCTTTCTAACCTGTTAGGCCAAGTCCGTATGTTGCCTTCCAGCTTGCAAGAGTGTTCTATGCAGCTCTGTTTCAAAAGATCTCCAGTTTATCTTACAAACTCCTTATAAACTAAAAGCCCAGGCATCTGGTTGTTCCCTTTTGGGCGGCTACTCCAGCCTGGAGGAACAGAGGAATGCATGGTTCCTCACCTGAACTCCAGAAGAGGCATCAGCAGTGGAGCAGAGAGTTCCATCCAACAGCAGTAGGAGCTGGTTTGCAAGGGACAGCTCAGAGGGAGTAGCAACTCATCCCACAGGAAATCCAGGTAATTGCAACAAAGCTTCACGTTACAAGCTATCCCAGCACCATGAAGTACCTGACCCTCCTGAGACAGAAAAGCCTGAGGACCTTTTACCAGCCCTCTTGATGAGGGCTCTACATGAGCATTTGCTGTGTGCATGCATCCCCCCACCACCGGAATGCATCCCTGTGCTCATATGCACAGATGCTCCATGAATTCCCATTTCAACCCCATGATTATGTGCTCCAGTGTGAAATGGATGAGGAGAGTGAAAACAGATTCCTGTACATCTGAAGGGGGAATGTGGGATGGATAGGAAATGTTTTCTTCTGCCTGTGGATCTTAACTAATCCCTTGAATTGACTCTGACATTCAGGAACATGATTAGCACAAAAAATAGAGGATTTAGAACTATAATAAAATATATTGAAGCATAAGAAAATGCTTGAAAAATGCATTTTCCGAACATTCATTCAGCATTAAATCTCAGTGATCTTGGAAAGTTAGTATTTTTCATCAGAGATGCTCAGGGCAACTTAAGAAATGTCTTGAAAATTGTTCAACTTGAGGCTGAAGCAAGAAGCTTTGCTTGTTGACACAAGCATGCAGGAGGTAAAGTGACAAAGAGAGAAAGCACAACAAGCCCAGCTGTCAGGCCTAAGAACACTGTACAGCACCAGAAAGGTCACTAACATGTTCTAAATCCACTGCATTTACAGACACTCTTGTCCTACTGAAGCTCTTGCTCAAAAACTTTGCCTTCAGGGCCAGCAGATCTTTCAGCAGCCTCCCAGATGCTGCTAGGATTAATGTGCTGCCATGTACCTTCTTCCCTCCCTTCCCCCTCCATCCACCCAGAGAAAATGTCTGGGAAAAACAAATCTCAAGCCATATTTTCTGTGCAATCGGGATAAGCAGGCATTTCAGCACCAACACTTACTAGAGAGGTGTTCACTCAACACACGAACATCTCCTGCAGCACTCATGCAAGTGTCTCATGCCAGTAGGCCCCATTCCCTGGGTCTAGTTTGGCTGTGGATGGTGGCTACAGATCCATTCTCATGAGTGGGAGGGAGCAACATCCTCTGCTCCCTGGCATTGCTGTGACAAGATTGAGAGAACACAGGCTTGGCACAATTTACACAACAGACTGGTGCCTGGAGCTTTTGATTCTGGGACATCTACAGAAGAGTTCAGACCATATATTGACTGATTGGTTCTGGTTCAGCCCTGCTGTGAATGTAACAAAATCACTGTGTAGTATCGACCACCCTTATTCCAGAAAATCATGTGCACTATCAAAAAAAGCTGGATGCGCATGGCTCCAGCAATCATGCAGCTGGGAAGGGGAGCTCAAGGCAAGAGGGAATCAGTGTACCAGTCTGCACAATGCAAGCTTAAGGGAAAGCCAGCAATCCCTCATTCCTATAAGCAAAGCATTTACTGAAAATCTTTAATTTTATTAAAACAAAAGAAGTTTTGTGGCTTAGTAGTCATCAGCTGTAGTTCTGTATGCCACACTAATTAAAACATTAATGCCCTTTCACTATTTACCACAACCCACACTTTACACATTGCCTTTAAACACCGAGTGATGAATTTCAGCCACTCTCTCATAAAATACGGAGCAATTCTGCCAAATTCCCTTCCACACTCTTCATTTGATGGCAAAATAACAGAGGAACCATAATTCACTTGCTATCATTCTTTTCCTGCTAATGTTTTATTCAGAATGAGTTTCGTTAGTAAAGATGAAACTTTGGACTCGTGACTGCTTCATGTTTACAAAACATACAGGCTCCTTTACATTGTGGTTAAGCATGAACAATCACTGAACACACTATTTCCTAAAAAAATCCTGCATACCAAAATTGCATATTTTGAATTTTTAAAATTCACTAAACAAAATTTCACAGAGTGAACCCTAAAGTCTGTTTGCCAGCAAAGCACAAGCCAACAATGGAAGTTGGGACCATCCAGGAAAAAAACTGAAACTGGACCCCAACACACACACCTTTCCTATTAAACAAGCAAATAAATACACATTCATACAGAGTAATGTGCTCTAAAAATGCAGGTGCTTGAATAATTACCCACACATTTTAGCATAAGTTTTGGTTTCTCAAACAGTACTGAGTCACAGTAAGCTTCTGTCTTTATTTTTGGTGGAACTGGGCAGTGACTTCTTACTGGACACCAGAGAACAAAAGCTAACCTGGAACCTGATGATTTTGGCACAAGTCCAAATGTGTTTCTCCACAAAGGAAAGATTACAAAGACAAGCTGGTTTTTTTAAAATAATAATAAAAAAATTAGCAGTATCACTTTTTAATGCCAGGTATTGAACCAAAGAATGGGACAGACTGCACTGCATTTTTAAAGTAGTATGACTACTGACATACTTGAGAAACATTTTAACACTGTACATTACAACAAACTATTTAGTTCATTTCTACACAAGTCAGCAAAAAACCTAGGTGATCTAACATATATGACAGCTGCAAATTTAAAATTCTAGTCACAGTCCAAAGCCAGAACAAAAACTTTTCCAGAACTCCTATTTATAAAAAGGAATGAACATACATACCATGCGCATACACGCAGGCAAAAATCTTGAGGTTTTACTTATTGCTCTTACACAAGGCTGTGAGCAGGCAAATGTCTGGATCAGAAATTAGGTCAAACATGCATTTCAGCAGGCACAAAAGTACAGGAAATTCATATTAACAAAACAATGTACTGTGTTACATAGTACAGGATGGTATTCTGCTAATATAACACTTAACGTCATTAATTCCGGATAAACTCCAGGTCTGCCTGTTGTATAATGTGTTATGCAGTGTGGTTTTTTAACCTAATTTCTGATTCCTCTTTTATTCTGCACTCTCCATATGGAGATGAAGAGGGCCCTTTCTTTGCAATGTCAGAGAATCCTCGGCCTCAAGAGCTTCAGTCGGGCAGGTATGGCTGGAAGGAGGTAACGCTACCACCACTGTGTCGCCAGGACCTGCTCCTTGACTGCCTTGTGGTCTTGTGCATTCACTGATAACTCAGATAAACAAATGCAGAAGCTGGCGCAAAATGCACCAGCACTGCTCTCAGAGCATCTTTCACCTATGCCATAAGCTTCTGGTACACCCAGCAATTGCTACAGGATAAGGCAGTAGAGGGTCAAGTCCTGCGTCTGGTCAGTTCCCCAAGAGTCTTGTAAAAGGCAGGATTTTTTGTGAACTGGCTTTCCTTTCCACAATAAGCAGCGTAGCATGGATGTCAGTAGAAATCTGGCTAGCTACTGGCAACAAGGGACAAGCACATTCACAAGACACGTTTGGGAATACCTGGTGTTCCCTACTGCAACCACATGAAACATGCTGCAGACTACCGAGAGGTGTCCATGTAATTACAAAACTTGCAAGCCAGACTCAAGGCATACTGCACATGGGCCTTGAACAAAAAAGGCATTGAGTGTTTTATCTGAAGATTTTTTTTTTTCCTGTGCTATGCATATATATGACAGTAGATAAAAATCAGCACAATGGTTCCTCTCCCTACGTGAGCAAACACACATCATCACAACTAAGCACCCTATATTCCATTCTTCCATTAATGGAAATCAAGGAAGAAAATGGTGGTTTAGAAACAGGGAGGGAAAGAAATCCAGCATGAAGCCAGAGGTATGTTCCTGACAAAAGTGTGAGCTGAGAATGTTTATTGTGAACAAGCAACTGGGTTTCGTGACAAAACCAGAAAACCAAGAATGACTACAGAGCCAACTTGGGCACTGCATGGTCAAAACTATGTAATAATATGGCATTCAGCAACCTCCAAGAATTAGAACAGCAGGCAGACAACAAGAGGACACGGTTCAGGGAGGTTATGCCTTGTACTCACAAAAAGAAGCAGTGCAAATCAACACATTTTTCTGTCTTATTAAAGGTCTGCCACGTGCCCCTTGATCCAATCCCTAAATCTCATCTAAGTTTCAGCAATCAGACTTGCCAAATACCCAAATTCACAGTGGGCTCTATTTTACTTATGAGCAGTACTACTAAAGCTAGTGGGACTGCTTACAGCAAGGTGCTACTGCAGTGAACATTCAGGAATTTGGCTCTTCCCAAGAAGTGAACTGCAAATGACTGGGGTTTCATGACAGTCATAGAAGACTGTCATGAAAGGGAAGAGGGACACTTACTGTGTTTGTTTTTCACATCTGTCCTTATGAAATCATCAACACTACTAAGACTGAAACATGTGAAGAGGCTCTGTTACGCTCACCCAGACATTCTGACACCAGGACAGTCACAGCAGTTTAGGAGGGGTGGCCCACTCAGTAAGAGGTTAGGCTGGCCTGCATTCTCCGAGATACGTCACTGCCTCTTACTAGATGACTGCATACAACAGTCCTTGGTCTCAGTTTCAATGGTGAAGCTTTCTTAGAGCAACACCTCTGTCACAGCACCCATTAGTGCACAGTTGCAACTCCTAGGAAAGATGGAGGCAAAATAGGTCTAAATTCTTCAAAAACAATTAAGTAAACCTAACCTGCAGAAAAAGAAAATTAAGAGCAATATGTTATCACATCCTTGCAGGAGTCCCAGGACTTCACATGACCCATTTCTTCACTAATGGCTATGAAGGCCAGGTCATCAGTAAGTCTTCAGCCAGACTGGAGGTGGAACAGCATGTCCAATGTTTACCATGCAGAGCCATCCTTCCCATAAAGCCAGTTAGGCAGAACTGTTTTGACTGCACTTTTTAGGTACTCTTTCTAGCCCACTTTGAATCCCTTCTTCAAAGCTCCTTCAAATAAAAGACGCTGGAAGTACCACTTCCCTGTAGTTGAGAGAAAATGGGGAAAAACAGAGGCAAAAAACAGACACTGAGGAAGGAAATAATTACTTGTAAAATGCTACCTTTTAAAAACTGTTGTACAGCTCCCTAACTTGGTTTAATTAATGTGCTGTTTAAAACATATAAAATGCTTTACCAGCTACATGATTTCTCTGTTTTAAGAGTCTCCCTCCCTCCCCTCATTAAAAAATAATGCATGTGTGGACTGGTATTGAACAGCTCGTACAGTTGTGCGCCAGTTCTCATTTAATTCTACGTGGAGCAGTTTTGACTTTAATATACTGTGTTTAAAGAAGAGCCCGTACTGTATACATCACAGTATATCCAGCTACATAGAGGTCTTTAATCCCGTAACACAATTAAAAAAGATCACTGTGAAGTCGCAGTCCCTTTGATAAATGGTTGAGGTGACACATGCAGTCCTCCTCAGTGCCACTGCCGCCAGACATGGGATGTGGTTTGCTCCGCAGGCTGCCGACAGGCCTGATGCCACCCCTCCATGGGCCACAGCCAGGCGGGCACCACTGCCCGGGTGCACAGCGTCCTGCAGTCACTGGGGAAAGCTGCACGGAATTGTCTTGTTCAACACCACCACCAACCCGACCCAACCTGACCCGCGGGGGAGCGCAGCCCCCGCCGCCTCAGCCGCAGGAGATCACCGTGAAGCGCTTGGAAATGCACGACATGTTGTGGAGGACGATGCCCAGGAGGAAGACCAGGACGCAGGCCACCAGGATCACAGTGCACACCCCCGACCAGGTGGAGCTTTTCACAGCGCCTCTCCGGTCCGGCTCCTCCGCTCCCGCCTCGGCGGGAAGGCCGCCCTGCAGCGGCTGCTGCTCTGTGGGGATCGTCACCACCGTCAGGGACTTCTGCTGGCTGCCGGGCAGGAGACGGCAGCCAATGTCTCCCGGCAGCAGCGCCCGCTCCTTGGAGAGAGGCAAGGGCAGCATGTAGCACCCATTGCTGGGGAGTTTGATGAAGACGGGAGTGTGCTCCGAGGTGTGGGGGATCGCAATGACGGCGATCACCTCGGGGTCATCGGGCAGCTGTGACACAGAGTACCCAGGAGGCAGCTTGGTGATCCCACGGCACCAGGGGCAGCGCAGGTCCTTCTGGCTGGTCCTCATCTGCTGCAGGCACACGGAGCAGCAGGTGTGCTTGCAGTCCAGCAGCTTGGGCCGCCGCCGGGGACTGTAGTAGTTGAAGCAAATCTGGCACTCCAGCAGAGAGTCCTGGGATAAGGTCTCCATGGCGGCCGGCGCAAGGAAGCACAGCAGGCCTTGTGGTGAGCCTCGCCCTGACACCCCGTAGGCCAAGGGGGAGCAGCCTTCCCACCACTTCTCCTCAGGGCAGCACCCGCCTTCCCAACGCTGCTTTCCTCAGGGCAGCACCAGGCAGCGGCTACGGAGAGCACAGGAAAAACTCCAGCCTGAAACTTTCAGCACCTGAGACAAACAGAAGAACAGGAAAGAACAGGTTATTCACAGGAGCCTGTGGGAACAGAAGAGTCCAGCCAAATGAGAATGAAAACTAGCACTGATTGTTATCTGGTGGGAGAAACAAATTTGTTGTCTTTCACTAGAAAGCATCTTCCCACCACCTTCACCAAACAGCCCAGTGGCAAAACTTCCAGTCAGTCATCAGTACTATCACTAGGTCTCTTATCGGGTTTTTTCCCCCTAATTTTCCCAGCAATCAAACCCCCATCAACCCATCAGTCCACCACTCACAGTTATATTTATGCCCATAACAGAGGTGGCTGTAGAGTTCACTAGCCAGGTCCCACAGCAACAATCTCCTATCATACTTTCAGGACTTTTCAGCCCTTCCTGCACCAAAACAATTGTTCTCATTTAATCCTTTAAATCCCTAAGGATTTTTAGCTATTTGGCTCAACTGCTAAGTCGGCATGAAAGGTGAAGGAAAGAAAAAGTACGTTTAAATGGAAGCATTTCCACAGGCTCCTGAACTTGTGCCCGTGCACGAATGAGCAACCAAGCAACTATACTGCAACACCTACATTTGCACATAATGAAAAGGAATGGTATCATTTTCAGTCAAATTAATGGTTTGCTCAGTTACACAAGCAGCTTGTTGAACACGGCCCTCTTAAACATAAACCTTCTCACTAATGAAAACCTCACCCAAGACAAAAGGTTCTGCTTAGACCCAGGACCTCTGAACACCACAAAGAACAGAAATAGAACAGAATAATAACAGAAAGAAAGATAATGCATTGAATTAAAAGCAAATTATTACTAATCTTGTTCTAAATCCTTATAAAGGGATTCCCTTTACAATTCCAATTTTCCCACTTATTACTTACATCTTTGCCAAGAAGAAGGTATCTGTGTTTACCACACAGTGCGTAGTTCAGCTTTGTTTGATTTTGGTCACTCCAACACAATTAATACGAAGGAGTGACAGTTTTACAACATTTTACACTTCCTTCCTGTGTTTGAAGAAGTACCAGCCTGAACTTGCTTCCAGAGAATAAAGAAAACCCAAAATATCTGCAGGGTGACCTTTGGTCTTTTCTAATTGCAATGTTATTTCCAAACCAGAGTTAACACCCAAAGACCACAGCTTTCAGAGGACTTCTTCCCTTCTATACAATAACTTCTTGCTCTCCTCTCTAGATTATAACAACTAGGTTGCAACATATCAATCAATGGGTGATATCAGAAAAACAAACATTGTAGTTTAAGAAGAGAAGGCAGGCATAGACATGGGATTGGCAACCCAGGACAGCACTCTGGACCTCACTGTCCTGTACCCTGCTTCTGGCAGTTAGAAGTATTTGAATAGGGAAAACAAAATTCACGTCATCTCTTCAGATGCTGATGACTGGTTTCACCGACATTGGCAGAAATGGCCCTGCTTGCAGATTTTGTAACAGCAGTGGATTTTGGCTCACAAGATGCTTCAACAAACACACAGTGATAATCCTGACTCAGGAGGGAGCAGGGGGCAGTTAAGAAGCTCCTGAAACACGTAAAATGGCTGCAGGGGGAACTGGCACACACTGTCCACCAGCACTTTTGGGACACTTTATCTTAATGTGACACGGAGGCCACTGCTGAGCGAGACCCCCACCATCATGAAGCCCATGGGACACCTGCTCCACACCGGTGCCATGCTACACAAAGGTATCAACAGATACTCCGTGTGCTGGGGAGCTGAACACTGCTGCAGAAGGGGCTACAAATCTGTGTGCAGGCCACACTGAGAGAAAGTGGAAGAAAATGAGAAGAGGTTTTATCTTCCTTATTTCCTTATCCATTACTATCTCCATATCCCTATGGTACAGGCACACAGAAAGGAAGACTATCAAGAAAGGAGCTGACATGATAATAGACCAGCATACAGCTGAAAGAGAAAAATGGAAGACAGAAAGAGAGATATCCATGATGCTAGGCAATTTCTGGCTGAAAAAAAATATTAAGAGACAACAGCCAGAATAGAAATTAGTTACAGAAACTCAGAAAAGAATCATTGAAGCCACCAGATCCAGTTTTCAGCCACAAGCAATCCAGCAGATTTGCATTTTGCACAGAAATATCCACACAAAATCTGCAGTTACAGATCATCCATGTCAAAGCTAAGCTCAGACAGTACAAGACACAACTCTTACCTGCTTTATCTGCCAATCTGTCAAAAAAGCCTCAGGTATAACAATACTGCAGTATTATTACAAGAAAAAATCTCAATGCCTAGAAATTCAGAAATTAAGGCTTAGCATAATATCATAGAAGAGACTTAAAGATCATCTGGTTCCAACACCCCTGCTGTGGGCAAGGACACCTCCACCAGACCAGGTTGTCAGAGCTCCATCCAGCCTGGTCTTGAACACTTCCAGGGATGGAGGGCAGCCACAGCTACTCTGTGCAACCTGTTCAGTACCTCACTACCCTCACAGTGAAGACTTTTTTCCTAATATCTAACCTAAACCTACTCTCACGTGACTACTCTGCCCAAGGACAGAGTGGAAGTACTGCTTCTGCAGATGTAAATCAGTGCATCTGCAAGGTCAGGAATGGGCTTGCCACCTACATGACATAAACTGCTCATACTTTCCCAAAACATCTCAAATCATAATCAGAGGTGTGGATCAGCAGTTATGACCAGTAAGCAGAGAGGTTAGTATGATTCTTTCAGAACATAACTAAAGACAGGTTAAAGAGTAGCCACAGCCATCTAACCCCTTGACCTTTGCTGACATTGCCTTGTTCAAAGGTTGGACGTGCAGCTTCACAGGTGCAATGCAACTTTATTTCCAACCATACAACCCTCTTGCACTCTGTCACAGCTCAGTTTCAGGATAAAAGTAAGTCATGCCATCATCTAGAAGAAGAATCTATTTGAAAAAAATTTGCACTACGTACCTAAGAAGGAAAAATCCATGGGAGTTCTCAGTACTCTTCTACCACTTGACTTTAATAACTATGCCAAGAGGAGCAGGTTTCCTCTTGGACAGGAGACCAAGCTCTTTAGTTTATGCTCAATGCACCCTCACAGCAGCTGAAGGTACTCAGCTGCCACAGGTGAACAGCTCATTCAAAGCTCACTAAGACTGAACTCTTCTCTGTGCTTCAAGCACAAAGACACAGCACAAAGAGGCAGCCAGGACTGCACCTGAAGGCACAGCAGACATCAGGTATCAGCCAAAACCATTGGTGTCATTTGCTCTTGTTACACAGTGACACCCAAGGTGGGCAAGGGCACTGCTGACAGAAGAAAACAGAGTGGGGAGAAAAAGCAGAAAACACTGCCACGGATATCCACAGGTCTTCAAAAGACACACATGTGGAATGGGGACTGGGGACTATGACAATGAAACCACACACACAGAAGCAACTGCAGCGACAAGTAGTGACTGCCTGGCACAAACCTGACAGCAACTGTAAGTTCTTCAGGGCTGAGATTATTTGCAACACAAACAGTAACTAACTGGAAATTAAAATCCACAAGATGAAAAACTCATGCGTCAGAAAGGTGCAGCAGGAGCAAAGGCAGCAAGAAGAGACAGGCCATGAAAAGAAGCCTCTCTCCCTGCCCTGTACTCTCTTTCCTTTTTGTTCCATCTGCCCTATATCCACAAGGTTGCCAGTGGCTGGCAAGGAAAGGAATTCACAAGCAGTTACAGAGACCCACAGAGAAACCTGCAAAGCTGATGATCTCTGCAGCAGCCAGGTGGCTGAGAATATAGCACAAAGGTCCTCCTTGCAGATTTGGGCTGCCATCTGCACAAGCCATGAGTTTTTCAAATTGTATGACTCAATACCAATAAAGCTCTGAAGAATAAAGCAAGTAACCTGTTAGTCATGCTATCTGTTCTGCCAGTACCTTACCGAAGACCACAGCAATGACCCAAGTTCTCTCAGTCTGAGTGAGCAGGAGGCCAGGAATGCCAAATCAGCTTCCTACTCCTGAAGAAGCAGAAGGGGCATTTGTTGCTCTTACTATTGACACCTTCCCAACACAATGTGGGGAGGCGCTGCGGGAGGTGAACAGATGAAAGTTGCTGTAGCTGCGACAGTGAGAGGAAGAAAGCACAAGTTTGCTCTGCACAAATGCTAGCTACAAACTGGCCAGGTCACAAAAGACAGCTATTTCTGGAACCCAGTGCAAAGGAAGACACTGAACATCCAAGCCCAGAGCTATACATAAATTCAGAGAACAGAGTAATTAATGGCAAATCCTTGCCTAGCAACATAATATTTTTCCTATGTAAGGATAGTCCCTGTGATATTAAGCAATGGAAACCACAGCCTTGAAGGGGTGATGCCTTCACTGAAGGACTCAGAACTACCCTAAGACATATTTCCTAACTTACTAGGTTCCAAAATTATATTAACTTAAAAACCCCAAAAATATACTTCAGCAATGCCTGTGGAATCCAATACAATTCACAGATGACTAAACATCGTATAACATTTCAAAAGGCTCGCTCTGGGGCATGCTGATGTAGTTAACTGATCACTGAGAGAAAGTCTCAAAAACTATGTACAGACTTACACGTGGATTTAGGCAGTCTACTTGCCATACAGCAAGGTTGTTGCAGAACTTCAGTGAGGCAGTGCATCGACCATACTTCACCTTTACCAAGAAAGGTTCATTATGTAAACTCCCCAAACACATTAACAATTCTTTGGCAGTATTACTGAGTATGTATGATTTATGAAGAAGAAAGAATCATTCATTTCAGGTGCCCTTAGGCTGTAAAGGAGATGGGGTGAGGAGGGAGTGCTGTTCTCAATAGGAGAACTAATTGCAAGAATCATGTGCCCACAGATACGGAAGGAAACGTGTGCTACAGCCACCTCCAAAAAGATAATTGGAAGCATTTCTGTTACAAAAATTCAGCATCGGTGAACATTTTTCACAAATTCACATTTGGACAAAACACACTCAGGCTTACTGCAAATGCTCAAGAAGTACTACCTGATTTCCCCTGAATATCCTTCACTAAATGATCTTATTTGTTTTTAGGCTGTTCTGTAGCACTAATTACCATAGTAACTGGGAAGAGCACAATGAACAATTAATTTATTCATCACAACACTCTTGTTAAGAGACAAGTATTATCATCATTATATTCTTTCATCATCTAAGGAAAGAAGCGCTGAGAGACAAAGCCATTGGTCCAAGGTCATGCAAGCATCACCCAGACTGCCTCAAAGTTCCAGTACAATTTCATCACTGTTCTACTTTTCACCTCACGAGCCACAGGGCAAAGGTGACAGATTCTTTTCTGCAACAAAGCTCAGAAACCTACACATTTTCCCCCACCTCTTTCAGCTGGCAGCATCCCCATGGTATGCCTTTGATTTGGAGGGGGGCTTTCATTAAGTACATCAGCTTTTTCACAGATTATGAAAAACACAAGAGCCTATGCCCCAGAAGCTACCTATCTCCACAGGCATAGTTCATCCACCATGCAGATTACAACTGAGAGACTATATGCATTTTGAGGGACATAAAGTTAACAATAAAACAGCAATGTAAATCCATTCTTCTCTCCAGAGTTATCTGTTCTCCAGGAACCTTCCTGTAAGCCAAGCAGCCTACATCCACCATCCTTTCCATTTCATTACTCACAATTGCACAGAAATATTGCAGAAGAAAAGTATTTTAATTTAGCCAAAGCCTCAGCCAGTGCAAGCTGTCACTGCTCCTTCAGCTTTAGTCCAGCCCTTGCCAAGATGAGCATCTTGGTATACGCAGTCCTGGGTGCATAAAGCCACAAAAAATAAAGCTGAGTGAAACTATGATATGTGAGTCTGTAATATCCCATGAACCAGCACCAGGGGATCCATGCTGATGGCAACAGAACCTGCTGTGGATGATCCCAATGGTACACTTTGGTCAGAACACCAGTTTGTCCTGCCTCTCAGGCAGCTGAGAAATCAGTGTGGATCACAAAAAAGGAGCCTAGTTGCAAGGTATCATTCCACAGCATTTACCTTAGAAATTGTCACCAGCCAGCCCTAGGAAGAGGAGACAGAGGCAGAAAGGTCACGTACAGGAATGTAATGAGATGTAGACATTTCTGGGTTTGGAGCAAAAACAGATCAGGTGAAAACACCAGCCTTTGGTGTTTAGAGAAAACAGAGAAAGACTCACATGCTGCTCCATGTTCCATCTCACATCACCAGCTGCGCTGCTCCCTCTTTTTATCTGCAAACTTTGACACGTCCACATTCCCTACCTCCAAAGACCTTATTTTAGTCAAATATGACCAGGATAAGCTGCACTTTGTTCCAACAGCAAACACTACTAATCACCTGCAATGTGCCAGGTCAGCAAACATTTCATCGTGCTGAGGCAGAACAGTACAGCTGTTCTGTATGATATGCTCATCAGACAGTTTCACATGAGGCACTTTACAAGTGAAACACATTATCTGAAATTAAAACATTCCACAGAAATACGCCCATTTCAGACAGGCAGAGAGTGGACAGCTTTCCTGCCTCTCAGCAGCCCTCTGTGCAGGTGAACCTAGAGACCAGGGGGTGGAAGCATGATCTGCTCCTCACTAGCCCAAACTCTGCAGGTTTTTCACAAGATCAATTGTCAAGCTATGGTTCTCTAAATCTCCTAGTCCCCCTCTATGCTGGCAGAGCACCCCCAGGTGCAGCTCTGCCCTGCTAAAAGGAGGCACTTCTCACCATCCCTGCTGTTCTAAGTTGCCCTTCTCTCCATGAGCAGTGCAGTAACAACCTGACTGTGGTCCTAAGACATCACATCTGAAAGTTTTCCAGCACAGGATATAAAAAGGTTCCTTGCATTTTGCAAATAAACAGAATCTCCAGCATTCAAAGCATCCCAGGGGATGATGCTCATTTCTACAGCCCACTCTGAGCACAATGCTTGCAGGGCCATTAGCACTTGCTCAGTTTTGTTGGCTGCTCTTAATTATGCCTGACTCACTTCTAAACCCCAGGATTACAGAAATGAAAAGCCAGGTTTCTCCACTACCAAGTGAGAGATCCGTTTGCCATTCAAACCAATATCGAGAGCAATGGCAGTGGAAGATGTGGTGTGAAAAGAGTTCTACCTCTCAGCCCTGAATAAAAGCAGCACCAGTAGCTATTTATGACCAGGACATAAGGGGCAAGTGGTTAGATGGTTGGCAAAGACAGATTTAGAAACTGCTTCCCCAACTTAAAATGAAGTCACAAGTTAAGTCACTGAGACCAAAATCCCAGAAAATACAGGAGGAGCTACTGGTGCTAAACTTACAATCAGTAAGAGCTTTCAAATGCAACGTAACATCCTCTTTCTAAGGGATTTTCACTTATGGCAATATGACATACTACTGTGGCATTCAAACTGCTGAGAGAGGCATGAAGAACCTGATCACTTAAATTACAAATTTTACTCTCCCATTAGAGCTTTATGCTTCATCTGCCATTGATAGAATTTGCCAGATACCTAAACAGAAACTTAATTAAAAGATTCTTCCCTCCCTCCCCTGAGGATCTTGTATTAGACTTACAAAATACACCCTCAAAAAAAATTAATTTTAAATAAAGCTCAAATGCAGACTTTTCTCACCGATACAGGTCAGTGGGTGACTGTATCTATTAAGATCTATCTATTCGACTGAGTCTATTAAGACACTAGTCTATAATTAGAGGAGAGAGTGCTACAGCTCTCCAAGGTCATTGAGTGGATTTTGATAAAACTAGGATAAAATCTATCTGCCTATGGGCCCAAACAGTAAGGAAAGGAATCATTCTAGGGGAATCAAAGTAATATGTCCTTTTACACTGAAAGGGACAGAATTAAGGAATTGGAAAATATTTTGTTAAAAGCCCCACAACAATAAGTAAGGAAATTCTCTTCTTTCACACATCATAACTGGTAGAATAAGGTCTGAAAGAGATTAGAAGGGCCCAGGGAGCTTTGTTCCTATTTTTACCTTTCTCCTGCAAACCTTTAAGTGGGCAGCACAAAGGAGTAAAGCCCCCTGTTTATCAATAGAGAATGCAGAACAGCTGTGCCAATGCCAAACTACCACTTCCAGGAGTTCATCTTCACAAGAGAGGGGAAGGTAGCCAACTAATATGCCTCCTCAAGGTCAACAGCTCTGTCATTTCATAATACAGACAAATCATGATCTTCATGAAGTTTTGGCCTCTGATAAGCGCTACAGCTACTCCAGGTCACAGCACCGGTCATTCAGGTTTGCAGATTACACCAAAAGGAACTGGAACTGATCCAAAAGCTCCTTTCTTATTGGAAACTAATCATTCACCCTGTAACATTCTGTCAACTTGTAATATTAACACCACTCTTGCTTCCTGGATTTTGGGAACAGTCCAACTCTCACTGCAAATATGGATCACAAGCAGAGTTAGATCAGGCCTGAACTGCATAATATTGATTACTTCCTATTTCATGATTTATCTCTTTGTCTTTAGACCAGTAAAATCCTCCAAAGAGATGCAGCAGGCTATACCAGATGAATAATTACTTCCAATACTTTTCCAAACCACATGTTTCTACCTGTGACTATACACTCCACAAGTTCCAGTTCAGACAAGTTATCAAGCACATGACCTGATGTTAGCCAGGCAAGTTAATGGGATGACACATGCTCTTGAGGTCAGTAGCACATTTACATACTTAACACATGATCCATCAACACCACCAATACAGAACCCAGTGCCAGAAGCCACAGGCAGATCAAAGTAATTTCCAAGTGCTGACACCTTTGTTTCCCCTACGCCACACTGAAAAGGTATGATCTGAAGAAACACAATGATAACCTTCCCAAAATAGCTGCAACTAAACAAACTGGTTACACACCAACTATCCCAACCAGCTCCACACAGTCACACAAAGCCCCAACACCACCAGGTGAAACTGCAGATCAGTGGTGAGACAACAAACTATCACCAGGAAAGGCTCCCAGCTCTCTCCATGCCCATGGACGTGGGCATTGGCATGCCCATGACAGAAACCAGACTCCCAAGGATGGACTTCTAGAATGAAGCCTAGAACAGGGTGAGCAGATTTGCACCCAGTCTCTCCACCATATGAACCAGAACTGTTTTCAGACAGAAGTAGTCTTGCAGCTGAAAAAAGCAGCGACTCTCTCAAGAGTGATGATCATAACTCAGGTTAGTGCTACCATAACCCTCTCTGGTGGGCTGAGATAAGTTACAGCTCTGGGACACTGAGCTCAGAGCTGCTACCCCTTCTGCTGTGGCAGACACGCTGCAGTGGGGACTGGCAATTGGCTCCTCAAATGCTCAGGCATGGGAAGAGGAAATATTCCTACCCACATTATGTGAAACCTACTGTTGCTTTCCTTCACAGAGATGGTACTGAATTCCAAGAGCCACTCCTGTAGCTGCATGAAGTTTATCAGACCTGCCAAGCTTTGTTATGTTGAATTTCGTTCTTTACAGTGAGTTTGAAAGTTTAGGACAGACATCGCCCATCATACTTCTGCCAGTTAAAATCTGCTTTTGAAACATCCTGGTGTGAAAATACCCTGCATTTGGCAGCAGTTAAACTAACAGTTTACAGCATTTTTGGCGTATGAAGGAGTGCAAATGCTCAGAAAGGACTATGATATGCCACAATAAAGCAAAACAATCAAAGCGAAGCAAACTGCTTCACACCTCTTAACTTTTTGCTTGGTTCTGCAGTCCTTGCAATGTAACAGTACAACAAACTTAGGCAAGGAAACCAGCATAATGCTGCTAATGCTCAAAACATCATCACAATCCTGATAGTCCGTGGCCACAGCGAGTCCCAGGCTCACAGCAGTATGGACAATCAAGTCAATATTCTGTAAAAAAGAAGGCTGCTAGCCCCATTTATCTGAAGAAAAGCCTGAAAACATGAACTTCAGATCCCAGTTAGGTAGGACCTCTAAATTTCAGTCTCTGATTTGCAAACCAGTCTCGTGATTTCTGCATGAGAGTTAGAGCTAACTAAAGAAATAAAGTTTTCAGGTGAACAAATTCATTGGCAGTTTCTGTTCAAATTATGCAATACTTTCTCCTTCAGCAAAAATGGAAATTTCCATTAAGATGTCAGCTCATTTCAACTTCCATTTCAATTTGACTATTTTCTTTCAGAAGAAATTTTTTAAAAGGTAATGTAAAGGGCAAACAAACCTTTTTGTACTGACTCTGGAATAATTTTTCTTCTGATATGGTTGAGCCGGAAGTCTCTCACACTGCACTACCAATGAATGTGGAATGCTTAAGTCTAGTGACTTTTTTTTGCTTTCCTAGTTCAACAAAGGCAAATGAGATAGACTGAAACTGTCAGCTGTAGTTTTATAGAAGTGTGCTTTCAACAATTGTGATTCAGCTTTTTTGGTTCTTGGCTTAAAAATAAAATCACAACATGGGGCATTTTCAACATACAAGTTACATTTCACGATGTAACCAAAAGCTGAAGAGAACTACACGGTCAATAGGATTGCTAGTTTTTACAAGTGTTTCTCACAAAGGATCTGAAGGATCTTACAGCAAAAAGACAGGTGGTTCACAGATTTCTTAAAAAGAAAGGAAGTCACACTCGTCCCAATATTCTCCAGCATACATTCCAAGATCATTAATTACTTTTGAGGCCTTATATCAGAGAAGCCTTACCACATACTTCCAACATGTATTTCACCTTGAATTCAGTGTTCATTTCTGGTCCTCTCACTACAAGAGGAACATTGAGGTGTGTCCAGGGAAGGGCAGCGGAGCTGGTGATGGGTCTGGAGCACAAGTCTGATGAGAAGCATCTGAGGGAGCTGGGGGTGTTAAGCATGGAGAGAAAGAGGCTCAGGGGAGACCTTATCACTCTCCAAAATTGCCTGAAAGGAGGTTGTGGTGAGGTGGAGGTTGGGCTCTTCTCCCAGGTAACAAGTGAGAGACCAAGAGGAAACAGCTCCAGGTTGCACCAGAAGAGGATTAAATTAGATGTTAGAAAAAAATTATTCACTAAAAGGATTGTCAAGTATTGAAACAAGCTGCCCAAGGAAATGGTGGAGTCACTGTGCCTGAAGGTATTTTAACGATGTGGAAATCTGGCACCTGGGGACATGGTTTAGTGGTGAACACGACAGTGCTGAGTTAATGATTGGACTCAGTGGTCTAAAGGCTTCTTCCAACCTAAACAATTGTGTGAGTCTATTCCATGCAACATCACACAGAATAGCTGTTAGGAACCAAAGAGGTGCCTTAGGGACAGATCACTAAAGAAGGGAAAAGGAAAAAGTCTAGAGAGTGTTGATGTGATTATCTCAGACACGGTGTGAATACACACAGCTTTATGCATATCTGCAAGACCTGACCATCTTCCACTCAGTTGAGTTCTTTACCTAATTTCTGTTATAGCATTGTACCTGTGTCTTACAGTGACACACTGAACATTGGCAACACCAATCCACACAACCAAACTGATGCCACAGGCACCAGACTGACAATACCCATTTAGGCTTTGACCCACAGATAAAAATCAGTGTTAAAAAACAGAATCAAAAACTGCCTCTTTTATATTGCCAAAACAAGTTCTTGAGTGGGATGAAAAAAAATTCAGCTCTGGACCAAGATCTGCTTTGTGACACAAACTACAATATCTCTTGCTTTACAGCCAAAAGGTTTTCAGAATTACTTTACTGACATAATTCTTAGTGTTGAGTCAGTGTTTTTCTAACTTTTTTCACTGTCAGGTGTCTTTCAATGGAATGGTTACTGCTTTGGGGGTTTTTTTGCCAACCACAGAAATGATCCAAACATTTTACTAAAGCGAGCCATAAATTTTAAAAAAATGCTTCATATTTTGCCAAATAACAGCATGGATTGAAAAAATAATTTTCTATTTTTTAAACCACTCCTTCACACTGTGCTCTCTATTTTTTAAGCTGTGAAACCTCTGCCAGTTTCTTTCATGCCAAGTTTGCAGAAAACCTGCCAGAGTGTGTTCTTTGCCAATAAACAGGATCCGTAAGTACCATGATGATTAAAAAAATAATGTAAAGATCAATACACATAATTAGTACTGTTATTCCTATTATTAACATTCATGCTTTTTTGCTCTGTGCTTTCATCTTCTGGAGCAGCTGCCTCTAGAAAACAGCACGCAAAGAGAGAGGTGCCAGCAGGTGGCACTCCAGAATACAAACCATTAAGCACCAGGGCTTGCAGGACCAAGGAAGCCAGTTCTGCTTGGCTGTCCCACTATGCCTTTAGCAGCCTTCAGGAGGATTGGTTTAGGCCGACCTTCTCCACCTTCCCTCTCCCAAACAGCAGGGAAAAGTGCTGCCAGTTCCAGCTTTTACCTTGGTGCTGGATGGGATGCAGCAGCACGCTGAGATGCACCTTGTGCAGTCCTTCCTAGAAGCGAGTAAGGGGCACCAGCACACCCAAAGCACTGAGCTCATTACTCGCTCCCTGATCCAGGGGACAGCTCCCAAAGGGCACCTACAGCAGCTTTCCCACCTTGTGCATGCAGAAGTGCCAGCATCTTGCTGCTTCCCACCACTCTCGTACACTCCTCTCAACACAGGACAGAGATGAAGTAATGCTAGTTTTTACTGCTTTAAGACAGCACCACCAACAAAAAACAAACCCCAGCAATCAGGAGACCAGCTCCTCTGTGTTTATTTTTAGCTGTGCCCTACACACAGAGAACAGCTACAGCGCTCACCTGCATGGCTTGGAAGTGTCACTACAGATGGTGCCCCAAGGCACCAGGGTGAAAACACCCACCCTGCTCTGAGCCTTCAGCCTTGCCCAAACACTCACACTCCTCCCACAGCAAAGCCAGTCACACCAGCACTTCTCCCAATCAAACACTGACTGTCAGTAAAGCCTCCATCTAGATGTTACAGCAGCCAGAAGAAATAAATCCACCTCAAAGAGCTGTGGCCCGCCTGGTTTTTGCATCTCCCATCCAACTCTTAACAGTAATTGCTTATTTTGCTCCAGCTGAAAACACTCCCAATCCTTCAATGTTCAAAATTAGGCTCTTGAAAACACTGTGCAGATTGAGAGAGATAAAAGGAGGTATCCTTAAATGCAGAAGGATGTGCCATTCCTTCAGAAAATGAAATTTTAAAGAAACTGTAAGATAGTTGTTTTGTCTAACTCTAGGCATCAAGCACAGCAGTCAACATTTAGAGAGGTAATGAATTGCTTCATTTGACAAAGATCCTATTTTCACATCATTCTACCCTGGAAAAATTTAGAGTTTAAAAGTATTGGAGGTTCATACAACTGGGTGGAAAAAAAAAAGCCTGCATTTTGATCAGAAGTCTTTATGAATTACCTAAAAGCTACACAAACACAGAAAATAACCAGCCCTCTTTACCATAAGCAAAGTATTTACTGCTTAAACTCTCCTTAAAGGCAAACCTGTACCATAGGATCCATCTTTTCATGTGGAAATAGCAGAAAAGATCTGTCATAAAGTAATTTCCTTTCCTCTCCTGTATATGTCAGTGGATCAGTGGCATTTCCCTGTCTCCTTCCCTCCAAATTGACCCCAAATCTAAATAGACACAAAACTGGAAAAGTTTAAGGTCAAATCTGTGGATATGAACAACAAATGAAACCAAAGGAACATGTCCTTCTCGCACAACAGGCTCCACAATCAACGCCATGACATCCCTTGTGTTTAGGGAACTCCTTTGTATTTAGAATTTCAAAGTCATTTCCTCACAAGCTATAAAGACCTTTTTTTTTCTTGATGGTGCACTAGTATCACCCACTGAAAGAGGCACAATGCAGCTCAACGTTTATGCACTATATGCTCTGCACACAAGTTTGCTCAAAACATGTTTTTAGAGTAAGTTACCTTCAATACACAAAGATGGGCTGACAGCATGGAAAGAAAAATGAGGGAACTGTTCATGCTTACTCTGCCTTCCTAGCTGCTATCTCACTGTGGATGTGGACCATAATATTCACCTGTGGGAAGACAAATTATGAAGTGTAACTGTAACCCATACACAGAGCAGCAATGAAGTGTGTAACTGGTTAATACCAGAAATATTTCCAAGTTCACAGTCACACAGCTGTTAATCAAAGAACTTGCTTGAATCTCCTGTTTCCACAGATGTCCCAGAACAGATGCAGAGATGCTCTCCTCAATATCCCACCCACCCGATCGGGAAGCAGAACTAAAGGGTGATGAGGCTTCAGTATTCTCCTTGCTATTAGGTGCAATAAACCTCCAGCTCTAGTGAGGAGCTTGCAATTAATGTGGACTCTCAGAAGCTTTCATGTTGCCAAGCAGCAAAAAGCAGGCGAGTGCATTGTAAGTGGGTTCAGAAAGGCACACAAAATTCTCTGGCACTGACCAGTCAATAGATATGAAAAGGGTCAATCCCTTTGTAAGTTACATGATTCTGTGAAATTTGGAAGAAAATATCACATATTTAATGGAAGTGAGAGATCAAAGGAGGAACACTAGAATAAAAGAGTCTTGCTTTAAAGACAATAGTTTTATCCGCCTCTTTTTTAGCTTGATTCTTGCAAACGAGCTCCGATTTTGCAAGCAGACTTTCAGGCTCCTCAAAATAAAGAATGCAGGTGCAAGACACAGGTGTGAGTTGTACAATCATAAGACATATGACCTTTCTTAAGAAAAAAAAATCATTAAATATTTTCATTCCTGTATGTTGATCACATAACCCCTCTAAAGCAGTAAAGGTCACTGAAATGCAAGGCCTTTGCTGATGGAAAAATGCTATTGTATATTGTTTAAAATGACACAAAAGAAATCAGCATGAATGCTAGAAAATGAGACCTTTAAAGGAGTGAGCTGAAAAACTCTAACTCAACATTATATCCTGATTTTAAAATGCACAAGTACAGGTTATGGACCTCTGTGTCCCTCTTTATTTGAAAAAGCAACAGCATTACAATTTTATGAAATGACAAATTTGTAGATTTGTCTTCTTAAAATTGCCAGTTCATGATCCTTAACTTTTTTGTTCTCATTTCATAACTACCCATTAACATAGACAATAAGAAGAGTTTTTTGCTGCAGTTCCTCAAAGAGCTACAACCATGAAGCTCCTGTAGTTGTAGGATTGCATTTCCACTGCCCCTCACCAAAAACCACCACGTATCTTTGGGTCACACTAACTCCAAACATAAGGACATAAGGAAGGAAAGCCAGTATGCCACACAATTCTAACTTGTCTTCAAATAATTCCTCACTACCACAAGTAGCCCAGCTCACACCTTCTTGTGTCAGGGATACAGCTGTATCAGAAGAGATCTGCGCAGTACATCAGGACTCCAAGAGGTAAATCAGTGTGAGGGAGTTTCTTCCCTGAAGTGCTTTTGAATACAGGCAAAACAAACTCTTAAAATGTACATTTTCTTACCAAAATGCTTTTGACTTGTTCACCTTGCCTTTTTGCAAAGATGTTCAGGAGCACCAGTGTGATAGCATGAATTAATTTATTTATACATAAATATAATGATAAATTTAGACATGAGTCTAAGGAAATGTATCACAGACAGTTTGTAGATGAGCATACAATTTCTTTAAAGCTGTGAAAACCAGCCTGGATCCAGTTCTGCCAGCACTTCTTTCTGCCACTGCCCACTCCATACAAAGCAGTTCCACTGAGCTAGGTGAAGTTCCTTTCACAGTAACTGCTCTCAAGAGCAGATTTGAGCCAGACTTGCCCAGGAATCCTTGCAGTGGAGAAACCATCCTGGTCAAATTCCCAAATGCCAACACATGTGGCATGGGCTGCCTAAGAGGAACACACCTGCCCAACCTTTAGATAAAGAGGAGAAAGGCTAAATCTCAAACATTCAGCAAAAGCTTTCAAAGAAGACAACCACCAGATTTTTTAAGACCACCTCAAAATCATCCTGACATGCCCTAGATTTTGTGATCTATTTTAAAATTCCCTTTCAACTACTATTACTTGTGTTCTCTGTAGAAGTCACACAAACAGGGAGAGTGGCAGCTGGCGAAAGATTGTAAGCTGAAAGGCAGAAGACACTGTGAAATTGAGAGGATTAAAAAATCCAAGTTTCTGTATGCTTGAAGACTTGCAGGAGGGTCATGCTTCTGTCCGAAAGGAGTTGCTAATTAGCCAACCATAAAAGTAGCAGATGTAAGCAGTACTTGTAAAAATAGCTCATTGGTTATTGAAAAGCAAATTTGTGAGTAATACAACTTCACTGAATTCTAACTAATTTGCTCTTGCTGACCAGCTTCTCTCTTCTGCACATCCTTAAACTTCATACTGACACATCTCCTACTCCACAGACTATCAGTCTGTTCAATTAACACAATTCTAGCATTTCTGCTGATTTCTGTTTTAAGAAGGGAATCTTATCTACTTCAGAAAGTAAAATCTGAAGTGTGAAGAGTAGTTTATTCCCATTCCCAGTCTAGCTCCATTCCACATGTCAGAAATATTTATGCCAAACAAGAGGCCTCCTCAGGTAAATCATATCACATCCCCTACTTGCTACACTTTCAACTCACAACTAATTTCAGTATCCTGGTTTCACCCTTCCTTAGTGTGGGATGAGCCCCTACAAGTGGTATTTTGTGCTTGCAAATTAAGCCAAGATGATTAATTAAAAATAGAGAAAAGTGAATTTTCATGAAAATTTATGAATTTTCAAATTAACACCTTATAAATTATATGAAATGAACAGCTACTCCACCTGTATTAAAGGAAGTGGTGCCCTTCTACTAAATATTGAACATTTGGTAGTCCATTTTTAGAACTGTGAAATGCTGCTTACTCCAGCTCAAGGTGGTTGCAGAAAGGATAACCCTTGTTCTCAGCCTCCAACAGGGACTGGGCTTCCCAGCTAGACTGCATCTCCCATAACCAAAACGGCAACTAAACTTTAAAAGAGATGGAAGTCAGCCATAAAGCCAAATCCCAAGGGAAGAATGGGAAATAAAGTATGCTAATTACAGTTCCCATGGGGTATGGTGCGAGTATTCCTACATCTAACCCTTCAGTTCCATTTCTCAGTGAAAGGAGATTTGGGGGGGGGACAGTGTCCCTCCATAAAATAAACCAATGAACCTTGACCAAATTAGGATGCATAAAAACTATTCCAGAAGGCAATGCAGGGCAAATCCTCAAACCAGCTTAAAACCAAGTGAAGAAGCAAACAGCTTCACCCTTGTACTGCTCAGAAGCTAAAGAAGAGGGATTTTTCTAAGAACATTCTTGAAGCTTTGTACCAATATATCCCCGACCCCATCCTTCACCATGCAGCTCTTCCCATTTCTGCCTTAAAAGAAAATCACTACACAGGACTGGATCTTTACACACTTAACTCACCAAAACCTCTCAAGGCTTTAGCTAGCTTGTCCTGGCCTGACAGAAAGGCCTTGATGAGGAATCCTCATGGTGGTGCCCCAGTGCTTGACACTGAAGTGGAATGGAATTAAGAGAGGCTCATGGCTTCTGGATACTGCAAACACACCATTTTCTCATGCCACTAATACTTCATCCCCAAATTAGAATATAAATACGTCAGGGCTTAGCAATGGGACAAGACAGCCAAAACACAGCAAAGTAACTCATTAAACGTGAGGGAAAAGCAATCCTTTTCATCATCTCCAGGATCTCTGTGCAAGTTACCACAACAAAAAAAAAAAACCTATTCAGATAATTAGGTACAAAAATCTAGCCTGATGAAAAAACTAATTATTTCAACACAATCCAATAATCTAGCATATCAGTAGTGCTGATAACCTGCTCTTTTCAATGGCCCCTTGTTCTTCTCCTTACTCTGAAAAAATAAGCTATTCCAAGCTGCAATGCACCTGGAGGAGCAATGAATGCATCTGTCACAGGGCTGGCTCAGCAGTCTCTCGGGCTAGCTTGAGAACTTCAGCAGTCTCTTCAAGGGGTATCTAGTCTTACTTTCCTCAAGGCAGAACCACAGACAGATGATAATGTTTAAATTAACCCTTCTGCAGACAGTCTTTCAAAAGAGTCTCAAGAGTGGCTGCCTCAAAGGCATCTGGAAAAGATAACTACAAAAGTGAGCCTGTTGACTGCAAGTTTAAATTCCCAGCAAAGATTACACCATCATCATTAAAAGCTCAGGGGGTACTGCTTTAGAAGAAGTTGAAACACGCATAGTTGCAATACTGGGTTTGTGATCTGCAGTTTAGAAACCACCTCCATTAATACAGTTATGCACTGGAACAAGCATCTAAACTATTAATACTGACATCATTGGAGATCTCAATTTTACCTGCAATAGCAACATCTAAGCTGGCCTAAATTTAGCTTCACACAGGCCTTTGGTTCAAATTGAGCTGCATGCAACAGGGTCAGGACTTCCCCAAGCCACATGCCAGTAGAAGACTCAGCGAACCCACATAAGAACCTGGGTATGCTCACAGCAGAAGGAAACTTTTCTTCACTAAGGGTGAATCTGACTAAATTACAATATTCTTTTCCTTTCTCCCAGATTAAAGTTTCAAGTACCAGGAATTTCAGTAGTTCAGGAGAGCTTCACCAATGCCTCCTCCTTTACCCCATTCCACTTTGAAGTGCATAATTCAATATCCAGGTCAGAAAGGAAAAGTGAGTGTGAGGGAAAGGAAGTTCCTGTCCCTGCTCCAATGAATGTTTAACAGAAAGAGGGACATCGACTTAAAAGTCCTCATCTGATCCTCCCTTGTAGCCAGTTCATGTGTCTCCTGATTTAGGATGCCAGCTTTTGCAAATGCTGTTCCAGCTTTTCTCTAGGCATTGGACAAGAAGCCTTGTTATATGCATCCCACAGAGCCCAGAGGCTTGATACTTTAGTACTTTTAATCTTTTGTGGTGGACCAACTGTGTTGCAAATGTTCCCAAGTTGCTTTAATGTTTTGAAAACCATGTGATTAATGCTACAAATGACAGCCAACCCAACTGAGCTAAACACTGAACATCAAGTACTGTACCTTCCCATCCACTGCTCCCCCTCAGCTGAAAGAAGTCAGGAGGGTGCAGGGCTTCACACACTCATCTGAAGTCACACATGAAGAGTTAGTCAGTATAAAGAAAAAACTGAGCTATTCAGAGGCATTTCACAAGCAGAAGAAAAAAGCAAATAAATTATCTTTAGCAAACAGCACACATGCAGTGGGCTTTAGTTTTTGGCTTAACAGATCTCAAAAACAGGACAAGCTAGCAGATTTTTTTGCCAGTGAACGAAAGCCCCACAAATCATCACACTGCCATTAAAAGGTTAAAAAGGGTGGGTGGGAGGAGGCATTCTCTTTGCAGAATTCAGGAGCTGCATCTCCTGCGCAAACAGGAAGCCCTGACCTGGGCTGTCCCTCCGGCCAGGAGGCCAGACAGGGACTCACTGGGCTGCCCGTCCAATCCGGCAGCGCCAAGGCAGGCAGCAGCACATCAGCTGGCAGGCAGAATGCTGCAAAGCCCTGGTAAAAATCCTGCCCCAGCATGGCCACCTTTCCCTGAGCACTGCGGTTCAGCTTTTAAAATCAAAGCATATGTGACTGTGTCTCCATCTCAACCAGAAGTGTCCATCCACAGCAGACATAATAAAAATTAATTTTCAAAACAAGCTGCTTGATTACTTGTTATTTTATATGAGTCCTCATTCAGAGACTGGCACCATTACTGCCTTCAGCTAAAGCCACATGCAAGGGACAATACACCAGGCAGCTTTCCCGGTGTGACCTGAGGGTACATGAGAAGGGGCATTTCCTTTGCTTTCTAGAAGCAGATGAACTCCCACTCAATAGTTAATTCAGACTCTAAGCTACTTTCACCAAACACTTGAAAGTTAAATAACTATCCCATTTAAAGAAATCTAGCAATTATATTTTGCATTCCCCACCCCTCCCAACAGCTATTGCTCTTGTGACAATATTCATCTTGTCCATGATGTCTATTATCTGCTATATAAATATTGATGATCTGAGTAATTGCTGTTCTGTAGATATGCTTCTCAAAGATATAAATTTCTCTGCCTGAAGTAGGCTGCTGACAAAGTGCTTTCCTCATTTTGCATGGCAATGAAACATTACTGGAGGTGTCACTGGGAGGGGGGGAAGAAATTAAAAAAACAGTGAGCAGTAACAGCCTTTGAAGAGGAGAAATGAAGTGATGTTTGTCTGTGCTGGGAAGACCAAATAGTAGCAAAGAACAATAAGTTAGCTAAGCTGGTATTCAGGCAGCTTAAGTTTAGCTTACACTGTGCCAACACCAAGCACAGCTGAAAAGGAAAGAACTCCTCTGGACTCAGCACTGGCCACCACTAAACTGGGCAGGCCTACTAGTGACATGTTGTGTATAACATCCACGCTGTACTCACACCCTGGTGACAGGGGTTACTTCTTCTGGATCAAAATCCAACCAGAAAGACAAGCCAAGGAGGAAGCACACCACGCTGAACATAATGCTGGGACAAACAAGCACCCAACGCCACCCTGTAACCTTTGGCAGCACAAGGCCAATGTGTCACACAAAAGCAAACCCAACACTCAACCATGGATACCACAGGCACAAAACACAGCATTGCTTCAATATGTTCTTACTGCCTCAGTGCATTTGCCCAGCAGGCCTTGTGAACAGCCAGGCAGCCCTTTGCCTTCCTGCAACTGATGAAAATCACTAAAAACACCCCACTGCACGTTCTGGCTCATCTGATCATACTGCCCTCTGGTCTGGCAATCCGATTTTGAGAGAACCCTCCCGATGGCACGTGGCCTCACACTTCCAGACTTGAAATTTGCCTCTGGACAGTACACAGTATGTGATAGATGAAGGCTCCTCCTTCGTAGACACAGACTTCCTGCAATACAAAACCTGAGTCTGAACCTCAATAAAACTACCCCTCTGGAATTATGGGTCAAGAGATTATTTTTTTCAGTCATGTAGAATTTGGCAAAGTTTATACTAAGAGAGCTTCCCTGTAGAAATAATCTAAGGTCTTCACCAATCATTTACAGTATCTGGAAACAAACACTGGACAAAGACCTTCATTAAATTTTTTTAAAAATCTTTTGAACTTATATAAGCTACAGAAATTAAGGGCGAACTAAAACTCTGCCTGATTTACATCTGTATTACTGAAGTTTAGGAAGTATGTGAAGAGGATGGAGAAGGCAGCAGGAGAAAAGACACCAGACTCCCTATGGGAGCTGGAGGCCAGGGCAGGGGCACGAGGTGGGTAGGGACAGAGAGCGAGCAGGAAGCAAGGGGAACACAGATAACGTGCAAGCAACATTCAGCATGTCCAGAGGTGGAGAGAAAGGAACTGAATGTTTGTAATGAGCAGAAGAAGTACATCTGGAAGTCTTATTTCGCTGTTGCCTTGTTCTAACAACTACATAATAAGCCATTATACATAATCACAGCAGCTACAATTTTTAAATATATATTATATGCAGATAAACAGACTTAGTCAAAGTAGTTACTAAACACTCATAGAATCTATCTTCTCCCTGCAACACTGAATGTTAAGCCATCTGCTTTTTCAGTGGATCCCTTGTCATATAATTAACTCCCCTTCCAGTTTCTACAGCTTCTCTCCTTCCCCCATAATTTCCACAATGCTTTGGGTATGTATGTTACAATCTCTAATCACAACTGCTGTTCATCTCTGCATTTTGAAGGGAAGTCACTTCCAGCAGAAAACTGAAGGTTGAACTCCTACCAGTAACACTGGGCATGCTTAACTACTACTAAGCCACATAGCATAGCCTAATTAGTCCAGTAAGTCTTTTTAAAAAAATCCACATGACCTCGGTACTTACACTGAGTCATTTTGGAGACCAGTTGAAACAGAGCCCTGAGTAATTCTCTAAGATCAAGAGCAGACTGCATTACTCGAAGTGGACTGGATCCTAACTAAAACAATCACATAACCCCCACCATCTCACCTCCATTTTTTCCCCCTCTTTTTGTTTTTAAGACAAGACACAATTTAGTGACCTCCAACAAGTAGCCCATCTTAACCACGCAGCCTCCTGTATCTCTCAGAACATTTTGTTTGTGTGCAGATTAGTTGTAACACATGCTATATGCACATGGAATGCTCTCCTGCTAATGGAAATTACTTTGCGTGTAAACACAAAATGCAGGTGGGCCAAACCACTAACTGCCCAATTCACAAGCACAGACTTCATACTCTCAAGCTTTCACATGCATATTCATTTCAATGCACTGAAATGTAAAACCCCTTTAAGAAATGCGCCTCAAATCTGAAGTGTTCGCATTCCTGAGTCACTAGAAAGTGAAATTAAATTATTTTCTAGGTAGTTCTTAATGCCATGTTTCCCTGTGAATCACGGTCACGTAACTTTAAAGTTATGCCTGTCCAGCACATCTTTTCCTGCACAACGACATCGATCTGGAGCGTGACAAAATACAATCTCCATCCACAACTGCACTGCCGAATTTCCTCGGAGAGGATGCAAACCAGCAGCGTTCCCAGCTCAGTGTGTTTTCATGAAGAGAGCAGCGAGCTTCATCACAGCTGTGCCAAAGTCGCTATGTCCACAAAAAGAAATGCTTCACTGGGTTTGTATCCGGCTACAGTCTCTCTCACGGAGATATGAAAATGCAATTTCACTATAAAAATAAATACAGTGGAGTGAATAATTTCTTGCACTGGGCACATGGCCATCTAATTTCATTGCTTCCAAAAGACACGGTACTAAGACCTAGGAAGCAGATAGTGTGTGGATTGCAGGACCCTGCTTCTCTAGCTCTTTCCAATTTGCCTCAGCTTTCCCAGGGAGAGCGAGGGTTCCAACATGTCTGTGCCTCCCAGATGCTGAGCACCCTTTTCTCAACAGGTAAGGGCAGGGGCACTTCCCTATACCGGTGCAAGACTTGTAAGGAGGCTCTGCAGTGGCAGCCAAGGCACCAGGAAAGAGGGACCCTTGATCTGTGATAAAGGAAGAGCTAAGCCACCAACGTGCATCCTCAAAATAGCACAGAGACCTGTGTGGCTTTGGGAAAAGCAGCACGCCTCCTAGTCTTTCCCTTTGATAGAACAGAACTACTTTGCACCAGCTTTTTACAGGAAAGGAGTTCACAAGAAGTTTTGCCAGTAGCTGGAGTTTTGTGCTTTAGAAAGCTAGCAAAATCCAGTAAAAAGACTGACAGAAAGTGTATGAGCACTATTCTAATTAAATTTATTTACATGATGTACTTCTGATACAAAGCACCAGCTACCAAATACATCACCCAATAATTCAAAGAAACGTAATAAGCAGTTTGAGATTCCAGGCAGTCTGCTGAAATTGCTACTCCTACAAACCTTTCTTCTTGATTTTTGGCTACAGAAGGTAACTGCCAGCAATCTATCTTAGAACAGAAGCTGATGAAATGGGGGCATTTAAAAAAAAAAGGCAATACAATACAGTTCATGAACCCATTTGCTTACCAAATGAACATGTTTAGCAATTTCCTTTTATGCAGCACTAAAGAAATGCAACTTGTATTTCTTCTGTTTATGATTTTTGTGACTTAAGACCTTTTCTTCTTCAGCTAATGCCTAGATGGCTCCCAGTTTTCACTTTGAGAATATTCCAAGAATATTCAAGCTCCAGATAGTCTAAACACATGTATCCTTGACACACAAGACTAATCCCCACTTCCTAGGTGCACTACAACCAAACCGCAGTTCTGTTTTCAGATGAAGTTGATCTTCAAAAGCTTTTAAAATGTATTGAAATAAGGCCAGCAATAAATTTGGGATTGCCTTGAGGAGGAATAGGAGTTGTCAGTCCTCTTTGTACTTATCTCCAAATGTTGACAGTTTTGTGGGCTTTTTTCTTTTTCTTCTTTTGCAGTAAAACTCAGCTGGTTTAAACAATTGCCTTCAATGTTCTCACCAACAGAGAAGAAAAGTGGAAGAGCAAGAAGCTTTTCCTTTTGGGCAGTTCAGAGCTTTCAGTGCTCTGGCTTGCTTGGTTTCTGTCTGCTTGGAGCTTCAAATGGAGAACACTCATGAGATCCACTGAAGGTCACAAAACACTGCCAGAAATCAGATGCAGATAAGATGCACTGAAGAAGCTAAACAAACAAACCCCCAAACTATCTGCTCCCTTACACTGCTTTTCTTCTTTCTTGCTTGCAAATCTTGCCACAATTGGAAAAGTGGCAAGAAAAGAAAATGTTAATGTGGTAATTACTTAACCCAGGTTTTGAAACTACAGTAAAGGACTTTTCTCCCTTGGAAGACACACATTTCACATAAAGAAGCTCAGAATTTCTGCCATGTGGCAGTACTGAAACACCCAAAAGCAGTTTAATCCACCTAGACAACTGCATGCATCCCTTCCACTGAACAAGCAAGCCATGCTGAAATAGAAAAGGATCTGCATCTTATGATTTACAAAAGGGGGAAGCTGATACATCTCAGAAGCATGCAGCACATCACACCCATGCCTTCAGACCCTCTTAAGGCAGCCACTGGCTTCTGCTCAGACACGAAGGAAATGGAGAAGAGAGGCTCCCAAACTGTGACGCAGGTCAGGACACTTGAAGAAGTGCACTGCAAAAAAAAAAAAAAAAAAAACCACCAAAAACCAACCACACCAAAACAAAACCAAAAACCAATGAGCTGAAAGAAAATTAATTGAACATGCCTATTCAATACCCTAGACTAGTTTTATATGAACAACAACTGTGCTGTAAGTTAGAAGAGGATATGCCGCGGCAAGAAACTGGAAAAGTAAGCCTATGTTTATGTACCACCAGAATACAAAGTAGAATAACTTGCAAAGTTACTGCAAGTTGTTAAATGCAGCTTTTTCATACAAGTAAATTTACATAAATCACTGATTTTTTACGAGCCTATTTTTGGTAAATCAAAAACATCTACATATTTTGGTCTTTTCCTCCATACACACGTGTGAATGCCCATACAAAACATCTTCTTCAACCTTTTACTCTTCTCATTTTGCCACCAAGGGAAACACAGAAGAAAGAGGGTGAGAGAAGGAAGCAGAGAAGAGGAATCTTTTTGTATTCTGCTTTTAAATTAAAAAAAAATAGGTGGAGTACATTTCTTTTCATGGAATTCTTCTGGTTTGGGAAAAAGCATTTTCCATTTGATTAATTCAGTCAACTAAGCATGTGACAAGTACCAAGAACAAATAGTTTCGTACCAAAGAGCCTGGCCCTTTGATTTCAGCTATTTTTTAAAAACATGGGTATTTCTATAAAAAGAAAGCCAATCATCAGGATACGAAAATTAGATCCTCCTGCCCCACACGGCTGATCCACAGCATAGAGAAGCATCTAAGCCTCTGAGGACTGCATGTCATGGCCGCCTTTGCTCTCATTTGAGAGCACAGGACACAATTAGCATTTTCCAGCTTCTCCTCCCCACTGCCACTGTGGAACAATTAAGAGTACGAATGAAGGTCTGAACAGCAGCCCTCATAAATTACACACACACAGAGATCCTTCTGTTTGAACCCAATCTTCCACAGGTCTCTAATGAGAGCCATGAACACCATCTACTAACCATCTCATCAGCAATGCAAATAACCATCTTGACCTCCTATCAAGTGTCTCTCCAGCTTAAACACTGTGTCCTCAGACTGCACAGCCCTGGGTGCCAAAGCTGCCACGTCCCACTGCAAGAACCTCGGCATGACAATGCTCTGTACATCCCACAGCCTGCTGAGCACAGCCACGCACCAGGAGCCAAAGCAAACCCTCAGCCACTTCTGTCTCTGGCTCTGCACACCCCAAACAGCCAGGTATGGCACAGGCAGGGATCTCGGATCTCACAGAGGACCTTGTTCAGCTACGGCAACACATCTTCAGGCCCCCTAAAACAAAACACTGAATAAGCAACACAGCAGAATTGGCTACAGCACAGACCTGGCAACTGAAAAATGGAAACATGACCTTGTTTTGGACCCCAGGGACATCACACCCTGCTCTGGGGATGCCACAGCAGTGCTGTTATCCTGACAAACCTCATCCTATGTCCCCCAGGCCCATCTCCATCCCCATCTCCTGCTGCTGAATGGCCTCTGATCCTGGTGCATCATCTGCCACGCTGAAGACTGTGGATGGACCCTGTTAGAGCATTTTGAAATCAAAATGAAAAGAAAGGCATTCTTCTGTGAAACATCATTACCACCCTGCCAGCGAAGTGTGAATTGCAAGAGCTTCTAAAATAAAAATAAATGTATTTGTATTAGTCCCTTACCCTTGGCATCAGGCCCATACTGCCAGTTCTCATAACATTTACAGGGAAACTGGCATACACAACAGTGCAGTAAACAAAAGGAAATTCTGTGAGAATCAGATCGAAACATACCAAACAGGGCTTGATACCACAAAAGCAAAGACAAGCTTCACCTGGACAAGCAACTTGTAGCTGCAGTCACTGATGTTAACAGATCTACCACGGCAGATGGCTCCCAAGCATCTGCAAAACAGCATATTTCAGGTTTTCTTTTAAATAAATACATTTGGAAAGTATTGCTAAGAGGGCAAAAAAGCTTAAAGGATTTAAATATTCCAAATAACAGTGCCAGTACTTCAGCACCCCCGGTCCTGCTGTGGCACAGCTCAGCCCCCACCAACAGTTCCCTACCCCACAAGAAGGAGAATTGCTGGGCTTCCAGTGCCACTCTCATCAAATTTCTACTTTCTAAGCAGCGTCTGAACAAGAAACACCCTCCTATCAGCATTACCAGCTGTGCCCAAAAGCACAAACAGCACAAGCACGTACACTGCAAAACCTCAGCTTTTGCTTGTGTGTAAACAGCGCACTTCTGGAAAGGCAGAGAGAATATTTTCAGAGTAAACACTGCAAAGATTTTGTGTCCCTTAGGATGTCAGAAAGCCGCTGTGATCCACTGCTCATCTTCCCCACTTACTGCCTGCTTAGCTAAGGTGCCTCTGAAACTCACTGGGATCACAATCACGACTCACAAGCTTGTTTTCCTCCCTGCAACAATGGGAGGAACTTTTCCTCTTACAGCAGTCCAGCTCCTTGGTGTGCTACCCTGGTTAATCTTAGATTACAGACATTAAAATACCAACCAGCTCCAGAGCAGGAAATGAAGCCAGAGAAGCAAATTTCTAAACCTCACCACTAGAATGGCAGCTCCTGCCCCATGAAGGTAAGTAGGGAGAAATGGGGGAGGCTCCTCACTGCCCAACTGGATCCCAGAAATACTTACAAAGATATGAGAGAGATGGAAGAAACACACATGCTAAAGCATTAAGGCAGAAGACTATCTCCACCCCAAATTATTCATTTTAAGAAACACAGTGGCCCTCCAAGAACCCAAAGATACCTTCTCTTATGCAACTCCACCTGCAGCTGATGGAAAAGAACACTTGTTCGATGAAGATGCCAGGACTTTGAGACTAGGACTTTAATTTAAAGAGCCCACTCCTGAAAGGTGTCCCATTCTCAGCTTTTGACTTGGGAGGAAGCAGGAGGAGGCAAGCAAAAGGACTGATGCTTTTTAACCACCTACACAAGTACTTTCTCAAAACATGCAGAATTACAGCATGTTATGTTTGAATTAAGGAGCCTGTGGGGAGAAGTTCTCAGTAACAGAGGGAAGAAAAGCTAGGAAAAATACTACAAAGAAATTTGGTTTATTTAAAACCTGAAGAAAAATGAAACTTAGAAGAGAGTGTTTTCGTCCAATCCTGGATGAAGTATACTCAAGTAAAACACCTGTCCAGAAGAAAACCTCATGCTGCACACAACTGCTACTTGCAAACTGAGCAGTAGGGCTTCATCAGCTGAAAAAGAATCTCCCTTAGGTTAAAGGCCAGCACTGCTGGTCACCCACCAGCCAGACAGCTCCACCATCCTTACTCCTTTCCATGAGCATGAAGGGCACACAGAGGAAATTACAAGTCCAGAACCTAGGTACACCTTACAGGCTGGAGGACCTTGACACCACAGGTGTTTGCAAGAGCCTCTTTTTTCTCTAGCTGCATTGGGACAGTGTTTCAGATCTGATTTACTGCCTAGACACAGCATACTATCAACACAGGACAAGTGAAGAAGACTGAAAGCAGCAGAGTGTGGAAAAGAGACTGGGCCTGTCTTTTTCTTTCTTTAAAAACAGTACAGTGTGCAGTTCACATTAACAACCTCAGAAAAATGCTTGATCTGTCCTGCACCTCAGAAGCTGGCTGCTGAAAACAATCCAGAATACAATTAAAACATGAATTCTGTTAACTTTCACTTCCCTCTGCAATTTTGTAATCATCTCATCCATCAATTTTGAAAGAACATTAATAGTGGCATCAGCTGGCTCTCCACCGCCTCTGCTGAGCCAGCTTTTTCCAATCCCTGTCCCTGCCTCTAAGCATCTGACCACAGATGCTGTGAGGAAGAGGAACAGGGAGGCAAACCAGGGGTGGAGAGAGGCCAGCAGAGCACACCTAACATGGGGGCTACCCCACAGAGGAGCTGTTTTTTTCCCAGGGGAGCTATTCTAACTTACAGTGCCTGAAGGTCTGCCTCAACATGCTCACTTCAAAAGAAAACTGCACACACAAAACAGAGAGAACAAGGTTCTATCAGGGATTAAGTGAAGCCTATCCAAGCACAGACCAAATCCTAAGCACACAGGCTCACCACCACCTTCCAGGCTGGAGATGCCTACATCAGTGTTTTTTGCTGTTTACTTTCTCCCCCCACAAAACCTGTCCCCCACCTCTTAAAGATGTGTAGATGTCTCCACTGATACAAGCCATTTCTCCCAGTAACCTTCCAGAGGCTTGACAAAGTCCCTGGAACCCCAAGAACTTTCAGGTAAGAGCTGAAGACCAGTCCTGTGATCCTGTTAATTGTCTCTCCTCAAACACATGAAGTTCAGTAATCAAACAGTGGCTCTTGGACTTGCACACAGTGACAATGCAAGGAGAAAAACTGGCTGGTGCCAGTTTATAGCATCTGGCTTATTAATTATTTTGTAAAGGTGTACAATCCTTGGAGTCGTCTGAAACTTTTTAAGACACTCTGACATTATTTTATTAATCTAGTTTGACATGGTTTATAGTGATCATGGCTATGATTTATATTACAAACTCCCAAGAACACAAGTCTGACTTTTAAATTATTATCATCCCAAATGTTTCACTGCAGGTCAGCCTGGTCTGTTCCAAGACTAGATTTGTTGGCAAGCATATTTTCTTTGCTGGTACATCCACTTTTCCTCATCTAGTACAACGAAAACTAAAAATCCTGAAGTACATAAAGAAAGCCTATTGTTATGCTCAATGAACACAATCAGAAATTGTCTACATCGTCCTCTCTTGCTGCTGCGTGAGGTTGGTATTAAACCACCCCCCTCCCCTGAATAAAGATGTAGGAGGAGACTCACTGTAAATTGGGCAGAAGACAGAAGTGCAGACATCTAATGACTTGCTGGAACAACTGACACCACTTTTCTGGAAAGTGGCCAAGTTCACCAACTTGCATTTCAGCTGGAAGTTCAGCCTCTAGAACCTGAACACTCTTTCTTGCAATATCATGCTGCTATTCATTTCCAGAAAATAAAAAAAAGCATGAGCAACTAGTGTTCCTCACTATGAATTGTTGCAATTTCAGTATCGTATTTCACCCCATAGAAGGTAGGTGACATCAAGCAGGACTGCATACAACAAAACACCGAGTGAGGAACAGGGTGGAGCACAACATATTCTTTAGATATAAGGTATAAACAGAGTTGGCCTAAAGCAGCCATTTCCCCATTGCTTGATCACGAAGTATCTCATAGTAATGGCTCTGGTCTAAAAGTAAGGAAGATGAATCTTCTAAAATGCTTCAAAAGCATTGGGCTGGCCTTCACCTACAGTTTGAATAAGCAAAAATTACAGATCTACACTGGAATCAAGATTGTACATAACTGTACCAGGCTATCTGGGACCTCTTGAAAATTTTAAGTGGCACCAGAAACAACAGGCTAAAGTGATGTTACCTGAGAACATCGAGAGAAGCAGATGGCATTTGAGAAACACAGAAATAGAGAGGGAAAGCAGGAAGGACTGGGGAAGGCAAGTTTAAGGGGATGACTAGGCTGCCATACAGTGAAGTGCAGAACAGACACAAGCAAGTTAGAGAGGACCTGAGAAGCACCAGAACTCTGCCTACCCCATCCTTAACTGAGATCTGAGGAATCCAGACTCTGGGCTGCAAAGCCCCCCACTACAGCACCAGACAACCTGCTGAGCATGTCATCCCACCCCAGCCACTGACCACCAAACAGTGCTTCCTCACCAGGCCCTTATCTCACGGGTCAGAAATTAATGTTACATCCCAAGGGTCTGTGCTCTCTGGATGACTCAGGCCACTGCAGATTCATATGACAAGGCCTAATTTTTATTTATCTCCCACTTTTCCCTATGTACAGTTATGAAATTACATTTAAACCTAGCTATGGCATTTTTTTAATAAAAAGACTGCAAACTTGATCACTTCAAGATTAGGAGATATCATCATGAAGACTGCCCATACAACCTTCATCCCACCTCTGTATATATCTGCACTGACTCTTTCCAATTCAATGATCACAAACCATTTGAGCTCTGGAAATCACCTCCTTTCAAAAAAAGAGGCAGTTAAGGTGCAACAGATATCTCTCAAACCCTGCCTCTCTCAGCGAATGTCAGAAACATTAGTGAACAAAGCAATGCAGGAAGAAAGAGAGACAGACAACCACCTCACATGAGGAAGTTGGACATTCCACCTACAGGCAGGAATTACCTCCTCCTTGGCTCCACGTTTAACCTTTTAAGAAGCTCACCAAGTCTCTGAAACCAGTTTTCTCTTCACGTGACTCCTAACGGGGCGGTTCCACACTCAAGTCAAGGCATTTAGGGCTAATCTACAGACACCAGCACCTGAGGTCAGCTGTCCTTGTGCTTCCAGCAGATGAACTGCTACATCATGCCACGTATTCTGGGATGACTGAAAAATAAAAACACACCCAAGTACCTTCTTTGATGTAGCCAAAACTGAAGGTGTTTCAATCTCCTAAAATTGATTTGCTCTTTGACTTCATTCCTCAACTATGAAAACACAGACAATACCTGTACCTGATATGCTGCAAGAGTAACTTCCCCACCTGAGAAAGCCCTCCAGGAAGGAGTTAGCAACTGTTCAGTTCAAGGTCTGGGTAGGGTGTAAAATAAATAGATGTAGAGACACATGGAGAAAGTAAATGTGGGGAAGAGAAAATGAATTATGCAGCAATTACCTATCAAAAGGGACTCTGTGAAAGGGAAAAAATGATGCAATTACAGAATTAAAGATTGTATCATAATGCAGATGCAAAGGGGAGTTCTGCAACATTAGTCCTGGAACTTCATTGCTTTTGTCCGCCTGATTTTGTAACCCCATTGTTCCCCTGATATCATTATTTTGTAAGCAATTGAAATGCAACACAATTATGTGATCATATGTTTATATCTTTTCATCATTAATAACATGTGGAACAACCAGAAGCCTATGCTCCCAACATGATGGATGCCTCCAGCAGATGACTGTGAACAACTCCCTTCCTTCCACCTTTATCTGAGGTAAAGAGCAGAGAGAAGAAAGGGAGCTTCTATACTTCAATGCCATGCACAAACATTTGAGGATTTTGGGGTTGTTTCAGAGGAGGAAACCAAGATCAATATCAATCACCTACTCTGAAGCTGACTGTCACAAATCAGATTTTATGAAACAGAGGCACTGAGCAGCTGATGTGCTTTGCACAAGGTCAGAAGAAAAGTTCCCAAGGCCTGGATCCCAAATAACCCTACTAACAGCCTTCTGCCCAAGCCACTGAATCCCTCCTACCTCCACAATAAAACTTGTTTAAGTGTAATCATTGCTCCTAACTGCAGGTGAGGGAAGAAGCCCACCATCCCCAGGCAGTGTTTCTGTGTTTGTTGGGAGATGCAGCCAATGAGCAACTTCAGGGAGAGCATCATATAAAATACAACTGGCAAGCAAACATTACAGCTGTATGTGTTCATGCTGAATGATAATTGTTATATTGGGTCTTTTAAGTAAATTACCTTGCATACATCCGACTTCAGGCCAATTGCCAACATGTTTCTCAGCGTCTGGGTCACCCTGCTTTGTGAGGGAAAGCGGCTGCAATAGCAACAACCTAACTTGTTTCATTTGCAAGATGGTATTAGCTGGCAAGAGGCAGTGTGTCTGACACCATGCTCCCTATGCATGCTTCATGCTTTTTAAAAAGTCTTTTTTGCCTTTCTATGTCCCCAGTTGCAAACACACATCCAGACTTTCTTTTAAGTAATACTTTCACCTTATCTGTGGGGTGCTGGCAGCTACTACCACAAGTTTTACATGATCTTGTGCACCTAACAAAGCAAGTTTCACTTCTATCTTTCCTCATCCTGAGAGAGCAGAGTTTGTAAAATCTGGAGCTATCAAGCCCCTGAGGGGCAGTCAGTCAGAGCCTGCAGTGTCCCAGGCACTCAGGTCACACCAGCTCTTCTCAGTGAAAATCTTTTGGAAAAGTCCACTGTGGTTGGTAATTGAAACATTGCAATCTTTCCCTCTTGGCATGCAACCTGCTCAGTTCAGTTTAAAACTTAACAAAAGAAAGCACGGCACCATCCCTAAAGGTATAGAGGTAGCACAATACATCTAACAAGAGCAGGCAAAGATAACACCACAGCCATGTTTTACCCCTCATCTGCCTGCTTCAGGATTTCTGAAGCTTGGGTGGCTGGCACCTTCAGAGGAGAGACATGCAAAGTGTTGTCCAAGCCCAAGAGTCCATTCTACCACAGTCATCTACCATGCCAAGCTACTGGTGGTCAGAGGTGGTGTTTATGGAGGGGAAAAGAAGTGAAGCAAGAGATGTTCTGCTTCACTAAGTGACATATCCCTAATAGTGTAGAGAATTACACTTGGATGCCAGAGATACCCAGGCAGATTTTTGTGTGGGGAAAGGGAATTTTGCCTCATTGGCATGACTTGGTGCACCACATCCTCTGTAAACCATGATGGGGAGCCAGCTATACAGTTCCTCCCTTCACCTCACCTTGACAGATGCATCTGGTTTTACCTAGATCTATATGGGTGTTTGAGATTTACCTTGGCCTTCTAAGGTGTCACCTTAGAATATTTTGGCATTAGAGTCTGACACTGGTGATCTCTGCAGGGCCATGCTCTATGCCCCACATCAATAGGTATGCATCATCTGACAATCAGCAGCAACAAAAAGGGTATCAAAATACACACTGGGTGAGGAATTGCATGTGCATCCCATAAATGCTCAACACCTCTGGCACTCCTATTTCTACTGTCAATGTTTGTCTTTTCCTTCAGTCCAAGTCTGGAAGAAATGTGCTCACCACATCCAGCACACTATACTGTCTAGCACAGACACAGCTTGGGTGAGGGTAAGTCTGCTTTTCTTAGTACAATGGTGTCCAGATTTCAGAGGCAGATCCCTCAAGACAGCCATGCCAAACCAGCTGCATCTATACTGGGAATGCTCAGCAACAACAAGCATGTCCCTGACATCCCACAGCAGCACCTCAGCCCAAGGGCACACCTACCTAAAGTCACTCTGGGGAGGGAGAGGGCTGTGTGGGAATCCGAGACTGCATTCACTCACAGAAGCTGCTGTGGGAGAAATGTACAGCACTGAATGTTATCAGTGTCAAATCATCACTGAATTCAACAGGATGGCTGGCACCAGTGAACACCCAGATTATCACAGTGCCATTGCACACATGAGAAGAGTTTGCCCATGCACACACACACCTCTGGTAAGTCCTGCCCAGCGTACATATTCCCATCTGCTCCAATGCTCACCTCCCAAGGTGTACTGGAGGTCAGGAGAAAGGAGGCTTGTCCAAGCTGTGGCTGTCAGCCCACAAGCCTTCCTAAATCTCTCTAGTTTGACAAACCAAAGGGTAGCCATGCTGCAAGGAACATTAACAAACAGGACTCATCTGTGGGACATCTGTGTCCTCTGCCCTCCTGCCCCTGCAGCTCCCTTCAGTGCTGCCTCACATCTGCCCCTGCCCTGGATGCCACACACACCCTGCAAATTGGCCAGGGCTGCAGAGGTGCTGCATGTTTGACCGCCACACACGCAATGCCTGGCTGGACAGCCACTACTAGGAAGAACAGAGAATAGCTGTAAGCAGTCTAGTTTTCATCAGAGAGAGCACTGCTTCAAAGATTTCCCAGCCACCCACTACTCTTAAAAAATACAAGTGGGACATTCGTGATCTTCCAAACTGCCAGCCATTGGTGCAATCTGGTTGAAACTAGCCAAACAGGAGACAAACATGCTGGGGAAACTCAGTTAAAATGAAATAAAATAAAACCAGATGAAAATCATTACATTTGATTAGTGGTGTTCCCATGTTCAGCTACATCCCTAAAAACAACGCCTTGCTCAATCCAGCCTGTGAACTGCATAGCACACAATGCAGTTCAGCTCTCTTTAACTACCCAGATGTTACACATCTGGAGCAGGAAGGGGCAAATTTCAAACTTATTTACATCTGGGGGTTGCTCTGAAGGGGTAATTTCTGCAGCAGAAAAAACAGGGCAAGGGGATTTGATCTGAAAGCGATGAAATGCTTTGTCAGGGCTGAAGGACTATAACTCAGATCTCAGTGGGAAAGCAGTTCTCCACAACCCTGGAAATTAATTCATCCCAGAGACTTCAGCATCCTTCTCCTTGCCATCCCCAGCATCCCTTAACTCATGCTGTTGGTGATTGGCCACCATCGCTGCCTTTAGGGCAGGGGGCAGCTCTGCTGCAGTCAGACCAGCAAATGTTGAGCCCTGGCCGGTCCAGGACCCAGGGAGAGGCTGCACTGATGAGGGCTGGGAGGGTTTCCTCTAACCCTGCTCGGTGTGACAGATCACGCTACAGAGCTGCATCAGTTCCAAGGACTGCTGCTCCCTTTGCAGAGCACAGCACAGCAGGAGGAAACAGCAGCGACAAAGCAAGAAGGCAGCTCCAGACAGACTCAGAAACAGCTGTGGGATTTCTCTGAAGAGCTGCTTTCTGTAAGGGGAGGAAAGCCCAGCCTTCCATCTGACTTCCAGCCCACCCACCCACCGGATAGAGGCAAAGCATAAGAACAGGAGAAAATTTAAGGCATGCCAAGATCCCAGGCTCTGGAAATTAGTTTCCCACATGCTCCACAAAAAGAGCACTCACACCCAAAATCTGCTGCTTTGGACTTGGACTGCACACAATTTACTCAGCTGAATAACCACACTCAAGTCAGAGACATTACTTGCTTGAATATCTTCTACTTGGTGTACGGAAGGGGGCTGCAGAACTGGCTGACAAATAAACACAGGTATACAAAAGGCAGTGTAAGGACATCATTGTTAAAAAGGTTGGAGCCCTAGGCCAAGTCCCAAAGTCAACAGCCATGTGGTCAGAATCACAAATCACCAGGTCTTCAGTAGAGTCTTGTCAACTGATCAGGAAACCATCTAAATCCATTCATACCATAGACCTGTATCCTCCAGGCCCCATCAACTGATCGAGGTCACAGTCTGAAAAATACTTCACTGACTTAGAAAACTAAATTCTGCTCAAAAGGATGGCTTGAGCATTTAGGAGTATAAGCTTCATTAGCTTCCAGCAAGACTTCAAGCCCCAAGCACAAACTAATGCTCCATAAAACTCCAGCAGAGAAGCACCACTGCTCCTAATCTGCTAGTACTGGTCCCAAGTATGGTTAGCTGTTCTGGATGGAACACAACCATGATGAGGCATTTGTTCTCAGCCCCATGCAAGGAAAAATAATGTGCAGTTCACACCCTAGAAAGCTTATGAGAGGCAGCCCTGAGCTTGAAATCTCCATATGCAAGCTTGCTTTCAAGTATCTCTCTAATTTCACTGGAGCAACTCACATGACTGAAGTTAAACCTGTGCTGAAGCCTCCCGTTGGACTATGGCTGATGGGGCTTCTGATCCAGTTCACTGAGGGGTCAAGGTGAGAATCCTGAACTGAAGCCAAGAGCAAGTATGACAAAAACATATCCACAGATTTTGGCAAAGCTGAAGGGCCTGAGTCCCTCAGGGAAGGGTTACCAGCACCCAGAAGGATCTACTTGCCCATTCCCTGGGCACTCTGCTAAGCTACAGCAGGGCTTTGGATGAGAGGCTCATTCTGAGCTCTTGCAGTTCCATGTATGACTTAAATACACAATATTAAGGCCAAAATAATATTTATTGTCTTCCTGGCATTTCTAATCTGGATCTCTCACAATAATGTCCAATACTCCCAAGAAGACTTCACAATATATATACAAAATTTCTATCACACGTGGTCCAACCAACTTTGCCCCAGAAAAGCAGCAAAAAACAGGTATCATTTCATTTTGTCTTCACATACCTGGCCAGCTGTCCAAACCCTCTGAGAGACCTCACAGCTTTGAGCCAGAGGCTTGGGCTTTTTAACTGTACTACCAGCTTAGTGGGAATTTTCCACAGAGCCCTGTCCCGACAGTCATGGGCATGCCAGTGCCACAGCCAGCAACAGCACAAGGCTGTCCCAGCTTTGCACTCCTCAGCCAGGACTACTTTCATTTTCCACCTTTCATGCAACTAGCAAGAGGCTGAAATCCAGCTGCACACTGTTACATAGCCAACAAGAGAGTTTTCAGCAGAAGGGGTTTTTTCCCAGATTGCTGTTGTTGTCATCCCACAGGCTCTACATTAGCACAGATTCACTGGGTATTTCAAAAAGGCCTGTGGTACAGAAAGGCTGAGAACAGGACCTTCGTACTCATCCTAAGCTGAAAGGCTAACAGCAATTTCCAACAGCCTAAATCAGACCAAAAAGTCTAAGGAAATCTGTATCAAAAACTCTCTAAAACATACTAGTTGAAAACAAAAAATAAAAAGCAAACAAAAACAAACCATGGGCCATATCGATGAGGAGAAGGAAGAGTTTTAGTGAGCAAACAAGGCAGAGGAATTACTATGTTTACAGTGCAATTAATGGGACCTTATCAAAATCCCGTTTGCGCTTTTTTTTTTTTTTTTGGTAAGACACCTATTACACAAACACACACTCTTAATGCCTCGCCGGCTGGCACCCTGGTGCACGTATCCTGTGTACCCACATTTCAGGAGAGGCAGAGCTGCTCCCGGAGAAGTCTCTCCACCGGACGGCGTATCAGAACAAAGCGCTTGGGTGACGGATGTCGGCAGGGTCCGTAAATCACATTTTTGGCAGCTCGACCTCAGCTGGGTCGGCATCTAACGCCGTAAGGAACTCTGAGCGCTGCCGCTCCGTACAGCGGGGACCCTACCTGGGCAGGGGGCTTCTCGCCTCTCCTCCAGGCTGGTTAAAAAAATAATTAAAGCCTTTTTCTAAAAGCTCGGCGAGATGTCTGGCACTCAATGACAGCATCCGAGTTACCGCGTATCTTCTCCGCTAACTGGCGGCATATGGAAGGAAAATCAACCAAAAAAAAAAACAAAACCAAACAACCAAAACGAACCCAAACCAACGCAAAAGCACCACCAAACCTCCCGCTGGAACAAAGGACCCCACCAAACCCCGTCTCTAAGTTATCTGGATTTACTTGCTCGCAGAGCACACGGATAACCCTCCTCCGCTCGCAACAGCGCTGGTGCGATGCAGGCGCGACCCCGCCGGGTTTCGAAGTAACCTCGGCGCCCGCCGCCCTCCCGGGACGCGCCGGCGGGCGCTGCTCGGCCGCTCACCTGCACCGCGCATCGCGCCGCGGCACCGCCCGGGGGGACCCCGCTCTGCCGCGGCCACCCGAGCGCGGCGGGGCCGGCCGGGGCAGGCGCTTACGAAACCCGCGTCTGCCCCTCGCCCGGGCGGGAGGGAAGGAGGGAGGCGTGGCGGGGGGCATCCGCGCCCGCGGCGGCCCCGCTCCCCGCCGGGAAGAGGAGGAGGGAGAGGCGCCCCCGCCGCTGGATCCACCGCGCGCGAGCATCGCCGACCGCCCCGGGGGGAGGCCGGGAGGGGAGCCCCGCCGGCGGGCAGCGGGCGCCCACTGACCTTGCCGCCATCCGCCGCCCCCGCCCCGGCCGGGGCTGGCCGCTGCTCCGCGGCTGCCGCTGCTGGGAGGCCGCCCCGCTCCGTCCGCCTCGGGCAGCCTCGCCAGCGGCAGCGGCCGCGGACAGCCCGTGCCCTGCACGGTGCCAGCCGGCCCCGCCAGCGGGGAGGAGGACGATGGAGCGGCCGGGGTGCTCCTCAGGGCTGAGAAAGGGCTCTGCCGCTTTAAGCTGCAGCGTGTTGTGCCACCTGGCCCAAGGTGAGAGACAGCTGCACCTGAGCGCATTCCCGGCGGGACAGAGCGGCGCCTGACCCGCGCACCCTGCGGGAGCTGCCTCCGCGGGGAACGCGGGGCTGTCGGACACCCCGCGCAAGGCAGGTTCTCCGGCTCAAGGGACTTGAGGACCATTAATCTCAGCTGGAGGCTTAGAGCTGTATTAGTAGAGCACGTTAAAGTGGTATGCACATGTGGTGCGTTGTCTTACCACAGCAGACCTAGGGCCAGGTGAGGGAATAAGGCCTCGTTTTTATCCACTGCACCAAGGCCTATGCCGGCAACAGAGCACAGGACCACAGACTAGTTTCTTCTCTCCCTGCAGAGAAAACAATCCTATTTCCATCAGCAGTAAAAGAAAAAATGCATATGTACTTCCTAGTGTCTCACATGGGATCAGTAATGCCAAGCAGCAAGAACTACAAATGGCAACAGTAGACAGGAGTCTTTCACTCCTCATTGCTTCATCTTTTTGCATATCCAGTGTTTTTTTTGGGAGCAAACAGTTGCAAGTGGTGTGTACACAGACCTGTAGGTTATCCAGGTCCCAGGTTTGTATAGAACACCCTTCTCCTCCCCATATCCTGTTGCTCCACACTGAAACTGTTGCCTAGGAAGGAGTAAGCCCTCTATAATCAGCTAAATAAATCATTTTCAGAAAATAAAATTCCTTTCCCCCTTCCTCACTGTACTGAGGCTATTTGCAGCACAAGGTCTCCAGCAAGCCAGGCTTACCACGAGGGAGTCTATAATGCATTCACTAGTACAACTCCAGGTTCTGCCATAAATATTTAAAACTCAATTACCATTCTCACAATGAACGTTTGAAGCAGATTTTTGCATCCCACAGTGCTTCTTGATTCAAAACTTCCTAATGAAATAACTGAGATAACACAGGAGAAGTCAAATAGGTCAAATTTCAGCCATCAGTTTGAGTCTGGTTCCCCCTTCATGTCTGTCTCTGAAGTATTAGTCACTACCATCTCTGACCTCTCACGATGTATTTTACACCACAGGCATCATTTTAGCACATGCAGCTGACTTTCGCTTCTCTGTTGATCAGCTGGAAGGACTGTGTGAAATATTTTGCCGATCTCCCCTTCCCCCCTCCCGTTGCCCAGCTGAGTAATCTGAAAAGCAAACATCCAAACTGCTTCTTCTGAGGTGTCCCTTAAAGGAGCAGGGGCCTCCTGCCATCCTTCCCTCTGCTGTTGGGGATGGGCCATGGCCCATGGCACCTGCTGTGACCCACACCTTCCCACCGTGGCCACTCAATGTTCTATAGCTTTTGTTCAGAAAAAGCCTTTGAGATCCTGGAGAGGGGGGCTGTACAGTTGTTTTTACAATTTAAGAAGGTGCTTTTGCCAAATTCATATCAAGCATTTGTGTAACATCCTGTCTTTGAAGAAACACACCAGGTTTGGAAGGCACAGTTCCTTACATGCCTCTGTGCTCCAAGTCCCTGCCCTTTCAGGGGTCATTTTCCCCTTTCTTCCTCAGAGAACACGTGGCATCTTATACATACAGGCAGTGCTGTGGTACCAGATCTCCATGGACTCAAGGGAGGAAAATGCATTACAAAATGGAACCAAATGTCCCTCCAACTCTGCACCGGTCAGCCCTTCTGCAAATTATGTCCACCAGTAAGGCAGGGGGGCTACAGAGATGTAGAAAAAGATCACAAGATGGATCTTGCAGTGCAGTGTTGAAGAGCATTTACACAGTGACTCAATGGTATTGCTGTCCTTGCTGCTGTGATTGTATTGTTACAGCAGAGTTTAGCCAGCTCAGCTGAGACCAATTTAGCCCATACACCCCCATGCAGGTTAAGCAGACAGCAAACAATCAAGTGTTTCAGATCCCACATGCAAATACAAGGTCCTGGTCTGGAGGGGCTACTGCAGCTTTCAGCATCTGACTCCCTCTGCTGAATGGATTACATGCAAGGCTCCTGGCAGAAATGCTACCAGAGAGATACAGCAGGTGAGGGGAACTGGAAAAGGTAATTACTCCCAGGAGGATCCCTGGATTGCCGCCATCATCCCCAAGGCTGCATCTGTTATGAGAAGAGTCTGTAAGTCTCTGGGGAGGAAATCTTGAAAAGTTCACAGCAATACACTTGGGAAGGAAAAAAGAAGGATAAATAGATTTCATCTTCAGATTGCTTCACATCTTCGATACAACTTTTCACTAGGAGACAGTTTTGTAAAAGGCAGCAAGTTCTTTGGTACTGCCCTTTTCATTTCCTACCTGAATAAAAAGGATGAAAAGGGTTCATCCAGAGCCAGAGGCATCAAAAGACAGAGGAAAGGCATGGAAAGGCAGAAGTGCTCTTCTGCCCTTTGCTGTTCTCTCACCAGTCTGGTTGGATATGGGGACATTGTTTTCCCCCAACTGGATTCTTCTAACAAATTGTATAATTTTAATTTTTACATCATATCTAATAGTCAATGAGAGCAAACTGCTATCAGATGCACTCACTCAAGCATACCCAGTATTGGGGAAGTGGGAACATCTATCATTCACAGAAATAATAGCAGCAATCCCTGCAAGTGATGGGGTAGCACTGGGATATCATAACAAAGGTAGCTAACTCATGGTTTCTCCATTATGATCACCTAAGAGACTTCTAATACACAATATGTATGTAAGACCTCAGTGTCAAACTTTCAGTTCCAGGAACAAGTCACCAAATAATCATAAAACCGAATGGTTTTATGGGAGCTTGTGAGCATTTTAAAAATAATCAGCACATAGGGGATCCATTCCTTTTCATTTCTGAGTCAACACTGGAGGTTTAAATCATATTTCCAATGTTTGCTCTGTTATTAAAAAGCCTAGGAACTCTTTTTAGCTCAGTTTCCTAGAGAAACAAAGTTTATATTACCTCACTGTGTATCCTTCTATCTTCCTGTTTTCTTTCAGCTGCTTTTGAAACTGTTAGCAGAGGAGAAGAAATCAGACAGCAAAGTCTCTGATTTTTGTTGTTTTGTATTAAATCATTAATGGGGCAAAGAAATCTTCTTTGAGGGAATGGGGTAAAGAAGATTCTTTGAACCCTCCCCAAGTAAGAGGCAGGGAGAGTTCAGTTCTTTTCCCTTCAGTCTGGCAGCCAGTGAGCACACATGCATGAAACAGCAGGACCTCGCCAAACTTCATAATATCCCCTGCTCGGCTAACATCTTTCAGTGGGAAAAAATGAAGACTTCTATGATCTCAGAGCTCTGGGACTGAGGAGGGACAATTACATTGACCATTAAAAGTGCTACTGAGTCAAGGCCTGTCAAAACCCACACCTTGCACAAAAGCTTCACAGAAAGCTGTTGCCTGAAACTGTGAGACAAAAGTACAGCCCACAGCGATTAAAAAAGCATCTATTGGTGGAAACAGCTTCAAGCCCTGCTGATCACAGGTAATTGTCACCTGTCATATTGATACCCTGTGATAAAATTACAATGAACATTTTGGCTCATTGAAATCTGACAGGCTCATACACATTCCGTTGTTCCCTTCCATAAAACTCTGTTTTATTGTATGCTTTAAAAGATTCAGCAGAGTGAGTATTTTTACAGGTCGCTAACCTGAAAACAGGCACGTAAAAAGGATGCGTATTTGTGGTAAATCCATTTAATAAATTGCTGTGAAACCCCAGTCTCCCTCGAAAAAGAAAGCAACTCTACCCTAAAGTTAACAGGAGAGCCTGCACCCCTTCATTAAGATTAAAGGCTTCAAGCAGGAGAAGATGGTCAATGTGCCTACCTTAAGAGAGCAACAAATTCTCTATTCACCAGTGTGCTATTCAGCCCACTTTTTGTCCTTGTGTTGGATACAGAAATTTGATCAGTAATTTTCTCCGGATAGCAATAGCTTGAAAATGCTTCTCTATTAATTATAACTTTAATAATGAATCATAGAATCATATAACCATTGAATGGTTTGGGTTGGAAAGGACCTTAAAGATCATCTTGTCCAAACCCCACCTGCCATGGGCCAGGTTCACTAGACCAGGTTCTCAGAGCCCCATCCAGCCTGGCCTTGTACACTCCCAGGATTTCCATAGCATCTCTGGGCAACCTGTTTACAGTGCCTCAACATCCTCAGAGCAAAGAACTTTCACTGAATTTCCAATCTAAACCTACTCTTTTTTTACTCAATTCCCCCTTGTCCTATAAATACATGCTCTTGTAAAAATCCTTCTCCATCTTTCTTGTAGGCTCTCTTCAGGTACTGGAAAGGTAGGTCATCCTGAAGCCTTCTCTTTTCCAAGCTGAACAATCCCAGCTCTCTCATCCTGCATTGACAGATCAGGTGATTTGACATCTGTAAGTACAAAATGTAGGGAAGTTGCTCCTTCAATACCAGCTGACTGCCTTTACACTCAAAGGGGAGATGTCCCTGGAGGTAATTCACAGCAGAAATCCATACTCTGAGTCACCTTCTTGCTGCCTGGGCTAATCTCCCTCCACAGATAAGATAGGGGGAAAAGCTTCCTGCACTGAAGTTTAGCGCCCAGAGATAGGCAGTGCAAAGAGCCCCCTGAGGCTCCCGATCTTGGGAACCGCCTGGGTCTGCTGACACATCCCTTTGCTTCCTTCAAAGCAGTGGCTCAGACTCCTTGGAGGAGCCACAAACCCTGTATCCCACCAACCATGGTCCCACCTCTCGCACAGTGTCACCGCCCGCCTCTGGGCAGCAGTGTGGATGTGCCTGAGATGTGTTACCAGTGTTGTCAGCACAGCATAACTGAGGTGGAAGGGGACCTCTGCAGATCCTCCTGTCCATTTCCCTGCTCAAAGCAGGGGCAGCAGCAGCTGGGCACTCAGGGCTGTCTCCTGCTGTGTTTTGAACATTTACTGCCAGTACAGAGAGCTGGATAAACACACCAGGGGTGCTACCGCAGCAGTTGCTCTCTGTACAGTCCTGGATATTCTCTCTGCTGCTGCAGCTGTCACAAAATGAAAGGGAGGGGTTGTTTATAAGCTCTGGCAATTATCTCCAGAGCTGCACTTTTCTCTCCCCTTACCCCATCACAAGGCGATATTTAGAAAAATACACTTATACGAATCTTTGTTTTTTACTGTACTGAGTCATGCCTGTATCTTCTTAATAATTAATAGTTCACTATATATTAAACAAAAGAGAAAGCATATATGTGAAAAATATTTTCACATCAGTGAATTTCAATTACCAAAGCCCGATTATTTTAAAAACCCTAACTCTTCCGTTATCCAAAGCAACACTGAATTTGTTGCTGGGCGCTAGCTATATTGGAAGTCCATTAGTTAGACAGCCCCTCAGTCATCCACGTTAATTCATTCTCCTCTGAAGTAGATGAGTTTTAAGAGAATTACAGTCCTCATATACAAACAGCACCACAAATAAATGGCATGAAGATATTTCATCATAATTTACTAAGTGCAACTTCACTGTTCAGGACTTGCATACTAAAGCGTCAGGATAGGCATTTGGCACCAGCTCTACAGAACAAATACAGGTAGTCCTATCACTGACAAAAAGCTCAATTAGAAGGAAAATTGAGGTTTCAAACATATGCATTTAAAATTAGAAATCACCCAAATTAAGGCTGACTGTGCAAGTCCTTCCTGACATAACCACACGCTTCCATTACACGAGTGCATGCTGTTTTTCACAGCATCCTGGGCTTCCCTTCATTTGCATGGGATCTCAGAAGCACAACCCCAGCTTCCTGCTCCCCAGTGCCAACCTCCTCTGTCATGCCCCCTGTGCCACCACCCAGGTTCCATGTCCCAGGCTCCCTGTTCCCTCATTCCTAATCTCCAGTCCTGATATGCCACTTTCTTCTCTTCAGCACCATCTCCCCCATTTTCTTTGTCCAGCTGTAATCCACATTTCATCCCAGCAGTTTCCAGCCTCAGTTTCCAACCCCAGCTCCCAGATCACATTTCTTACAGTGAGGCCCAAGTACCTTCTTCACTCCAAGCCTCTAGTTCCAGTCTTTTACTGCAGCCTGCTTTACTCTACCTTTTAATGCCAGCTCCACAAATAAAGGCCAAGTCCTTTCCTCCTCATCGCTTGGGATCCAGGAGGTCATTGACACAGAGCATAAGTCTCCATGGCTGTACCAGGAGGCACCAAGAAGAGCATTGCCAGAAACCTCCTACTCAGTCCCTCAGCCACAGACAGACCAGAGCACAAGTGTCCACAGACTGAAACATCAAAGAGATCAGCAGCCACACTTAGAAGCCTCTCCAGGAGTGTGCAAACTGCAATTTTCCAAGAATTTATAATTTAGCTGAATCTGGGTATTTTTTCACAGGAGCCAGAGTTGAGTTGCACCACTTTTTTTTTTTTTGTTTTGGTTTTTTTTTGGTTTTTTTTGTTTTGTTTTTGTTTTTGGGTTGTTTTTGGGTTTTTGGGTTTTTTTTTGTTTTGTTTTGTTTTGTTTGTTTTGTGGTTTGTTTTTTTTCTCTTCCATTTTGGAAGGGGAATAATGACCAGGCAGTGATTAATGTTATGTAGAAAATCTAGTTTCAAGCATTCAGTCTTTCACAGGAAAAGATGTCATAGGAAGAGCTGAACAGCCAGAAACATCCCTCCAGAATCAGACTGAAGTATCCACCTGGCACAGAAAATGTTAGCCCAAAAGATTAAGGTTTCAACATGTTAGAGAAGAAGTGGTGCAACTCAACTCTGGCATTATTTAAAGCAAACTGAGTAGAAGAAACTTCTAGCCTAGCAGAAGTACCAGATATATTATCCTTAGGATAGAAAGAGTCCACAGTTCACACTACAGGCCTTGAGAAGATGAAATTGCACTGCGTAAACACTTTAGATATAGTTCACTAAGACCATTAGGACCAGTCACCAGGTTCAGAGTGCTTTACACCCCATGACTGGCGTTATAAAACTTATGGTTACCCCAGAGAAAACACCCAACAAAGTCCAGCAATCATCCAGACAGCGTGTCTGTCATGGTGTACTTTAGCAGAGAAAATAAAGTGAGGTATGCAAGTCTCTGTGTTTATGCAGACCTGTTTTCTTGACTTTCTACACATTTCCAAGCCACTGGGTGATCTTTCCAGCTCTTACCTGCAGGACAAGCTGCTCTGAAGCATCCTCAGCTGAGTAACTTCACTCACACAGTGTTAACAGAATGAGAACCAAGGCTTGGAATTTCAGAGTCAAATCTGAAGCACACATAGGAAAACAAGCACACTGGGATATTTATGTGCTGGGTGCTGGCATGGCAGTGACTGCACTTCATCCTGACACTTCCTCAAAATTACATCATCTATCATTTAACAATACAGCTGCAGATTCCCCACTATTTACAATGAATTAAGTAGCAGAGCTCTTCAGGAAACCCCACGGATTTCTTGGGATAGACAGTATGGCTAGTTAAGTACATGAATATATGAAGTAAATATTTTTTTGTTTTATTGGGCCTTCTGAAAATGAAAGCATCCTGTCTGTGCCTCACAGAGGGGAAGGTATTGCTGGTAGCCATGAAATAAATTAAAACCAATGCTGTCCCTGACAGAGGTGCCTGGTCAAACTACACTAGTTGATGATAACCTTGCACAGCAGTCTTCCATTCAGGGCTTCATCCTACAGTCCTTAAACCCCTGGAAGAAGCTTGGAGAATTTCAGTGGTGTCTAATTTTAAATTTATTTCTGCAAGCAAATGTCTTCAGGACATACTAGCCACGGCAGACACATTCAAACCTATGTCAGCATGTCCAAAGTCTGGGGGACTACATTTGCTGCTCAATGTCCACATGGGCTCCCGTCTCCTGCCCTGCCAAATTCAAGATGATTCTGAGTGAATTTCTGCAGTGGCAGAGCTTCAAAACAGTCTTTTCCCAGCCTCACTCAGTTAGTAGGTGTTTTTTCAAACAGCCTGCTTATGGTCTGAGAGAATAAGCTTCTTATTAAGTTCATAGATCAGTCTCATTAGTGCTCACTCCTCTAGAGCTCTAGTTAAGCGTGTTCATGTTTTCTAGAACAACATCTCCTGTATCTCATGTAAGATTGCTGCCAGAAAATAAGTGCAGAGTTCCCAGTTCAGACCTGTGGGCTGCAAGGACTTGCTTAAATCCATGTCTAATGTCAGTCCTGTAACATGGCAGCTCTTACATTTAACTCTGATTTAAAAAGAGGTGTTCAGAACCCTATTTTCCAACCTTCCTTAAAGGAGTACAGACCTCCTTAGAAATGTGGCTGAAAGGCAAAAAACTGTCTCTTATTTCTGAAGTCAGATGGGACTTACACCCTTAAAGCTTTTGAAAAATTTACTACGTCGCTGTATGGGCTGAATAAAAATTACCTGTCAGTAAGGCTTTTCTTTTCAACACTCTTTTTAGGCTTGGAAAAGGCTTACTCAGGAATATAATTAAAAGGATTAGGCTGCTTTTCAACTTCACAATTTTTCCAAATTCTCTGAAGAGGCCACTGGGTGCTGGTGGGTGTGACTTTCAGGGCTGTGAGCCTTGCAGGGCCACACCAAGTCCCAGTAAAGTGAGTGGTGGAGTTTCCATTGATTACAACAGGATTTGGAGGGTCCCATACAGAAGCTGCTCTAAATCTAGGCGAGCTGACATTCCCACCCACCTGTCTGCAAGTGAGCACAGGACATGCAAGGAGGAAGTAAATTACAGCTCTCTTTTTTGCAAGGAAAGTTTGCCTGATTCTCATTTATTTCAGTCCCAGTATCTATATTTCAGCATTAATAACGGACCAACCTGCAAAAGGAGCTCGTGGAAGCTGCCAGGTTTCCGCCAGAGAGACTTGAGTTCGGCTGCCCAAGGCAGAAGGGAGCTTTGGAAAGTGCTTTGTTTAAAGTTGAAACGTTCAAAACTGTTTTGCACGTTCATCATCCTCAAAGAGAAGTGCTTGGCTGCCCTCCATGGAGGGAGGGGAATGTGCAGCAATGGGACCCTCAGCAGCTGCCAGCAAAAAATAATCCAGAAGAACTATGAATAAATAAAATACATTTTGCTAGGCCTAATATTACACAGCTTTCTTCATGCTCTCCCTCTAAAGCTGTAATTCTCTTCCAACCATTTCTGGTTTTAGGTTTTTTCATGGGTTGTTCTCTTCCTGTCTCTCTTCCTTTAAAGCCTAAACTGCGGTTTTCTCCTTACCTGAAAGTTTCCCCTCTCCATTTCTTAATTTCTACTAATTTTTCTCTTTTAATCTTCTTTTAAAACCATTCTGATGCAACTCCACAATACTTTGCAGACCTCCAAGCCTCTTTTATCTTACTCTTTTTTCTGCAATGCTTCCTTTCATCATCATCTTCCCAATTTAACAAAGAGTTGCCTATGTGTGGCTGAACTCAATTCCATTTTAAAGTCAGAAGTGTTTTGCTTGTTCTGAATATGTTTTTACACCAGTGGTGCTAGTGAGAGATGAGAAAACACAGATTATCTACTGCACTGTATCAGAAGTGGAAAAATCAAGCGGTCTGCAGGCTCTGAACTCAGGATCAGCATCTTTCAGGCAATGCCTGAATGGAATCATGAGAGAGACCAAATTCAGCAAACCCTTTTCTTGCTTGGGATGTCACCTTTCCTACTCCTCATAGCTGCCTTAGGCAAACTGGCCTGCTCTCTACTCACTGGCCCAGATAGTTTCAATTTCATTCATTATGGCTTTATCAACGTTAGATCAGGAAGCATAGTTCTCAATGCTAGGATTTTATTTTATTCTTTCCTCCTCGTGGCCATTAATTCCTTCCCTGCTGCTATGAAGTGTATTCTTCAGCCTGAACTCCTTAACCATCTTCCTTATCCTTGCTGTCTTATAAATAACAGCATCCTGCTCCATCCAGATCCGGATCCAGATCCAGTCCCAGCCAGCTTGTTCTATCCTTTAATTTACGAGGAAAACTTCTCTGGTGTGCAATGGTGGCTCCAGGAGACTGCCAGGTGGCTTTCGGCAGAAGTGCTCGACTGGACAAGGAGAACCAAGCTACAAATCCGAGGTGAGGAGGAGCCCACCTCTGGTGCCTTGGTCCTGCTTCTCTCAGTGCAGCCAATCCTTGCCTCACTCTGAATTACTTCTGAGCTCTGGAAAAAGCTGCAGTTGCAGGTTGCTGCTTGCCAGAGCCTAATGCCAAAGTCCTACCTGTCCAGACATCCCATATAACAAGAAAGTGCTGATGGCAGCATGACAAACCTCTCTTTGGAGCTGATGCTATGTAGTCATGTCTGCAGCTGAAGCCCCAGCACAGCCTCACCAGCGGGTTGGTTCTTGTGAATGCTATTTTAAGGCAGAAGGGGTACAATGTGTTGCCACAGGATGAAAAATGAAATTTAAAATAGTGCATATTTACAGAGCAAGGTTATTCTGACTGTTTGTGAGCTGTGATCTTTTTCTGCTGAGTACATGCAGTGCACCATCTCATTTCATTCTGACACCTGTAAGCTTAGGCAACAAAAGTGTGCTATGGCATAGGGCTCTGCACATGGACTCATCGGTGTTTCCTACAGAACTCTCACATGCTGCTAATCACTTCTGGGATGTAGGGGTTTGGAGTTTTTTGTGGAGTAGTATCAGAGGGAGAGTCTCAGTGTAAGAGCCATGGCTGCTACTTGTCCACAGATGTCTCTTCATGCTTATCAAGATCGATAAAGAGCGACAGTCACCCCCCAGTGATGCACCCTCGCCCGCAGCAATTCCTCTGGGTCTGGAAGTTGTCAAATCGCTGTTTATCTGCTGATGGCTGAACTACCCTTACCCCGAATGTGCCTCTTTCAGGAAACATCCAGCAGAGTACTCACACTGGCCAGAGATCTAATTGCGTTAAACCTTCATCTTTTAATGTTGCAATACTGTAGCAGCTGCAGATTGTTTTAGTAAAAAACAAAAAACAAACAAACAAAAAAACCCCACAAACAAAAAAACAAAACAAAAAGAAAAAACCAAACAAACACCTAAAAATAAGCCCACCACAACAACCCCTAACCTGTTTCATCACCATTGTCTTCTCCAGATAATGTCCCAGCAGACTCGGCCAGGCTTCCCTGTGACTACAAAGAGGTGTTTCACTCACTAATCAGTTCTCAACGTCTCTCCTGGCTTCTTCCCTCCGGGCACCATATGATAGCCTGGGATGTGGCAGGGATGTTCCCTCCAGAAGCTGATAGTAATCATGGTCTTTGCCTCCTCTTCCTCTCCCTCCTCTGTGAATCATCAGGAATCACTCCCAGTCCTTAATCTCTTTACTTGGGTGTCATTTGGCTGTATTCATGTTCCTTGTCTTTCTGTTCTCAGCCCTTATGGCCTAGGTCTTTGTCCCCTGTTCTAACTTGTCCTTTGTTTAAGGAGCTGTGTGCAGGGGAAGGGGGAAGGGAGGGGGGCCTGTGATGGTGACAACCCACTAAACTGAAGATTTTCTCTGTCCTTAGAAGGACAATGCAGGAAAACCAAATTCCTGTTCACCCCATTGCCATACTTTGCTTTGTCCCATTTCTCATCTTCCCTCCATCTGGGAGCTCCCAGCCCACAGCAGCTAGTCGTAGCCTGGAATGGGTGGTTTTCTCCAAAACTGAAGAAAAGCCCACCTACATTGGAGGACGAACATCATAACAGAAATGCAACAAAAGTAGAAAAATTTGGATGAAAGGGAAAAAAAAAATACCAGCATTGTATCCCACACATGAAAGTGCAGAGTAAGCAGTTGCTGCCCTATAAAGCTTGTTTAAACGCCCGCGGTTTTGAGGGAGTTTGGTACCAGCTTTGGCTTCCAGAGTAGAATTGCAGGCCAATGCACATTCATCACTCTAATTTTATACAGCTGCATTATTTTCACAGTTTATGGTGCCACCATCTCATTTATGAAGTACACACTGCAGTTACACATATGGCTGTATTATTTTCAGCACTGGAAGTTCAATTAGTAGTTTCACTGAGCTAAGACTGTCAAAACAGCAGCAGGAGTACACACCGTATTGTAGCTGCCCAAAATTTATACATGTTTATGCAATAAATACATTGCAGTTTGTGTGCTACAATTTGGGTCACTGGTTCTAAAATAATACCAGAAAAACCAGGTGAAATTTGCTGTCACTGACTCAATTTCAATGACTGTAGCTCCAGCTCTTCATTTACACCTGGGATAATTATGGCGTGATCATGGTTCACAGAAACACGGCTTCTTCCCTGCCCAGAGATGTCATGAGACAAAACACTGATGTGAGCGACTGGGTCTCTTATTCACAGACCAAGACTTTAAATACAAATTCCTGTTCACCCCATTGCCCAAGCAGTAGGGTGCCAGAAGCTGGCCTTTGGACATCTCTGTCCATAGTACTTTATTTGAGTCATTTGCCAGCACCATAAACAATCTTCCCCATTAAGAAACAGTTTCCTAGGGGAAGATGGGCAGGATGGGGAGAAGGAGAAAAATTACTCAAATTTCCTGGGTGATTGCGCTTGCTGAAAAATGTGCCAGTTTGCATGTCACTGATTTATTCCTGGTGCATTAGTCAGTAGGGAAGGTAAAAGCACAGTGATAACGAAGGTGCTATCGGGTGCCACAAACAGATTGCGAACTCTGCTTTAGTCAACATCAGTGCTGACTTTCCCCAGCATGTGCACACTAGCAAATTTAGCAAAGAGGTGGCTGTTGTTCAAAGTTATGAGAAAGAGCTTGGTTCCTCCCGAGCACTCGTAGTGCTTCTGAAATGCTGACCTTTAATGCAGGTGCTGAGCAGTAGGAAACTCTGAAAATCAACTTTTCAATGCTCCAGTTTCACAATACGCAAACCAGAGAGAATAAAAACTACCTTCAGGTGTTTTCAAAAACTTGTTTATAGTCTTCCAAGCTTTCTTCAACCTCTGCATGGAAGGTACCACTGGGACACAAAGTGCAGTGAAGTTTCCTTCAGCTCCTATGGCTGGTTCTGGTACAATGAGAAGAGGAAGGGGCCTCAAGGCATGAATCCAAATTAACAGATGTTTCTAGCAGTCCTTCTTCCTCCTTGCTTCACGAAATTATGGATCTATCCTTATCACCATCCCTTACACATGGCCAAATATAAATATAAATAGGAAAATACTTACAGCAGGAAATGAAGAGTTGTTGTGGGACTCAGCAGCCTCTGAGCACGTTTTCTTTCACATCCTGACAGAGCCTGGCATAAATTCAGCTTCTGACACACAGGGGAAAGTATACCTTTTTTTGCTCTACTTTTTTGGCAGTTGTCATTAATTTGGCTCGCTTTCCCCTGCAGTAATGTTGACAAACACATTGCTCATAGTAGCATTTTAGCAAACCCATTCAGGCAATTTATGTTTCAATATTTACAGACAGCACTGCCTCATGCCAATCTGATCTTTTTGCAATGAATATATTTTGACTTGAGACAGAGTGGGAACTTGCCTGTCACAGCCACTGTGGCTGAAAGTTTATACCCCCAGTTTCACAGAAAAATAAATGTATTAACACCCATATTATGTGGTTTTCTAGGTTTAAATTGGTGTGTTTCCTTCCTGTTCTGCTTATTGACTCATTTCCTTAAATCTGACTTGAGCTTGCTATGGAGTTTTAGCCTCAGTACACCAGTAGTGGCTGTAACACCCCCCCAATTCAAAAGGAAGAGAGGTAACAGCAAAAGACAAAAGATTTAATTACTTTCATAAGATAGTACAAACTATTATTTTCTGATGAGAGACAAGGAGAAACAACAGTGGACAGGAGAACCATGGAGCTGAAGTATTTCTTTCAGAGGGAACCTTACCTGTCTCTCCAGTGTCCAAGCATGTCTTATAAATCCCACAGAAATGCTGACCTGGATTCACAGAGTTGTCATCAATTCTCTCTTGTAGTTGAACGTGTTTGAATGTCCCTTACAAGAGAAGAACAGAAGCCAAGAGTGTTTTTTTTCAGGAGCTGAGGAAATTAAAGAACAACTGCTTTTTCCCTCTACCTTAACAAACATTTAAGGTTTCCTGTATTCATTCTATCTGGATTCCACTGGACATTTTCCTTAATATAAATTCCTCTAGGTTTTTTGTTTGTTTGCTTTTTTAAGTGGATTAAACATTTATGACTTGATACACCAGAGCACAGATTTCAAGAGCAAATGTGATCTTGCTTTTCCATGCTCAGGCAGATATTTGCTCTAAGAGAACCCTTTGAGTGTAAATACCAAGGATACAGCAAATGTTCTTGATTCAAAATTCCTTTAAAGCCAGCAGCTGTCTGCTCCCTTATATCTAGTCCATGATTAAAGAAATGTTTTATTGAATGCTTGCCCCTGGCTCTCTTTCAGCAAGGTGAGAGACCTATTCCCTATTCCTGAGATGAAGTACATTGTTGTAGGAGTGGCTGGCTATTCTATTCGGTGTCAGCTGGGCTGTGCCCAAGCCTTCCATGGCTCAAGCACAATTTCCTGCCTGCAAGTGCACCCGTTTGGACATCTAACTACATGATCTCAAGGAAGTGCTGTGGCTCTAGTTTTTTGCCTGCACTTCAGCATAGATTTAATAATGAACTGCAGGCACCCTACTTGATACTCACATTTAATTGCACCTGAACTGTCAAAATGCAGCCTTTGATCAGAGGCAAGTTTCAAGCTCTTGCTTGCGGTTAAGGAGGATGTTACAGGAAGCATCAGCCTGCATTTGCAAAGAACCCATATGCTTTAATTCATGGAGAATTTGTGGGTAATGACACTATGAGCATGAACTGAGACCCTGCCATTGGGACAAAGCTTTAGGAGTCCAAGACCAAGACTCACACATGCCGTGATAGTCTTTGGCCTTGGGCAATTCTTTTAGCCTCTTTAGCTCCCCTAAAAAGACAATGTGATAACAGCTCACTTCCCTCACAGGCCTTAGTGTGAGCTCATTACTTAGTGTCCTTAAGATACTGCTTAGATGAAAAATGCAAATAACAGCAAAGGCCAAATCCTCTCCTCATTAATCCCAGCCGATATTAAAGTGAATTCAGGTGGAAACAGGGAAACCCGGAGGAAGACTTGGCTGTAGGCCTGAAGCACCATGACTGGTCTGTCTCTGCACAGCTCACCGAGGAAGCTTCTTGAGGAAGCTATTCCAACCAGCTCTCTAGCCTCAGCTGGCACAGAAGCCCCATGCTTATTTTATTTTGATGCTGCTTCTTTTTTTTAATTGGCCGCCAAGAACTCAGTACTCCTGTTTATGAAGCCAAAGGGCTTTGGCTTGTGTTGATCTGGATGATCTGCAGGCAGAGCCATCTCCTCAGGTTCTGCAGTGCAGGAGGCATCAGTTTGAGGCAGGAGGTGCAAAGGTGACTGGGAGCCACCTGCATCCAACCCAAACTCTGTGGATGGACCAGCACCAGTGTGCAGAAACAAGCCCCAGAGGAGCCCTGTGAGGCTGGGGTCACATGGACTGGCTGCTGTAGTCATCACCCATCCAATAGTCCACCAATAGTCCACCCTATAAAAAGAGGAGCAGAAAGGCAGGTGTGATGGCCAGGGTCATCCCTTCAAGGGAAACAAAAATGGGAGACTCTCCATCAGTTGGCTGAGGAAGCTTGACTTTTAAGGCTGTCCCATCTCTGTTTTAGGGACAGTGGCACTGAGTCAGCCAGGGTGAGGGATAAAATTCTCCTGCCCCAGGCAACTGGAGAACTCTGCAGGGACTCACCAGCAGCACACATCCAGGCCCCACCTCTGCTCCTGGGGTATTTTGATTGTAGTGAAAGGCTCAAGAGACAGAGAGAGGAAAAGCTTGTTCTATGCTAAATTGACATTTGAATTGTGAAATGCTTCTAATAAATTGCATATCAAGAAGAGGCTTCATCTGATCAGCATTTGGATGAGTCTGATACTGAATGATATGGTATCCTATAATACACACATCTGAGATTATTATTATTACTACTATTATTATTATCATTATTATAATTATTATTATAATCTCAGGGTCTTGGGAATCCAATCAAGAAAATATACATAGTGGTTTCATCTAGCCTAGACTGTACTAAAGAAGATAGAACTTACTGTCCCTTCTGCCTGTTTAGTGAGAAAGCAATGTCCTCTACATGTTCTTTTGGTAAAAAGGAAAAAAAAACCAAAAAAAACCAATCAAAAACATGTTCATGATACTGGCTCACTCATACATCAGAAAATCAAGGGAGACATCACTAAGGATCAAAAGCTGGCCACACATGCAGCTGTGAACTTACTAGTAGGGTAAAGGACTGTTTCCTCCTCCTTTCCCAGCCCCACAAGTCCCTGTCTGGTCCCTGCCTCATGCTGGGAATAAACACATTCCCAGACCCAATGAACACCATAGGGTTTATCAGCTGTCTCACAACTAGTGTCTCACAACTAGTGTCCAGCTCATGGCCTTTTTCCACAGAAGCCTCAAAGAAAAGAACATGCATACAGGCAAAGACATGGTACATATCATACTAAAACATGTCCAGGGCACCTCCCTGAGTCATGGGTGCACATGACTTTTGAGTTCCATGGTCCTGTTCTTTGCATGTGCCTCCTGAGCCATGTAGCTGCCTTTACACAAGTCATGCAACAGAGAAGGAGCAAAGCACGAGCAACAGCCAACAACAGTATCATTATCTTATCAACCTTGATAAATGGAGGTGAACAGCTTTTTATGGCAGGCAAAGTATGTAATAGTGGCCATCTCAGGTTTTGAGGTGATAAATGGCATTTTCAATACCAACATTATGGTTTTCCAGGGGTAACCTCTGATACTGAGAATAAATATGCCTTTCTGCTTGTGGCAGGGAAGGGAGCCGGCAGAGCTGTGCCAGAAGGGCTCCCCACGTGTCCCCATCTCTCCCGCCAGCCCTTCACACACTGGTGATCAGGGTGATAGCAATAATTCACCTCTAGCTCGAGATCCAAGAGCCTGAAAGTCACAAATAACATTGTCATCGCCTCGTGTGCCTCACCAACAGCAGTGGTGCCTCAGAGAGGGGAAGGCAGCAGTGGTGAGGTTGCATGGAGAAGGGTGGGGAGGGATGGCTGTGGAGAGGAGCGCTCACAGGGTGGTATCCATGGCAGTGCCCAGCCATGCTCAGCACACTGAGCTCACAGACTACCAGCACCACTCCAGGGAGAGCCACCATCCCAACTGCATTGCTTCCTGTGAGGCCAGCCCATGGGAAAAATCCCCCAGGTAGGTCAGTGGGACAAGGGTTTTCTTTTTCTGGTGATTCTGAGAAGCTTCTCCTTCAGGTAGACTGGGGTAAGGTACCAGCTGTAGACACTGTGCTAGCAAAACACTTTGGTGATGCAGGGTTTCCCCACACTGGCTTTGGTTAAAGGCCTTTAAAGCTCTTGCACACTTCTGTTGCCCTAAGGGAGAACTATCACCTAAAAGTCTGGCGCTTTATACATCACAGGATGTCAGGAGTAAAATTAAGCTAGATGTTTTCATAAAAGAGTATCATCTTAAAATGCACTTTGGTGTTGTTGAGTGAAGAAGCTAGGATCAGAAGGGAAGCTTAAATAAAAGCTCCACTTTAAAAAAAAAAAAAAAGATAAATACAGAATATTTGTACCTTGGGACATTTGTTTTCCCTTTTGAGACCCTTCATGAGCTATGCTGGTGTTCAGCTTCTGACTCATACACTTGTTCCCAGGAAATTAAACACCATATCCCTGATTTTTTCTTTACATGAACATAAGATGAGCCTGTAAATGTAAGCTGTCTCCTCATTTCTTAGTGAGCATATTGCAGCTCCTATAATTATCTAAATAAAATGCACATAACTGTAAGCTAAATTGCCTCTTACACCATTAACTCTGGTTTTATCTGGCTGTTGTTAGGGACAACCACATGTCACTTATGGAAAGCCAGAGGTTTTGAGATGTAAGCACAGGGGATTCATTAGTTCCCCAGCATCTGATCTGACCCATCTTTAAATAACAGGCTGGCTTTTCAGAGGGACGATCCTCATCACTTCCTTAAATTGCTCAAGCCTCCTTTAAGTGTCTTAGACGGAGCCCATTAATGCAGAACTACCCTGTGGCTATGTGCAATCATGGTATTTGTGTCCAGCTAAAGGACTAATTTTTTTCAATATCAGACCACCCACACTTGCATAACCACAAGAATAATCCAGAAAAAAAAAAACAAAACAGGTTTGACTAAACAGGATGAAAGAGCCACCAGAGGGACAAACTTGGTTCAACATACACATATTATGCAAACAATAAATGCATACACAAATATACATTAAAGCCAAAATACCCCAAATGCTCATGGTCCTTTCCTCCAACCCAAGAAACACTATAAAGGGAAATATGTTTAAATTTTCCTTTTTGTCCTAGGTCCTGAAAGCAAAACTGGTGGGTAGAAAAGAAAAAAGAAGCCAAATTTCACTGAACAACCCCCAAATTAGAAGCAACCATGCAAAAAGATTGGCAAATACAAATATGTTGAATTCAACTTCGTGTTTTCTTCATTTGCGGTAAGTCATGGCCATACTATAAACACTGGAAAAAGATTTTAAAAAAAACAACCATTTCAGCCGGTGGTGCCTGCTCAGAGCTAATGTGCATTGTGCTGTTTGCATCACGGCTGCATCAGGCTGTTTCCTGAGAGACTGGCTTTGCATTGCCTCCAGTGCCCAGCAGAACAGGATATAGCATATTACTGTCAGGATGCACCGGGCTAGGTACAGCCAGTCCAAAAAGTTCTCTGGGCCAGCTCAAGCAGAAAACAAAAGCTAGTTTAAAGTGGCTCAAAAGTAGCTGCTCCCAGGACTCTATTCATCATCAGTCTGCAGTCCCATAAACAAGCAGGTCATCCACCTCTGACTGGTAACCAAACAGGGTTGCTTTGTTCCAATGACCTGGGAAGGAGGAGAGAGAGCTGGAGAGCAGAGCTTTGAAAAGTGTAAGGGCTTACATACAGCAAAAGTGCCCTTCAGACTTTATGAAAGGCTGTTACGCACAGGGCCATCATACATGCTATGCCACTGTAGGTCTAAGTCCTACATTTGTATTTCATACACAGAAACTAATGTGGACTGAAGATATGGACTGCAAAGGCACGTAATAAAGTGCTTCTGCATCTGTACAATTTTTCACACTCCTTTCTGTATAGCTTTTACGCTCATCTGTCCCCTGAAAACACCCTCCTTCTAAAACACCCATAACTCAGCAGTTTTGAAGAAGCAGGTTCAGCCAAGCAGAGAAATGCAAGGGTGGAAATCAAGATCTAAACCTGAAACTCACTGAGCTCAGGCTGTAGCAGGGCTTTGATCAAGAAGCATCTCTGGCAAATAATACTTTTGATTCCCATATTGTTTGGGGGGCTAAGAAAGTGCACTCTTTTCTGTCAGGAAATGAAATCCATAGAACCCTCTTTTGGGGAAAGATTTTTCCTGTATTGCATAATGATAAATAGCCAGTCCTTCTCTTGTACAGCTGCCAAACCTCTTTCTTCACCTGGGCTTTCTGAAATAGAAATATTATTTTAGGATGACATTGGGGCTGCTTCTTTAAAAATGTCAAACCAAGGAACCAACTTCTTTCCCATGCAGGTGAGGCAAGTTTTCTGATACTTGGGTGTTAACACAGCTAGCGATGGGCATGTTCCTAAACAAAATTCAATTCTTCAAAGTGTGGTTAAATAATCCACCATGTTCCTTGGGGGTCCTAGATACTTCTAGAAGATCTTCATAGCCTGGAATTAGTCTGGGGGACATTAGACTTTAATTGGAAAGGCAAATTTAGTCCAACATCCTAAATATGGTCCTAAGCCATGGCTTTAGTTGATGTGAAACACATTATTACGGACAGCAGTGACAAACTAAACAGCCACTTCCTCCCCCAGTGAAGGCAGAAATCAAGTGTAAGCTGAACCCTGCCAATCATAGCACACTATTAACAGCAGCAATTACAGATAATCACCACAACTACTAATAAAACATTATCAAGGGTAATGAAATGGGTAATTGCTACCTTTCATTTAAGAAGGTCCAAGACCATGGCAAGCCACTCTCAAGAAGTATGATTCCCAGCTCCCTTCCTATTTGACAGTGCCTCTTAGGAGGCCTCACAGCTACAGCTCAGGAAGAGAAAGGGCAAAGGTGTGTCAGTCCTCTTCCCTGGAAGCAGCTTCCAGGGCAAGACTGGGAGCACAGCTGCAGTGAAAAGTACCAGTAAAATAACTACTTCTTAAGCACTGTGATACCTGAGTGTGACTGAGATGCCTGTGGACACCCTAAAATATTTCCAGCTTGATGCTTCCCAGAGCCTCAATTGAGAATCATGCTTGCAGGCTCTAGCTCAGGACAAGCTCGTGGAAATGCTGTGGCTTGGCTTGATGCTAAGCACTGATCTTTGGTCTCCATCAAGCAGGAGACCACACATCCTCCCTCAGTCTCCCAAAATGCGTGGGTGTTGGCTCCAGGGACTGAACACGGGGAGCTGTGAGAATTAAGCAAATCCTCACTTCCAGCCTCGTGTGCATTTGCAAGGGAAAAGTTAGTGCAGTGGCATTGTTAGGCCACCAGCCTTCCCTGGCTGAGGGTCACCTCTTTACATGGTCATTGGGGGACATAGGAGAAAGGTATTTTTCCAGCTGACTCACTGTCTTCAGAGATTTGCATTATACCTCACTCTCAGACTGATTTCCCACATTCTACATTAAATTATATATGAGTAAGTGGTAACTTGTGTGCAGAGTGACACAGACCAGCAGCAGCAGTTCCCATGCTGAAGAACAGCTCATACACTTGCTTATTCTGTCAGAGGAGCTATGCTGAGATGGATGTTTGTGTCCTCTGCAAAGAAACAAGAGTGGTTATAACATGGTGCACAGGCACTTATTTGACTGGTATACATCTAAAGCACAGGTACCCAGTTCCTGGGGGATTATTCCATGAGTAGTCCCTCTGAAACCATTTGGGTAGGCATGGACTGTGCAGCATGGTCCCATTTTGTGGGACAGTACTGTTTGCACAGGGTGAAGCAGCGGGAGGCTCATCTGAACAACAGAGAAACTCAGCTTGTTTGGTTCATTTCAATATATTCAAGTAAAGGAAAGGAGTCTCAGCAATGCACAGGATAAGAATAAGCTCAGTCTTGGTCCAAAAGTGAAGTAGAGAGGAAAATTATTGTTCTTCTACATGTCTTCTAACAGTTCACACTGAACATCAAATCATATCTCAATTCCCAGCACATGCAGCTTTTTTTCCCATTCATCAGAATATTTGCAGTCACAGGTAAAAGTACCTTTTGTTGGTTTTACACTCCCCTTATATTGCTGTAAAAGAAACAGGATTTGAGTCAGTAGCAACTATGTGTTGCTGAGCACAGAGCAAATTCCCAGGGCTTTTTATTGGATTTCTCTACCTGGTACTAGGCAAATCCCCCAGGGGGATCAAAATTACTGCAAAGTCCAAGAGGAGCAAAAGTTTCACAATAAATAGCTGGCCCAGATCCAGCAGGCAGCCTGGAAGGTTGCCAGGCTGCTATGCCTGAAGTAAAGATGGCTGGAATCTGCAAGTCAGGTCCCAGCAGTGTGAGCAAATTCAGGGTGATTAGCTGGCAGGTTGCTGCAGCACACACTGGAATAGGAGGGAGATCACACAAGTCTTCTGAGCAGGTGGCAGAAGGTCAGGGAGGAAGAGGACACCAAAAAGGAGTGAAGAGACAGTCTATCTGATCACTGCACAGAAAAAAAACACCCCTTGCCATTAGAGAAAGTAGCACCAAGGCATATACAAGTTCATTACACATCTGCCACGTGTGTAAACGGTGACAACAGTATCTGGCTTAAAACAAGGGCTAGAAGACCATTAAAAAACACTTTAAAAAAATCCACACACTTTAAAATGCTATATTTATATATTGACAATAGCATGACCAGCAGGTCAAGGGAGGAGATTCTTCCCCTCTACCCTGCTCTTATGAGAACTTGCTTGGAGTGCTGAGTCCAGCTCTGGGACCTGCAATATAAGAAGGACAAGGATCTATTGGACCAAGCCTGGAAGAGGAACATGAAGATGACCAGAGGGATGGAGGATTATGTTCCTCCTCTGTGAAATGGATGGAAGCTTCCATATGAAGGATGGAAGCTTAATATTCCTCCTCTGTGGAAAGGCTGAGACAGTGGGCGTTGTTCAGCCAGGAGAAGGGAAGTCTCCAGGGAGACCTTATAGCACCTTCCACTACCTAAAGGAGGCCTGCAAGAAAGCCAGAGGAGGACTTTTGACAGGGGCATGTAGGGAAAGGTGTCCCCGCTCATGGCAGGGGAATTGGAAGGTGGCAATCATTAAGGTCCCTTCCAACCCAAACTATACTTTGAAGACTATAAATTTGCTCTATAGTTAGAGAGGAAGCACAGAAAAAGAATTTTGCCGGATATTGTTGGTGGAAATTTTCTGCAATATTTTCTATGACTATACACTGTCCAGTTGCCTTTCCAAAGATGCTTTATGGCGAAAGTGGGAGCAACCACCCTATGATGCCTCAGCAAGAAAGAGCAAGGCTCTGAAACCTGAGCAGCATGCATACTCTGAGAGACACAGTCATGCAGAGATTTGAGAACAGCCATAAATTCCATACCCTGAATAACTGAGGCATTCTGCCCACCCTGTAAATATCACTGTTAAGAACTTCCCCATTCTGAAGGCAAGCCCTTGCTGCCAGCAAGGACAGCCTACAGGGACTATGGTGGAAGCTGCTTCTCCAGTGTGCTCCCTTTTCATAAAGCTGCTTTGGGGCCAACCCAGAAATCCTCACTCTCACCTGCAGGGCACACTAGGAACTGCTATGAAATACAAGTTTATCAGTTCTAGAAATATGCATGTCAAATGTGAGCATTTGGAACAAAGCAATTTGAGAGTGAATTCCTATGAACTGTACTGAGATATAAATCTCTTTAATGGACAACCATTTCGATAAGGCATTTCCTGAACAGGATGAGAAATTATGGTTAAATTTCTAGAGACTGACGAGCAGTTCTGGGGAATGTAAAAGAAACATCCCAGGCCTGAGCAAGGAGGGCAGCACTGTTTTTTTCTCAACTTTTCTACAAACATTTCTGGAGATTAACAACATGACAGATGTAACTGAAAACACTGAATGAGTAGATCAAATATATGGAAGAGCTATTTACATTAGGCTAATGCAAGTTTATGTTTTCAATCTGTATAACTTCGCTGTGGATTTAAATCTCAGCAAATATGTCTCTTCTCCTCTTAGACAGCTTCACAAAGTCATCTTATCCATCCTTCACTGCAGCATCTCTGCCTGAGAAAATGGGATTCATAATACTTGTAAAATATCCTGTGATCTCTAGATACAGGGTATCTCCACACCGTAGAATTGCTGGCAAATAAACATGGCTTTTCTATCCCACTCACTGGATATCGAGTCTGTATGTGCAATACAAAGGGTAGAAAAATCAGGCACACCAAGCTCAGTTGCTTTTTCATCCTTCAGCCCAAGGAGCCACAGGGTGTAAATGACCTGGGTTTTGCAGCTCAGGAGATCATGACTGGGAAGAGTAGAGAGCCTGTTCTCATGTTCCACTTAGATCTGCTGGAAATCACCCCTGACCAAACAAGGCAGAGCTTTAGCCTCATCTCTGGCTCCCCCCCTTTTGCCCATTGCCCTCTCCAGGAGCCACACACGGAGATGTCCAGACAACTGCCAGGAGGATCAACCAGGGCTACAGTGCAGCAGCCTCTGCTGAGGCTCTTGCCATCCATCCTTAGCCACGAAAATAGGCAGGAGGAGCAAAGGAGAGGAGGCATGACTTTCCACAACACCCTGCGGAGGCAACTCCACATCAGCTCTTTGGAAAGGAACAGTTTTAGTTGCCGCATGTAGGAGACGTGAGACAGAACTTTACCTACTGTCACTGCAATGTAACTTGCAATAATGAGCAGTAAATGTAAACTGTGGAGTTTCCTACCACCTACAGGAAATTTCTAGTATTAGGGAAGTGTGTGTTTGTGTTTCTGTGTGAGTTTGTATATACATACAAGCTTATGTACTTTAATGATGTTGGTTATTCCTCGGAACATGGCTGAGGATAGGCTCCATTTGTCCTGCAAGATTTAGAACAAAGGAACAAATTAATCCCTACTTAGGCATCATGCAAGAGAATGGGACTCAGCAGAAAGGCAGCTCTGCCTAGGCAAGCTTGTGAAGCAAGTTCAGGAAACCCCAGCAATCCCCAGAATGTGGGGATTGCTCCGAAAAGTCTGAGCTCAGTGTCTGCAGTGCCAAGCTGCTTGTGGATATGAGGTATTGCTTTCCACAGCTGAATTTTACAGAACCCATTTCTTCATAACAAGTGACACCAGCAAAGCACAAAAGGAGCAACCCTTTTGCTAATTTGTTAGCATCTTTGGAGAGGTTTGTGTAAGAGCACGTGAATTGTCTCATATGAGCACAGTTACATCCAAAGACACCAAGAGATTCACAGTCTGCTGGCATGAGGATAATGAGGTCTAAATCTACCTCGATGTTCATTAATTCAGGTCACACTCCCACCAGTGGTGCTCAAGTTCAAGTCCACCTCTTCCAAGTTAGCACAACACTATTATGGTGTCGTGTTTCTACAATATATGCTAAAAAGCAGATGCAGAGAGGTCATGGTAAGCTTTGATCACGTGGGAGCAAAGTAGATTCTCAGAGCCTTTAAAAGGCAAGAAGAGATAAAAGAGAAGCAAGACTTCCTTGAGGAAGGGATGATGTATGGATATTGCAGTGTCAGACTATGTAAACACAGCTGCAAATCTCCACGTAGAGTCAAGCTGCTTTATGGAGTGTTTATTACACATCTAGATGGATATCTCTTTATATACTTATAGAAAACAAATATCCACATAAAACACCCTTCTGCAAGCGCTACTCAGGCCTCGTCATTGCAAAGAAATTGTTACAAGCAGGATAAGGGAATACTGTGAAGCATTCAGATCAGAGTGGTGACTACAGTTGAGCCATCCCAATGAGCTCAATGGCATTACAGTCCAGAACTCTGCAGTACCAATATCAAAGCCTCTTCTACGGTCCTGCAAGCACTGCCACCACTGGGTCTTTTAACAGCAGTTTGAGGCCATCAATCAGCTGCCAACATGCCATCAATGCAGGGAAGAGTCACCAAGACAGGTCATAGCACTGCGGTATCATTGGACATCCAATAGAAATTGGCTCTAAAAGAAATGCAGACATAAAACTGAATAAAATCAGTTAGCTTGGCAAGGGATCAGTCTGCTTCATCAAAACATTTATGGATGCAATATCTTAGCTTGCTTTCCTGCAGGCAGTCACCAGGAAAAGAAACATGGCGGGAGGGATACCTGACCCCAGATTTTGCACCTTTATAGTAAGCTCTGCAAAGATTGTTCTCAACTTGCAACCAGCAGTGTAGCAGTTTTCTGGTTCTCATATTTATTTTCAGCCAGATCAGCACCCTAATCTCCAGCTTTTGTGTCAAAACAAAGAAGAGGGCAGGAAAAAACAGACAGTAAAAAGGCATATCTCCTTTACAGTGTTTCTTCACTGGCACAAGTTTTACAACCAAACTTCCTGTTAAATTTCCTCCATACCTTGCATCACATGTATGAGTTCCAATACCACCTGTATGTACCTTCTTTTCTCTCCAAATTCTTCCAGATTTCTTTCAGAGGGGCTATGTACCAGTCAGCAGAGGCTAAGCTAGAACTAGAAAAAAGAGCTGCGTAAGGGGACTAGCTCCAGCTGAGAGAATGATGACAACTTCCAAAAGGGCCTTCAAGGACTTCTCTACTCTAGGACTGACAGGTGCTGAGTAAGAGGGATGCTTTTAACAGCTCTCTTGCTACCCCCTTGGCCCCATGGCACTGGAACAGTAGGAGGACTGTAGACAGTGGTGTCTCTTGCTGGTGGAAACCCTTGATGTGGCTGGACAAGTATTGGTGCTAACCCAGCAAAACACAGATGCTACGCCCTGACCACCTTCTTACTGCATTACACACCAACCCATCAGAGCATGTTTCTTCAATACAGGCATAGCTGAAAAATTTGGAAAATAAAATACCAAAATAGAAAGCTGGGAAGAATATCTGTAACCATCTGTTGGAGGAAACCTAAACATGAGTGTGCATAAGTCCAAGGGATCTATGAGATGAGATTCCTCTGCAGGTCCTGGGGGACCTGAGAGATGAAGTCACTTAGCCACCATCTGTCATTTTTGAAACATTGTGGCAGTCAAATGAAGTCGCTGATGACTGAAGAAAGGGAAATATAACCTCCATTCTTAAAAAGGGACATGGCCAGCAGGTCAAAGGGGGTGATTCTCCCCCTCTACTCTGCTCAGATTCCACCTGGAGCGCTGCATCCAGCTTTGGGATCCCCAGCATAAAAAGGACACGACTGCTGGAGCAAAGCTAAAGGAGCAACACAGAGATGATGAGAGAACTGGAGCACCTTCCTTCTAAAGACAGGCTGAGAAAACTGGGGCTTTTCAGCCTGCAGAAGAGAAGGTTGCATGGAGACCTCATAGCAACTTTCAAGTTCCTGAAGGGAGCCTACAGGGAAGCCAGAGAGAGATTCTTCTTCATGAACTGTAGTGACAAGACAAGGAGTAATGGGTACAAATTTAAGGAGGACAAATTTAGGTTAAATATTAGTAAGGAATTATTGGCTGTGAGGGGGGTGAGACACTGGACCAGGTTACCCAGGGAGGGTGTGGACATGTCAGTGTTCAAAGTCAGGTTGGACAAGGCCTCAAGCAACCTGGTTTAGTGGGAGGCATCCCTGCCTATGGCAAGGGGGCTGGGACTAGATGAACTTTAAGGGCCATTCCAACCCCTTAATATTCTATGACTGAAGTAGTTATGTAGCATCTATTGCATAACTATCAGATATTATGGCATCTGTGGGCAGCCTTTATTATTTCCAAATTTTCTTTCTGTATTAAAAAAACCCCCAAAACCAAAGCCCAACTTCCTAATCACACATCTTTTCCTCACAGTTGACTTCTCACTGTAGTGACTAACCAGATATACCAACCACCTCAACAGAGATTCTCTTAAACTGTGGCCCACACTTAACATTTTCAGCATAGTTGCAGCAAGAAGCTCCATTTTATGATTTAGAAACTGAAGTTTTAGGTTGCAATAACAATTTTGCAGTCATTATGTATTTTGTTAAGGGGATTCTTGTAAACTGCCCCTGCATCAGGAGCGCTTTACCAGCAGAGAGCTTCTGGTGGAGATGCCTGGCTCTAATAAAAGTATTCCACTCCTCCAAACATTGTCAGATGAGATGGGAGGTTTTTTCCCTTATTTATTTTTCCTCTGGGCAAGCTTAGTACTCAACAACCCAGAAACTTCTTCAAGGACAATACAAGGCACTCTGAATCATGGATGTCTCAGACACTCTCATGCCTGCATCCCCTCCCACTGAGGGAAAAGTAGAGAAGGGTAACCAAATCCTCCCCCAGCAAAAATGAGCAGTGACAGGAGACGTAAGCCGCTTCCCCCTGCTTTTATCTCCCTCCATGTCCTCCCTCTGTGTGTGGCTCTGAGGAGGGTGGTAAAAGGTGCAAGTTGTCGTGGGAGAAAGAGAAGCAGCATTTCTCACAGCTGAATTTTTGCCAGTATGAGCTGTGGTTCATGAACTCAGCCTCTGGCCTAAGGCTAAGTTCAGTTGTGTCTGAAGTCTGATGAAATGCTTTGCATTGCTCTAATATAAATTTTTATTTCAGCTGGGGTTTTTTCCAAGGCAGGAGACAATTCCTCTGCTTGACTAAAAAACAGGCTTTGAGCGCTGTTTGTAATGTATTAAAATGTATTTGTTTTGTTAATTTTCACAAATACCAAGTGCATTCTGCAGGCATATAAAATGTACAGTAAAAAACAAAGGTGATCCATCTAAGGATCACAGAGGTTCTCTTCTTCACATTATGTCCAGTGGAGATGATCAAGATCCTGAACTTAAGGATTTTTTAATTCATAGTGAAAACCTTGACTGTAAAAAGATATTTCTAATACAAAGTTACTAAATGGCTCTTTACGAGACAAAAATGTAACAAGATCTAATGGCTGGAAACTTGGCTAAGAAGATACAATTAATTTTAATAATCTCTAACCATTGAGAGTAATTAGCTGCTAGATCAAACTACTGAATAATAATAATTTTTTTAAATCTTAATTTCTGGCTTCATTTAATTGAAAATACACGTTCCCTTATAAGGTGCACCGTAGCTCAAACAGAAGCTCAAACAGTTACAGGGCTGAAGCAGAAATTACTCAGAAAAATGCAATGATCTGCATTATACAGGTCAGGCTGGATGATCTAATAGTCCCTTCTGGCCCTAAATCCTATGAATTATGAATCTAGGGTGCTCTCCTTGGAGAGTTTGAAAATGCTTTGCTGACACGAGGTTATAATCCACTGTCATACTGCAGGCCAACCACGGCATCACCTCAACATCCAAAATCTGTGTTTTATGGCCATCTCTAAAGGGATAAACTTTAGTTATTAGATATTTAGTTACTAGGGTATTAAATAATTCAGAGGAACGGCTAGCAGATCTGATATGTGGAAAAATTCCCTTTTACAAAGGGAGAGCAGGACAGACAGGCACTATGAATGTCCCTGTGCCAAGGACCTCTGTCTGCCCAGCAGAAGCACCATCTACTTCTAGGCTGGCATCTTGATGTCACCCTAGCAGAGCCACTGAGACCTCAGCTAAGGATACGGGCTTTTCCTCTCCGAAAGGCAAATAACCTGACCATCCATCTACCCCATCTCTGTATTATAGCCAAAAATACAGGGATGAAGACTCTCCTACTTTAGGTACTGCTAAACAAGCAGTACAGCAAGGCAGTGCATGCTCATGTGGACACACTGACACCAATGTTAAAACACAGGCATGTGGATGCCCCATCCCTGGAGGTGGTCAAGGCCAGGTTGGACAGGGCTTTGTCCCTGCCCATGGCAGGGGGTTGGAAGTGGGTTATATTTAAGGTCCCCTCCAACCCAAACCATTCTATTATTACATGATAACAAGGAATAAATTTTCAATAGGCAACTTTAAGCTATACAGGGGTTGCTTATTTTAGTTGCAGACTAATAAGACTGCAGGTTGCAATTGCCTTTATGAACTCAGCTCAAACTTTGGAAGACTTCTCTGTCCAGACAGAGTAACACAATAAAGACTGATTCCAAAGCAGCTCAGGTCCAGGAGATGTCCCACTTTTGTGTAGCAGGGAGGCCAAGCCAGCCAGCCAACCTGGCAGACATAGGTGAGTTCTTCCCCCGGCACCCTCCCGCCACCAGCATAGCAAGATCCCCCTGTACCCAGGGTCATCTATGCTCAGCAACTTCATAGGTCTGGCTGGATCCAGCCCATGCTCCCTGGTACAGCAGATCTCCAGCACGGGGTGCTGAGCCATGATCCAGAGCTTTCCTGGACTTCCTAGTGCTACTGAGGGAAAGGATTCACTTCTGAGGATCAATAAATTCTGGAAAGCCCAAAGATGTCCACTGAAATAGCATTAACATGCCTGAACCCAAATGCCTCCTTTTTACAGGGACAAGAAGAGCTTCAGAGGCCTTTTCTGGGTGGCTTATAAACAGAGAAGGGCTGACCATGTACAAACCTTGATAGTGAAACATCAAGTATGTGAACATCAAGGCTTGCAACAACAGCGACCATACAAACCTCTAAGGGAATAGAATCACTGCCGGTGTCAGAGCTGCTGAAGCAATTTTTGAGAGCAGAGCAGGCAACGACCCCAGAGAGGGTCATCCCAGGCTCCTGCTCTAACAGACCTGTCTGTGACCAGGCAGCTGCTCGTGCCCGTGTGACTTGTGTTAAACCCCTTGAAGCATCCCTCCATTGCAATAGTCCAACCCCAGATCTCCTTCCCAAAAAGCTGCTATTGAATGAGCTTGAATGCTTTGCATAAAAGCCTGATCCAAACCTGCTGAAGAAGATATTGCATTTAACTTCTGCAATCAAACCTAACAGGTGTTTTTTAATATGCCACTGCATTGCTCAGCGTGCCCTTTCTCTCCCTTCACAGTCACATGGCTTTCCTACTGAGTTTTATTTTGACCTAAGGTAGCATTTTCAGCAGGCACACATCATGTGAACAAACCAGAAAATTAACAGGCTGGTGATTTGCTGCTGCTCTTGTTAAGTCAAACAGAGAGAGCACCCTTGTCTTCATAAAGCTCCACTACAAAAACCTCAGCCAGTGAGAAGTTAGGAAGTTGCTGCTCCAGTCAAATTACCCTGAGGTCTGTTTTGAACTGTTCTGTAACCAAGAAAAAATGAGGTACCAACAGCTTTGCTTCCTGGCTGAGCCTTGCTTTGGCCAAGGACTCTTTCCTTCTGGAAAACTTGGTCCTGTTCCTTAGACTGTGCTAGGGCTTTGTTACAGGATGTACATGGGTATGAGGCGGGTGGGAGCTGTAAGCAGCAGAGCATTGACTGTCTCCTCTGGGACAGGGCTTAATGGTTCTGAATCATTGTGCTGAGGATCTTCAGGACTTGGACAAATAGATTAAACATCATAATAAAACATATACTGAAACAAACACCCTTCTTTAAATGAGGAATAACCCCGCCCCAAGTTCAACAAATGCATGTGCTTTGTCTTGGTTCCCTTTGTGTAAAGAACGGGTTCACCAATATTAGTTCAGAGCAATGTGTTGAACTATGGATTGTGAAAGGCACATCTACCACAATAATGGAGCTCTATAAATAACCTAAACTACAAACACTTGGACAGACACATGTCGCTAAAGGACTTCATACTTCAGTGGGCAAAACCACAAAGTACCAAAATAATTAAATTTGTCCCTCAGAAGCCTTGAAAATAATTGGGTCAAGTTTCCCTATTTCATCCTCTCCTATTTTAGAAGATAATTATGAACAACTCAATACACCCAGTTTCTGGAAGCAAAATTCTGCACATTCTTCTTTTTCCTTTCTGCTTCCAAAGAAGCAAACAAAAGAAAGAAAAACTGAGTCTGAGCACAGTTAGGTCTGCAATGTGCCACTGGCTTTCCTCCACACAGCTCCCTTTAAGTCAAACCAGCTGATTAGCTCCGAGATGTCTGTCTCTGTAGAATCTCTCTTCCCAGAGCCAACAAAAAATGGAATTGTGGTTGCCTGAACCAGAACAGTGCTTCTGGGATTTTTTCATGCACTCTCCCTGTACAGACGAGTCAACATAATAGTGCAACATGACAAGATGTTGAGCCACAGTGCCAAGACAACTTGCACACTTTGCATTTTTCCTATTAGAGATGCATCAGTGGTTCTGGAAGGGAAGAGAGGGAGAGGAAAAGAAAGAAAATAGCGCAGAGGAGTCAAGTCCATCTCCAAAAGCCTTTGTGCTTTCATTTTTCTATTAAGATGAGGTATTACAAGACAGTGATGATTTGTAGACTTCAAGTACTGTAATAATTTTGCCCTTTTATTAAAACTGTTTTCGCAGGGGGGGGGGGGAACCCAACAAGAAAACCCAAAAAAATCCACAAAACAACCAACTAAACACTAAAGCAAACAAAAAACCAGGACCAAAAGAAAAAAGGACCAGAACATAACAAACTACATAGCATCCTCAACTGCACACTTCATGCTAAGATGAGCAAACAGAGAAAAAACTAAAAGCAAAACATTTCTGATCCTTCCTTACAGTATTTCTGGGAAACAGTCCCCTGAGATCACACTACCGAAAAAACTGTGAGTTCCATTTCTTTTCTTAATACCAGGAATGAAGAAACATGGAAAGTCCTGAATGCATTTTCCAATTTTCATTTTTCTTCTGAACAGAGACGTGATTTTAGGCCAGTTTGTCTGGATATTTTTGATTTAAGGGAAAGAGGGTTTGTACATTATCTCTGCACCCTTCCAAACCAGGCTTCTCCCCAGTGCCAATGCAGGGTGTGGCAGCAGCCAGAAGTTGGCCTTGTGCTGCCGTTCTCCCTCCCTCAGCATCCCTCCAGCTGGGTGCCCACTGGGACGTCCCTGGGGATGTCCCCTCAGGACTCTCAGCCCATCTATGGCTGCCCCTCTCCAGCCCAGGGTGCTGTGTAGCAGGGAGCCTTTCAGCCACCCCAAGCATCCAGGGTGCCTGCTCTGGACCCGAGGGAGTGAGCTGCAAAACTGTGCTTGGGCTGTCACTACCTGCCCAGGCTCAGTCCCTACAGCAGAGCACCAGGGCCACCACTGCCCTCCGGCCCATTTTTGCAGCCCATCCTACACCGTGACCTCATCTCACAAAGAGTCTGTGGCTTCTCACAGCTCCTGAATCCTTTTAATTTGTAGTGACAGAGAAAGGGGTTGCCCATTGCCAATGGCTGTGCTGGAGGTATGCACATATCTGTTCAGTCATAAGGAGACAGCAGCTCATTTTCGGCCTTTTCCACTCTAAATGCAATGGTAGATTATGGGGCAGGAGGGTGGTATAATTTCTAATGGAAATTACCTTAATTATAAATTAGAAACATTAGGAGGATTACTCTCACAAAGGAAAGTATTATCTCATAATTGTTATAAAAAACTTACTGCTCTGCTGTTTTAGCACAGTCAGCTTAAAACCTCAAGGCTGATAAAAGAGTTCACTCTCTGTGTTCTTTTTTTCAAGTAAGGAGAAGATATTTGGATTGACTTTCCTCGCCACCCCACCCCGTTCCTAAAGTGTCTCTAAATTGCACCACAGTGTTACTGATCCCTGAGCTGTACTGCAGATGTTTGCTCTTAAAGGTCCACAAATCCCAACTGTTTGTTGGGTGACAACCTATGCCTAGGGCCCTGGCAGAGATTATTAACTTTACCATTTAGTTGGCTTCCTGACAGAGATTTTTAATCCTGTGAATTACTTTTAGGAGGGCTACATCAAGAATTTCAGAGCTGCTTTATTATCTATGAATCAAGCCTTGGCTGCACATTCAGAATATCATCCCTACTTGAGAAGAGCAAACATATGTATGTATGGGGATGTAACAAATGAGTCTTTCAGACTCATCTTGACAATGAAGTTCATGGATTTACATCCATTCTAAAGAAGCAGTAGAAAACGGACAGAAGGTCACAAGTTTCTTTCCAATTTAAAGCCTGAATTTAGCCCCAACACAGCTTTGCTCTATGGAACTATGAGCCTGAAATTTGCCAGACACCCTCAAGAAAATTAACTGGAGATTTGTTTTTTCAAATATGGCTTAGCAAACAGTTACTTTCTGTTGAAATTGACTCCTGCACTGAACCAGTAACATTTCTGCACAGAAATTTTCCTGCAAAAGTAGTTTTTGCTCTGATAAAAATTTAAATATAGCAACTAGGCAAAGACGAGCTACTTTTTTAAATGTAATCACTTTTCAGCAAAACATTTCCTCTTTGGCTTTGTCTTTCAGTTAAAAGCACTTTACAAAGCTACCTTTTTAAAGATCATAGCATGAACACTGAAAAAGCTGGCCTTATGGAGAAGGGCAAGGCTCTACATCAGTTTTTCTTTATCCATCCATAGGGTCACATCCATAGGACTATTAGGCAAGTGCTGCAGGCACCTTTGGGGCTGTGGAAGAGAGGGAAGTACATGCCAGATGTGCATCCTCACACCCATCTGTGCATAAAGCTCATGGAGCAATAGCCTTGGCAAGCACAGCAAGCTCCTTCCGGCTCGGAAGAGCCCATGCCCTCTCCTTGATGGTGGCAAAACGCCACTGTCTTAGCAGGGAAGCACTGAGCCCTGAACACACCAGGGCTGCAGAAACCTCTCCTCAAGGCCACCAGCCAGGCACGGGAGGTCCCTTGATTCCTTGGGCTTGCATCTGCCACAAGCACGAGTGTAGAAAACGGCTGCAGAAGCAGCGACATACTGCCAAAAAGGCAACAGGTATGGGATTTGCCCTTCACGGGCTATGGGAATTCCAGCATCCCTTCTACAGCTCGTCGGGCTGGGAGTCCCAAAAACCTAATAAACTGGGAGGCAGGCATTCACCATGCTGGGAAGCACGTCCTCAGACCACCGTTTGGTCATGTTTATACATTTAGGCTGTATGCAAATCTCGTGGCGAGCTATCAATTATAAATCCTCAAAGGCTTTTGCACTGTTGTAAATGATCTAGCATGAGAAATGTTAGAGTCACGGCACAAGTGTTTTCCGAAGCAAAGGCATACAGCCCGGAGCCAGGAATGAGGTAATTACTTGTACAATAGAAATGTAAATTCAGTAACCTGAAGCGGGGGTGGGGGAACACAGAAGAGATACAAGTCCTTACAGAGCCAGGTCCCAGGGGTAAGTCTAAGGCTCCAAGAGGCAAGCAGACAGGAGGAAGAGAAAGTTTTTCTATGAAGGAATACGGCAACCAGAATAATCACCTTTAAAATCAGAGGAAGAGGTAACAGAACATCCCAGCCCCAGTAGCAGCAGATAATGAACCACTCCAAAAAGCTAGCTAGTTGAGGGAATAGCCAGAAAAAATAAATACTTAAAGTTAAGTAAAATAGTAATAATTCTTTTATTAACTTTATTCTAGTATCACATACCCTCAGGCCTAAGCAAACACCCTTTATCGTTCAGTCTCATCTAGTGAAAATGCTGACTGTCGAGAAACATAAAACACAGGGTTTCCAATCCTTCCGGGGTGGAATCGGAGGATTAGTATGCTTTAACAACAAACAACAGCTGAATTTAAAAAAAAAATAAAAATCCCGGGATATCACAAACTCCCCATAGAGGAGGAAAGCTCTTTCAAGAGCAGCTAGGCATGGGATCCCCTCTGATGTTCAGAAGGGGATGGGAAGGACCCTGGGCACAAAGGGTATGCAGCACAGATCCACGAGCAGCGCTGGAAGCCTCTCTGCCTCGTGATAAAAGCCACATACCAAACCCCCATACAGAAGGAGCTCAAGAACACCTACCTGAAGGAGCCCGAGGACAGGAGGAAGACCACTAGAACCACCAGGAAGACCCCAGCAATCCCACCTCTTGGGCTCAGCAGGAAAACCCTTATTTCCTAGCTGCTTCCCATCATTCTCCAGCCCCTCTGTCTAAACAAGTCAGCTGAAACCCATAGCCCAGGGGCGCGGCTGTTCAAATGGAGAGGGATAAACCAGCTGTGTTTTGGCCAGACCTGATTGAAAACCCCAGTCCTACGGTCAGCAGTGCACTGGCAGTTAAAGCTCATCAGCTGGTGAAAATCAGCTCCACATGCCCACCGGAGGTGCAACTGTAGGAATTTGCATCCTGGAAGATTCTGTTGAATGCATCCTGGCTTCCTTTTCAGTGTCAAAAATAAAGCTTGTTATTTGCTGAGGTTTGGGGTAGGGGGTGGGGATGTGACAGTAAGATTCTGAAATGTTTAAATAAATGGAGGCAGCAGTGTTTTGAAGTACTGCTTGTTCCTCTCAAGGCTTTGCCCAAAAAAAAAAGAAAAAAGAAGGATAAAAAAAAAAGTGTGCCCTTGTGACTTTTTTATAAAACCCTGCTGCATCAGAAAGTTGGAAATATAAACAGCTGCTTTTACTGACTACATCAGTGCAGCTGGGCTGCCTAATCCTTGGGTAGCAGTGCTTATAAATACTGCTCAGACAGGCAGGTTAGATCAGATTTTCCCATGAGCTCACCCAGGATGGTTGGCTTTCATGGACAGGCATGCTGTTATCTCTTTTAGCAGCCAGCGTTTTAACAGCCGGCTTTTGAAAGGCAGCCACAGTTTTCAAAGAGTCAGTCCTGGGGAGGAGGAGAAGGAGGTGGCAGAGGAGAGTATCTTTCATCACAAACCTGACACGGGAGAAGCTGCGCCTGGATTGATGCCACTGGAGAATGTATCACTCACTGTCAGGCAGAGCCGGGCCATTTCCAACAGGCAGCGACCAAGCTGCTGCAGAGCCCTGGGCTCTCCCCGGTGGGCACAGGCCTGTTGAGACCAAAGCGCCCCTGGAACACTGGAACCTGGTTTTGCTCGAGGGGTAAAGTGTAGCAACAAAAGATATGGAGTTAACCTCCTCCCTCTGCATCCCTGAGAGCATCCCAGCACCTGGTGCTCAAGGGATGGGGTCTTCCCACTGCAACCCCTCACCCTAGAAACACCGGTGGGGGAGGACAGAGAGATGGGATGTGCTTATTTCAATGAGGATTGTTTACCTTATCATACAAGCTGGCCTTTTTAACATCAAAGGGCAGCAATGCTTCCAGTTGGACCTCCTGGCACTGTGGTTCCTGCCCCTCAGGGGTATTTATCTCAGTGGCATGGTCACCTCCATGAAGCATGGCACACCCTTAGCTAGAGGAAAGCATCCTGCAATGAAAGGATTTACTGTAGAAATAATAAAATTAAGATGCATTATCAGTAGAGCTTAAATTGCAGGAGGATGACTAATCAGAGCCCAGCTTTGGATGTCCTGTGTGGCCTGTGCCTGGCAAGAAAGCGTTAACCCAAACCTCCTCAGCCAAGACACGCAGAAAATCACCTTCAGTTCCGCTGCCTTTGAGCTGATCACTACAGAGGTGCTTCAGAACAGCAAACGCAGGGCTGCAGCCCCAGGGAGGAATGAATCCATCAGGAGTGAAAGGGGGGGAGTCCCACAAGAAGAGCAGATGAAGGAGTGTTTTGAGGAGCGCGGCCAAGGCCCGGCCCGGCGATGAGGGAGCCGCCTCAGCCTGGGCCTGCGCTGGGCTCGGCCGGGCGCTGCAGGGCATGGGCTGCCCTCCTGTCAAAAGGCATTCCGCGGGAATCTTGCTCTGGGCATTTGGCTGATGTGTCAGGAGAGCCCCGAGGAGACCCGGGAGGTGACATTATTGCTGCCGCGAAGAAAAGTGCAGATAATGAAAACTGTGGCTGTGTCAACAGCCTGCTGAGGAAGGGCTTTTTCCTCTCTATGTTTCTATTTCTTCAAAAAGAGAAGCAAATCTCCAAGCACTGGCAAAAGAAAAAAGTGTTTTTATGGGAGTCCGCTGAAAAATGTAGCTAACATGAAGCCATTTGAGCTTGCTGGCTCCACTAGGGTTAAACCCAATGCATCCCTCAATGAAGGATCCTGGGCAAAAGGGCTTTTACCCACACTTCCTTGTCTGTCCTTATAGTGATGCCAGTGGCGCCATCCCAGCTGAAAAAAAAGATGTTGAAAAAAGCCACTACATCTTCATGTACACTCAGGAGGGGCCGGTGCATAATAGCTCCATGAAGAGGGTCTGAGCTCCAGCCACAGACCCAGGCCAGGACTCAGCAACCCCACAGGGCACAGAAGCGCCCTTTGTTTCCTGAATTCCATCAAGACTGAGAAAAAAAGGCCAAAGCTCAGGTCTTCAGAGCACCATTCCTAGTTCAAGGAAGTCAGTAGTGAGCAGTGGGACAGGGTTAGTTTCGGCCCATTTGGAAGTGCAGAGACAAAAACTTCATTTGCCAAAAAACGGGTGATCCTCCTAGATGATTTCTGCCAGAGGGCACGAGTTGTCTTTAATTTCCAATTGCCAAGGGCTGCAGTAAGAGAGGGGTGAGAAGGATGGTCATTAGGAGGCCAGAGTTATTAGCCTCTGTCCTCAGGAGAAAAGATTTCATTCCTCTCTGCCTCTCTCTCTCAGCCAATTTCAGCCGAATTCAAAGGAGTCTCAGAGGTATAAGTCTCAAAACAATTGAACTTCCACATGACTGATGAGACATAGCAGTCAGGGAGAAATAAGGTCAGAGGGAAAAGCACGTGGCCAAGACTGGGCACAACTGGCCAGTGGGTCAGCAATGCCATTTGTCTGGATGGCCCCCACCTGGACACTTGAGGAACATGGCCAGGCAGCCAGGGGAAGGGAGCACAGGCACAGCCTTCCCAAGGTCCACCACGTCTTCTGCTCATGGGACATAACTTCAAACAATATAGGATATTGCTGGGAAAAGGAAACAATTTCAAAGTAATTTTCTGTGACTGCTTTCTTTGACAGGGCGTTTCTATGCTTTAGATAGAGACTCATCAAATTCTTTGGCTGCATTTTGAAGGAACATTATCTAGGTTGGAAACAATCTCCTTGTTTTCAGAGGTGATGGGGATTTGTCCTCTATGCTGCACGAACACACCATTTCCAGCACAGGGTTGCACACCTTCCTGCAGCAAGACCCAGTCAGGGCTGTAGGCTTCATGCAGCAATATCTGGCAGCTGATCACACTGATCCACTGAGCCTTAAAATTAATTAATGAGAAACTGAGAGTAAGCTAATCACTTTCAGTTACAGTTATAATGGCTTCATATGATATCAGGATGAATACCTATCAGTTTGAAGAGATTACAAGCAAAAACTGAGGAAGAGATGAAAAATTCCTTCATTTTTGCTTGTGTATCACAAAGCAAAAAAAAAAAAAAAAAAAAAAAACAAAACAAAACAAAAAACCCCACCAAATAGATGCAATCTCTTCTTTCACAGCCCATTATACAGACTCCTGGAAAGAAAATACCAGCCCTACAAGGATCTCCATTAAAAGACAGATTCGGTTCCTGTTGCTTCTGACATGGAAGTGCATGCAGAAGTAATGAAGGTTTGCTTTGCTTACGGTTCTTTGTGCACAGCTGCTGGTAATTGTTCTTACTGAGCAGTGGAGCATTCTTCTCTATGGAAAAAATCAATAAATATTTAATTCATAAATGCAAGAGAGGTGATGAGCAAAATATACAACTAATAAAGATAAATGGCTTTTGTACTCATGAAGAAGTCTCATAAAGAGTCAGTGGAAAAAGTGTCCCTGCTGAGCAAAGAGAACAAAATAAATGGGAGATTATATACTGCGAACACAGCATTGAATTAAAAAAAAAAAAAAAAAAACCAAACAAAAAAAAATTTAAAAAAAAACCCAATACACAAGAGAAAACAACATCAATGCATCATTAATGCTGAGTGTTTAAATCTACAGAAACCAGTACAACATAAAGGAAGATTCCTGAGGCAACATTAATTGGGACTTATTGTGGGCTCTGTTACTGATAATTACATACATCCAACTGCATAAACAAATTGCCAAAGCTGTATACGACTGGAATGCAAATAAGGGATGTGCAGTCATGTGCTTTCTTCTACACTGTGAGACCCAGCAGGCAACACGTGCAGCAGGAACAGCACTTACAGATGCACACACATATATATGTCCCATGGACCAGCACAAGGCAAAAATTCCACCCACAGTACCTTCAACATAAGTTGTTTGTGTTTATTTATTTGCAGGCAAGTTAAAGATGGGGCTAACAATGCATTCCTTTAGTGCTTGCATAATTTAATTTGTTTCATCTGTTGTATCTGAAAATGCTGAGACATGACAAGAATGTAACACTCCCTAAGTACTTCTATTTAGTCATTTCTATGGCCAAATGAAAACTTTGTGTTATTTCATGTCCCACACTGCCAGTAAAACTGCAGCTGAGCTAACATGCTCCAATCCCTATGCCTGTTTTCCAAAGCACAACATCCTGGGGATGTAATCTCTAAATTCCCTGCAAGGGCTTTGGAACCACACAAATGCAGCCCAGAGAAAGAGCCTCATCCATCAGAAAGGCCAAGGTCTGTCTTGGCACCAGGCAGTCACAACTTGGCAAATGGCACTCAAATTGATGCTGGAGGGGGGTATTATTTGCACCACTGATATTCCCAAAAACCCCAACAGAGATCAGGTTCCTGCTGCAAGTACAAAGGAAATTGCCCTTCATGTCCAGGTAGGCTATTAACCTTTCAGAGAAGGGGTAAAGTGTGAGTGGGTCATCCTTTCAAACAATTCCCATTTCACAGCAGAAAAACTCCCTTCTGAATGTTGTGGATTGACACAGGAATTTTGGTGTTCTGACATTTTGTTAAAAATTAAATCAAGCTCAAAAAAGTGATCCCAGACACTTTATCAAGTTACCCAAAGTTGCACACTGTGACAGAACCCAGAGGTGCCACTCTTCCCCACTGGCATTCCCTATGACCAGCCAGTCCCTCTGCAGCTTTTGTGCCTCCTCTTTAATCAGGAAAAAAATAATGGAAGTGCTCATGCAGTGTTGCATCTCCTTTGTACTTTTGCTTCCAGGCTCCCCAGCATGTGAGCATGGGGTGAAACAGACAGGGGGGACATTCTGCTTAGATGATTTAACTAATCTTATGCAAATGTACTCAGCAGTCTTGGTACCCATTGTGTCTTCACCTACATAATGGCCAAGACAGCTGAATATAGCTTTTTCCAAGGATAATAGCATTTTTATGCATTATTCCTTAAAGCTTTTTTGTGCTCACACACTGAAAAACAGCTCCAGCTGAGGAATAGCTGAAGTCAATATACTCAGTCTCTGTCCAGGTAATCATGCATCCTCTTCCCATTCTAGATTAAGAAAATATGATAATGATAGGACATCATTAACATGTTTATTTCCCCTCCCCTTTTTCTTACTTTCAGCATGTGCAATGGAAAACTGCAGTTAAACATTTATTATCACATATTTTCTGACATATATTGCCTACTTATCCTGCATTTGAGAAACAGGAAGGATTTTGCAGGCAAGACAAAACACAAAAGAACTGGTTTAAACCAGAAAACAATACACTTACCTCTCCTGAATTTATGGGATTTACTGATTTCTTAATTGTCTGAGTCCAGAAGAAAAGGACAAAAAATCCTCCCCCAAAATATATATAATATATATATGTAGTTTCCTTTAGTAATAGAAGCAAAGCCACTCAATAATGGTAATGGAAGAGTTGTCAGCTCCTCTTCCACATTCCTCACCAATTCTCAGGTTAAATTGCCAGTAATAAAATCCCCCTCGATATACCTTCTTCTCAAGGAACCAGGATTGGTCGTGAAAAATCAATGTTAGTGGTTTTTCCCCTCTTCAGTTCTGACCAGGTGTTGCTCCTGCCCACATTCATGGGTTGACCAATGCACAAACACTTTTGAGTAAAGACTGGAATTTCAAATCTGAGACCAAGGGAGCTGGAGGATTTGCTGGAGGGAGTGGGGTGGGTTACATATGAGAAGACAATCAGCTCGTGGCCACCTGAACCATTACCTGGAAAAGCTGCAGCAATGTGGCACCTGCAATAACATTCCAGAAAGCCACAAATTCTGTATAGGTCCAGCATATTAAACCTGGCTGTAAAAAAGGAATGATAGCAGACTTACAAAAAATGTAAGCACTTGAATTGCGTAATAACCAGCCTTTAACTTACGCTCCTGAGAGAGCACTTTTGACTGTTGATCTATCTACAACTGACCCTTCAATCCATTGGCTTCCACGGGCTTTAGGAAATTCCTGTGGATTTTGACAGCTGTTGGCTTATATCCAAGGTCCTTGCCTTACAGAAGCATAAAACCCATTCTGATGCTTTAAACAGATATGGAGAAAGCTCCAGCCCCCACACCCTCTGACTACAAATATGTGACTGCTTTCATTGTGGGTGTGTCTTGTGCTGTTTGATCATTGTTCAGCATCTTTCAAGTTAGCTCCCCTAGGAGGAGAAATTGCTGAGGGATTCAGGTAATTTGATGTAAACCTGTTGATTTTGAAAATAATTAAAAAAAGAAATACAAAAGCCTTGAAGACAGTCTGAATGAAATCAGAGATAATGTATCGTTTTCTAGTCTGCATTCATATTTATTATGAGAATTTTCAGCCATTCTCTCCAAATTGTATTTCCAATTTTTTTTTTTTTCTGTCTCCAGGACTTTCTAGATCCTATTTTTCCTGCTTGTTCCCTGGCTATGTAGGCTGGCAACACACTCCAGTAACAGTATCTTATTGCTTAGATCTTAATTTGAGCCCTGGAAAAATATTTTCACCTTTTTCTCCTTCTTGTTAATTATCCAGAGCCTATGTTTTGGGCACTGAATCCATTCATATTTATTCCAAAAAAGGAGATTATAATTTTCCTTCTTGTCTCCTGAATGAAAGACACCATCACACTGACACGCTTTAATTAAGTTTCACCTAACCACCAAGAACTTCAGACATGGTTTAAGAGAGATTATATCAGCAAAGATAAAATAATTTTAAAAAAATTATGGAGCCAAAAAGCTTCCCAAAACGGAAAGAACATGCAACAGCAGCACGTATCACTCTGTGGTGACATAAATGTTCACAAGGATTGAGTGAATGCCTGGTGAATGTACAGTAGCCATTGCTCCCAGGTATCTGCTGGAGGTGGGAAGGGTAACTCGAGGAGCAAGTCACTCTGACAGCAGATATAAGCCCAAATATTCTCTTTAGAAGAGATAAAAGGAGAAAGCAGTGGACTTCATTTGTAGTACTCATTTGGTAAATTTCACCCTGGCACATGGAAACATTCCTGAATTGTTACCTGGAGACCAAAATCAGCTCCATCAGAATGACCCTTATGGCCCTTATGGGCTTACGCTTCAAGCATTACATCAGCTTCTTCAACCTCCAGCTTCAGGAACTTCCAAATACACTGTAAGAAAGTGGCTTGTGATAAAGAAAAGTTACTAACAGGATTCTTGGTGGGTGCAAAATTAATGCTGGAGAAGAGCCTCAAATTACTGGAAAATTAAAATGCTGTTGGGAGGTTGGGGGTTTTGTTTTCTGGGAGTTTTTTGGCGAGTTTTTTTTTGGCCAAATCTCATTTTCAATTAAACTATTTAGTGAAAGCAACATTTGGCCAAAGCAGAGTGTGATTTTCACAGAACAGCAATAAAATATTTAGCATGTTTATGTTCCCAAAAATTAAAAACAAACCAGAACAAAATGCACAAAACAAAACATTGTGCTGAAATGGGCAGACTAGATTAGTCTTTTGCTGCAATACCTCTGGTTTTGCCCTTTGTCTGAGAAATGCTAGGCAACAGACAATTCCCACTTCATCAACTGGAGCTAGGGATGCTCCATCTGTGATGAGCTCTGATCTGTTTACAGACCTGCTTACAGCTGCCATCCCGATTTAAAAGCATTCTACGAGAAAGCTTTTCCTGTTTACAAGCTCACTTAGCCAGACTCTGGTTCTCCTGGTCACTTAAGCACACATTTAACTGAAGTGCAGGAGCAGATTCCCGAACTTAAGAGAGGCCCTGACACTGCGAGCAGGGCCAGGTTGTTTGAAGTTAAGCACATGCTTAAGTGCTCTGCTGGATTTTTGCCCAAGCTGCCAATCTTTTATAGTTAATCATTTATCACCCTGCTTATGTTCTGGTAGTTATGCTTCAGTGTGCAAATATGTAAATTGCTTTCATAAAGCTCCACGCACTGAGCACAAATAATGCTTCCTCAGCCCTTTGCAGTTCTCCAGTCCTGTGACACCTCAGATAGATCAAGCCACACTTAGAACTGGCAAGAAAGTTACTTCTCCCTTAATTAAACAGAATCATTACCGTGTTCGTCTTCTTAATGGTGAGGCACATTCACAGACTTGCAAAGTAAGCAAATAAATAATGCCAGTTAGCTCTAACCTGACAAGTATCACACATTTTGCCTCTAGAAGCATGTCCACCGATCCATCTTCCTCCTCCACTCCCAGAGTGAGAAAGGAATCAAGCTGTCAAACGTATGTAAGCATATTTGCATAACTTTGGCACAGATTAAGGTAAATCACTGCCTACAAGGGTGTTTGCAATGCATCACAAGGTAATTCTCCCAAACACTAGTGACCATTTTAGTTTTTCTTTCCCTCCTGAGGTTAATTGCTGTGAACTATGGGAGAATGTCACCTCCACTTACCTGTGTTCTGTTGCTTTGTATTCAGAAAGCTCACAACCGCGCGATTTTTCACAAAGAATTAAAATTGCCACCAGGAGAGAAAACATAGTTACTGCCATTCAGTTCTAATATATTTATTGGAATGATAGGCAGCAATGGTGCCTCACTGAAACGGAGCCTTAAAACACAATTAGTTGCAGTTCTATAAATTGCAGAGCCAGTTATTCTGCGCTCCTGCCTGTGGGCCTTCCATGCACCCACTAATGAAAAGGCTGCTTTTCCCCAGATGTCAGGTACTTTTGCAAGAAATGAGCAGCAGGAAGGGAAAATGACAGTCTGTTCCCTTGCTCTGTAGAGCAACTTTTTGTAAAAAATTATTCTCTGTCAAGCAAACTGCCTGAAAAAAACCCCTCAGTCAGCTACATTTTCTAAGAGGAAGCTTGAACACTGCTCAGATTGAGTCATATTAAAACAAATTAATGCCGACAGCTGGTCTCACAATCATTACTTGAAAAAAAATAAACCTCAAGCTTTAAATATAAATTAATAAAAAATACAACTCCTAAACAAACAAACAAAGAAGCAGCAATCTAAGCAAATGGGCCCTCCTGTGATAGACTGGCTGCCACCATGACCCACTGAACAGGACAAAACTCATCCCCTGAACTGTCCTGGGTTTGGGTCCTGGGACTGCAAAACACTCCTAAGATTCTCCTGCAGAGTTGGGCTGGCAGATAAGGTCCTGGGCCACCCAGGACACAGATTGCTGGAGAAGCAAAGGCAGGAGGGACCAACAAGAGAAACCCTCACGCTTGGGGAAAGGAAATCTCAGGAAGGGTTCACTGCACGGCTGTTTTGGGATTGGTGGGGAAATAAAGCCCCAGGAAATGAGGAGCCTCAGACAAATTTCAGAAGGTTTCTGTTCAGTTCAGGTCCTGGATGAAGATTTGGCCTTCACCCCAAATACTAGGAGGTTTTCCTGCACTATGTAATTCTTTAAAAATTTCATGCATGTTAACTTCTTTTGGTTGTATCCACCAGCTAATTACCAAGTTACATTAGTAAGTTTGTAGCATTTCAAAGGAAATATCCTGTGTTAAAGTAGGTTAGAAAAGACACAGAAAGATACCACTTGTATGAAAAAATGCATGGTGGTGAAACAGATATTTTCCTTTCACAGTAGGTCAAATATAACAAGCCCTTGATGGAAAATATCCACTCACTTCTGGAGATCTAGTGAGATGGAGACACAAATATCTGAGCAGCTAAATATAGTTCTGGATAGCAGTGCTTTGTACAGTAAGTTCTAGTGTCTCTTAACTTAATATGGAAATTGATACAAAAATAAAATCACAGTGTTTTCAGAGTCTGTCTCTGCTTGTGTGCTCACCGCGACTCACACCACCAAATTTCTTGAAATTACTCTGCAGTGTTTGTCTTGCACTGCCTCACATGCCAAGAAGGCAGAATATGATGTCCATCACTAAAAGACCACATCTACTGAGATATATAAAGGTTACTCCACAGAAAGTCAATATGAGAACAGCACTGAGAATGCCTTGTCCTTCAGCATTTCTGCAAGAGCGATAAGCTAAGTTCAATTAGAGGAGTCTAGGTCTTGGTCAGGGGTTTCCCCAGCCCTAAATGCTGGTGGTTCAATAGTGCAATGTTTGTTACTGGACATGTGCCCTTTGGATCGGCCTGTGGTTGCTGAAGCATGGAGCCAGGCTTGGGCAGGTACTGCTGGAGCTGCAAACCCCTCGAGAAGGAAGAGGAGGCAGTGGGAACAGTGAAGAGCTGTGGTAGTGATATATGGCTTTCTCATATTTCTACCTTCTCATTTCGAGGCAAAAACTTTGGACCCAGGTGTGATTGCTTTTACAGAGATTTAAATTTAAATTCAAATTCCCCAGACCTGACTCTACACTACCCTGTCCCTTGCTCAACCAATGACCCCAGAATCAGGTGTGCAGGACTTGGTGGCTGTACACTGGGTCACAGGACAGTTCAGGTCAGGAAGGGCCTCCTTGCAGGAGAGGTGACACCCTGAGAAGGAGGGTGCAGACGACAAGAAGTTCAGAGCAGAAGTGGGCTCCATTCCTGGCCAAGTCCCACTGCAGTCACAGACAGCTGGGGTGAACATGGTCTGGTGCTTTTTCTCCCCACTGCAGAGAAAGCACTGGATGATATCCAGCCATTAGTAACAGGTTTGTCAGCAGTATTGACCTGAGCAAAAGGTAAGCCTTTAAGTCAACCTCATTTTTTGTAACATTAGAGGCATTTGCTCTTACAACGCATGTGGAAAATAAAATGCAAACAAAACAAGGTGTGTTGTCATTGCCTTCACATTATCCACCTTCAAAGTTAGAAAGTTATGCCAAGCATAAGTCAATAAATAAACAAATAATGAAAATATCAACAAGCTTGATTTCAAAGGTCATGGGAAGTGGGAGAGTGCCATGCTTTCAGCCTTCTTCTTCCTCTTTTCAGTCTTCAAATGGAAAAATACCATGCCCTGCCCTGGGGTGAGGAGGGAGCTCTTGCAGGGAGCAGCTGAATTCAGAGCCTGTATAAGCAGATGAACTGGATTCAACACTACACATCCTTATGAACATAACTGTCCAAGAGAGACTGAAGAGAACTGCAAATCATTTGGTGACTGCCAGCTGCTGTGATGGTCAGCCCCAGCTCACCATAAGCCCTGCCTCATGGATAGATAACCAGGACTGATGTGGGGCTGTACCACACACCTGGAAGCTCTGCAAGACAGGTTCCCAGACCTTCCCCAGCCAGAGAAGCTCATCAAGCAGCTTCCCAAAGACAACAACAGGAGAAGACAGTTTTTCATCTTCAGGCTGCATGAAGCCATGTGATGATGGAGAAGGGGGCATCTGGGGATGTCCCACCGCTGTGACACACAGCACACCCCAGAGTAGGTGTAAGACAGAAGTTCTTCCTTCCCTACTACAACTATAACTCCCAAAAATATTCTCTTGAGCTGGCTCCTGCTCACAGAGCCCCACATCTATCAGATGCAGAGCATGGCACCCTCCATGTTCTCATCTCTTTTGCCAAAGATATCTGGATGAAATACCGCCACCACTCCAAAGCCATAGGAAAAGGGTCTTCAGGATTCACACAAACAATCTGGAGAAGTAATGAGCATCACATCCTTACAAATTAGCCGGGGCGGTAAGAGCTGAAAAAACATTTGCATTGTGGTTTCTCCAAACCAGACACCACAGTTTAAGGTTTGACTGAGGCCATGAATGTTCATTCATATCTTTGTTCTCATTCAAAAATGTGAAGACTGTACCAGACTTACAATGAACAGGCACGGCATCGAAATCACCAAAGCTTGTAAAATCTGATTTACTCTGTGAGGGAGAAGGGGAAGTTATTTAGTTTGAGTCATAAGAGGTCTTGATACAATCTAGGCTTCATCATTTCTGAAAAAACAACTCACTCCCTGGGCAGATATCAAAAGGCTGCTGTGTACAGCTTTGATAACAAAAAAGCAGAGAACAATTCCTAGTGCTGAAGATTACAAGACATTTGTATCAGCTGCTCTTCAGTATAGTTTCTCTTGTATTACACCACCTGATGGGCACCCTAGGTTTATGGTTAGCTCTTCAGGGATCCATGGATCTGAAATCAGGAAGACAGAAGCTTTGCAGAGGTTTTTAGTTGAAAAAAAAAAAATTGTGCCACCCTTCGCATAAATAACAACGTCCATTTACCTGCCTTTTCCAGCCTGAGGCTTTTACCCTCTGTAGCATCACCTGCTCCAGAGTCAGAGAGTGTGCAGCTCTGCTGCAGGTGAAAGAAGGCAGGCAGAACGGCTTGGGGTAAATTCTGCCTTCATGTCCTTCATGTGTGCTAGAAGCCTCTGCTGGCTCAGAAGCCCCTTCTGTGGCCTGAATCCTGCTGGGACCCCATGAAGAGGGATGATGATGCTTGAAGACCCAAAAGCAGAACAAAAGAAAGCTTAAACAGCCAAACACAGAATTTTACTCCCTACCTTAGCTGCTAAGGTTGGGGAGAACGTTTTATTGTCGATGCCATTTGTTTCTGGAGAACATGCATCTGTGAGAGGGAAGAGTCGACTTGGTCACACACCCCATGGGGCTCTGTAAAGTAGCTGAGTGGGAGAATTTTTGGCACCTTTCCATGCTGGAGTCAACCCAGAAGTGTGGGCCAAGACTCGAGCAAGAGCCTCCCCTGGGGAGACATGAGAACAGCACAGCCAATCCTACCTCACCATGAGAGCTGCTCTCCAGCACTCCCGTGGTCTCTGATAGAAATTCACAAATGGCACAGAGATGTAAGGAACCAGAGGGGGAAAGGGGAAGGGCAGCTGAGGTTGCTACCACCATGGCCCAACCAGAGCAAATGGCAAACAAGAACAAACCCCTGCAGAACAGCACTGGGGAAAAACAACACGCATATTGCAAATATTCCCCTGTGCTCATTGTCCCCTTTCTTCTCTTACAAGGAACAATATAAGAAACAAAACACACTTTGGAGAAAAAGGTGCTATGGAAACCATAAGCAGAAAGAGTAACTGATGCAGGTTGCACTTTGCACATTCATTTCCACTTGCCTGCACACCAGAGTATGTAGATTATTCCTACTACCACAGATGAGAAGCACCAGATGCAGTGGGCTGAGGTGCTGTTTTATTACCAGCCCCTGTGGTAAAAAAAGGCATAAGGCTTGAGCTCCTCTGCATTCTCCCAGGGACCCTGCAGTGCCAGCAGTATGTACCTCCCAATAGGTAGGACATCCATTTGCTCTTGTCGTAGATAACAAGCAGTTTTGATGAGCTTGCAGAAGGTGTGACTTACAGGTGGCAGCCATGTGAGTCCCACATTCCCAATTTTTCAGTCAATTTCTTCACACCCCATCAATGCCAGCTGTTCAGCTGCATTTGTTCTACAGACAGTAGCTCTGCAAAGCAGTCACTCCAGCAATGGAGACTGGAATGGTCAATGGCTTAGAGCTTTATGTACTGATGGGAAGCACTGTGGACAGAGGTCTCAAGACATCAGCTAGGGCACAGAAAGCTGAGGATGCAGTAAGTAGCACAATGATAGAGTATATGCTTGTGGAGTAGATACTTGTGGAGTGAGGCTGAGGTGAGGATAGCTCTCCACAGCAGACACTCACTGGATTCTGGAATGAGTATGGCACATTCCCATGCCTATACACAGACTGTGCCATAGTGGCAACTTGCCAGCTGCTCATGGTTGCTCCTTGCCTTGGCTGTAGGGTACAACCACCAGCACCAGGCACGTCCACCTTTAGGTGTGCAGTCTGCAGGTACAGCCTGTAACAAATGCAAAATATCTGCTGCAATTGAGGCCAGCTGTGAGGCAACATGCCCAATAAGACCACTGGACCACCACCTAGTGGAAAAAGTAACTCTCTTAACAGTACTCAGACACTCTCACAAGGTACTCTGAAGCTGCATGGATGACTGCAGGCCCGTGATGCCATTTTTCTCTAGTATCCAAGAAGCAGATGGAGGTTTGTAACTGGTTTTTCCCAGCCAAACTTCCTGCAGAGGGATGACTAGTTTTCAGAGTGTTTAACAGACATGTGACCATGGCCAAATGCCAGATGGCTGGAAAGAGCATTGGAGAAGCCCCCATGATGCATGTCCAGCCTTGGCTGCCAGCATCATGCACCATATGTATCAGCTCCCAGACAGAAAGGCCTTGCTGCTACTCGGGAGTGTGACACAGGGGTATTACACAGCACAATTTTTAGTGATGCCTTCATAGAATGGGCCAGAATGAACAACATTTTTTGTTTTCCTTGCTTCTCTCTTGTAATCAGTATCACAGGGAATCTGCATTAGATTCATTGTGCAGCCATTACTGATGCTTACAGTAATGGAGCAGAACATAAGTGGAAAGAGAAAGAAGGACACCAAAAAAAAAGCCTCCACATGGCATCACTTTCTGAAAACCAGCAACTTCAGCTGCAGTTTCATGACCTCTTTATGCTGATTTAACTCTGGGCTGCTATGGAAACAATCAGCCCTAACCTTCCTGCCCACCCTGTCACGAGCTGGCCCAGGGAATTTGACTGCTATTTAACAAGGTTCCTTTTCATTTGGATCAGCTACCTGAGTGTCATACTGCTCAGCCTGCCCAAGCTCAGGAGGCAGCAGCAATTCACAGCAGGATGAGCTGAAAGATGTTGTCTTACAGCAACAGCCTCACAGCACACCAGCCTTAACCTGCCTCAAGATATTCTCACAGGCACATTGACAGGGCTTGCAAAAAGCACAGCCTGTTTCAGAGATATTCCACGCGTCCCATGTCAGGTACACACAAATCGGTGACCTGCCCAGACTGATTCCATTCATGCCTTAGTCTGGGAGGTGCTTATGCAAGACATTAAACTAAGCTAGAACTTCACAGACTCCTAATGAGAGTGTATGCAAACAAACAGTTGGCAGCCAAGTTATAACAACAAAAAAAAGAAAAAAATCCACCTCCCCAAAAAACACAACCCAAAAGACAGTTGCCTATGTGTTTTAAAAAAAAAAATGTTGCTGTTTTCATTTTCAAGAAATGTGTACACTTACACAAAATAACCAAAAGCTTTTTTATTCCCATATTCCCATTGGTATCTAAATGGCAACCCTGAAATGCAAATTTCAGTCATGTGACAGCATTTAATCTGTATCAGCACAGCACTTCAATGGCTGGATAGGATTTCAGCCCTCTAGTCCATTAACCCTCATTTACATTCCAGAGCTGGAGGTTGGTTCAGAGGAAGTCTGAGGATGCTTCATCACATGGAATGATGCTTACTCCTTCTGGGAAGTCCAAGTCTCTGTGTAGTTAACAGCTGGGCCAGTCCATTCATCACCATCATAAATATGGTCAGTGACATCACCAGCACATAGTGGCTGATGCTGCAAGGAAGAGACAGATAAAAAAAGTGAGAGAAAAATACAAATTTGCTGAGAAGAGAAAAAAAAAACCCCTGACTTAAATAACCTTCTAAATATTTCTTTTTTTTTTACCATTTTAAGTAGGCCTAATTGTACACCTAGGATGTAATTTTATATACACTGCTCTTAGAAGACAAGTATTACAGCAGTCCTGTCATGTAAAAACCCAAATCTCTGATGAAATAAAATGGTGGGGACAACAGAAAACACAACGTAGCACACACCAAGTGAGTAAGAGTACCAGGTGTACTTTTAATTCAAATGGATAATTCAGTATATGTGAGTGAAACAATTGCAAAACTTTCATTTGCTGTCAACTATATCACAGAATCTAGAGAGAACTTGCCATCAGGCAGACATTCCTTGGTAGTAAGACAACTCAGATATTTATGGCAGATGAAGTGCAATTTTCTAGAGAAAACACTATCCTAGTGACAAACAGCTTTAAGAGAAAAAAAAAAAAACAAAAACCAAAACCCCATTACTTTTTCACCGAACATTGCTAAAATCTGTAGAATTCTGTGCTGTGGTAGCACATGCTAAGAGATTAAAGAGATGAGTTCAAGAGTGGCTAGTAAACACAGTATGAAAATGCAGCTTCTGGGTTAGGATGTCCTGAAGCCACTAATGATTAAAAGCCTAACAAGCAGCAAGCTTGTTCTCCGCTTGCTCAAATTCTGTTACCTGAGGTTCACTTTACTGGTGTTACAGATGGGCTATTTAGGCTGAGACTAAGATTCAATCCAGGACATTCAGTATTCTGTATTCAATGGGTTCAAGGTCCATTTGGAATTAAATCTGGCTAAGGATGTCAAGAATAACAAGCGGGGTGGCTTCAAGACACCAATAACACAAGGAAAACTGTCAAATGTGGGTCTGCTACTGAATGGAGTAGGGACCTTTGCAATAGAGGCTGCACAAAAGGCTGAGGTACTGAATGCATTCTTTGTTTCAGCCTTCACTGTCAAGGCTAGCTCTCAAGAACCTTTGAGCCAGGAGATCAGGGAGAAAGTCTGGAGGAAGGCAGACTTTCCCTTCATGCAGGGGAATTGGATTATAGACCATTCAGTCAAACCTGACAGCCATGTGCGCAGGTGCCTCCTCAGCAAGTTCACCGATGGCACAAAGCTGGGAGGAGTGGCCGATACCCCAGAGGGCTGTGCAGCCCCTCAGAGGGACCTCAACAGGTTGGAGAGATGGGCAGCAAAGAACTGTCTGAGATTCAACAAAGGCAAATGCAGGGTCCTGCACCTGGGGAGGAATAACCCCAAGCACCAAGACCGGCTGGGAAGTGACCTGCTGGAAAGCAGCTCTATGGAGACGGACTTGGGTGTCCTGGTGGACAATGAGCTGTCCATGAGCCAGCAGTGTGTCCTTGTGGTCAAGAAGGTATCCTGGGGTACACTAGGAAGAGCATTGTTGCCAGAAAGTCGAGGAAGGTGATCCAGCCCCTCTGCTCAGCCCTGGTGAGGCCACATCTGGAGTGCTGTATCCAGTTCTGAGCTCCTCGGTACAAGAGAGACAGGGAGCTTCTGGAGCAGGTCCAGTGAAGGGCTAAGAAGATGATCAAGGGACTAAGAGACAGGAGCATCTTTCTAACAAGAGAAGGCTGAGAGAGCTGAGCCTGCTCAATCTTGAGCAGAAACAAGTGAGAAGGGACCTCTTCAATGTCTGTGAGGATCTGAAGGGAGCGTGTCAGGAGGATGGATGCAGGCTCTTCTTGGTGATGCCAAGCAATAGAGGCAATGGGCACAAACTGGAATACAGGCACCTCAACATGAGGAAGAACTTCTTTACTGTGCAGGTGAGTGAGCACCAGAACAGGCTGCCCAGAGAGGCTGTTGGAGTGTCCTTCCCTGGAGAACAGCTATCTGGGCACAATCCTGAGTAATGTGTTCTGGGGGACCCTGCTTGACCAGGGAGGTTGGACTAGGTGACCTCCAGTGGTCCCTTCCCACCTCAACCATTGTGTGATTCTGTAAGATCTGAATCAGGTACTGTTAATGTAAGCCACTAGTCATTCAGAAACCAGAAATCTTCCAAAACCAGTGACATTTCAGGTTAGACCTGCAGACGAAACACTGCTGCACCCATGCATCCAGTATGGCTTTGGTTTTTCTTGGGATTACTGAAGAAACTAGCACTCTGACATGAGAGGTACCCATACCTCCTGATGTACCCATACCTATTATTCCAAAGTAAATGGCTCTTTAGGACAAACAGAGTAACTTCAGACTCGATGAAGTCTGAGTTTAGTCACAAAAAAGGATTGCAAGGAACTGGCTTAATGACCTGGAATTTCTGCCAGAGGACTCATTCAGTTTGAGAGTTTAGCCACAGAAGAGCAGTAAAGCTCATAACGCCAACACTACCAACCCTCACAACCCTGAGACTGTGACAACTCCGGCACTAGTCTAGCACAATTTAGACCTGTGGAGAAGCACCAGCTCTCCACAAAGCTGGGTTGCTAACGAGTGTGAGAGAATAAAAGTAATCCAAAAAGTTCTTCCACAGCCAGAGTGCCAGCAAGCAAAGGACCAAACATGGAGAACATGAAAACAGACTTGATACATGCTGTAAGATTTTTGTTTCAGTTGAGTCTAACTAAAACACCTCACACACCTTGCTCAAAATGCATAGTTTTAAGAAATCAATTAGAAAAATCCACCATCATAAAAGGGCTCAAACCTCAATGAGAATAATGAGTGGCAGAGCAGCATGTCTACAAGAGCCAAGCTCCTCTCCTGTTTCTGTGGGAAAGGTGTAAAAAGGGACACAGGGAGAGCATGCAGTCAGGCACAAAGCCTACTGTCACCTGGGCAGTGCACCTTGGACTTCATAGTTCACAGCACATTTACAACAACAAAGATAAACTCCCTCAAGAGCTGCCCTTGAAAGAACACCTGGGTGTGTTACAACTTTGGTTTCAGTTCTCCATGGGAAAGGACACTTCGACAGATGAAACTCAAAGTCTTGCTGCAGTTATCTTCATGGTGTAATGTGGCCTTGAGGACTGTACATTCACCCCAGGTAGATAAGGTTGCTGGCTCCTAAGGGAACAGCCACTCTGGTAAACAGCTGGACACTTAAGATTCTCCTGCCTTATTGGTAACACCTCAGCCTTCCTTCTTACCTGACACCAGAATTCTAGTTTTTCATGTAAGCAGCAAACACCACTTTCCTTGTAACTTTCAAAGAAAGTGTGAATGAGAAATCTGAAAATCGTAAGCCAAATGAAGACCCTGCCTTTATTCCCACAGATACCTCAAGGCCATCACAAACCATGCACGGTCCTCAGACAGACATCTGAGTTCCTGTGCATCCCCCAAAAGGAGTTCTTGCAGATGTGATCAGGATTTGGGCTTCCTCAAAGAAAAAAGGTCTTTGCAAACTCTCCTTAGCCACCTGTCAGCTGAAGGACTGGATACTCCGTACTTTGGTAAAGAAGAGAGTGTTGCACACACTTCTCCCTTGCTATATTGCAGAGGTCTGCATAGTTATGCTCCTTGAATAAAATATCAGACATTCAAATATCTATATATAATGCCATAGAGCACAATAAAAACAATTTCAATCTGCTTGTCATGTAATTACAAACAGCCTCCATCTCTGGGGCTCAGCAACTGGTACTGCACTGCCTGCAGGCAGCTCTGCCTGGTGAATTACATCTTAGGCTGGGGTAATGCGTATTTAAACAAAGAAAACCAGACTCTTACAGTGTATGCCACAACAGCAGTGTCAAATCTTGGTCATTATACAATTCAGAACCTGCACCCTTGACTGGATCTGTAGTTACAGTGAAGGAGGTAATGCTCAAAACAAGCTTTCTGCATCAGAAGTCAAACCTGAGCTAATGAGAAGGAGTGAGATTCAGGCAAATTAGATTCATGTGGAGGAAGAAGAGCCATTAAACAGGTACAAGAGAAGAGCATAACAGGGCACAGTGGGGAAATGCTTATAAAGGATGAGATGGCAGAGGTAGCAGATGTGGGGGATCAGGGATGCTCCACAGTAAGGCAGCATTGTTCAATGGAAAGGCGAGTGCCCATGTACAGATCAATGTCAACAGGCAAAGCTGGTGGTAGGAAATTTTTTTATCAGGGAGCAAGACACCTGCTTCAGTGTCAAGGAACCACAAGGAGAACATATGATGTACTACCACCTCCTGGCTTTGTGACAGTGTATACTGGTGAGAAAAAAAGAAGACAAGAATAATCTAAGATATTAAAAAAATCAGGGGGATAAGCAGTAGGAATCAATCTTGCTCCAAAACTTGGCTTTCTCCCAGGACAGGCTAATTCTTAAGATGACAGACCTGATTAGAAGCTGGAATGACAAGAAGATGGAGTAAGTCACCATAGCAATTAAAACAACTAGGAACAAAATAAGTAAAACAAAAACAACTTGTGCAAAGACTTGGACAAGCACTCTCCAGAAGAGTCCAGAGACATTATTTCTTTGTGACATGCTCCTTGAACTGTTCCCAAACACACACTGAGACCCCAGATTTAGATTCTGAATTTTAAGCTTCCTGCTTTTTCAGCCAGGATGCCACACCCTCTCTCCTCAGTTTCACCAAAAACAAATCACAAAACTTATGTTTTAACAGTACAACCAAGAAGGCCCAGCACCAACCCCAAAATTGACTCCGTTATTCCTAAAACCTAATAAAACGCCAGTTTTGTGCTTTATTTATGTCCCCTGACCTTTGAAATGGCAGAAGAGCAGTTCAGATCATATCTTTATCTTCCAGCAGCTATAAAGAGAAGGAATAGTACAGTATGTGTCTGTATAAAGCTATATAATAGCCATATAAAGAACCTTTAAGGTTTATCTTTACTATCAGGTTATATAACTATTTACAAAGTGCATGTACTGCAAAGATATAGCAGGCTTTAAAGGCTATTTCTCTCTCTTTCTGGAAATCTACAGACAGATAGATAAACACCATTTAAGCTGCAGAGAAATTTATTTTAGTGACAAAGAAGCTGAAAAGCTAGCTATTCCATTTGGCTGTTATTCAAAAATAAAAGGACCTGTCAGAACAAACCTCTCATGATCATGTACTACACATTAATACATCAAAAACACTATGAAAATTACATTATAATTTAAAATAAATATTAAAGAAATTTAGTGGTGTGTTCTTCTGGGCATATGATGCAACTCAGGTTACCTCAAGGAATATAGGTAGAGGGCAAGGTTAAGCACACCTTAGAAGTTTATTTAAGCTGCTGCTTTGAGCTCTGCATTCCCTGCAAGACTATTATCCCATTATTATATCAAAACAATGAAAAGCACTCTCTGAAAGATAAGCTTACATTGATTTTGGCATCACCATTAAGAAAAGGGGTTTTAAAACTTACTAAGAGGCCATAAATATTTATGGTAATTGATAATTTACTGAGAGGAGGGAATCAGTGATGCGTTGATAATTTGCAGAATGTGGTAATACAGGACTGTATGTTGGATCTGTTGTTGCTCAGCATTTCATTAACAAACTGGAAGAATGGAAGATGTAGAAATCTTCCTCCATTCAAAGACAACACTTATGTGACCTGGTGAATTCCACTGGGAGAATAAAGATATATTCTTAAGGAAAATGTGAGGCATGGTAAAATGTCATGTCATATGGTTAAGGCATAGCAGAATAGGATGCAAAAAGCCAGGAGTTAGGGGTGAAATTTTTAAAAATAGAAGATGCCAGTTCAGTAAACAAACCTTACTTCCAAACAATGAGATCCACTAGGAAAGAAAACATCAAGGTGAAAAAGCAGTGAAGGTCTTTTTATTGCAAGGGATTTAAAGCCAGCTCATCTACATGAAACTTGGCTGTTGGAAAAACCAAATATCGCCTAATGAGTCTCCTACTCACCTTGCATATTCTTACTAAGAGAGAGAACACAGAGAACTTTTGAATGTGGTAATTAGAAAATCCCCGGAAAGCCCATCACCACAAAACAGGATGAGTAAGGAAACACACATTGAAGCTTTACAAATGTGGCACATACACCACTGAGCTCTGAGAGACTTTAGAGGAATGAATCTCCACCAGGCAACTAAGCTGCTGGTTTTCTACCTCTGATTTTACTGATGTGCTAGCCAGTAACAACACAAGTTCTGATATTTTTGCTGACACACATATACGTAGTTCCTATCAGTGTGACAAGAAAAAAAGAAAAATATGAGAGCAGCTGTCCCTAAAGACTTATCCTATTCTCAGGAAAGCTTTGGCAACATGGAAAATGTTGCCTGTTGTAAGACAGGGTATTTTCAGACCTTGCTGTCAAAGCAGCAACAGACAACACTGCAATGAGAACGCCACAGAGCTGTCACTGCACTTGCAACAGGAGGACAGGAAAGAGCTGTGTTAGTATCTCACTCCCACTGGTTTTGGGAATTACCCAAAACCCCTTGAAGCTCATCTTCCCTTTCAGGAACAAACAAACAAAATCTTCTGCTGTTGCCTTGCCTTGGCTAATTTTGCCAAGCCTGAGGATCACACATTAGAAATCTGCTCAGAGGAGAAAGTTCTGGTACCAAAACAATGATCATGCTAGATGATGGAAGGACCACTTAGCTCCACACCTATGGCTTCACTTCCTTTCTTAAGCAACCTGATTATTTTTCTTATGTGCATATACACACCTACATATAAGACATGTATATAGAGACTACAATAAAATAACATAGGTGGTAGCATCAAGCACTCAAAAGTGAAGTAATGACAGAGGTTGCCTGAACATTATGAATTTCCATGTTAAAAATTAATCACAAATTACTCTTTCGAAAGGCCTTTTTCAGTGCTTTCTTCAGTGATCAAAACACACACAGGCAGAATTAGTGGTGCATAATGAGCTCTCCTAAACTCTTCAGAACAAGGCAACCTTCCAGCTGAAATAGATCCAGCAATGCACTACTGTTGTAAAGCTCTAGCTATGAAGACCATGTATCAGGGAGGAAGCTTTTGTGTACTTGTAACAATTTATACTTTTGCTGCTAACTCCCAGTGATAAAACTTCTTGCTCAACAGAACAGAAATTTTCTGAGGGTTTTAATATCCTTATTAATCTGCAGAGGAATTCAAAATAAAGGATGAAGCCCTCTGACTTACCATAAACTGACCACAGCAAGGAAGTGGGATGCCCAAGTGACATTTTCCCTGTTTAATCTAAATGTACCTCTGGCCACTAGGAACCTTCAGAAGGCAATGATGAGCAAGAATTGGAACTTCCAAAGAACACGTGTGCACACGTGTGTCCTCACGCTGCTGGGAACAAAGGGGCTCACAGAAGCAAAGCCCAGAGCACACGTAGACTAAAGAGAATATTAACAATGGGTCACTATTCAGCTTCTGTTTAAATAACAGTGTCAAGTGACCAGATTGGCTGGATTAGAAACTACGCATTCCTACCAAGCTTACTACAGCATTTTGTCTATTTTCACAGCTCAGGGAAGGTAAATCTGAAATGTGTATTCCTTGTACGTGAGGTTAATATAACTCATAATGCAAAACAAATTCTCTTATTTTAGCTGTAATTGTTATGTTTAAATGCTAAACTCTTCCCCAACTAGGGGAAGGATAAGTGTATGGGCCTTGGAAACCACCAACATATTTCCACAAGGTTCACTAATTTACAGTGAACTGTATATGGAGGCTTAACTAGGAATAAGATAATTAACAACTTAAATAAATTGTTATTTTAACAGTGATTACAATTAACTAAAATGCAAAACATTAATTAAAATACTTCTTGTGTAATTACTCTTCAAACAGATCCTACCAACTGTACTTCTTGCCATGCTGCATTTATTACTTACTCTGTATTGCTCCGGCACAAGTTTTAGCTTGGGATATGTACATGTATGCATGCACATGTGTTTAAAGTACGTGGAACATCCCAAAAGCATTTGATTAAGCAAAGTAATTGGGAAAAATGACAATAATTACGAGTAGATAAACAATAGTATGAACCCATGAAACTTTAAAATTGCAATGGAAGCAAAAACGGTACTGTACCTTGTGCCAATATCCAGCCAGCTTCCATAGTCTTTAACCAAAAAGAAAAAATGCTAGGAAATAAAACAACTTTGATTAGTACATCAACACTGCACAATTTGAAAGACAAAATTCAACCCAATTTTTTTTCAGGCTGCTTACTCCAAATTTCTAATTCTTCACATAGAATAAGCACAACACCTTTCCAGGAATGATCATTTGGACCGCAGTAAAGAACAGTCTAGGAGCCAGAAATAGATTTAACATGGTATCAAACAAAAACATCAAGAGATGGACTAAGTTCTGTCTAGCATGGCTTGCAAAAACCAGAGAAACACCAGAACTTTTTCAATAAGGAAAGCCAGGCCACCTTATTGTTTGAAATAACAACATGCCAAATAATGCATAGTACCTAAAAGTTTTCATGGAATTTCAACACAAATATCTTTGGGCAACTCTGGCAGTTCTCTACCTGTAAAGTGGGAATAACGTTGGGAGAACATAGTATTTACCTATTAGTGAATTCCCCTAATTGTAGTTGGTGGCCCCATTGATTCAAGACTACAAACATCTTCTCTTTTTGCCCTGCTGCTTTCTCTTTTCTTGATGGAATTCCTACACGTCTCCTACAAACCTCTTAGGTAATTTTTTTTTGTGGTATACCAAGTACATGGTTTCAAAATACTTAAACCAAAACAGGAGAACACATGAGCTATAAGACCTGGATATACTGGGGCTTGCTACACACCAGTAAGTACCTGTAGTCTTCTTTTGGCTTAATTACACTGATTTTATTAGTGAAATGCTATGAATGTGGTTTATTGGTATATTATTTCTTTTCCTATGGAAGTTCATAAAAGCAGATTAGTCACATAGACTTACTTGAAACTTGACTACAGCCATACCTTCTCCTTTTCTCACTCTACAGACAAATTAGCAATTATTTGGTTTTTACTCACTGTTTTTCCTATCAAGTGATATTTACAGATCACACTGTACTAAGAAATAAGACCAGGAATGCTTACTCCAAGGGATAAAACAAAACCAGCACGTATAAAGTGACAATATCAGCTCTACCTGCTGATTTGAAAAGGTTTCTATTTACCAGTGGCACTGCTTGTTGATTTGAAGACAGCTGGAGTGGGCAACGAAAATACACTTTTAATCTGCAAAAACTGTGCTGGGGGATTGTTCAGCTTTGGGCTGTTTTGGCTTGGTTTGTGGATGCAGGCTTTCTGAAGAGAGCATTTCCTGACAGCTTATTACAAAAGGCACAAAATGTCTTTTTGGATGTTGCTGATCTCCTGGATTCTGACAAGTCTAATGGAGCTGGTGGGTAAAGCATTTCTCCTTTTCCTCTCTTTTTCAAGAGAAGCTGGGGTGGGTAAAAGGTCTGGAATTCCTGAACAATTAACTAAACTCTGCACACAGCTAAAACTGATATTCTTGTTTAATTTCTTCCAAGGAATTTGATTATAAAGCACATGAGGAACTCCAAATGTTAACTTATTGCTTCATTTTGTCTCTTATTATTATAAGATCATGGCTTCTTCAGAAGCATTAATTACATGAAATTTGAAAAGCAGTGATTGGAAGAGTTTTATCTCTAAGTTATGCTAGGATTTCAATCCAATTCTCTGCCCTAGTTAGAAAAACTTTGAAGTCTGAAACAAATTCAGATCTCTCTTGATGGAATTAGGAGAACTCTGTTTCTTGATCTTATTTGAAGAGAACGTGCAGCAACAACTTACCAAAGCCATAATGTCTGAAATCACAAGAACAATGAGGAAAAGGCTGCAAAGAAAAAAACCCAGCAAAGTAAGACCATCAACTTTTCTTTATGGACACAGCTATTAAGAGCTTATTAAAACCCACAGAAAGAAATCAAATAAAGACATGATTTCTTGCATTTGCCTTTCAAACAATCAGGTACATTTCAAACTACTAGAAAACAATTAAAATGCATGACTAGGACATCTGGTATTTATAATTTCACATTTATAGGGTTTCAATTTTGCAATGGAAAACCTAACATGAGTCATTTTTTGGAGAACAAAAGAATCTTACAAGGAGCATCTGGCCCATTCTTGATGCAGAGAGCTGTGTGCTGGTTGGACCAAATAAAGCTGATTTAGGAGCTTCATGATGGACTCAGGAGTGAGCAAAGCTGCTTGGCAGGTACCTGAACTGTTCAGTCCCACCTTGCTGACAACCACTCTGATGGGTCAGAGGCTGCTAAAGGTGCTGCTTGCCTCCTTCCAAATCTCTGGATGCCCATAACTTGCTCTGGGAACACCTAGCATTTTGGTGGTATGCTCCCAAACCATGGGCCTCTTTACAGGTAGCAGTTAACTTCTGGAAGTTAGGCTTAGGCTAGTAAAAGGAACCAGAAGGGAGGAGGCAGAGCTATTTTTTCCCCCCCATTAACCTAATCTTCTTTTCCTCAACTATGTAAATCCTAAATTACATGAAAGCAATTGCTGTAACTGGCTAAAACTGGTTTCTAAGTTAATGACACTGAAGTAATGTTGCAAACAGCTGACCCATTAACAAAAGTCTTTAACTAGAATACAGCTAATTTATCAGTACTACCATTATAAAACTACAAATGTTTTTTTGGAAAATGTCCTGCTGCAGCTTTGCATGAGCATACTGGGGAGATACCCATACCAATGCCTCCAAATGAGGAACTTGCTGATATTGCCTACATCAGTTGTGCTTCATTAGTAAATCAGGATGCAACAAACCAACTGTATCTCAGACACAGGGAAAGACTTCTCTCTGCTAACCTATGGCTCAGATAGGATGTTGCAATAATAGTGCTTAGGAGGCACTCAGCTAGAGGGAATTTTTATAGGCAAGCTCCAAGAACATATTGGGACAGAATATTCCCCACTGGAAAAAAAAAAAAGTCTTTAATCTGTAATTAGGGACTTTAGGAGCAATTTGTCCAAATCAAAAAAATCCACTTTTTGCCCTCCTAAACTGCAGAAAGCCTTTCTCAACAGAAGGGCAAGACTAATTTCAGGGCATATTTATACACTGCAAAGACAAGATTGTTCCCAGGGATGGCTTAATTTACCTAGCAGGGGCAGCAGCAGCATTAAGAAGTGCAGCACAGACTTCAGGATGCCCTGGCAATCAGAGCACAACCTCTCTGGGGATCCCGGGTGCGCCTTGCGGTTTCTGCCTTGTTCCCAGGCGGATGTTGTGGCACTATCACTGCATTTGTTACCTGAGCAAAGCTAAATGAAGCTGGCACAAACACCAGACAGAGTTACAGCCACAGCCTCAAAGTGGCACAGAAATAGTTGTGTCCCCTGGTTTATGAAGGCAGTATCATTTCCCCTCTCACACACTCAGATGCACATTCCATAAAAGTCTGCAATATCATCAGCGCTGCCAAGGCAAGCATTCACAAATTGGGAAATGCTGACCTTTATGATGCTTGAGCCCTAGAAATGGAAACCACTAGCTGGTCATCTGAGCAACCCCAGCTCCTCAATGCAGCCCTGCCCTTGTACTAGCCTTGGGCATGAGGATAAATGCCCTTCTTTGGGGGTCCGAGGCCGATGCAGGCACAGCGCACACAGCTAAGGCAGAGCAGGTAAAAGGGGTGGAGAGTGTCGTGCTGCCCTCCAACAAGGAGTCACTTTTTGGGGTGCCCCATCTCTCTCTGGTAGTAGGTGGTGTTGTACAAGGAGACAACAGCAGGGTCAGGCAGAATGAAAGCAAACAGAAAAGCAGAGGGCATCACAACAAGCGAGGGCAGCTTCCTCACACTCAGCTGAGCAATGCGCAGGAGAAAGTCCTTGAAGTCCTCCTGCCACACACAAGCAGGACTTTTGATCAACCCCACACAACATCCCACAGTGATAAAATCACAGGGCTGACAGGGACCTCCTCCATCTCAGCACCATCCATAATATCACACGATGAGCGGAGGATTCAGTCATGTGCACTGGGTCTGCTGAATGGGGTGAGCAGGGCTAACAAAATAAAGTCTTGGGAGAGGGAAAACATGTTTCAAGTCTGAATACAGCACCCCATGAGACTGGGCATCCGTACTCTGAAAAGTCCTTAGAGACAGGGAAAGGACTGGCATGTAATACTGAGCACATCTGGGAAGCACTGAACTGCAATGCAAGGGCATCCAGTGCCTTTTTTTTAATACTATTTGTGGTGAGGTCAGCACTACAAAGCTATAAATTGGTTACATTACAAATGGGCTATTTAAAAAATACTATGCTATAGGCAGAGATGCAGTATAAAGTAAAAATCAGACTTTAAATTCTGCTCATTTTTAACATTATGGAGGAAAAAGGGTCTTTTCTGTGTATTGCTAACAAAGAATATTAAATATCTGATTGCTTCAGACAAGGCCAGCACTTAAATTTATACTCATTTATCACTAAGGAAAAAAACCCTGAACTAGCAGAATTCAATGAACAAAACCCCAAGCCCTAATAACAAAAGCAACATTGAGATCTAATGGGGTTTTTTTTGTTTTAAATTTACATTGAGATTTGAAAATTCTGAATTCCTCCAAAATAGATTTGAAACCCTTACTAATGCAGAAATACAGCATGTAATGTACCTCTTAGAAGACAGCTGTGTTGTGACTTGAACAGCTTCGAAAGCACATGACACCAGAACAAACGGGATCGCAACCTGTTCAAAACACAAGCTACATTTTGGCTTACAGTCATATTTACAAAAAGAACCTGGGCAGGTTGTGGAAACATTTTCCTGTTTTTGAAATTATCACAGAATGGGTATGTTACAAAATAAAATATTGGCCAGACAGGGTAGAAAATAATTTTGCAGGAAACATTTTCAGTTTATTAATAAAAACCCCCTTCCATGGTCATAGCTCAACTGCAGTGAAATAAGCCATGAGGTAATATCAAAAACTATAATTAAAGCATATCCTCACTTCATTTATCCATTTAGCATTTATCCAGTGATAAATACTTCAACAAGGCTAGAAGATAGAACTATTCAGATCCAGCATCTCACATGACAGGCTGCAGAGTTTCAAGTGTAAAGGACAATCTCATCACAAAAGAAGTCTGAATAGAGAAGGCATTCAATAAGGCAAGGGTCACACTGCCCCTCCACAGCCAAGTCAAGCAAATGTAAATCGTTCAGTAAATTAAGAACAAAACAAACTAGAAAACATGAATGCTGCCTTTTGCTCCTTCCAAAGTTGATCTGCAATCCTTATGTTAGCAGTGTATAAAACTTGACCACTGGCATCCAGAAGTTTGTACTATTGATCTGTGTCCTGTAGGACAACATGCAGTGTGCCTGTAACTTCAGTCTGCTTCCTCGGGGACAGAAGCAGCAGAAAAGCAGCGGTAGAAAATACTGCCTATTTTAATAATAACAAATAGATTCAGTCCCCTTTTTAGCAGATGCTTTACTCAAATACTAGAAAAGGGCTACCACACCTTGCCTGCGCCTTGCAAACCAGAAATACAATCCAATCTCTGACAGACTATTAAAAAACACAGAAAATAATGGCCATTGTAAAATGATAACCTAATCAGTGGAACATTCAATACCTCTATTTAATGTAATATAGATAGAGCTGACTATATATACATATATCCTCAATGTTTCTGTTGATATTATACTACAGGAAAAGCTTATAACTTTAAAAATTGTTAAAGTACTTTCAACAATTGAAATTTCCATTTCAATACAATAAACTGACCCAATGCTGTTAAATTACACTTCCCCACACTTGAGCTTCTCCCTTGGGAAACAAAATGATCTCTCTAGAAACACTACAAAGGCTGAAAGCCTCACACATGGTTAAGAAGCCTAATGAAGCTCAAATACATACACATGTTCTTTTATGAATTGCAAAGTAACAACAACATGTGATATGCTATTTATTCCACAATTCTCTGAGAAAATCTCATCAGGCTAAGATTACTAACCTTCAGTAAAAGCAAGCCTCCCATCATGAAGGGACTGAACACAGTCAAGAAACAATAGACAGAAGCAGGATCAAAACTAGAGAAACATGAAAAGGACATTACATATCTTGGAAATGGCATTTTACATTTAAAAAACCCCAGCCTTTAATGACCCTGTAACATACTGGGTTGTATATACATTTTTAAACAAGGCTTCCAATTTTATCTTCTCTTGATGAAATATTAAATCAGCAGGGACTGCCAACCTCACCTGTCTTTCTCTACAGTTTTTCTCTGATTGTGTTTTTCAAGGTGCCACGCTGTTGGTGGGCAACCAAGCTCTCTCTGCTCATCCTGAGAGCACCGAATGGAATTGAGACAGCCTCACAACCAACAAGCTCAGGCTTTTAGGGTAGATGTTACAGAGAGCAAAAACTACATAAATTGTTATCTCTCCACTGATTACTGCTTTGATTCTTCTGCCCTGATTTTGCTAGCTAAATTTACATTTAGTATGTCAACTGCAGGAAAATTTTTTTGTACTCTGTGTCTCAAATAAATTAATAAAATTTACCTGTTAATAGAAGCTATATTTCCAGTGCCAAAAAAGGCTGTCACTATGAAGAAAACCTAGATATATTTAAGGAAAATACACTAAATAAAAAAAAAAAAAACCCACATTTCGCCTCCTTCATTCCAATTTACTTTGAAAATCTAACATGAAACCACAAGAAGCTGTTCCACTGCTACAGATTTACAGCACATTAAGAAATCCAAAGCATTTTCTAGCTCTACCCTAGATATCATACACAACTATACCAATTTTAAAAGACATACTGCCTAGGTAAGGTTTTAGAGCCTGTCTTGACGCCCTTGTAAGAAAGCTGCAGCTGGCTTTTTGGGTCTCTGCCTAGCAAGATGAATACATCCCTGGACCACAAACCCAGCAATGCATTCAAAGACATGCTTTTGCAGGAAGTAATGGCACATGCATGTGTTCTGCACTACAAAAGAGATGGCTTTATTGAGGAATTGACCATGGAAGAGGTTCCTTTTTTGAGGAATTGACCTCTTAAAAAAGGCTAGAAGTTCCTATGCTATCCTTACTATAGATTTTTTTTTTTGTCCAAAGATTATGCTGAGTCTAACCATAGCAATATGGGACTCCCATTTTCTTCCTCACTTGAGGGAGGATGACTCCAGCAGTATCTGTACAGCTAGAAGCTTTTTGATAAACACTCCCTTTTTCATCCAGATACAAACACTTGCTACTACATGAGCCCATGAAAGGTATTTTTCTTGCTCCTGAGCTCATTGGAACCCAGTATAGCTCATATGGCTTCGGCTGAAGAATGGCTTTTAACTTATTTTGCATGGGGCAGAGGGTCATAAGTCAGTGAGGATGGGCTGCTGTTGCCAGAGCTCCCTCTGGTCCTTTTGCTCCTATTATAGCTCCTGCACTGGATCATTTAAGTCTCTCAATAAACAATTTGTTACCAACTGTTCAGTAGAATCGTTGGGATCCTGCATGCAATATTTTGGAAGGATTAGGTCAGCATAACTGGAGAAATCAGGCTTCCCAAGAAGCCTTACCACATCATTTCAAGTTCCCTAACACGGCAGTCTAACTGCCTAGTGCAGTTCTGCTGGTTGAGATTTATAAGAGCAGCTCTGCAATAAAACAAACAAGAAAATACCAGTAACACACAGGTCTAATCAAAATGCTAAGCATGAGCAATCTGAATCTTCTCCTCAAAGACCAGGCTATGTGATTTCTCAGCAGATGCCAGCTACTGGGCCCAATACAGGAGCCCTGGGACAACCTTAAGGCACACACAGCTCAGAGTCATAGTTGCAGTAAGACTGCTCTAGCAGAAAAGGTTTTTCTCCTCTAATACCACTATTTCTAAACATTAAACAGCATCTACATTTAAAAAAGACACAACATGTTTTGAGCAGACAAAGGAGATCTGCAAATTGATTATTTTTTCAAGAGCTGAGCAAAACATACTCAAGTGTTTTAAAGCAGTGTTTTAAAGCCTCACACTTGTGGGGCAGTGTGAGGAGCAGAAAAGGCCTTGACTCCAAGCAAGTACTGCATTATCAACACTGCTGTCATCACAAACGCAAAACACAGCCTCACACTAGCTACCATGAAGAAAATTAACTCTAGTCAAAACCAACATAGCTACATTCCAGTGTTAAAGAAGTGCTAAGTTGTAGCTTCAAAAAATACAGTTGGATTAGTTGATTTATTTTTACTAGTATTTAGTAACCGACAGCAGTAGCTTTACTAAAGTTTACTAAAAGCATATTTTTTGTTAAAATAGCAAATGAAATTGATGCATTTATTGCAAGATCTCAGCTCTTTTTAGGTATACTAAAGCAAAGACAAACATCAAGCATCTAGCAAATCGTTTTGCCTTCTTTCTTATCATTCATCTGCCTTCTTAAATTGGTATCTGTTACACTTTCTCTGCTGCAAGTTCCCAATGTCCAACAACACAGTTCCAAATTCCAAAAGCGTGGACTCCATGACTGTGACCCACCCTCTCAGAGCTGGTTATCTGACAAACTATAAAGCCTGGTTTTGTAGGAACCAGAATCGAGACAACTTCCTCCCCAGATACAGTAACTGACCTGCATAAAAACCCCCTGTGCTCTAGACTAGCTCAATTTATCTCCCATTTGCCCATCTATCTTCCATGCTACCAAATACTTTTCACTTAATTGCAGTCCCACAATGAAAGAGAAAAATGATACTGTTATCAATGTACACTATTTAAAAAAAAAAACAACAGCTGCAGTATAAGTTACAGGACCACAAACTAACTGCTGTGTTAGTGAACAAACAGCTCTTCTCTCCTAAGACCATATAATTTCTATCAGCAGAAATCACTTAAGATATAAACAATTCTAGGCCAGATTCTGGGAACATGTTTCACTACGAGCCTGCAGGAACTTTTCTTCTTGCTTCATCTTCCTGCTACTAACATCTGCTTCCTAACACACCGCCATGCTCTAAAAATGAGAATAACTTTACTATCACCTACTTCAACTGATTTGTGAAGGTGAGCAAATTCCCTCCAGCCAAAATGAAGCCAAACAAAACCAAACTGATAACAGAACTCCTCAAAAGAAAATTTACCTCAGCTGCAATGGCCATAAGTGGGCAAAGAGCCAGATTCTAAAACTGCATTGTTAACTATCTCATAAAATGCATAATGTACAAGACCACTGCCTTTTGAGCGATATAAGTCAAATCATCTTTACCAGCTTTTGTTCTCAGTGAGTACCAGGCTACAAATTTTGACTGCAGGTCCTTTTGAAACCCTTTTTTTGCCCTGGAGTGCAGCAACCAACCAAAGGATACAAAGAAGAAGGACCTCCGTACATCATCCAGGTGGAGCTGTCGAAACTGAGTTATATCCATAGTACAGGTGAAGTTGAAAACAGCAAGCTGGAAAGACAGCAGAAGGAATCAACAGCAAATATGAACTAATGGACTTAGACAGAGCCACTGTATTTTTACTGAAATGAATGAGAAATAAACCTACTTCCCTATTGCCTGGTATTACAGTATTATAATAAGGACTGCAAACATTTCTCATGTTTTCATTATACTTTAATGAATTAATGAATCTGCCAGAAAGACTGTACAAGTGAGACGATCAAATGAAGAGTGAAGCTTCTGCTGTTAATCTACACTAAAAATGAACTTCTATGCCTTAGACTTATAACCATCTTATTTCATCAGAAATATTCTTCCTACACACATACACTTCCACTGCTCACATGAGCATACAGATAAAGATCCTCAGAAATAAAAGACTGCAATTATCCTCATTTGACTTATTTTGTGAGTGAAAACAGTAAAATACTCTCCATCTCCTCTACTCAGCCCTCTGCACAATATCACTTGACTCGAAGAGAAATTATCTTCATGGAATTTAAGAGGTCAGTGAACTCCTTTATATTGGGAAAAATAAAAAAAATTAAGTAATAGACATTCAAGACTGATAACATTTTAATTTAAAATAATCTCTCATCAGAGAATTGAGCTGTATTATCCAGTACAAGATTCACTTTGCAGCATATATTAACAGGCATTCTAGGGATGATATTTTCTAATGTAAAAATAGGAAGCAGGGGTAAGCATTATTGTTCCTTTCACATGAAATCAAAAGGCTCAAGTGAATGTTGACAAACACTGAGTGACAACTTAAAACATAATTACAGGCTACCTATATTCTTTTCATTTGCACTTGATTAGTGAAGTGTTTATTGGTGTTTAATACTACTTTAATAGAATTTTATTTTACAATGAAGAGAACACCAGACTAACAGCAGACAGGCAAGCATCACAGATGCTTGTAACAAGATGCAAAAGACAGAGTGGGTTCTAGAGTGGAAGAAAAAATATATCCCACAGATGCTAAACACCTTCAGTCACAATTGTGGCATCACACTAATTGTAATTGTGATATTCAGATTCCATCCCTATTGCCTAAGATGCTACAAAACACAATCACACAAATTATCCTAGTAAAGGTAGCATAAATAGAAAATTACTCCTATTTATATTTCTCTTTTCTAGCTTTGAAGTGGTAAAGCCTGCTCTCTCAAGTTTCAGAACTGTCTTCCTTGTAGGAGCACCACAAAACCAAAGTATGTGTCAGGTTTGCTCTGGTGACTGTCTTGGCTCAGGTTTCCACCTCCAGGACTTTTCCCTAATTATTATGAGCTGCAAAAGGAAGGAAAGGTGTGTACCAACACTTCAAGTGACTCTGGCCACTTCCATGCACGTGTAGCCAGGAGGGCTCATCTGGGAGAAGCCAAGGGGAGCTGTGGCGCACACCCACCTGTCTCCAAGACGCAAACCACTGTAATTGGCACTTGGGACCTGACCAAAACAGTGGCACAGCCCCAGTTTGTTCAACCCTACACCTAACCTAAGAGCTAAGTTGCAATATGAGCAGCATGGCCTTTGCAAACTGTTGACAATATACTAAATTTTAAGGTGAACAAGTTGCATTGATTACAAAACTCCCTTTTCTCCTCCAGGCAAATCTGAGAAGGTGCTAGTTCCAAGTTGGTCTCCAGTTCCTTGTCAGTCTAAACAGAAATAAGTCTCCATCCTTGGACAAAGAGAGGACAAAGTCAAATTAAGATTTCTAATACTTCCTATGGGTCTTGTCAGAAATCAAATAATTTCATTTCAGCCTCTCACTCATGAATCTGCAATCAGACCAAAAAAAGTACTGCAACACTGCACTTACTCTGAAGAGCTCCTGTATTATGCTGAATTATCACTACACTCGACAGAGACAGCTCTGTAGCCTACAGACCATACCACTGGGTCTTACTAAGCCAGACTGTCTTCCTGCATTCCTAGAAATGGCTCTGATGTGCAATATCTTCCATAATATGAATTACAAATCTTACTTACAAAGTCATATTCCTAGTTCATGAAACAGCTAATACTGACTTCCCAAACTGAAAAGAAACATGAAGTGCTGCTTTCTGAAAACCACTCAGAATATTTATTACATCCTCACAAAAAAAAAAAAAAAAACCAAAAAAAACCAGATAAAGCTGTTAATTACATTGATAAATCTGTCAAGAGCTGTTACCTTTGGTCTGAGTGAAAGACTATAGTGCTGCAGTGCTTCTTGTTCCATGTTTATCCACACAAACATCAAACCAAACAGTGCCAGTGGAAAGAGAGCTTCATATCTGAAAAGTAATGCAATAATCATGGTAAGTGCAGCTGCTGACAACTGATCAACATCAAATGCTGACGTGTTTCTTTTCTTTTTTCTTCACACAAAGAATATACCAAGACTTGGTGGCATTCTTCCCCTTCTTTCCCCATTTCCAAATACCTAGCAACAATTGGTTGAATTTTAAAGCCATAAAGTAGTTAAATGGCAAAAACAGGAGAAACAGAGTTTGCTTCAGCTTTGTCATGTTTTGTATTTTTTTGTTGAAAGGCTGCCACAATGTTGGATGAATGTCTTTTTTAATTTTAACAAAACTGGAATAAAGTCAAAAGAAACAAGAAAAAAACCAAACCTATATGACATTAATTTTCTGCCAAATAGAATATTTCTCAATGAGAGCCACTTGGAAGTGAGGTGTTACAGTTCAACTTAAACACCAGATAGAGATTGTGTCTCTTTAGGACCTAATCACACACACTCATTATGGTGATCTCAGTTTTGTTCTAAGGAAAGACACATCTGTATAATAAAAGGAGCACTACCTTTCACTTCAGTAAAATGCTCTTTTCTTCACTGTGTCCCAATCCTTCACAAAAGCAACATCAAGTCACACTCTAACCATGGCCACTAAGCTGTTCTAGCTACACCCCCCATCTCTGAGGAGTACTTCTGACTCCTACAGCACTCAAATTCCAAAGTATGAATGTATTTATGTGAGAGATTAATACCCCCAGACAACATAAGGGTGTAAACTGAAATTGGATAACATGTAGTTTTCTCCAGTTGCACTTCACAGTACCTCCCAGGCTTTTTTCTTTCAGGATAAAATTATAATACTGATACTGACTGTAATACTGATACTGACAAGACTGCAAATGTTTCCTTTTTTATTTTTTCCTTCTTAGACAACCACCTGTTTGTCTAAAAAAATAAGGAAATCACTGCAGTGAATCTTGGGATTGTTTCTGTTGGGCTACAAACCAATTTCAAACTGGAACAAAAAATTTTGAATAGACATTTCCATTTTAATTATCAGAACCACAGGCAGCTAAACATGAAGATGAAATAGTTATGCTGTCAGTAATAGAAACACTACAGAAACACTACTTATAATGGTCTACACTTGCCTTCAGATTAAATGCCTTCAACAGAGTTGGTGACATGTGGTTGTATGCAACCATGCTCTTAGGCTGGCTTCAGTATTTCCACTTAACCACCCCTAGAAAGGGGCTGCAATTACCCAGGCAATGTGCTGGGTTATCACTACATGCTAGAAGAGTGCACTGAGGAGAGAAACACTGGACACTTTTGGCACCAGTGCCTCAGGTTTTGTTTTCTTTTTTAAGAATCGCTCCAAGATTCTCTCATCAATTTGGACATTGCAGGAAGCCAGCAGAGAACTGTCAGCACTTACATGGTCTGATGCAGGGCCAAAATACAAAGAGGGAGATTGCCAGCCTTGGAGAGAGCAACATTCATGCTTTATACAGCAGCCAGCACAGGCTAAGAGGGTTGAGTATAAGAACGTGTATGCAGTCAGGAGTAACATTAGGATCAAAACCTTAATGGGGAAGTGGGAGGAAGGAGGGGGCAGAAGACTGGGGAAAAAAAAAAGAGATACTTTAACTAAAATGAGAGTATCCACAGGAGGCAGCTACTGCAAAATGTCTGCTCCAAGATGTTTTATTCCACTTAATTTTCCAGTGTAATTAAATCCAGAGGATAAGTGGGAGGGGAGGCGGAAGAACAGTTCCTATACTCCCCATTAATTATGCTCTTAAGAGCTACCAAGTCTGAGAAAAAAGAAAGGGTTGGCTGACACAGTGTTTTCTTCATTTGAAGCGTCAGAGGAATTGAGTTTTATCCAAAAAGAAGCAAGGTCTAGTCTTTATGGGAAACAACATCCCTTTTTAAAAAAATATTACTTCCACAAAAATCTCTCAGAAGGCAATTTTCCCTCGTTTTAGGACTACCTGTTTCCTGGCACACATCATTTAAGCCATAACTAGACACCAGTGCTGAGCAGCTGGGAGAGATGCTATGTTTGTGAGCAGAAAAGCACACGTAAAAACAGCAAAAGGCATAAACTAAACCAGACTTTCTTATTTTGGTGCAAGATTGTTTGAACATACACCCTTCCAGCCACTGCCTTGTCTAGTTGAAAGGAATGTCAACAAACAGTGTTTATAATACAAGGAAGAACATGAAAGGTTCCCTGAAATTTTATTTAGTAAACTGAACAAGGAAATAAATGCTGGAAGCACATGTTACACCTTTAACAGAAACGTGCATGAGATGAAGCAGTTTCACATACAGTCCTAGATTTTCATATATAAAACCAACTCAAACAGAGTAAGAATGAAGTACCCTGTGCTGAGGAGCAGATAGGTGGACATCAGGGAGAGCAATATGCTGAACAGTCTCTCAAAGAGAAATGTGGGGCTCAGTAGCAGCAACACTGGGGAAAAAACTGCAATAAGAAGAGATACATCAGTCACAACATGCAAAACAATGCATCCTCAATAACAAGATAACTTTCCTCAGCTCCTGACATTTTATGTACAGAAATTCAATACAGATCATGTATGACCCTCTATTTTGAGAAGTTACTTTTGCTAAAGAAAACACCGTGTTTGGAATGTTTCACATTCATCAAAAGTAACTTCAGTTCTGTACCATTTTAATTCCTATCTTTCCATGTCACAGCCTTTATAATTTCTCATTTACCGATGTTAATAAGTTTTTAAGATGATGTAGAAGCACTGCCTTAAAATCCAGTAAAACCTGACAGTTTAATATTACTCTGAAAACCACTTACCATGGCTCTGAGGACCTCTGGCAGCTCCAAAACTGCAGTGACAAAGCCACTGCTCCACTGGATTAGAACCATAGAAAGGCTTGGGTTGGAAGGGACTTGAAAGATCGCCTAGTTCCAAACCCCCTGCCGTGGGCACGGACACCTTCCACTGGGACCAGGTTGCTCAGAGCCCCATCCAACCTGGCCTTCTATTCTTTGTAATTAGATTAGGAACTGGGCTACTACAAAAATGAGTAAAGAGGAAGAAAAACAGGAAAGATGGCCAGTGCTTGAATAACAGAAAGGCAAAGGGAGAAGGACAAGCATTGCTGTGACTTAATCTTTAAACCTGTTTTTTTTTTAATATGAAAACTGCATGTTTATAAAAAACTATGCTGACAAGTAACATTCATGTGATTCTTCATTGCAGTATACAAACTTCACATTACTAAACCATTCAAAGGCTGCATCAACAGTAAGTCAACATTAATAATCACTCTAAGGAACACAAAACTATAAGATATGGAAAGTACTCCCTTGTGATTATCATCACTGTATCCATTAGTATTTATAGTGAACATATCAATGAAAGAGAGGTGAGGAGGTTTTTAAGTCTTGAGGGTCAGTATGCTTTATTTCCTGCCTTTCAGCTTTGGCCACTGCTTCACTTACAGAATAAGTGACTTCAAGGGGCTCCAAGAAGGCCCAATTCAAGGAGGAATTCCACGGACCTCACTGAAAGTCAGAACAGCTGGAAATAAAATTCAGCATGGTAACTGGCCTCTGTGAATGACACTGAACATATCAGATGTGTATCAGTCTGAGTGCACTCATAGATGAGAACAGATGAGTGGCTAGTAGGTGATTATTAGTCTCTCTTTCATCTCTGATGCAATACATCAGATATTAATCATAAAAAGACCTGTAGGTTTCTGGCTGACCTACACAAACCTCTGTATATGACCCCTGCACACAGTTGTGACACCAAATTCCTCAAAAATTAGCAAGTTGCTATGATAAATTCTCACAGATGAAAATTTTAAGACCTAGCATACATTCATTTAAAAATGTCTGCTAATATTAAGAAGGTTCTGAAGAACATGGGAAGCAGTTGAATTATTGTTACACCTCCTGGTTTTGCCTCTATGTTTGCAGTTAAGTAGACTGTATGAACCATAGAGTGTTACAGGTAAAGCCACTTGGACACAGGCCTGCAGGAACCCAGCTATCACTAATTCATTTGCCTGGTTCCTCAAACACCAGTCTTGCTCCAAAAAAAGAAAAAAAATAGGTCAAAGTTAAAATTTAAACAGTTAGGCTTCATATTAATCAGGATACATAGCTGAGAAGGGGAACAAAAATTCCCTAGAAAACTTCTGAAGTATTCATATTATCCTGACACAATAATAAAAGAGTATTATTATGAATAGACCCTGTTAACTGTGTGTTTCTAGTTCTATAAATACACAGAGATGCAAAAAGAGAGTTCACTAAAAGTGCCATTCTTCCACAACTATGCAAAAAGACAAAGAGGAGTTGGACCACCTGTAATCCCACCAACCTTGGAAAAGCTATAGTAGTAGAGTTTGGTACCTTAATTCTTATTGTATCCCGTTTGTGGTACACACTGGCAACAAGGCAGGTGCCAGTTGTGGTTATGGTAATGACAAGGCATTTCTCTCCAAGAGGAGTATTGAGGACATGTTGGATGCCTTAGTGTTTTACCTGCTTATTTCTATGTTTAATTATGAAAAGCAATTTTAGCAAGTACACAAAGCTCCTATCTTGTATATCATATTTACTTAGAATGATTACTTCCAGTCTGAAAGACTTTGCTAAAATATTCAATACTACTGTGGCAGCAAGTAGATATTTTGAGTACCTACAGTTTACTTCAGCGTTAGCTTTATTTTTATCATAACCCACAACAAAGAGAATTTCTAATATACTTTTTCCTCATAACTCCAAACCTCTTTGACTGCCTGAATCATCTCTCAGATGAAAAATGTTTTTCTTTCATCCTTACACAGGAGAGAAATATAACCTTTACACTCAATTCCTGCTCCAGTAAGCCAAACAGGACTTCATCGATTTCATTGACTTTACAACTGCGAGAAATTCATCCACACAGAGATCCCCATTTAGCTTAGCAGGCTACAAAGAGTTAGGGGAGCATGATGGAAAGGAAAATGCTCAGAAGAAAAATGCATTACTAAGAAAGCATTGCTCACACACACTGATCACCATCACTGGACTTAATCTTGAATCTATTCGCTCAAACAGAAGCAGGATTGCTAAATCTGACAAGACCTGCTTAAGTTAAAACAATGTCACCAGTACAGGAATGTACAAGACAACCAGCAAGTATATGGGCCACAGTTCTTTTATTAAGTTATGTTTAAATTCCTAATCTCAACTTCTAGCAAAAAGCTGCTATCAAACTTTATATGGGATATGTTTAGCTCTAAAACAAATCCCACATTTCAGATCACTCAGGGATAAAACATGCTCAATGTTTTCTAATGGAGCCCTACAGAAATTATTTTATAGCTGAAATATGACAGGTATTGCTTCACTGTATTCCAGAAGTCCAGTAACAATTCCATTTGCTCTGTTTAATCACACTAAGATTTTTGAGTGGTGAAAAATTCACAGACTTGCAAATTGCTTTTTTCTTTAACAATTAGATACTAAGAGATACCAAACATACACTATCATCATTATTTCACAGGTATTTTGCAAAGCAGCTCTCAAAATCACTTCCATAAGGGTCACTGCCATCTGCTGAAGCTTCAAGTTTATAATGAATTACAGAAACAACCTTTGGTCATTTCCCTGTGCTCAACTGGACTGATGGCAGAACATCTCAGATCACCCATATCCAGATCCAAGTGAAACAAAAAGGGCATTTATGCCATTATATCCCTAAAAGTGGTCATCAAAATATTCAGAACACTAAAAATAAAAGATAAAGCTATTTGTAAATCACAGGTATTTGTATTTTATCACAAACCTACAAAGGACTATTATTTTAGAAGACTAACACGTATCTCAAAAAAAACTCACTTAGGAAAGCAAACACACACAAGAATTACCAGCAGTCAGATAAAGGAAAAGAAGATGTTAATGAAAAAGTGACATCATCCCCCACCCAGTCCCAGACTCCACAAACTGCCAGCATAAAAGTTTGAGAGGGAAGATTTTCTTACCTAGTGTCATCCAGCTAATAATTTGATTCATTACAGGTAATCCCTGCTTGATCTTAAGACTGTTATGGGTACTGCCCACAACATATGTCGAAAGTGCAACACTGAATATCTAGAAAGAAGAAATTGGGCAAAGAAACAAAATTAATGTATGGATCTCTGCCCTTCCATCCTAAGAAATGTAAATATGCTTTAGGGTTGCATAAACACCTCATTTGAATCACCATAAGAACAGGAAGTCAAAGACAGTGGCAAAATTTGTAACTTTTTATAACTTAGAATTAGTGGCTTTTAAAAACTTCCATCTAGATTACTTTTTATTAGCATTCTTGTTATTTATTTACACTATTTTAGAATAGTAGACACAAGTGACCTGGACCACTGATTTGACATGCTATGCTCTTTGTCAAGAGTAACTATTTAAACACTCCTGCAATCCACAGAAAACACACGTCCCCAGTCCTTCAAGGGGCACTTGTCCTCAAACAGCAGCCACAAAGAACAAGCAGAGCCTTTGGCTTTGCTGCAGAATCAGGTACAGGGAGAAGGGCAAGGCTCCTGGAAGAAGAGAAGCAGCAGCAGAACAAATTGTAGGTGTCTTTTAAGAGACGGAAAGAAGCTGTTGGGTTTTTTGCCCCCCAACTGAATTGACTGAACCAACTGAAGCAGAGCCCTCAGCCTTGCAGAAGCAGAAAAGTTGGAGAGGTTTTTTTCTTTGACTAATTCTAGAGACACCATTCAGTCATCAAGTACGTGCAAAAAACCTTTAGAAAATTACCCCATGAGTCAGTTATTTTTGAAAGGTGACAATTATCCAAGAAAATGCTTGAGCCAAGTTTTCAATTACTGCTATTTATTCACAACTCTGCAGTTCCACTAAAAGGCAAATCAAGCATGCACAGTACTTTGCAAACACGTGCTTTAAAACTGCATTACAAGATGTAATTGCAGTCGTGGCTTTTCAGTGCATGGCAACTACACCATTCACATCCACCACTTTGTACCACGTGAATAGCTGCTATTTCCCTGCTAGACTGCAGTGATACCTAGTGGGATCAGCCCAGATGATACATTTAGCATCAGCATTCTCTTTTGACAAGTTTCACACGTGCTCAGTATCTGCTGCTTCTAATTAATTTCAGGTCACAAGAACATGTACATTGTATTTCTCTGTGATATCAATAAACAAGGTCAAAAGATTAAGCATCCAAAAGCTCAGGGAATTTTAGACCTCTGATGTTTATTTTGGACACTTTTGCTGTATTTGGGCCCTTTGATAGATCTTATCAAGTTCATTTTGGTGTCACGAGCCCTGGTAATTCCTCCAATATTCCCTAGACACTGGTGAAGTCACTTGGCACTGACTGTGTCAACCTCCATAATATATCCTGTGCCTTGAAAGACTTGTGATGGCCTGGCAACATTAGTAAGCACAAGGAACTGCTGCTAAATCTATGCCAGTGTCCAGGGAAGGGCTCAGCAAGTGCTTTTGAGAATCTGTGTTCGCGTTTTAAGTAATGTTCAAACTGGTCTTGGCTTTCACCAACACCTCCAGGACTGTGGAACTGAGCAGAAGAAACTTGGAGAGGGAAACTGAGCTGAGCCAAGAGTCTCCCTTCATCCTTCACAACCCTCTCCCATGTTCAGAGAATTCTTGAACAACTTAAGAGCAGGTCTCAGACACACACCTCTAGGTCATACAGCTACAAAAAAGAAACCAAGGGTGACACCTGCAGTCCCAACACTGCCAGCCGCTCTGGCTGGAAGCTCTCCTAAGAATCAAACATCCTAAGGACCCATAGGGAGAATGGCAGGAGAACCAGCTGGGCACAAGGCTGGCTGAAAACACCCTTCCTGTCCCCTGGTTCCATCAGAATGACATGGATTCCTACTGTTGACTACTATGTTAAACAACATGTAGATGTAGCACTTAGGAACATGGTTTAGTGGTGACCTGGGCAGTGTTAGGTTAATGGCTAGACTTGAGCTTACAGGTCTTTTCCAACCAAAATTCTTCTATAATTCTAATTGAGAGGATGAAACTCATAAACTGACCACCTCGGAAACACATGAAGTCCAAGCATCCTGGCAATAATAACTTGGTCCAACATTATCAACCAATGAAAACAGCAGGTTTTCAGTAGTGTGGCAGAAACTGGGCATTACCCATGAAATGGATGGCAAAGAGAAACTGGTACTCTCTCCAGCAAAAATAAAGTTATACAGTAAGCACTGCAGCAGTCTAGCTGATGGATTATGAATGACTTCTGTCTTCATCATCACTGAATGACTTCTCAGAGATCACAGAATCAACTGGTTAGATTGGCTTAGGCTTAACTCATCAGTGACCCCAAAAATTAAGTAACAGCATTATCAGAGGAAGGCATAACCTTTGATGACTGCCTCCAAACACCACTTAGGGGGGACCTGCAAAACCTACTTTTAAGAAATCCCTTGTCAGACGCAGAGCAGGAATCTGACTGAGTGTGCCTATCTACTTGAATGCCAGAGGCCTGATCACCATTTGTCACAGCAAAATAGGTACTCTCCCCTGACTAGGGAATTCATCTCACCTTTAAAACTGTCTGGGAATTGTAATCAAAATTCAGGATCTTAAAATGAGCATTTTTTAAGATTACCCCTTCCTAGTAGAATTAGGGAATTTCATTGACTAAAAATACCAGTATTCTGACAAGCATTTTGTTTTTTGTATTCCTGTATGTTTCAAAGCAACTAAATGTAACCTAACACCAAGAAATTTATTTAGAAACACATATAATGTCTCTGTAATGTCCTTTTATCCCTCTACATCTGAATAATCCAAATCCTTTCCTTACCCAAAACATGAATGGTGGATCCCATATTTGCCATTCCCAATTAAGGTACTGAAACAAAAGTCTAATAGAGACTAGTAATTAGATGTCACTATTGTAAAATATCTTCTGATTAAGAGGAAATTTGAGGAACTTTATGATCCTCTTAAAAGTTGGAAGGAAAAGGAAGATATTACTTCCAGAAGAAGCAGGCAAAACATTTTCCTCTAATTAAGTATCACTCTGTGAGTGAATTTCCTGATTCTCTATGTTTGCTCAAGAATAGTCTGGCATTACTTTTTTACTATGCACCAATTTCTTCATCATCATGAGATGCTGCAGCAGTTGTGGGGTGAGTTGAGGTTGGCCAGCCACTTACTGGGTTGCTCCCTCACTTCCCCACCCAGTGTAAGCTTTTTTTAGGCATTCCAGCAAGAAACACATTGACAACTGTACACTGGGAATTTATGTTTTAAATACTTAGGAAAGGAACTGACATCTCTTTTCCATATACAAGCTGAAAAAAATAAGAGACATCACCACCATATTTGACATCCATTCACGCTCAGCTAAAGCCATTTTAAGCATTCATTGCTCTTTCCCTTCCTCCTTTCAACCAATTTGAGCTCCATACCTAAATCACTGATATAATAAGTGCATTGCTTTGCTCAGCAAGAAACTCCACCATACACTAAATCATAACAGATAAAGCTGGTCCTGTAATAAAACTATTATCTTGTAATAGGTTGAGGGAAAAAAAAAAAAGAAAAAAAAAGGACAGCAGACATGCAAGGTATTATTAGAATATTAAATTAATTAGCTCCAAGAACGAAAAAAAAAACCTACCTATTTCACAAAGATATAATTCACCTGAAAGAAGACTTAACCAACAGAAAACCAGCTCAGTATCAGTCTCCCATTGTTCTTCTACAGCCAGAAACTAGAACTAGGTCAGCCCCCAAACCAGCAAGCCCAAGTGTGCACATGCAACTACAGCAAAGGTCACTGGGAGTGATATCCACAGACCAAAGGTGGGACAAACTCTCAAACTCTCTAAGCTGAGCATCAAAATCTATATGCACATTGATATATCAAGCAATATAATTATGCACAGGATGGGGGCTTTTGGGAACACAGCATGATGATGTTTAAATACGCACACATGGTCCTCTTAAAATAGCCAAGGAGAAAACTCTTAGGAACAATCATATTTTTCTTGAAAATTGTGGCCTTGGTAGAAATATGTTCTTAGAAGGTAAGTAAAGATTTGCACATAAAAACCCTCTAACATTCAGAATTACTGAAAAGTAACAACTGACCTGATAAAAATATACTTTCAGATCTTCATTATCTCTGTACTTATTTTCACTTTTACAAAGAGATGCCAACGAGAAGAAAGATATCAAGATGGTCAGCAAACCAGCTGCTATTCTGCAAAAACAAACCAAAGAACAATAAAATCTCAGAAAACAACATCAAAAATTTCTTTTGCTACTGTACACTGTCTTGTTGCACTTGACATCCCACATCAGATTCAACCCAAGGAACGCTTTGGGTTTCCTAGTCTATCCTGCATATTCAGTGTCTCCAGGTTCCTCTTGGATTATCTAGCCCTGCTTTCATCCCAATGTTTCCTTTTTATGACTGAGCTGACCCAGGAGCTCCCTGCTCCTACCATACAAGTTTCATTAATGTACTGAAAAGTCCTGACTTGACAGTACCACCGTCCAAGAAGAGAAACACCTATTTCTCACTGGCTTTCTGATTTCTCCCTCTTGTATCTTCTCCCCCAGCATCAACTTATCTGCAACATCCTGAAATGTCACATATATTTTTAAGTGCTGCTCCAAAACTTTCCAGCTCCAAAACTCCCTTGAAAAGTTGCAGACAAACACAGTGTTTCAAAGGTAAAATGTTTCATCAGAAGAATAAATAGAAAGATGTACAGCCTGGGCAAGGTGAATATAAAGAGGTGTCAAAGAGGAAGATCTGTAGGTAATTCAATTCCATTTTGATTTCTAAGCTGTGCACATATATTCTAAAGAACAGAAAAACCTCAGTTTGGACCAGCAGAAATACATATATGTGTAGATACAGCTGAGAGGCTGTAACACAGTCAAAGCAAATCTGTGCTGAGTATTTCTAATGTGCCCAAGGAATGAGACTAAGAAAGGTTTTCAGAGATGATAGATTTAAAACACAGTGGAAAATATTGAGGGAGAATGTCAATAATCTTGGAAATATCTGGGCTCATAATTCTATCTGCAATCACATATTACTGCTCAAATCCCATACTTCACTGAGGATCAGGCATCCTGGCTCCGCTAAGGCACAGTATCTTCTGCCAGCCAGCAGGAGCCATGGCACCCTGAGGTAAATTCACTTTTTCTGCAGTAACTACAAAGAGACCACAAGCCTAACCCTTCTGGCCAACCACCTGGACTGCATGCAAATATGAGAGAATGCTCCAATGCCCAAAGAGTGGCTCACAAGAGGAGAGGGACAGATAACAAAAGATGCACTACAAAAACAAAAAACAACAATTGTAGAAAATCAGACAAGCAATACCAGAAAAGATGACTTGGGATAGAGAAGCAGAAGTGGAAAAAGAAGAGACATAGAAACAGAGGAAAAAGAGCTCTGCCTACCCTGTTTATTTCCTTGAATATCTCATTAGGTACAGAGTGCTACTCAAAGACAAATTATTCAAAATTGGATGGACAAATTCTGAAAGATGCTGTCACAAGTATATTGCTTTTGACTAAATTCTTATTTACGTATGATAGTGCTGTTGACCATATTTATATCCCACTGAAGCTTCTCTTTTAATGGTCCCCTTTATTTTCTTGTAAAATGTGCAAATTCTTGTATTGTACGAAATGTTTCCCTTGACAAGAAATTACGGAATTACACAAAGACCAAAAGGATGTGGCAAAATAATTAAAAGTCTATTCTCATTCTCATTAGTGAATAACTGAGGTCCTCTATAACCATGATATTTAAACTCTACATTTCAAGTCCTGTCTCAGACAGCTTTCAATAATGCAGCTCCTCACAAATATCAAAAGGCAGCCTAAATTTTGAATCAAAGAGGGAATAAAAAATGTAAAGAACAAGATGAGATTCTTACACCAGAGGAATGTTTGGTTCTCTTCCTACAACAGGCATTAATGGAAATATTGCCAGGAGCACACACAGGAGAGTCCAGATCAATGCTTTTGTCTAGAAGAAGAAGGAGGTCATGTGGACAGACAATTGTCTAATCAAAAAGAAATACTTCAGTTAACTACCAACAGCTACTAGCATCTCCCATAAGCAAAGACCCTGCATCACCAAGGAGTAAGATTAACTAAAAAAAAAAATAGCACGGGGTCATTGGTATTACAACACTTCAATGTAATACAGAAAAGAATTTCATTTATATAACCATCTAAGTAGTTCCCGAAACTCTTTGCTGGGATGAAAAAAAAACCAACCCTATCCCAGGCATTTTATTTAACTAAAAACTGTACGAGCTGTCTCATTTAAATTTTTCAGGCTCAAGTCAAATTCATATTCCTGAATGAAAATTTCATGCTACAAAACATCATCTGTGCATATCCACCTTTAAGACAAGTTACTTGATTACTCAACTAGAACAAAAAATTGTAAATTAAACAAATACAAGCCTTCATCTTGGCAGTTGTTGGAGACCAAGACTTAGCAATTTGACTCCTTTTCTCTATCCCAGAACCCTAGGTTTTAGGTATCCCCTGAAATAAGAGATGTTGGAATCAATTAATTGAAGAAATATCTCTTAAATTAAATATCATGCCACTCCATGAAGGTGGAGGTTTTTTCCTAAGAAAAACAATACAGAAAGCTGCCTCTGAGGAACAGTGTGTCCCAGCTGACTGCAGACAATAATGAGTTGACAATTGTCTTTCCGTTATCTTCAACATTTTTTTCTAATAAATGATCATATTAGTTAAAGGGTGACACTTTCACCAATCGTACACATCAACAGCATGGTCATTGCAACAGTTTGATAAATGATGTGCATTTCATATGACTGAGTCAAGCATTTTTTAGTCATCAACAATAGAAAAGTGATAGCTAATCCACAGGTACCCCAAAACTCTTAAGCACTCATTACTTCTGCTGTAAAACAGATCTATCCAGATCATATTAAATTCCCTTGCTTTGCTACATGCAGCTTATGACAGAGATGGGAAAAAGAGCATAACTGAATAAGACCCTAAAGCAGCATTCCAAATTACTCCCAACATCCTAAGACGCAATCCAGCTGTTCACCAAAGCCATACAATACCTTAGCTTGAACCCACAGCTGTGTGATCACTGGCCAGCCAGCAAAGACAAGAAGGCCAACAGTAAGTGCAGAGCGGTAGAAAAAGCTGAAGACCTAAGTAAAAAAAAAAAAACCCAAGACAGGACTGAAAAACACATAAATTCCTCAAAGAGCTAAAATATAAGACATGAGATACCCTGTTGATACATAAGGATAAAATACTTACCAGTATTTCAATTCCCAGTACACAAACCAAGAGGAATCCTATAGATTGACCAATATGAAGTGACAAAACATTTGTGGCAAGGTCTTGAATGACAGGAATTCTGTTCAAAATGATGGAACAAGATGACATTCATTTAAAAAAAACCAGAAATAATATAGCACCTTACCTTCACAGGGCAAGGATGGGGTCAGAGCACAAAAAAACTTAGAGGTACTGCTGGTCCTGCCTAGACCCCATGGTTGATGGCCAGATGATCCTTCTGCCCAGTTTTACTTGATAGAAAAAACTACAATAAAATCCTCCAGCTTTTTTCCTCCCATATTTGGCACATCTTCACCAGTGTTTGGACAAGCTTCAGATTATTCACTACCCAAACTGACTCTGAGTATATGAATATTTTTGGTTATGTTGTGCTTAATGTCTGTCATAACTGATGAAACATTCAGAAGCTTTAGAGAGAGAAAAACCTTCCTTGTTAGCTTTTCCTGTGCTTTATGAGACAGCTCATTATCTAACTGCAGTTGGTATCATTTTCTCTGAATAATACTGAGTTGGTATCTACAAATTGCCAGTAGATCAGGACAGCAAAAGGAATCAGAAGATAACAAGCATTTTTGGGCCTGGAGTAAAAGGAGACCCAAACAAAACAAATATTTCAATATGGGAGCACATTCCTCAACATGACTAGCATGTGTTCTCCAAAAGTAGCTGATGTTCCCCACACTAGACACTTTGCAGGATCATTTTGCAAAATAAGTCAGCTGCTACAAGTATTTGCAAAGATTTTAGCACTCTTTGGCAACAGTACTAAAATTATGTTTTCATGGAAATAGCTTAATTTATTTTTGCTAATAGAAAAGATCGTCTAGAATTGGCAACTGTATCAGTCAGTTCAGACACTACTCATTATGTCAACTGAAATATAAACCAGAGTCCTTTGGAATGTCTCAGGAAACACTTAATGAAGTTTTCTCCCAAATTTATGGGAAAAATTGAATTCTCTACAAAAAGGAAGTCCAGACTTGGTCTTATAAAACAGTAGTAATAAATTGTATTCATTACTTACTCTTTCACAACTGCATACCATACTGGCACTGGCAAGAGACAGTATATATAGTATGTCCAAGGACATTTTTGAATCAACAGGAAAAAAGTTATTATCATTCCAGCAGAGGCAAAACCATAGAAGAGAACAGTAGATTTCTGAAATACAAACGTTGGACAAACATTATTTTAACAGCAATAAAGTGCTTTAAAGTACACCCTATTTTCCATTTGTTAGTTACGCAGTAAAACAAATGCTATTTTAACACAGCTATGCAAGCCACCATGTGTCTCTACATAACTCTAGACAAAGCTGCCAGCCAGATAAAAAAACCAACAAAAACAAAACAGTAAGATTTGAAGATCTAATTCTAAATGTGCCTCTTCATAAGGTCCTGCAGTAAAATCTGCATGGTAAAGACATACTTGTACAATCTGGAAGCCCAATATATGCAATGTCATTTATGTTCAATGGATACTTGAAATCCATCTGAAGTCAAGGTGCTAACGGGTTTGGGAAAAAGAAATCTCAAATTTAGATTCTAGAAACAGGCTTGGAATATAACCCATCAAGTTCAAGTTCATAGCCTTACAGTCAAAGCATTTAATGAAAAGTCCATCAGCACATTTCCTCCTCCTGCCTGAAACATTTGTAATAGAACTAATTAAATTAAAATATTAAGCATTAACTCCTACCAGAAAAAACTCCACTACTATTCAGGATCTAGGAACAGCTGCAAAAGGAGGCTTGTGACCAACCTTCCACAAGAAAAACTTCCTTCCTCAAAGGACCCACTATTTCAAAATACAACAGAGAACTAGTGTTGCACAGCTCTAAAAGCCCCATAGCTACATTTCAAGATATTTCATCTTAACCTACAGGTACTGCCTTGGGCTTTTCTCAGAAAAAAATAGATACAAGATTGGAACATTATGTACTCAAAGAAACACCTTCTCAGACTAAGAACACTCTAAAGGAGAAACATCAAAGAGAAGGAAAAATTTTAAATGGGTTATCTCAGATAGGCAGGTCAGTCCTTAATCATCAGCAGAAACCCCTTGTTTGTGCAAAGAGAAGCATTAAATAGTCATTCTACATCTGCCTTTTGTCAGGTCATTGAACTATTCTTCCTTATTCAAGGACATTCAAATATCAGAAGAACTACTGGTAAGGGAAGGTTCATACAAGTTTTAAATAAAAAAATTTATCTGTATCTATTACAACTTGACATAGCAAAGGCAGCTTTAGTGTAGGCAATGACAGACACTGTTTTCTTCTGCACAAACGCTACTTTTTTGAAAGAGTTAGGTAGACAGATGCATAACTGTGTTAAATATGCTGAGAAGAAGAGACAATCAGCTCACAGTTCACCTAGATGGATTAACATCTTTTCAGGCTCCCCCTCCCTATAACTGATGTACAACTACCTTGATCTAAAATGACAGCAAATGCAAGTTCTAAATTATCTTTAAAATAGAACTTTTGCTAAGATATACCATTAGCCTAAGAAAAGATATGTCATACAGAAAGCTGACCTAGGGCAATTTTGCTTTATTAGTTTTAAATTTTACATTTGCTGACATATAGACAGAATGAATATGCATATATATGATATGCACAGAGTATAATTTATCACCGAATGAGTAAACACACACAATCAACATTTTATTCCATGTAGTGACACAAATACTACAGAGTCCAATATAGTCAGTCATGCATTGAAAGTGGAAATGAGATTCGCAATTCTGTGAATATTTAAAATAAATTTAAAGGTTATACTTCTTGCTAGGCAAAACAACATTCTATACCAAAAGAAAAAAAAAATTTGTTTTTTCATACACAGCATAAGAAGCCAAAAACTTTTAAAGATGATATATAGAGGACATGTAGTTTCATTACTCAGAGGCTTCTTGATTTTATAAGGGTGTGCTTTGCTGGAGACTATTTGTCAGTGGTAGATTAGTCACTCAGCAAATTTCTTTAAGTTGCTCCAATATAAGCTATAAACCAAATAAATTCTCTATATGAAGCATTAGCCTCACATTGTGATTCTCTAAGTATTTAGGAACACTGAAATGATTCCTACAGAAAAGGGCCTCTTATGAAAACTGAAGACAAATTCTATAGATGAAGAACTAAGATACTTAACCTTTTTTTCTGCCAGTGTCACTAGCATAAAATTTGTCTTCAACAAGTAAAATCAATATACAAAATTAAAATCTATGTCAACTAAGAATGCAAATTTTTCCTTAATGCAGTTATTAATATGCCTGATACTCAGCCTACTTATTGTAATTATTTTGTTTGTATCTAACATAACATGCATTCTGGATTATTTCCTCTCAGTTATTTGATGAAAGAAGAACTAAATCATGCAGTACAGCACTTATGAATATTTTCCATTTTAATTTTGTTTGAGCATTTTCACTAAAGGTCAAGACTATCTCATTTCAGCCAGTAGTAAAAACCTCAAGATAGCATGATAGGAATTTTCTCAGAATAATATATTGAAGGCAGTAAAGATGTTAAGTAAGTGCTCATTTCACCTACATTACAAAATGAAACAATTCCTTTTATTCTGAAATCAATTCTTGAAGTTTGGGAGAATTTCCCCTCCCCACAAATGCTTTGACCATTCTCTAGCGAAATGCTAGCTTTTTTCCTATTCACCTTTTTGAGGTCTCTCTTTTCCTGATAAATGACTGAAAATAAATTCTTAGACTTTTATACTTTGTGAAAAATCAAACCATAATAATCTAGTCAAAAAGAGCTTCCTTCATCTTTAATGTCTTCTTGCAAATCACAAAGAGCAAAAGAGCACACTGTTCTGTGAAACCACAGCTCACCTATCAAAACAGGCGATACATCTTAAAAATGCCATGATTGGACTGCACAGTTTCTGAGGACAGATGTAAAATTACCAGAGAGAGCAGGAATAAAATTATTTGCATGCTGGGGTTTTTTTTTCGGTCTTACAGTGAAGAAGCATCAATGAAACTGGAAGCCTGAAATCTGTACTCTTCCAAACAATAGAGTGCTGTTAATACTGAAAATTAAACCTGGGTAATTAAACCTGGGAAAACTAAACCTGGTTAAAGACAGACCCTTTAATAGTTTTAAATCACTGTTTTTCTCACACTTGCATTGGCATCTCAAATGGAAAGCTGTAGGAAGAAAAATTGAAGAAGCACACTCACCTCTTTATTAGCTGGGACAGTCTTGGTCAAATTGGTATGGGCCTTGATAATTACCAAAATCACGTAAGTTGTCCAGCCCACAAAACTCAGGGCAATGCTCAGACCCAGGAATAATCTATCATATGTGTGATAGTAAGACAAGCCTTCCAAAGCAAGGTTAATCAGCGTTTTGCACAGGGATACCTGGAGGCAGACACAACATTTAAGTAAAGTATTAGAAGAGTGTGAGCTCCCCACTCCACAAACCAACCTAAATGACAGCAATTGGAGCTCAAGCAGCTCCATCACTCCTGGACGTGTGTCCTCTCCGTGCTCAGGCAGAGTTTTGGCCAGCACCAACTGCTGGAGTGCATACTGCTTGGGAGTCCTGTTGGATATCCAAGTCAGCCATCACCTGGCTCCTCCACCATCCTCCCTGTCCATGACAGTGATTAGAAGGTGAATGCCACACAGGTAGCATGCCTTGAACATCACCTGCTACCAAGTATGCTATTTGGTTTTCCCAGAAGCATTTGACTGTACATATTCCAGTATAAGCTACCCCCTTAAAAAACAGTCATGTGATTCTGAAGGCACATTTACACAGGAGAAGGATTAAGGATGCACCTGAAACATGGTCACTCTCCACAACCTGAGGTATTCCCTGCTGGGATTTGATGCGCTCCACTTCAGTAGTAGCTGATACCACAAGCAGTGAATTCAGAAACTAAACTGGAGACCCAGATGCATTTACAGAACAGCTGCTTTTAGCTCTCAGGACAATTTCAAAAACCATTTGGAAATAGGAAGGGTTGTATCCAGTCTAATCATAGGTCCCCTCACTCAGTGCCTCCGCTGGGGAGACATCATGATAATGACCAAGGGTTTTCCCACCGTGCCATTTGGGTGTGCTGTGATTTACCCAAAGGTGGGAAGCTCATCCGTGTGACTTGGAAGAGTACAGTAACAAGGTGAACATACACAATGAAGCTTTTTTATATGTGCAGGTATCCAGTTGGGATTCAACAACGAACAACCCAGGAAAAGGTACAGTAATTACTGAAGAGATCACAAGTCTGCCAGTGGGCAAACTCACCCCCAAAGACATCTATTCTGTACAATTCTGAGTGCATATTTGCAATGCAAAGAGTTGCAAGGTTCAGGCAAACAATCATCCAAACCCCAGGTTCTGGGAATGGAGGAACCTTTCTGCATTGCAATACAGGATGCTGAGGATAACCAAGGCACAGGCACAAATCTGATGTGTGAGCGATCAAGAGTGAACTTGAACACCTGGAGCACTCAAACAAGGAGTAAAACTTACATACAAGCAACAATACAAAATCACAAGTTCTACTCCTGAAATGCATAAAAATGTCTCCTATCAGTAAATGTTAACAGCTAAGTACAAGTATTAAGAAACCAAAAAGAAAACCTTCTCCCACAGTAAAATAGATGAATTTATTTAAGCTGAATGGTTTCCAAGTTACAACAAAGCAAGTAAAAATGCATAAAATAGATTCAGCTGTCCTGTGCATAAAATAGTAATTTATTACCCTAAGAATCATTTAGGAAAAAAGAACTGATCCCTAACACATAAGCGAAGTCTTCCATGTGCCTGGCAGGTTAAATATAATCTTACATATTCAATATTTTCATACCTTTTAACACATAAGTCAATGACCAAACCAAATATGTTAAAATGAAAGACTTCTTGGTATCATTTAGCTCTACAAATTCTGTGAACGTCAGAATACAAGCATTGGTGAACTGCACCCATCAAGTACCCTGTCACACAGTGAGTGTTAGCAAATGCTTAGGAAAGTAATACTGGAACTGAGAAGCATAATTTAATGTATGGCTCCCAGTCTGACACACTGAAATGTGAAAGTAAAACCAAGCACAGCTGGTTCAGGTAGAAAAAAAAGCATCAGGTAAGGCAGGATCTATGATGGAGCAAGATACCACACTTTTTTTTCATGCAACTAGCAGTCTAAGTAGTGCAAACATGAACTACATTCCTCAGTTTAGCTCTCAATTTACCCTTTTCTAGTGTGGAAAATAAAAACACACACTGTGTGTCATTATACGATGAAATAGTAACAAACAGTTTAAGAAGGATGAGAAAAAATACAGCAAGCCAGTATTATTTATTAGAATTGGTATCAAAATGTAAAATTTTGAGGATTTACAGTGGGGTTTTGAGTTAATGAGATGTGTATCATAAAGAAGGAAAAAAGTTTTATTTCTCAGTTAATTTCAATGTAAAGGAAAAAACCCTTATATATAGCAAAAACAGACTTACCGCTTCATCGTACTTCTGCTGCTGAATATATAGTCTTATTTTTTTTAAAAAGTTGATCTGTTCAGAAGCAGAAAGTGGTCTGTACAACAATATAAACAGATATTAACATTTCTCCTTTTCAGAACAGAAAAAATTAACTTGGTAATTAAAATAATAATCTGTAATGAAACCAAAATATTCTGAACTTCATTAGAAGCAATTAGTTAATTGAGACTAATCTATTCCTCTGCATTCATCTTCACATGTGTCAACACAGCTGCTTTTTAACTTATCTCAAAATTGCTGCATTAATAGACATTTATGTAGCTGATCCCATCTAATACTGCTGAGAATTCTCTCTTGTGCATTATTATTGACCATTGCTCTGGACAGGAAGCATGGCACATAGAAAAATTATGCAATTTAATTGATTTGAATATGGCTGTAAGCAGTTGATAAGACAGCGCTGAGTGAATTGCTCCCATTCCACGTTAACAGTAGACGATGACTAACAATCTTCTCTTCGAAAAGCATGACTGTGTCTCCTGTTACTCAAGGAGCTATTAGCTGAACCTCCAGAGCAGGGGATAACACAGTTACCTGACTACACTGAGGTCAGTGATCAAAATCTCTTGGATTTTAATGAATCTGATCATAAACCTAAGCAACTGCTACCATTCTTCCCTTACAGAAAGCAGCAACCAGGACAAACAAGCCAGTTGGCCAAACTCCACCAAATGAAGGGAGAAGGAGCTGTTTCTCCTGTACTATTTTCTTTCCACGTTTAGGGACAGCAGCAGGCCTGAGAGTCCCAGGCTTACCCTCAATAAGTTATAAGCCACAACACAGTCCCTGTTGCTCTTGGCACCACAGACAAGCCACCATGGGCCACAGCTGACAGCCAGGGAATTCATACAGCAGGTTTCCTTCACACCGTCCAGAACATGGCAGAGGCACAGCACCAGCTCTCAGCATCCACAGCACAAGATGGTCCCGTTGCCTGCCTGCCTCCCTCTCTCCTGCTCCTCTACATGCCTCATTCATGCCTCACCACCAACCTCATGTTTCAGGCAGTGCCAAATCAGGTCACTCCCACCATTTAAATCAGTAGCAGCTGCCCATGTGGTCACTCAGCTGAACCACGGGGGCAGGTCTTGATTTCATGAAGCTGCTGCATGGAAATAATCATTCCTGCAGTTCCCAAAAAGCCATGAATCACTTTTGCCTACAACCCAGTCTATAGGCTGATACAGCACTTAATAAATATGTCAGCAATACATACATACCATCCTTTGAGCCATGAAATATATTGCAAGTATTCTGTGCCTGAACAATCTGATTTTTAATAGTAGTAACATCCTGGTATATTTTGATGCTATTTCATTAAGTTCAGAGCACAGCAGTATCATGCAGGCATCTTCCAAAACACTGATTAATTGGAACAGCAATTTATCTTACTTTTGAGAAGAGTATTACCTGTACAGTAGCAACTGTATTCAGAAAAGATTTATATCTTTTCAATCTAGAAAAAAATTGAAGGGTGGTATGTATAAAGAAGTAGGAAGAAAGAGGTCCCATGGAAAAGGAAAAAGGGAGAAAAAGATAATCACAAGGTCATCATAAGAGTTTGATCACCTGAACTTTGAGGGGAAAACAGAAGATTTTAGAAACCAGACTTGAAAAATAGCAAAGTGAACGTTGGCTTTTTCTGCACCTTCATGATATGTCTATGTGGAAGCCAACCTTACACCTCCACAGGCTGAGAGCTACAATTAGAAACAATTCTTAAAGGAGGCAAACCAGACACCAAGCCCTGGCTCAAGGAAATCTGTGGCTTTCAGATTCTGCTAAATTGTTTGGTAGGGGAAAGGGAGCAAAACATGCACTCAAGATGGGAGTTTCACCATGCGTAATAATAGGAGGAAGAAAAGTAGGAGGGGGAAAAAAAAAAAGAGGAGGACGGAAAAAATAGGAGGAGGAAAAAAGAAAAGATATCTTAGTTTTTAGGTAAGGATTTAAAAAAAGTCTGGAATAAATATTCAGAAGCTTTATTTAGGACTTAAACACATTCAAGATGTTCCTATGTTCCCTGTCTCATTTTTATTGTTTTACACATCCTGTTTTCCACAAATTCTATCCTTGTCAAATTCAATGCAAATTTCTTCCAAGCCAAAATCATGTTTTACTTCATATCATTAGTCATTTAGCTATAACCCACGTATTATCTTTTTATTCTCACTGAATTATTATATTATTAATGAACAATGGTCTTCACCTATTCCTTCTTAGAGGACAGCACCTAGGATCTCTGTACATGGATGGTGTAACAGAATAAAGGGGGTTTTCAAACAGTAAAATTTTGACTAAGTCGAACACTGAAAACAATTATTTTGTCAAATTGGGTTACCATTGGCAGGTGCATTGTTAATTTTCAATAGCTAACATCATAACGCACATGTTACCTTACTTCCATATATATAATTTTAAAGACATTGAATTTACAATTGTCTAACTATTGTTTCTGTAAAATTTATGAATTTCACCAGAAACTAAGGACTATTCATATATAACTATGAAAATGCAAGGAATTATAATTTTCTTAAGTATTTTTTATCTCTGTATAAAGCAAAGAAGTGATTAAAGAATTTTTGTAGTTTACACCAGTCTAAAAAGGTTACCAAATATGCTGATAATCCCTCAAGAATGGGCATAGTTCACCATCAACAATTTATCATCCACTGAGGACACTGTTTCCCTTCCTGAAGCTGACAAAGTAGATGAGAGATTTAAAAGAAATCTAGATATAGCAGGAAGCGTAAAGAGACAAAGATGAGCCATGAACAGAAGTGGAAAGTTGTCTATGAAAAAAGCCATGGACTTTAGAAATGGTGGTTCTATAAAATCTACAAGACTTACTAAAAACCAAAACCACATGGAAAATTTAAATCTGAGAAGTTAAAGCTTGAACTGTTTGTAGCACCACTTGATTTTAACTTAAACTATTTTAAAGCTCTCCAGCAGAAAACTGTGTCAGGAAAAATAAACTGATCAGAGCTTTTCCCTGTGTTTTACTATACAGCATCCCAGAGCTACTAGCAAAAGTCAGTGTATTCTCAAGATGACCTAATATACATATTCATGCAATTAATATTAATAGCAATTAAGTGAATTTCCTGATCATTATTAGAAATATTCTCAATTCTAGAAGGAAAATGAGGGTGTATGTGTATATGCTTCTTGCTAGCTATCCACCATCAAAATCCAATTCTAACAAATTCAAGACGAATAGTCTTCCCCAGTAAAATCTGAGGTCTTTTTCCATAACACAAAAATACCTGTCCTATTAAGAGGCACACACAAACAGAATTCAGTCAGTGGATTCAACTCTGTCCTCCTTTTGTTAAAAGTATTGCAAAATACATGCACTGTAAAGGGTAGTACTCAGACGTTTAACTTGAAAGAAAAAAACATGAACTCCACAGATTGTAAACACACATGCATTCACAATATCATCAGGATTCTAAAGACTTAAGATTACATTCTTCACAGAAAATTATGGTCCTCCTGGTGGAGTAATTTTATTTTTCATTATGGCTATCAGAAATTAACTTCCTGGTTCCAGAGAGAAATCACAGCTTCATCCATGAATAAACATAATTAATTATGAAACAAGATGATTGGGCTAATCATGCAAGTGCTTGTAAACTCTCCCTTCTGAGATGTTAGTTACCCTTGTCATAGGTATACCTGACAAAATTAATCTTTCCAGCACATCATTCATGCTTCATATAAGCTAAGCTATTTGACAGCAATTCACAACAAGACTGTGATGAAGTACATTCACCATAGCAATGTCAAAGGGATCTCTCTTTGGCCAATGAGTCTTGTTTATCATCACACTACAGAAATTACCATCCCCAATGGCACAGGTAGCATGCTGCAGACAAATCACGAAATAAAAAAAAATCTCAGAACAGAAGGAGATGCCTTGCAAATACATCTGTATTCACCACTGCTAGTTTGTTAATTTTATTATGCCTGGTTATTTGGGTAAAGATTTATGGTAATTTTATTGCACAGTACATTTTCCAGAATTCTGCTACAAAAAGTAACCCCTTCATGTCTGTATTAGTTGAACACTTATAATGCTACAGATTTAATAATGAAAGCCAAGGAAGGACCACAGACCTGTAGATGAAATGTACAAGACAAAGACTGAGATCTTTGCCTAGCTCATTGTCAGATGAAAACAAATTCATTTCAGCTGCTTACCTATACACACTCACAAACCCCATGTACCTGACTATGTCAGCTTATATGCGTATCTACACCTTTCTATCACTACCTTTTCACTCTCTCCATCAGAAAAAAATAAAATATTATACATCCTACAACTCTTTGATAGTGGCAAGATTTGCAAAAGACAGTGATCACATTTCTATGACCCTTATCCAGCAGCAAATCAGATGTAGCTGTTCAGCAGTCTTTTAACTTCTTCATTTTGGCTGCTTGGGAGATGGGCAGGAAAGCACCTGCTCCTCCTGTTGATGCAAAACCAAAAAGTTAAAGGATATGGACACACATCCCTAGACCTCTGTGCCAACCCCATGATGGAGCAAAGCCATTTGCATACAGCATGATAGGATTTTGTATAGGTGGCCTTCTTCTGAACACCACATAAAGCAGAGCTTCTCACGTGCTCTGCTATGAAATTTCTAACTCCAGAACTGTTAGCAGCAAAAGAGCCATCAGATTGACACTGACCCAAACAACTCCAGCAACCTCCTCTGCCAAATTGCTGAGTAATTACAGGTTCTTGTCCTCTTCTCCAGAGAGAAGATCCCTGGTACCCGAGTACAGGGATCTTCGCAACCTGAAATAAATCACCCAGAATAAAGTTGCCCATCTCTATGGGCACCACCCACCCTGCAGAGCATCCGAGGCCTCTGCCATCCAGACATGGCAGGGGGCAGGTGCCAGGGCCTCTCTACTCTCCCCCCATGGGAGTAAATTGCCAGCAACACAATCAGCTGAGTATGTTCAAACTCTGTTGCCACACACTCCTCTGTGAGAGGGCCATACTGCAGAGCAGAGACAGCTTCCACTCCAGCAGTTCTGCAAGCAGCTGAAATAGTACTTACAGGACCCACTGTTACGGCTTTGATCCACAAAGCTATAATTTGATCCACTGCTGGCAAAACGTCATCTTGAAAATGCAGATGTAAGACTGGACTGATGTTTTTGCAGGGCTGCTATTCAAAAGCAACTGAGCCAGTGCAAGAACAGGCTTCAAAAATGCAATCTCCCATGAGAGCTGCCTTCAAACATGCCCAGTGCACAACAGGACGGTATCCGAGAAAGCATCAGGTGGGTAATGGGAGAGAAGAGACACAGATCTGCCTGCATTCAACACTATTAATGTGCAGAAACATGATTGCACACTTATTTCTGCTCTACAACAAATTCACTCCAGTTAGCAAGCCATGAGCGCAGCGACTTAATATTGGTGACAGCGCAATCACAAACGAATCCAACTTGGTCATTCTCCTCTTTCTTGCTTCCTGTTTACTTTTCAAAGTACTGTGCACAGTCTTGTAGGAGTAGAATAAAATGCATAAGAGAAAACCTTCCCACTTCTTCAGCAGCAGAGAAGAATCACAAAGGCAATGAATGGCAAGTGACGCAAAGACTTGAATTCATTCAACAAAATGTGAAAAAAATTGACCAAGTAAATATTTCAAAAATCAAAGTCTGGAACCATGATATTTCCTTTCTGTTGAACTTGCTGTGCAATACAGAGTACATGCTGATACCTGGGGCAATGACCAGGAAAAAGAAAGCTATTACAATTCTATGGATCTCACCAAATTACCTATTTACATGAATTTTAATGGCCAGAAGCCAATTTTTTCCCATTTTCAAAATGCATTCAATTCCAGTTCTTTAGATGTGCCTTTTCAGAAAAAAAGAACTGTTTTATAGTATCTGCCAAAGACAGACTGAAAGCACATACTATGAGATAAAGAGACAATCCTTTGCATATATTTTAGTTTTCATCAAAGAGTGAAGCTTCCAAGATTAAACAATTTGATGGGTAACTCAGCGATCCTTAATTTGTTTAGATGGCCTTAATTTTACTTCTTTACTAAAATATTTTCAGGTAAGCTGTTAAAATAGGCAAGTCCTAAAAAACTTCATATTCATAATTAGAAGATGCCATGTTGATTACAGATTAAAAAATTACAGTCATTATTTTTGGTATACTAGAGTTATGTTTTTAAAAGAAAATGTGCTCTACATATACCTACACTAAAGGGTTTATTACAGCTTCATAAAGCCCACAACCCACAATATTCCTTTTCCCAACTTAATCTAATCTCTTTGCTCCTGCTGTTCCACTGCCAGGACTTCCTGTTTTGGAGAGTCTAAATTCCAAGTGGGTTTCTGTGTTTCTGGAGTTTATGACTAATGTGTTCAATTTTTAGTCAGGTAGTGTAGTTGTAGGGTTGTAGTAAGTTACTTTTGCAACTCAGTTATCCTTTTTCTTTTAAGTATTAAAAAGCACTGCTGGCACTCAAAAAGAAAGAAAAAATATTAAGAAAGTCAATAAGAGGCTCCAGTTTTTAAGTTCTGAGGTTTTTGTCCTTCAAAGCATAACGAAATGAAAGGAGGACACACACACTTACACAGGCCAAAGGTAGCAAAAAGTATATTTACTGACACATTGCAGAAGCCTGTCAGTACATCTACGCTTTTGTATTCATCAGATTCACAAACATGCAGAGGAGGACAGCGGGACATCAGTGAAGCCGCAGGAAATGGTCTGACTGCTAATGCTCTAACCCTGGACTGTCAAGTCTCAGGAATTAAAATAGCCTTTAATATTCACAAATCAGAATCCCTGATGTAGCATATTCAACAGCATAGTGCCTTAGGATATTTATGTAAATCCCTTAGATAACAAAGATGAGAGAAGAAGGAGCTGACAACTAAACTGCCAGCTGCCAATTGACTGAGCAGAGAAGCAATTAAGGTAACTGGGCTGCACACAGCATATTTTGCATGTAAACTACTATGGCAAGAGCTTCAGAGAAGCAGAAGCCAGAAGGGAGGAGACCACACTCCAAAACTGTCCCTCTGGTCCCTTTAAAGCAGAACTGAGAAGCTGGATGCAGAGATCTTCCAGGGGCAGGGGGTTTGTCCAGAAAGCCATAGCAGGACATGATGCCAGAGCCTTGGAAAGGGGAACTGCTTTTCAGGAAAGGTGGAAAATCCCTGAAGGAGAAGAAAGGCACCATTTTTAAAGTCTCTTCTATTTTAGCAGGGGAGGGATATGTGCTGACTGTAATTAACAACACCATGCCAATGCTGCAAGTCCTCACATCTGCAAGATACATGACGATGTATATCAATGACTTATCTATGATTTATGGCAATGAGCTGGATCTAGGTACCTGCAGTGTTGTGGCTTTGTAATGTCCTCTTCTGCTCCACAATCCTACATGCCCATCCTAAACTCTAGTGACCATTTTTGAAGCAGCTGCATCCAGAGCAGACAGTTTGAGCTGTGCTGGGCTGGGCAAGTACCTACTAGCAGGGCCCCATGGCCACCAAAACATGTCTGGGAGACCCCCATACTGATGCTAACTAGGAGACCATGGCACATCAAGGAATCAGTGATCCACACAGCCTACGCAGACCCAGGCCTGTGGTGCCCAAACACCTTGGCCAAGGGACAGACCCAGTCAGCTGGTAGGAACAGAGGAGCCTGCAGGCAACTCCCACTCCGTAACAGGGATTACACTGCTGGCCTGTCCTCATGTATGTAAGAGCTGCAAGAAGTTCTCATGTGAGCCATCCTTCTGTCTGACAGCAGAAATTATCACCAGGGTTGATTTCTTGATTGAAAAATCACATAGCAGATTGAATGAGCAAAACAAGGGAATGCCTCCACCGCCAGTATCCATGTGGCACTGCCAGAAAACTGATCCCATGCTCCACAAACACAGGTGCCCAGCATCTGAAGGGACGTACGATTTACCTGCTATCTGTATTATTCCATTCATTTCCTATTATTAAAACAGCTATTTTATTAAGCTATTTGTTATTGGGCCTTTCTTACTGGGATTCAGAAAGAGCCCTGTCTCTGCCCCTTACCTCATGCCCCAGAGCAGAGCATTCTCTATCCATCCCCCTCCTACCACCTGCTGGAAATCCTCCCTCACTGTCATTGCACAAAACCTGAGAAGTTCCACGAAAAGGACAAAAGGATTTATAGTACATGGAAATAGAGAAATATACATTAATCTTGGGATATTTTATCTTATATACCTGCCTTTTAGCTCCTTCTAAAGACTTTACCTACTTCCTACTTGATAGGAAATCCAATTACATCCAATCCTCCTGTGCAGAAGCCGCTGCCAGTTAGCTTTTCATGTACCAACCAAAAGCTCCCGAGTGCACTGCTGAAACTCAAGACCAGCAGGATGTCTGCCTTCTAAGAGGACTGCATCCTCCCTGAGCAGCAGTGTGCTTCAGACATGGCCTATTCAGTACGAGAGAAGCTGACATTTTTGCCAAAGAACAGACATTGATTTCTCCCTGAAGAGATACTACCTTAACTATTAAAACAGGAGGGCTTTTCTTAAAAAAAAAAAGCCATTATTTTCATTTGAGCACTTTGTCTCTACAGCATTGTAGTTCTATTTTTTGATGTATATATACATGTTCTTAAAGCCAAGGGTGGAGGGGAGAGGGCTGCCAGTCTGTCTCCTGACACCAGCTAAAGGTGCCCACACTGGCTGGCTTGTGCCAGCAGTTCCAGCAGTAGCCTTATGCCTAGATTCACACCTGATAACACAATGGGGACAAAGTGGACAAAGGAAAGGGCTGGCTGCCTTGGAATTGATGGAAGCTGCTGCTCCTTCCTTCTTGACCACAGGATGAAGGGGCTGAAATCCCAACAGACAAATCAGTGCTTCTGCTAAATAAAAGGTCCTCTGAAGACAAGCATTCCAACAAACATGCAGCCAGAATAATCACAGACTATCCTTCCCTACTGCAGTATTTTCACCCTTTCCTCCTGGCATTCAGTGCTTAATGTTTGCTCTTGCAAGCATTATCACATGTATCACAAATACCTTACATATTACCAGTTATTTCAATAAATGCAATTTATTTAAACAAAACAAGAATAGCATGTTTCAAAGGGTGTACTCACATCCTGAGGAACCCTGCCTTGCTTAGTGGTGGAAAAGAAATCACTTGCTTCACTTTGATCCAAATGTCAATTTTGTGGGAATATCTATTATTTAAGTTCTGAAAGGCCATCAGACAGAGGGAACAATGTAGTACTGTATCTCCAGTCATCAGAGAAAGGAAGAAAAGAGAGGTATTTGTGCACATGGCAGGTTTTTGAAGTTTCTGTACTCTTCAAAGACAGTCTACATTCTTTTCTGACACTGACAAAATACATAATGGGCAATTATGTGGAAAGACTCAGCCTCTTCATGATTGATACTTCCTTGCACCAAGTCCACACAAATGTTTAAGGAAGTTATATCTCAATTCATACTACAGGATAGAGCAAAGGAAGAGTTACATTTTCATATAGTGAGAAGTACATTTTTATTAATTAAATGTACACTGGACATGAAAGATGCAGTGACTGTCTACACAAATATGCAAGTTATAACTTGATTATGCACACAAAAGCAATTATTTGGTATGATTAATATGTAGTATTCAGACAATTACGTTACTTGAAAAATGCAGCATAAGGTGGTACAGGATTTTACATATATGAGAAGACAGCTCAAGTATCTTATTTAAAGTCAAGTTTCTATTTCCTGATAAAAAATACCCTCCAATATCAACAAAAACTTCAAGACATTCAATATAAAAGCACAGCTAGTGGTAAGCAAGCACTGATTATCCTTTAGCTGTTCATCTCTTGGATTTTTTTCTGTATGGTGGTTCTTAAACTACTGTTCCTGCCATCTTACTGTGAGGGACCAGAACCTGATCAGCTGGAAGCACAGCCATCCCTGAAAGCAGTGGATACACCTGGACTATGCAAAAGGACTCCTGTGCGCTTTTATGTAATTTTTTATCTTAAATCTTTTGCAACTGTTGGGACAAGAAAATTGCACTAAATGGTTACTCAGATTTTAGGGCAACACTGATGCACCATTTACTCACCACACACCCCTGTCCTTCTGATACTTCTTACAGGATTACTTCCACAGGCCAGAGATGCCAACTTCAGGAATGATTTTGCAACAGTAGCATCTGGCCCCTTGGCACACTGGTCTTTGAGCTGTGCCAGTTTGGCAGCTGCCCTAAGGTACATCAAATGGTCAGAAAGCTCAGATAGTTCACCATCCTGGACATCAGTTTCCCTCTGTCAGCAGTCTTCAGATTTGTCCTCTCAGTTCCTTCAAAGCATCTGGTATCTTGGCACCTCCTTTTCTTACAAGCAAAGGTCAAAGCATTGTGCTTTTCTTCTCAGAAGTCTGAGAAAAGCCTATGATTTTGCTAAGCAAATGGTTTTTGAAAAAATGTCTTTTGTAGTTGGGAAAAAAAGGTAGGGAGAGAAAGGAAGTGGGAAGGAAACTAATTTCAGATAGTAACTTCTTTCATATGTCCAACTAGAACTACAGGTCAGTATTCAATCTCAGCAAGGGATACTGCACCTTGCCTTGCAGAATCACACTCGGAGCTGAGTTTCTGAAATGTATTCTCAATAGTTTCACAAGTAGCCTCAAAATACACTTTTACCCAGATTTGTTCTTTGATGAAGGCACTTTGATAAACAAAAATGGCATTACTAGCAGCCAGACACATCCTTATTAATAGATAGAGCTATTCAAACTCTAACCCACCTCAAGTCTGGTCAAGTAGACACTGCTGAAGTTTCTATCACATAACACAATGTCCAGCTGCATCCTCCTTCTCATCATTATACACCTGACAGATGGATTTCAGAGAGAGATGCCATTTAGATCCAAGTAGGAAAGGACACATATCTACTGGCCTCCTTCATTTCCTGTCCACTGTGCCAGCCACACTTCTGCTAGGGGTGAGATTCCCTGTGCAAATCAGAAGCTTGATATCAATTCAATATTCTTCCTCTGTTGCCAACACTTTCAAAATAGGCTTATTTTATCCATAAATACATATGTGTATACTAGCTTAATGCTTTTGGTGCAATATATTCAACATACAACTCAAATACTGTTTTTTGAGTCATTGCAGCTGAAGGTCATGAACAGTTTTCTACTCACTCAGTAATAAAACACCTGAAAATGAAACTAGAAAACAGGACTTGCCTCTCAGATTGCCAAAACAAACATTTTAATGTTATTTCTGACTGAAAAAATTAAGTTCAGGTTATATTTCTATTAAGTTACAATTTCTACAGAATATATTGTTTGTGAATATATCCCCCTCTCTCCCCTACTCTGAAAACTACATATTCATTAGTAATTGCACCTCTAAAACCAGAATATTTCAATCTGAAATTTTAAACTCCGATTTCTTCTGCAGCTCATATCTACATTTCTATTATACAGACTTTGATTCAACTACATCATTAAATAATTTAAGAAATTCAGTTCTTAGAGATATCTTCGTTCATTTTCAGGTCACCAAGCTGCTGAAATAACACAAAATCTGTAATAGTCACAAACATAGTACTTAAAATTTTCTACATAACTCCATGATTCTAAAGCACTTCAGACATGAATTACCCTCCACTAACCTCCAATAAACTATGAAGAAGAAAAGAATTATGCTGGAGAATACACTTTCTGAGCTTCAAGTTACATATTTCAGGCACCAGAAGGATTCAAAAGGAGTATAACTCCTTTGTACAGCAAGTGAAAATGAACAGAGGTGGAAGAAGTTATTTGTGTCTGAATAAAAGGACAGCAGTGCAGAAACACAGCACAGAACTGTGCTCAGCTGCAGCAGCAGGTAAGGCCAATCACAGGTTAACACAGATCAGGGGTCAAACCTGACATTAAACCTGATCTGACAACTCCCAATAGCATGCAGTGCTGCAGAAACACAACCTCCATACAAATACCAATGACTCTGAAACACAGCACAGCATATCAAGATGTGTCCCCACCTTTGCAGTTTTAACTTCTGCTGAAAAAGTAACCATACCCTTCTACCCACCACCAAAAAAGTGTCTCAGCAAAGACAGCAGAAGGGGATGTATGCCTTTCCCTCTCTCTCTCATTCAGATTCAAGCATAATTTGTGTGATTAACTGATGTGGTTTGTCTTATACTAATGCATCAGATCATGTACCTGCAGCAGAAGTTCAAGCTTGTGTTCACTGCACACACATTCAGTCATCTGCACGTGAAAGGGGGGATAAATCTACAGACAGGGCATGCCTAAAACTACCTTCAGTCTTCCTTTGGTTCCTGCAAGCTGGAGCACTAGGAAGTTACTCATCTGTTTAAAAATAGGTTTGTGTTCAACCACTTCATCCCAACTATTAGTAAGAGGTTGAACAAGACCCTTGATAGCTTCCCAGACACGAACCAAGTTTTGAAAGTCAAGGAGAGCTGGGAAGACTAATCAGAATGTGGCCAAACTACTCCCAGCACACTGTGGGTGAGTATTTATATTAGTGTGTGACCATCCATGGTATGAGTCTTTTTCTGCTTTCCTAGAATGAATAAACAGCATCATCTTGAAGCAACAAACAAAGTCTTCACTACCCATAACATTCCTGTAAGGCATTTCACTGTGGTAGTGGATTCCCTGCCTCCCCCACCCGCAATGGCTGCTCCTCAAGGCTGACAAACGCCTTGCCACAACAGACCCTTAGCAAATGAATAACAGCATGCCAAACTTAGAATCTTAGCTAAGTAACACAAAGTTGTGGTGGTTTTACATGGGAGGCATTTACAGAAGTGATATAATGCTTTCAGGTTTGTTTTGATTCTTATTACTTTTTCTATTAGTTTCAAGTTTTGTTCGCGCACGTATAATGCTTTAGACACCAACCACTGACCAAGTCTGGAACTAATTCTGGACCCAGACGCTTCTAAACTCCCTCTGAGAAGGAAGTTAGAAAGTAAAGGGGTCTTCTCTGAATCTCACAACACAACAGGAGGATCTCCATGTCAGCCTTTTCTGACCCATCCTCTATGCAGTAAATAATCAAGTGTGCCTTGTCTCCAAATCTTGCTAACCGCTGTCTTATTTACAAACATTGTGAAACAGTTATCGCTTCTCTCTGAGGAGTGAGGTGCACCACTCCATCCATGACAGTCACACATTCAAAGAATTAATTTGGTTTCAAATAAAAACGTTTCCTGGAACAACTATTAATCCAAATTTTGATTCAGAAAATATTGTAGAGTATCTAAAGAAAATAAATTTACTTTTGCAGTGGACCAGACCAAAGTAATGATATATTTATACGAAGTTTTAGTTGCATTTTCAAAGTGATAAATGTCTCTGGCATTTCCACTTAAAACAATCCAACATACCATAAAAAAGGAAAGACAGCAACCCATAAAGCAATTGGTCATAGTTAGATCCTTTAAAGATAAACATAGCATTAAGAAAAGCACATCCCACTGTATAGACTCAGTCTTATTTCTCAAGGAAAGGTAAAACTGAAAGAGCTGCATAATCAAACTAATAGTCATTTATCAAAGAGAACTGTCCATCCTTTCCACATGGGCATTTTATGTCACACAGATCAGTACATTCTTTCATAATGCAGCTGTCATTGTTATTCAGAATTTGCTCTAAAGGAGTCATTATGTGCCCAAGATTAACTTGACTTTTGTCTCGTGGTCTGTCTCAAACCTTTTCCTTTGAAGGAGCTAGAGGTATAAAGTAACACAGCAATTGTCTGTTCAGACAGACAGCAGTCATCTTTAACAACAAACATACTTCACTGGAAGCGACTCAATTACGTTTTACTGCTGCTATGATTTAAACACCTTAATTAACATTACTCTGTTTCCCAAAGGAAAACAGCTGCTCTTGGTGACAAGGCATTTTTGGAGCACTCCACAAACTGCGAGCAGAACTGAACACTATCACAAGCAAAGCTTTTAAAAACCTTTACAGAAGAAAGGAAAAGGAAAAAGAAGCTTTAATTAGATAAGACAGAAGGATGAGGGGAGCAGTAACTGTTCCATACACTAGAGCAGAGTTCCCAGATACACAAATCACTACAAAGACTCCCTCAACAGCCCTGGAAACACTAAGACTAGGCAACACAAATGTTAAACATTGTAGGCTTATGTTCTGGATGCAATGCATTTTATTTATTCTTCATTAAAATCACATTTAAATCACAGAAGAAACAATTCTTAGTTCAACTTTTAGATAAATATATATATATAAATTAACAGATTGCACTTCCTGACCCTACAAGGACTTGTATCTCCCAAAGAATGCTGAAAAAATGCCCGAAGTATAGCAAGAAAAAAATCAGTGCAATCTATATAGCCACAGTGTCAAAAAAAGCTTAGAAAAATAAGCCTTAATGGAAAATAAAATGTAAGGAATAGATTTTAAAAACTAAATCTATCTTAAAGTTCTGGTGAGAAGAAGCAGTTAATTGCATAGAGTTCTAGTGCAAAGTTTCACAGTCGGATAAAGACTTCCATCTAAAAAAGACTTAAGTGACTGAATGTGTTGTTGCAGCTCACTGAAATACCAAAGCAAGTGGTAAGACAATCAGGTAAAATAAACATAGTTTTTGCAGACACTTACTTGAAGGGCGTGAACAGAATTGACAATGTAGTTTCCCTCTTCTGACTCATCTTAACCTGCATAAAAGAGCATTAAATCATTACATGCAAGTGGCAACAAGAATAAAAATTGTATCAGGAATTAAACTACAAGAGATCACAGAAGATGTCTAAGACTCTGGAAAAGGAATGAAATCACACTGTCAATAGGCTGTCCATAAAACTGGGTGTTATACTCCAGTATGCACAATTCCTCTGAAACTGGAAACTGAGCTCCTGGAAACTCAGACCTGCTCTAAAGTAAATAAAATTATGCTCCAGCCAATGCTTCTCAGAAGGCTTTCTACAGTTTGCAGGACAAAAGGAAGACACGGCTGGAAGTGTTACCAGGCTTCAGACAACCACCCTGAACGAAATCAGCACTATTTACACCAGACAGGCACCAGCACACTGCAGCAAACACCGCCTGAGCAATGCTGTAACTCAATTAACCTGCACATGGACAAAAATATAAGGTTTTGATGCCATCAGAGCCACTTTATCCAAGGTCCCCCAAATCATCTTCAAGGCCACCTGCAGCTGCCTGACTCAAGTCTGACAGTTGGCATAATGTACAGTCAGGAACTTCCTAAGCACACTACTTGTAAAACCTGACAACTGGAAGTGGCAACCCACACATTTTATCCTATCCATCCAAGGCATCATCTCCAGGGAGCACAAATCGTGGTCAGGTCAGCCCATAACAGGAAAATTAAAAATCTACTTGGCATGTCTAAGCCAGTCTACTTCTGCTTCAGCAAAGGAAAAGGAAATTCAAAGGTAATGCAGACAGGATCATTCCAAATGCTAAAAACAAGCCAACAATAACCCAGCACTACAGAACAAAAGTAAGCTCAAAAGAAAGGAGAAGCAGAACTACTTTCATTTTTTAAATAGTCTCCAATTTGCCAATTTAACTGAAAAATATCTGAGTCATCCTTAATTCTTAAAGTAGAGGTCTTCCAACTGCAGAGGTGATATCAGCATGCTTCAAACTTCATGCCCAACCCCATCAGTTACTTCCCCTGTTAATATGCCAGCTCTCCACCATATTTTTGAAAGTCATTCTGCTGCTGACACTGCCACCCTGGTATACAACCTTTGTGAACCTGGCATTTGCAAAGGGACAGAAGATGCTGAAGGTGCTAATCTCATGCAGGCCATCTCATGCTAGTTCATTGTTTCACTATCATGACAGGAATTTCCAGACAGGATAACAGTTCTTTTGTGTCTCAGCTTCTATCTGTGCAGGATGGTTTTCCCTCAGAGTATTTCTATGCCTTGCCAAAACGTGGATTTTGGACAGTTTCTCACTCCACTGCTTAGTGAAACAGAACCTTTTTCATTTGGACCACTCATGTGTTCTCATAATGTAATATGCAATATTAAATTAATCAAGACAGAGGAGCCAGAGATGAACACTTGCAAAGGAAAACAACAGATATAACAGAATTAGCTAAAAGTTAATTAGGCCACTAATTTAATTTCTTTAATGCACAGGGGCCTTTTACTTTTCTGATGTGTTTTTGTACTGACCCTGATCTAAGGCCTTGTCTCCCAGCCCCCATTGCCAAGGCATTATTTCCCTTCTCTGGTACTAGCATTCTACCTACATACTGCAAGTAGGTTTACATTAACACCAATCAACATCACCATTTTTGTTAAGAAGCAAGAAAAAAGTTATTCATTCTCCTTAGAAAAAACCAACCAACCTTCTTTATTAAAGTATTTCAAGCTTCCTTAGGTAACTCTCACAGCTATTCAATCAAATGAATGTGCATTCAATTTTAATCCTTTCAACTTGGAACACTATGTATACGATAAGTCATACAATTATTTTACACATAGCAACAACTATTATTCAAATAAGTTGGGCTTTTTTTACCATATGTTTGGTACCTTAAATTGCTCAAGAATCTGAACAGCATTGGTAAACATGCTTTCTGCTTTGAAAAGAGCACTAGTGTTCAGATATTCCAGAGGTAGAGTTCCCTGAGGAAGAAAAATACACATAATAAGTAAAAAAAAAAAAAAAAAATTAAATAATACGAATTTCTCTTAACTGAATTGCTGGCCAAATAAGCAGTAAGAATCCCTGAGGAAGAAAAATACACATAATAAGTAAAAAAAAAAAATAAATTAAAAAATAGCAATTTCTCTTAACTGAATTGCAGGCCAAATAAGCAGTAAGAGCACCTCAAATTACTGCTGAAATAACTCATGTAACTCCTAAGAGAAAATACTCTTCTCACACGGATTTGCAACATCATAGGGATTTTGTAATATCTCAGCTTCTACAGGAATGCAAAAAACATAAATAACAGAAGTTGTTACTAAACTATATACTAAAAAATAATATCAACTCAACTTCTAATTAGAAGCCATTTTTGGTACCCCTAAAAGTCTTCCACCCAAAGCCTCACCTGGGCCTGACTCAATCCAGTACTTGTGGCAGGAAAGGGAGTAGTTCCCATGCCACCCTGTGTTGGGCAGCTTTCCTCACATAACCAGCAATGACTGCAGGACAGGGGGACAATCCCTGGGACAGAGTCTCCAGAAGAAATATTTCAAAAAATATGCTGTAAATAGGTGTTTTATATGTGAAACTATCTGCGTGACAGCACACTAATGAAATGGTAATTGCCAATTCAATATTTATGAGGCAACTTTTGGACAATGTAATAACACATGAGAGATATTAAAAGAAAAAGCCACCTCACTGTTCACTAAATTAGAGGCACAAGATAACATCTGAAGAAAGTACACTAATTTAATAAAGAAATAACTGAACATTAAATTGCAGGAACTGGCTTGTCTACAGACTTAGATGATCAAAATCATGTGTTATTCAAACCATATTGCATTTTTACCATCCCTAAAAACAAAGCAACAAAAAACTTTTATATAGCTCAAGAGTATGAAGTTGCAGATCACAAAAGAACCAGCTGCCTCTCCAATTAAAAGCCCTTTACATTAAAAAAAAATTAATTTGTACTCTAAACTAAAGATACACACATAAAATGAAAACTACAAGCAGTCTTCACACCCTATAGCACTTTTACAAATCTGTAAATCTTGCTTCTCACACACCTCAAGTCTTGTCCCCAGCACCTCTTCCTTTAAGGTGAACAGATTGTTATAACATTGAACAACATTTGTACTTCTTACCACAGAGTTCAGGGGGAAAGGCACACCGATAAGGGAAGCCATCAGTGGTGCTATATCAGCCTGTGCAAACAGAAGCATTCCCATTTTAACATTGTTTCAGCCTCCAGAGATAATAAATTCAGCTTAATTTGAACATGTCTGCATATGCAAAAGATAATTATGTAATATTGCCAAGTTATACGTACAACTCTCCTTTACAGTTTTTTGGTTTTTTAGTTTCTAGTAGTCATGGCATGATTAGATTCAAAATGTGAAGCTCTGCTGCTGAACAAGCTTGAAAAAATACATTCCATTTAAAAAGTAAATATAATCACCCCAGTATTTATTTGAAGGAATTCAGCAGCTCCTTTACTGCACTCAGAGAGGCATGCCACTTTTTATGACTATTGATATGACCAAAATAACTCATTTCATATTTACAGTTTTAAGCAGTATACTGGATATACTGCTTTTCACAACATTCTTTATCCCAAGCTTCCACAGTGCAGATTACTCACCTTCTCCCCTTCAGAGGGAGTTCCTGAAGTTTTTTAATGTCCAGCCAGGCCTCAGAAAGGCCCTTCAATCTACACCAAGGATCTCATAAAATAAGCCATCATTTCCTTCTATTTGTAATAACAAACACTGCCTCTTACCAGGTTTATATTTTCCTTTAATATAAAACTACACAACAAAAGTCTTGGTTTCTGCAGAATAAATCTGAAGAAATTACACTGAAACTACATGCACTGCTCCAGCTTCAGATCTACTGTGCAGACTCCAAACCATTATTTGTGGAGAACAGTACACTTGGAGTGTAATGATAATTAGAAGTCTCATTTGCTATTTTTATCCCTAGCCCCACATGTACTACAGGACAACAGCTCTGTCTTTGGGAACTCCATTACCCAGGACAAAGTAATACTCAAGACTCTTCTTTACAGTCTCAAAACAACATTGCCAAAGCTCATACCGACCTTGAGAGGAAAACTGATCTTTTCTGTAGTTTTGTACTAAGGCTTTGCTGAAAGCACTTGATCCAGAACATTCCCAATTTGAACCTTCTAGCATGAGATCATTTCCTTTGTTTGAGTAGGTTTGGAGTCTGTTATTCATATATTGATTTTTGTAGGATGATGAAGCACCAGAGTTTTAATAAAGCTTGACTGATTTAGGATCAAAGGAAAAATTGTTCAAATTCTTTTCTTCCTTGACAGTACTAATTGTCTAAATTGCAAAATACTTGAGCCACAATCAAAGATGAAAAACACTCAGTTTACCACCATAGCAAGAAATGGTTTTGATTTTGTGACAGCAGATTGGGAGACCTGGTATATTGTACTGCACTCTTCCTACAGCCACGTGGGATCACTTAAAGACATGGTGCAATATGCACCTTCAGAAGAAGTTGTGTGTGCAGCTGTCCCGTGCCAACAAGCAATTTAAACTTATCCTCATATTGTTATTGCGGTTCCTGTTTCTAGGGAAATGGTACATTGCTGTGATCATTCACTGAAATTAGTAAATTACTTTAAATCACACAAAACTCATAATTTAAGGGGAAAACTTATGAACTATTAAATTAGGTTTGTTTGATACCTGATTGACATCAAGCCTCTTCAAGTTCTCCAGTTTCCATTCTGCAAGAAACAACAGAGCACCTGAACAGCTAATCTACACAGATTTGAAAGGACAGTTCAAGTTCAGTTGACATTTACTATTTTGTTGCCATTTTCTGTAAAGTGTTGATACTAAAGAAAATTATGATCTTACGTGAGGATGCTAGCTCAAGAAGGGTTACAGATAGAACTCAACGGGCAGAAACAACAAAATGTATTCATTTCAGCTCACATTTTCTTTTATCCAGCAGGATAAATTGCTGCCTGCAATTGTGACCTAGATCAGTGTAGTACTGCAGTAGGAAAAAGGCCAAGGCTTTTATTTTTTTCAGCGCGGTGATGTATTACCTCCTGTGTCAACTAAAAGAATCAAACCCAGATTTCGGAGATGTATAGCATCTCTTCAATAGTTTGTAAAAAAGGCTACCCCAAGGTCCTAAATGCACTGGTACAGCATGGTACAAACATTATATCCTAAAGCTTTGGCACATCACACAAAAACCTGGTTGAAAATTGTATTTTCCTGCTCTATGCTGGCCTCTAAGGAAACAAAGAGAAAATTGCTTTCTTTGGGGGTGGAGAGTTATTTAAAAACAGAGTTTAGCAAGGTTTGGTTTTGGTTTTTTCTTTCATACATCTGCAGTACTGCACACACCAAACATATTTTCAGCAATTAGTTCATACCACTGCGACCTTGGGGGGTCTGAGTACAGGTCCATTGTTATTTGGTCCCACAAGCATCCTGAAGAGCAGACTTGTACTTGAACAGCAGTGAGACAGCTAAGGGGAGTTCCCATGGCAACACAGGGGAAGTATTAGCAGCATTAATCACCAGTTCTGTTAAACTCACACCAAAAGGTACAAGTTTGCTTCCTTTTGCTTCCCAGAGAAGGAAATGGATTCGTATTTCTAGAAACAGACTCTTACCCATATTTCTAGTTATATAAATGAACTGCCCGTTTTCCCTTTAAATATAATTTTCCAAAGAAAAACATTGGAAAACTGTCTATACACACACAAAATGTGCCTAAGGTAGGAAGAAACTGTATCTCTGCTAGAGAAAACATCTCTTTTTGTTAAAACTTCTTCATCTCTGCATGCCCTACTCAGATATTCCAAAATGCAGAATTGAAGACATTGGCTTTGGACCAGTAGCCACAGGACACCGAGCCCAGCAACTCCTAAGGACTGGGACACAGCTACAGACTGGTCAGTCCAGGCTGTACTCCCAGGAGTGAGTACGTGCTGCCCACACTGGTTCATGATTCCAGCTCACTGTCTAGGTTTCCTGTACAGTGCTCAGCAGTTTTCCACCCACTTTACAGAGTGGTTTTTTTTTGCCTTTATCCTGCCCTGCTTTTAGCACAGTCCACTGGGCTGTCAGATGCAAACAGTCCAGGGAAACAGCAGGGAAGTGCCAGTTCAGAAAGAGGCTGAGGATGACGATACACAAACCAAAGAAAATCTCACATAAAACCTCACGGAAGCCAAACTACTGGAGGGTACACTGAGCTCCCTCAGCTGTGCCAAAGCAGGCTGAGCCCCTTACAAAGCAGGCTTGTATCAAGCACCCACATCCTGATGCTGCAGGAAGTTGTGTGTTCACTGACAAGTTCCTCTGGGCTTGTGCCCCAGGGGCAACCATCAGCCCCCGAGAAGCTAGAGAGCAGCTCTGGATTCTCTTTCTTTCTGAAGAACAGTCAAACCAGTGGCCAAATGGGTAATAGCACATGTTGCCCACAGGATGCAAGGCTGCCATAACAAATCTTTCCAATAGGATTGCATGAGCAGGCCTGAGGGAAGGCACAGCACAGGTGATGAGGAGAAGGCTGCCAACCCAGAGCAGATTCTGTGCCCTTCTGGCCATCTAAGGAGCACAATCATCTCTCTGTGACAAACTGGACACACTGGCAGGCTAAGTCCTGCCTGTTGGCACTGCTTTGAGGGGTATGAACCCTCCATGGTAACAATGAAAAGAAAGACAATTCACTGAGCTACCTACAGCCTGCTTGCACTGAACAGATCACAAGAAGTTTGTCAGCTTTAGAAACATTCTGTCAATATTTCCATAAACACTTGGAGAAATTAGAAAGGATTGTCAATAGATGAAAGAACTTCAACATTGGAGCATGCAACTAGAAATGTAAGCCTGACACCTGCATACATCAGTGACGCAGCAGTCTTGAAAACGCCCTCCTCCCCTGCACACAGTCACAGCTGCAGCTGCATGGAGCAGGAAAGACAGATTCAAAGAACATTTCAAGAGAACTCTTTTAAACAGCTTTTCTTTTATATGTTACCTTTGTGAAAATATCTGGGATTGTTACAATGGAGTAGCAGAACTGTATTGACCAGTGCAAGTGCCAGGTTCCATTTCACCAATTCTCTCTTTACTTCTAAGCTATGTAACCTACTAGAAGCTCTGATGCACTACCAGAGAGAAAACAGTCCCTTTTTTAGAAGATACTTATTACTCAAATAGAAATTCAAACTCCCAAGATACTCAGAGCGTCTCAAATCTCCAATACAGATCATCCTTGACAATTAAGAATCTGTAAGATCTAAACAAAGCAACAACGTGCTTGACAGACACTAAGCTAGTCAAAAATTAACAGAGGTGTTTCTGATGTTTGTTTTGGTGTGCTTGGTTTTTTGGTTTGCTGGTTTTTTTAACCATCAGAAGGAAAATATGAAGCAGGCAAAGCAGGGTGCAGACAAATATTGTCCTCTAAGTTGTCCTCTAAGTAAACACACATTGCCTAAGAGATGAGGGCCATATAGCTTTCCCTATTGTGCACCTGGGAGTCAGCTCAATGCTCATCTTTTTTGAGATCTCTCACATCATTTTCATCATGACTTGAAGTCAGATGCTGAGGTTTGCACTAAAGCTGCTGAGAATCAAGGAAATTGACAAATGTAAAATTCAGCTACTATAGATCAACACTTAGATATCAAATGTCCTTAAAAGTCTAGCAGATCAGTTATCGCTGACACCAAAATCAGTTGTTTTATTCTGTTTGCCTTTTTTTTTCCTACAACTCATTTTCAATTTTATCACAGATGTCATTGTTTTATAGCAGCAGTCAGGCACAAAGAGTGAAATGTTAGCACTACTTCTGAAATTACCTAATCAGTTACCAAATATCTTCTTGAGAGCAGGGCGGAGTTAAAACCTCACAGCTGAAGTAATTTTTGCCTGTTTTCTCTAATGTACCTTGACAAACAATCCAATAAAATAGGAAGTCATTACCTCACTGATCATGAGCAACAACCCAAGACTCAAGGTGTCTTAAGAAACAGCAGGCCACAAGAATGAGGCACATGAAAGAGGACCAGCTTGAATAATTTAATCACGTGTGAAAGACTCTCTAACCCCACTGATATTTCAGAAAGACAGCGTTTTTTGCATTATGTACATGAAATGACAAAAACTCATTCTTTTTTAAAAGCTTACTCTTAAATAAATTAGAAAAGGGAAAAACAACAGTGAAGAAGCACAGTTTTTCATAGAGAAAAGCTGTTTACATTTGCACAACAGCTGCAAGGATTCAAATGCGACAAGACAGCCCCTGGAATGTCCACAGGGTTGTGCTGTGAAGTTAGAATGGAGTCTTTGAACTTATCAACTTATGTTTCTGTACTAATACCATTCAACATCTGGGAGTTAAAAATTAAGTCTCCTGGAATGCAGTTTTAGGAGCATGAATAGCCTCCTGTCAAAAAAGAGAAAGTCTTCAATTCGATGATTAGATAAGAAAACTGCCTGATGTTACCTATCCAGTTTTGCATAGCTTCTCACACAAAGCAAATCACACTTACTGCAATGGAACACAAGCTAGTGAAGCTCAACAGGTGTAATGGTTAAAAACCTCTCCGTTTCCACCACAATCTTTCACTTCAGTTTTATATTTCACCTACCTTTCAAAAAATTGTCTTCAAAGACCTGGGTTGTAACTTTCTGTGGATAATTTACCCCAGCACCCCAAACAATCAGTGGTGTTAAAGTTTCTGAGGGATGACCAGCTCCATGGGATCCTAAGACACACCAAACAAGGAGAGAAACTTTAAGACATGTGCTATAAAAACAAACAAAATCTAGATGCACTAATAGTATGCACACATGTACTAAGCTCTTGATACAGACATACTAAATGCCTGTTAGAAGCAACCTATTCCAGCTTCATAGCTTATTTTTACATCACTAACCACAAGGGCTAAATTAAAGTTTCAAGTTGGGAAATCGGTAGCAGTTAAGTCAAGACTAAATAGATAGAACTTTTTCTATTAAAACTCAAAAATTTTTAACATACAAAAAATAAAGCCATAGTATTTTTAAAGCCTCAACCTATAGAAGAGTTGCCAGCTCAAAACATATACATGTGCTTGTCCTGAGCATCTCAGTGAAACCAGGAATGCCTGATTTCAGCAACATTAGGCACATGTGAAAAAAAAAATCATATAGAACTGACCTCTGAATAAGAATTAGACTTCCACTTCAAAACCAGGAAGCAATATGCATTGCAACTGTCATCCTTCCAACAGTGATAGAAGTTCATTTTTAAGGTTTTAAAGTCTAGTAGCACATTGCTTAAAAATTGGTAAAACATTCCTTTCTTCCCTGGGGAAACAGATTCCTTGCAGCTTAACATATCAGCTACCAAAAGCAGGAAGGCTGAAAACTATGACATCTCAGCAGCAGTTGTACTGAAGCACGAGCCACAGAAGCTTGAAAGAAACGCTGGTCATTGAACCCAGTGGGTGAGGTACCAGAGCAGTGAGATAACCCAGCCTTAAAGGGAAGGGCTAGTTATAAAAGGCCTGTGTGGGTCCCTGCATGGGCTACAAGATGACACATTTGCCTTATATTTGCACAGACACATGCTCTTCCCTGTCTATAAATATAGATTTTAATGAATACAAAGGACAGACAAAGCACACTGTTGTGCAACCTCAAGGCTATTCCCAACCTCATACCTAATTCTGTCCTTAGAATAGAAAGTGGCACAGCTGAAGAGCCAACTTTGCTTAGTTTAAATAGCCCAAAGCTTAAGAATACACTGCTCTGGGAATTAGAGTTCTGATTTTTCTTGGTAGGCACTCTCTGGGCTCAAAAACAGCAACAACTGCTCTTCTTTGAAAAACTTTGGAAAAAAGGCTTATGGAGAGAGCACTTCCTGTATCTTCCATGGACCAGGGATTATTTCTTATATCAGTTATATTCTTATTACTGCAGGAGGAAAAGTGATATTTTGGTGAGTTTACATTTTAGCCAAGCCACAAGCTCCATCAGCATTTCACTGAGATTCTGCCTCTATGAACACTTTAAGGCAGATAGAGCTGAGAGAGGCAGCTGTACCCACTCCCTCCCTGTTATAAAGAACTGTTTCAGTTCTGATCTAAACAACAAGGGGGGAAGAAAAATAATTCTTTTCAGCTGATTCAGTTCCAGGTTCTACCTCCAGCACTCTCCAAATAGACTTTTTCAGGGAAAAGGGGGAAAAGGGGGAAAAAGGGTGCTTTTTTTAGCTGTCTGTTCCACAAACCAGCACACCACATAGGTACTTTTGCCAGGATGGTAGCAGGAACAAGGGGCCAAGGTGAGGGTGGGTATGGAATGCCCTGTGTTGGTGGTCAGCAGTTCCATCTGTCATCAATTTAAAGCAAAACCATGGGGTCAGACTGAGAAACAAGTGACTTCATTGGCTTTTGCCAGCAACCACAGTGTCTTTGACCATGTCTAATTCAGATCATATTATTTTCCCTAATAGCCCCCCCCCCCCATCCTTCCAATGTTTCATTTGTTTTAGAACTGGTGCACATGCCATTCTGCAAATAACCACTGAAAGGCTGCAGCAGGGGCTGATACTACCAACCAGCTCAAATTAAAACTCCTGAACTACCCTTCAGACAGCTCACAATGGGCCTGAGCAGAACCTCTGGGTTTGCTCTTGGGCTTTCTAAAGTGCACTTGAAAGTTATTAACATTTCTGGCACAAGATCAAGCTTTTCCTTCAAGACAGAGATGATGGAAAACTATGACAGACCCGTGGTTCTCAAAGCCTGAAGAAGTTACTCCTAACACCTTTATTCCCCCTCTAAAGGATCCAGTGCATACTGAGAACACCCCTGCAGTTCACTCTGGCAGCAAGGAAGGCCAACAGCACCACAGGCAGTGTTAACAGGAGAATGGTACAGAGAAAGGATTGCTCTCCTCTCTTCAGTACCTGTGAGACAACCTCTAGACACTGGATCCAGTTTTGGGCTCCTCTGGTACCAGAAAGACACCCATCATCTGGAATGGTCTCAGTGAGGAGCACTTGCCCTGTGAGAAGCAGCTGAGGGACTGGGGCTTTGTTCAGCCTGGAGAAGAAATAGCTTTGGGGAGAACACAGCAGGGCAGCCTGCCTGTGCCCTGCTGGGAGGGGGCTTGAGAGAGGATGCAGCCGCAGTACCACTGGTGCACGGTGGGAGCACGATAGAACAGACATAATTTGACACAAAGAAAGCTCAGATTGCAGATAAAGAAAACCTTTCCCCCTCCACGAGGGCAGGCAAGCAGCAGAACAGCCTGCCCAAAAGGGTTGCATAGGCTCTATCCCTTTGAGGTTTTAAGGGCTCTCCTGAATAAAGCCCTGGCATCTCTGTCTGATTCAAAAGCTAAGCCTGCCTCTGCCTTGAGCAGGTGGTTGGACCTCCTAAGATCCCTATGATCATAAAAATAAATAAATACATATAAATATATATACACCCCTTCCTTATAAAATAAATTATGAAAGATATTTTTTGTATGTTTCAAGAAATTATCAGAATTAAAAATTTACTGCAAGATGCAGTCAGCTCAGCAGTAAATATTATTCAAAAGCGACTCTTTTGCAAATGAACAGAAGGTAATTAGGCTGATTGGATAAGTGTACTAATATTTTTGTTATTTCTGATGACAGAAAAAAATCTGCAGCCCTTCAATTGAAAAAATTTAGGATTTCACACACAGAAAGATGCTGACTGTTGTTTTGCCATGACCACGCCTGGAGCATGATTCAAACGTATCCTAGTTAGTAGCTGCAAACAAGAACCATGCCGTGATTCAAAAGTATAGTCAGTAGCTGCAAACACACAGTATTGGAAGAGAGACTTATCCTTTTCACTGGCTGCACACAAGGACAGGAGTGTTCTTAAGATGCTTGAAAGAAGAAAGAATTAGGGAAAAATGTCTAAATGAACTTAGCACTGCAAACTTTTCCCATCTGCCCGCAAAGCATTTGGCCACTGTGGCCATACCCTTCACAAGTCTCCTCTGTGGGTATCAGCACAGTTGGCCCCTGCCTCACTCTCCTCTCTGGACTCTCAGCTCCTTCACCTGTCTCCAGCACCAGCCTCCTCTAGAAAGATCACAGAGCAGTCCCTTCCTTTCTGCCGTGTTTAAAAGGCCAAAATAAGCAAAAAGATTCTGCACCCCTCACAAAACCTCTCCCTGCACAGTTTTTCACCAGCTCCTGGACAGATTTCCCACCTTTTCCAGGTGCTTTAGAGCACTGAAGTGAGAACTGTATCTCCCAGAGGGGCTGGAACAAGACCAAATTTGCTGTTGGCAGCCAAATAACACCATCTCCTCCTGCCTGAGGTGGTTTTCTGTAGCAATCTTTCTATCTCTACTAGCAGTCACTGAGGAAATGAAGCTTTAACTTAGTGTCTTTTTTCTGTACAGACATGGAATGCAGCTGTCACAGCAATTTGCATGGATTTTCATACAAGCAACACTTAGGATACCAAATCAAAGCAGGGGTTCCAAAGCTTCTCATGGGACAGAACTCTCTAATCACACACCAGATGCCCATAAATTCAACTGACTCAATATTTAAAAAGACTCACCCCAATCTGTCATTCCATGGTCAGAAGTCAAAATAAATGCAGTCTTTCCATCATTTCCATAAAATTTCTCAATCAATGAAGCAATTTCTTTCACACCCTCATCAACTTGTTTAATATTCTCCTGGTATTCCCTTGAAAAAATAGGAAAAAAATGTTTTATTTCACCTGGCTCTTACACTTGGTATAAAGCAACTTATTCATGGTCATAAAGCCCAGTCCTTTGAGTACAGACAGCTTTAACCTCAACCGAACATCAAGCTAACAAAAGGCTTCCTAGATTTAAAATCTCTCCTCCTCTGAGTCTTACTGAATATTACATCATTGCAGCACAGTTTGAAGGTTACTGAAACCACAGTTTCAAATGGATTTATACTTGAAATCTGACCTGTCCTTGATATAAGACTATAATTTTACTGCTCACAGCTGCCAGGCAAGTTAAGCAGAATGCCAAAACTAAGGAACTCTGGAAAATTCAAACACCTTAAATGGTAAGCTGCAAAAATTACTTTAAGCTGGTAATTAAATGGCAAAGAAAGATCTCACCAAGCAGTGCTTTGAGATGATTCATAGATCAGGATAGACTCTAGTTTTCTGGAATAGAGGCTAAATAAAAAATCTGTATATTTTTAGAAAAAGTGACTGACTTTCAGGCAACTAATTTCCTATCTGTTGATAAAGTCAGTTTTAAAACTGTTTTTAAAAAAATGATAATAAACGAGCATTAGACATACAGCAAGTATGAACTTCAGAATGATGCAGGAAATCAGAGAATTTTAAAAGTAGGCAAGGATCAAGAGAAAGACAAAATCCTGCAAAGCAGGATGTGAAGAAATTAAAAGAAAGTTCACACAGAATAACACACTTCAAGAGGAATTGGTGATGAGAACTGTTAATCTAAACTCTTCTCTTTTTTTAAGTGTAATAAGGAAAGCCAAAACATAATGCTGAAATTTTCCATTATTGCTGAGCTTACTGTTGTCTACAAACTCAATGATATCAGTTCAGCAGTGGGGTATCTGAAGACTGCACCCATTTTATATCTATAACTGCATTTCCTACATATCCTCTAGATTATGTATTGGCTGCAACTAAGAAAATTGCTAAAAATCAGATCTGAATACAGGAATATAACCCAGCATACTATATAGAGCAAAAATCTGCCATTTCTATAGACGGGACCTTAAAAAACAAAATAACCCCAAACTCAGAACGTGGTAACATATATTACCCCCAATACTACAACTCTTGTTTCTGCCTTGATAAATTGCACTGTTAAAAAAGTCACTATATGCATTTAAAAACAGTAAGAAAGATATGTTTATTATCTCAATTACCTCGAGTTTGGCCGATGAGCATGTCCATTGGTGTCAATGCCTAGCAAATGCAGGAACAGAACCACTTTCTCTTCATTCAGAGCAGAGAACAATGTTTGATTGCTTCTGGAAGAATTAAAGAAGCTCTGTATGGAATAAGCCATTAATACATTAATTTGAGTAAAATAGAAGAAGATAAGCATCTTATTAGAACTAAAACACTGCTGTTTCTGTGTCAAAGTACTAGTAGTTACTAGAGTTAAAAAAGAGAAAAAATAATGACTTCCCAATTTACAGCTTGGAGGACACCTACTATCAGTAAGGTCAGTCCAAATTTTCAGCTAATCTAAGACAACATTAACATTGAAGTGTTCTTTTGTTGTCTGGGGGGCTTTTTTGTTGGGTTTTTAATTTGTTGGTTTGGTTTCATACAGGAGTTTCTTGAGTTTGCGTAGGCAAAAATACATCAACCCTTCTTTGCCTCCTGTATAAACAAACTGATGAACCATTCCTGAGTGGCACTTATGGCTCACATTTCTATTGATTTACTGAATTTAAATTGGAAGCAAAGATCTCAATATTCTTGCTTTGGAAGCAAGTTCTGCAGGACTGAGGTACCAAGCTACAATTTGTTTGCAGAAACTAAATAAAAACAGAACAAAACACGACATGCTTTGCAAATACATGAACTACAGAACATACATCTGCCTTGCACATGTCCTACTTAAGCATCCCTGAGGCAGATGCCAGGGGAGAATTTTCCCCTTGGACTGAATGAGTCTTGACACAGCTATTCTGTGTTAGACCAGCCACGCTGCATCAATGCAAAATGCAGGCCGACAGCAAATCCAGCATCAGCTCCTCAGTAACAGCACTGCCCAAGGAAACAAAGTTAGGTAGGATCTTGGTTCAAAAAGCATCTAGAGAACCTTCCAGTACACTAACATAAGTGAGAGTGTCTTTGAACTTCATGCAGGAGTCCAGGAAAAAGGCTGGTAGAGGTAGGGAAACATTTCTGCCACCAAAGGACAGGGCAGTCCAGCACACAGCTGTGATAGTGATGGAGCTCTTAAAATCTAAAGCGCATACCTTGTATAAACAAAAGTCACTGTACCCAGGGGAAGACTAAAGTGGCAGTAAGGATATCACAGTGAGCTGTGCCAGGAAACCATGGCAGTATGCAATTCCACTTTTCTAACTCCCTGAGTACACACAAGCTGCATGGACTAATATTTGCATGCTCTCAGCTTCAGCTCTTGTCCAAACAAAATCATGACCAAAGTCCAGAGATATTTTAAATAAAGATACAAGAAAAAAAATCCGATTACATTAAATAGCAATATAATTATTTTAAAGGAGATTTTCATTTCCCACAGAGATCCGTCCACCTGCACACGTTTGACCACAGACTGAAGAAGCTTTCCAGAGCACACCAGTAATTTGCAGGATAGAATAAAACTGTTTCCTTAATTTTAATTAAATAAAAGGAAATCAAAACAAAGCATATCAAAACAGACAAACAGGAGAACTCCAAAATTAAATCTTAAAATGCAGATCAATATTAGAAGGCATATGTTTTTCTATCATAGAATGATTAAGCAAAAGAAAACATTCAGAGGAAGGCAAGGCCTGAGCTTCTCCTCTCCCACCAGACAAGCCCCAGTGATACAGCAAAAGCATCCCACTTCCCCAGTCCCATCCACCTCATAAGCCAAAGGAGCAGCAGCCAGAGAAGTTTGCCCAAATCCTGGCCAATTAAAAACACGAAGAAAGAAGACAAAAGGAAGATGAGTGCAACCTAAGATGTGATGTCTTTTCCCAGAGCAAACAGCAAACTTTATCCCATGAAACTTGAACAAAAATGGTTTACTGAAAAAAAATCCCAAAAACCAACAGAAAAGTCACCTGGATTGATGGCTGATAAAGGTGGTGAGTTAGCAAGCAGGTACCAAACACACCAAGGGCAAAAATCACTTCACCTTGCTCTGGATGTCACTGAACTATTTGCTCAGAAGCATCCTTGTATCTCCACATAGCCTGCTAAATGCCTCTTCTTTTTGGTACTCAGTGTTCACAAAACTCAAGTCCTACCTCTAGTTTCCAACCCATCACTCTATTTTAACTATCTTCCCATCCCGTTCTTTTTTATTCTTGCTTCCCTTTTATTTCCTCTATTCAGTAATATTGCCTCCACTGTATATGCAAGCTGAAACTCACCAAGAAGTTTCAGGGACAGCAGTAATCAACTAAGAGGCTGAGAGCACTCAGTTTTTCCAGCCTCAAGAAAAAGCAGCTAAGGAGAGGTCCCATTGCTGTATAAAACCATCTGCCACGAGGGTGAAGGGAATCTCCATCCTCTGACTGAGCCAGACTGATCAGAAGGCCTCAGAGATGACACAGGGGGAAACTCAATTTGAAAAGTGGAAAATTGCAGTAAGACACAGACTTAAAAATTATTTGGTAAACCATAACTATAGCCAGATATTGGCACAGCTGCTTAGAAGACTTGCCCTTGGAGACGGTAAAAATGTGACTGGGCACATTGCTCTAACTGAACCTCCTTCATGAAGAGATCTGGACTCAAGATGACCACAGCTTTCTTTCACCTTGCTTTTTAAATGATTCTGTCAACTTTTGTTTGATTTGCTTCCAACTAACAACAAAATAATGCACTGGTTATAACTGATATGCAACTTAATGAGATGAGCACAAAGTTCCCCATTACAACATTTACAGCAAGCTGTGAATTTAATTACAATGTAAAACTAAGTAAACTACTACAACAGATTTTTAGTTTTAACTATGTGAAATCTTGATCTAATCACTTTCCCCCTCCGATGGGAGAAAGCAAAGAAGAAATAAAGACTACTTAGAAGGTCTAAAAAATTATTTACAGGTGTCTGAACAAAATATGAACTTGAAAGCGTTGAACATCTAAGTAATTTGGGACTTTGTTTCCTCAAACAGTGTCTTCCATGGAAGCATGATTCTTTAGTAGAGCTGATAAACTGCTGCTGACTGCATGTACTAGAGAGACCAAACTTTTTCCTTTCACAAAGCTCCTTAATCTAGGACAAGTTAATTTAATTGGCTGCTTAAAGCCATGCACACTGATTTGTGCTGATGGGAGAGTTTAAATAGTTATGCCAGTTTTCAGATGTAAAACAAAGTACAAAGGCAGGACAAACATATATGCCAGGTTTGGATCCCTTGAGCATGATCATGCACAAGACACTAACACATTTTAAATGAATCCTAAAACCATTGCATTGCTAATTAGAGCAGAGCTATCTGTATTGAAATGAACTGGCACAAATCAACATCTAGTCACAGCACTGTCTGCAGAGCTTCAAAGTTTAACATAATTCAGTTCTGGACTCCATCCACCACCCTGCACAGAAGGGACAGTCTGAAGGCTTGGGTGGCCTTTCTCCAGGAGAAAGCAGACAAAGGAAGAATGGAATACTGTGTCCAAAATGAGAAAAGAATAAAGGAAAAAACCCACAATTTTTTGCCATCTGTATCTACATGTCCTTTTCAGTGAGAAGACATTAAATGAATATCCTATCCTTTGATCATAATAAATTGTGGTTAGGCCATTACTGGAACTCATGTCCAAGTCTGAGTTCCTGGAATTTTAAACTTTTTACCCTAAAAAAAAAAAAAAAAAAAAAAGAGTTGAATCTTCCAAAACTATTTTCCACTAAATATTTTCAAAAATCAGAAATGCATCAACATGATCTTTTTTTCCCATTAGTTAATCTAGACTCGCAGTATTTTGCTCCTTTGTTTCTTAGCAAAGACTCAAACTAGGATTTTGGTAAAAGTTATTTCACTGAGAATCATAGAGCCACATTTCAGTGATTAAACTCCAGTCCTTAATTATTCTGCTGGCTTCTTTTAAAAAAAAAAAAAAAAAAAAAAAAAAAAAAAAAAAACAAAAAAACACAACAAAAACCACAAACACACCAAAAGAAGCTCCAAACAACCTCCAAACAACCCAAAAACCAGAAAGAAACCACAGTCCATCAACTCCATGCCCATCTGGAACTCCAAACCAGTCCTAAGTTACTATTGCACTTTAATATTGCTGAATTTTCACACTGCGGTAGATAAAAAATCCCACAAAGTCTAGTCCATGGTGTATTTTCTGTTCCAAGAAAGGGTTACAATCACCTTGTGACATGAGGAGACAGGACAAGACCTATCAAGTGTCATACAATTTTCTTCTGCTCATGATTTAAGCATAGATACAAATAAAAAGTAGTTAAGAGTTTACCATGTCCTGACAGTAAGTTACTGTTAGTTAGCACTTTGAAAGTGAACAAGCAATTTCAGAGTGCCAGCGCTAGCAGCCCAAACATAAGTTTGCCATTCTTCATTTTAACCCCATCATTTTTCAGGGCAGAGAAAGATACAAGTGACCCTCACAATGCTTGGGACCTGTGGACTGCAGAGTAGAGAGGAAGTACATTTGGTGGTTTTTGCTTCCTAAAGAGTAAGAAATCCAGGGACCATGCTGGCCAACATATGAATTAAACAATATATTTTTACATGCTGGAAATAAAATACAAAGGAGGAAAAAAAGAGAGTAGGCAAAGCAGAATTTAGATTCCAGCATACTGTCATACCTACTTATATATAATCTCACAAGCACAGCTGAAAGTTGTTTGAGCTATAACAGCAGAGTGACTTTGGTTTCAGTAAGCCTCAAGTTTCACTCTCCTGAAGCAATTGTTGATGTGTAGTTGAAGAGATGATTAATGGAATGTGTGGCTTATGCCAGTCAATCAAGTCCTATCCATCCACAGCAGGGAATTTAGATGGGTAAAATAAGTCTTAAAAATAATGGTGCTGGCTCCAAGGAAAAAGTAATCAGTAATGACATATATTTTAAACATATCATTATAGCTTGAAAGGATAAATGCCATTGGGTGTTCTGAAGCAAAAGAAAGGTAGTACCACCCTCATATACTTGTGCAGCTTCAAATGACAGCAGGGTGCAACTTTATGACAACAGCTACTGAAGTGTAACTGACAGCCTCATTTGATTTGTATTATTCATATGCATTACAACACACAACATGGCACAAGTGCACATTCAGGGAAATGATGGCACTTAGAAAAAACATCTTTTCACCTGCAAACTAAGAAAATCACTTCCTTTGAAAATTAGCAAACTATAATGAACTTTTCCACCCTATGTCACTGTTTAAAGCAGAACTACCTTTCACTTTCTAAATGATGATGATTTGGTTTATTGATTTATTTTGTTTTTTGTTTGATTTGATTTATGCTGGTTAGCTATACTAATGCATACAGTCCAGAGATCTTGTGAAAAAAAGTTTTAAGTCTGAAACTCCACTACCATCATTATGAGATCCAGAAGGTAACTCACTTAATTGCTTCAGTGATACAGATATTTATACACCAATGCCAGAATTTCTTAATCCAGAACAAATGAGGCAGCATGGAATAACATAAATGAAGGAATGAACAAAAAATCAGAAATCATGTGCCTTGGAGTATTAACACGGTGAGAGTGTCACAGCAAACCACAGTCACAAACCAGCACTGACCCAAGCCAGCTGAGCAGAGCACCACAGCAACAAACTGTACAGCTCCGGGTCCTACGCCACCTCCACCTCACACCCTGCCCCCCAAAACAAACTGTGCCTGCTCTGGCAGCCACAGCACTGTGTGAGCCACAGCAGAAAATCAGAAGCCAGCTACATCTATCAGGAAAAGCGACACAGCTTGACAAAAAAACAAGTCCATAATATTGCTTATTTTGCTTTCATAACAAAGACTTATCATTTCTATCATGCTGCAACAGCTGCTACAAACTCCTTAACTAATTGCAGTCAAGATCTTAAAGGGTCTGTAGTACTCCAAGATGGCTATCACATTTTTGGGCAAACAAAACAAAGCCAAGCATGTTTTTAGAGGGAACTTTTATTAGTATTAATTTTTTAATTAGCATTGAAGGACAAATACTTCCTTTAAGTATCTATTACACTTGTCATGAAAGTGACAGGCTCAAGAAATTTTTGCTTATGACCCCAAGTGATAGGTCTTTCAAAACTTTCTTCCTTTCTAGATCTCTGATACAGTGTTAACAGGTTCTGTGATAAATTTAACATGCAACTGTGCTTTTTATAAACAGGTAGCATAAAAAGATTCTCTGCTTACCTTAACATGATCAAAAACCCATATGTCAAGCTTGGCTGCATCTTCTGCTCCAAAGTCTTCACTTTCTGCTGCATAACAAAATGTATAAACATGATCTCCAGTAGCACCTGCAACAACAATATAGACAGCATACAAGATATGAGATTTTTTGCCTTATTTATGAGATTTAGCCAAAAATACTTTCATGCACAGGAGTAGAAACCTACCAAAAATGATGATCCTGAAAGAAGTCAAAGAAATTTTATCCTTATTTTAAACTTTCCCATAATTAATCCTTTTTGGAAGCCTGGATAACATTTTACCTCATTAGCTTATCAGCACCTCAGAGGAATGAAGAACAATGTTATCCAGTATGCTCAGGCGAGGAAATAAAATGTGGAAAAGCAGATAGGAGAAAACCAAATCCCAGTTTAAGCAAATTAAACAGAATTTGGTTTTGAAACGAAGAATTTCATGGATAAACTTCTAACCAAGGAAGATACATATTCATAGTCTTATTTGAACAAGTGTTTTGGGGGCAGGCTGTTTAAGAAAAATATGCTCAGCTTTTGGTAGTTCAACTGACAATCATACAAGATAATGCCTTATCCATGAGGTCTCTTCCACAGGAAAACATATCACATACAACAAAGGCAACAGGAGGGTTACTGTATTTCAATTCCAGCCACCAAAGGCCCAGTGGATAACTTCAGGGAGAAGATATTCAAAGTCTGTATCTTTAAAAGAAGCATCCAAAACAGAAAAGGGAGAACTACTCAACTATGTTAAGTCACAAAGTACAACACAAGGGCCACTGATGTGCAAACACAGCATCTGGACAAGGCAACTCCATTCTCTACTCACTGTCAAGGGAGCAAAGCAGAGAAGAGAGGGGTTGGGGGGAAGATAAGGACTGGCAAGAAATTCAACTTCATAAGTCCTGAACCGATTTGAAGCTAGGTGAAGTTTAATTAAACAATTCCATCAATGGCAGAGCTGCTACAGCTCAGGGGTGCCATTCATACTATGACTATATAAACTCCCAGAGGGGAAAATGTTCTTCAATCAGTTGATGACCAGAGAGAATATATCCAATCTGCTGTATGTCACAATTATATAATGCAGTTGTGTAAGCTTCCAGGCTTGTGAATGAACCAACATCCCAGGATAAGGCAGCTGCTGAACCAAGATTATGTGGAAACCCACACAAAGGGATGCAGGAAGATGAAAGCTGGCACAGATTTTCTGATGCAGCTCTCCCTTGCACCTCTGGAGATGTTACTATTACTTATAACACAGAACACTCACTGCAGTTCTCAGACTAAAAGAAAAGGAAGAAAATACTGCCAGGCATTAAAAGTGAATGCAGGAATTGCAATTGGTGGATAAATGAGTTCAAAAGAAGAAATAAGTCCTGTCCATCATTGCCAGGATGACTGATAGTTTAAGAGGATAGAATGCTGTAGTGTTTATCACAGTGTCACAGCAAACCTGAGGAGTCCTTCCTTGAGAAGTGGCACACCAAAGAAGCTAAATGACAGCACAGAGTTTGCAGAACAACAAAGGAACACATCTACCACTCACCCATTTCTAATTTATACCAAAGCAAAACAAAACAATCCACCCAACCTTGCACTGCTATAAAAAGAAATGGCGGCAAAAGGAAGTCATACCAGGAAGATTTTGAAAGTGCCTGCATATCTTATAAAATAAATGTTTCTTTTCTTTCCTTTTTTTTCTGTTGTTTTTTTTTCTTGGGGAGTTTTTTTTGTTGGTTTTTTGTTTGGTTTGGTTTTTTTTTTGTAAGAACTTTTACTATGCAAAACATTAGGAAATATTTTAGTTCTATTGTTTGAGGGGACAGGCAACAGTATGCCAGCACTTTTTTGAAGTCTGGGAATGAGGAAGCAAAGATGGATAGAGAAGTAGAAGAAAGTCAGGGATGAAAACATCTTTTAGAATGACAGTACTTTGCTGGGTTTGATGATGCCATTACACTACAGGAAATAACTGGAGTTGCCAAAAACTCCCAAACAAGATACCACCTATTGCTTTTGCTCTCTTCTCTGCCACTATATCTCACACTCAGCACTAATATTCACATATTAGGATCAGGGATGAAGTTATCACACTCTTAAAATAAGATTTAGGTCCTGCAGAAAGTGAATGTCTCACTCTGTTAGTGGGACAGGCTGTGCCTCTGACAAGTCTGTCATGGGTCAGAATCCAGATTAGCAGGAGAATTTGCCAGCAAATTTTGCAGGCACAAAACAGGGCAAAAAAGAATGAATACACAGTCAGACACTGAGCAGGACAGTGTGTGACCATTAGAGAGCTGTCATCAAATGCAGCCATGTGAGGGATATAAGAAATTCTGCATTGCTTAACAATAAGAAGATGGAGAGGTCTGTCTGTCCAGAAGAATCCTGACAATGGTTTGTCCCAGTTGTTCACATGATCTTGATGATACCTTTCTTCATACTCAAGGTAAAACAATGACCCTAGCCTTTCTGGAAGCTTCCAAAAAAGAGAAGGGCAACCCATGAAACAAAGGGCAATCTGGATGTAACAAACTAGTATCTACTTCCCCTCAGAGAGGCAACAGTCTCAGCTCCTCTTGCAGCACGACATTGTAATATACTCCAACCCAGACCACTGATAGAACAGTACAGGGCTGGATTTTTCTGGTCAGACCTCAAATCCTGGCAAGTCTAGAAGAGAAACTCAAAGTTCTAAGGAAACAAATCAGGCATTTTCAAGCCCTGTTATTTTTAGATAATTTCAAGGCTATAATCTAAAAACATCACTGAAAATAAAGTCAAAATTAGCACCATGAATTTGTGTATCTTAAATGAGTTTAGCTATCAGAAACAAATACCTTTTGTTTCTAATAGCTAATAAAATATTAATAGTCAAAACCCCCTTTTAATCCTGCTCAAGATACAAAGGTACTTCAGACATTTTCTCAGACTTAAATACCAATCACACGATCATTAAAACTTTGCCAAATTTAGATTTCATGTATATCTATTTTGATATTTTTAAAAAATCTGTGAGCATTATTTTTTTACTTCCTTATAGAATTCCCAGCCATTTTCTTGAGATATGCATTTTATTACAAGAAAAGTACCTAGAGAAAATAGACAATGACAGGAAACAAAGTATTTTTCTATCCTTCCCAAAAGGCAACAGGCGTCATACAGTCTTTATGCATAATCCAATGCAAGTGGTGAAACAAAATTTAGAACATATTGGCATGATAAAACATACACAAGAGTCCTGTGGCCTCACTAATTTGGAACATGAAAAGAAAGAGAGAAATTGAGCTATGTCCCCCTATCTCCTTCTTGGCTTTTTTGTAAAAGTAAAGAATGAACACTTGATTCCTTTGCCTTCTGTACTATAAAACGTGGCCTCGTTGAAAAAAAGGGAACTAACTTTCTCTAAAAGAAATTAATCTATCCTTCTATCATGAGAAATCATGATTCATGCTCTGACACAGCATCTATTTCTCAGATGCATTAAACTTTGCCAGCTTTGGGGGATTTTCTTTCCCCCTGCAAAAAGGAAGCCGCATTGATACCACTCAGAACAAGTCACATAGAGAGTATTATCCTTGCACATCTCTTCAGATAACATCAAAGCTGCTCACAAGTCCTCTGCTTATCATCTTACTCAAACAAAACCAGTAGAAAGACAGGGCTCTGGGAAGTTCTTGAATTCTCCAAATATTTTCCCAAGAACATATCCCTTAAAACACAAATAATCTGTGCAAGGGCAACTACCTTTCCCCACCACCATCACACTATTTCCAAATACAAGCTGTAATCTGAGGTCATGGGAAATTATCAGGAGATATTTTTACAGCTCATCATAAATTCATGAGGCTTAAGCAAAGACCAAAAAAGAGGGGCGTGGGGGGGAATGTCAGGATGTGAGGGGGAAGAGACATGAGTTCAGAAAAAGTTCAACAATCATCATGAGAAATATGATGTATATTTTCTCTAAACCAATATTACATTGCACTCCTATCCTGCCTATCCCATTTTTCTTATTATTTATCAGTACCAATGCCCAGAACAGCAGCACACGCCCTTTTCACTCCAGTTGTTTATTCTGAGATGATGTGAAAGGGTGTATATGTACTCATTCTTCCAGGAAAACAACAATATTAAACTTGGAGAACCTTTAAACGTTTGAAGCGTTGCTCAGCAATCTCTGCACGCTCAAACACCAACTGCATCAGGCTGACAAGATTTTAACACACTGCACACCACAGGCAAAAGACCTCAGCTTCAGGAATAGTACCAGGAAGTTCTTGCTTGCATACAGTTCTTCCCTTTACATATTAATATTGTGAGTAGAAGCAGGATAATCCACAAGAAGCTACTTCTTTAGCTCCAACACTGAAAAAGCATGGCTGCAGTTCTATCTCCCAGCTCACTCGAAGCTGCAGGCTTGGAGAAAAATCTCAGCTGCAGGCTTGCAAAACAAGAGTTTTAAATCTCACCACAGAAAAAAAATACTATGTCCTTATAACTAAAGGTGTGTTCTTTTAGTGTACTCACAAAATTAGCTAAAGTCTATTTAAATAAATGAGAAATAAAGAGTGATATCCTCATCAAAAGCCTGCTTCTTTTCCTCCACCCCATCTTCATTTCACAAGCTAGAAATCAAGTACACAGAAACACAAAAACTGAAAATAATTTTTTCACCTTCTGCTCTAACTCAAAAACGCTAAGTGTCACTATTTTACTACCTGATAACTATGTGTTAAAGATTGATAAAATTAAGTCTTACCTTTTGCAAACATTGGCAAAATATCTGGGCTTCCCCAGCTCCATGTATATTTGCTTTCATTGAAAACTGAGTCAAATTCCACTGGATTCTCCTTCCATCCTGTTAAACAAACACACCTGCATTTAAATGGCATTGCCATAAGATCTCATTGACTGCTAAAATTGATAGTCCATGCAAAATGTTGTGGGTTTTTTTATAAGTTTTCCCTAAATTATTTCACAATTAACTCCAAGTTGCACATCTTGATTTTAATTTCATTTAAACACCTATTATAATTACTCCCCCATTCATTAAGAAGTGAACTGAAAACCAGGCCAATTTCATTATGCAAGGTTTCAAACAGGCAAAGCACACAGGTTTACCTTCTAAACAGCTAACACTTCGCTGAATTCTGCTGTTGCCTGAACTTAGTTTTTGGCATTTCAGGCAATAAGATATAAATTTCCAGAAGTCATGTTCTACTTTCTTACAATAAAACCTTCAAGATTTTCTGTTTCCATGAAAGGCACTTGACAGAAATATGGAGTTGCTTTTAACTAAGTATCCCTGCCAATCCTGCATTTGTAGTGATTGTCGGAAGGAAGAACCTTTTCATGAGGAACACAGACAAGACCAAGTAATTCCTCCCACCTCCCCTGTCCAAAACCAGAACACATGACTAGTGTTCAGGCCTGGAAGTCTGGGGGAAGGCAGAGGAGTACACAAAAGACCAACTCAGTTATGCAAAGGGTTGTTCCGCATAAATAAGCCCCAGACACTCAGTAAAAGCTCTGGACAAAACACAGGCTTGGAGCTTTTACTTTATTTTGCTCCTGATTCTTCAATTCAAACTACCAATGGTTCAGCTGAGACACTGCAGTTCATTTCTTGTTTGCAACATCTATTTAGCCATATCCTAGTGCATCCCAAATGACAATTGAAAACTGTTACACCAAGAGGTGAGGCCGTAAGATGCTTCTGCTTTTAGGTTCAGCTAAAATCAACCATATTAAAAAAATATTAATTTATGTAAGCTATTTTCTTAGCTATCAATATTAGCATTTGAAAACCAATCCAAAATTACTAATTTCCATATCATCTTGGCATACAAACTACAACAGAGGCATTTATCAATAATCATCCAGAAACCCAACACATCACTGAAACACTGTACTTTGGAGGACAACATTCAAAGCTTTAGGACCAGCCTACCTTTAGCAACTGCACTGACATCTTCATAAAATCCAGCAATAAGTGCAACGTGCCCTGGCCTGGATTCTGTTGGGACCCGGGTGTGAGAGATTCCCCAGCTGCCATTATTCTCTAGAATACTCCTGAAAAAAGGATTCAAGGCAGTAAATGTTCATGACTTGTCAAAGTACAAGAAATTCCAGATAAAAAGAGTGACAGGTAGATGTGAGGCAGGAAATGCAATAAAAGCCCCAAAACCCAAACTAAACCAGATTTTCACTACCACCTGCTGTGCGGTAAAACAGGCAGAACGTTAACCTGCAAGTAGTTCTATATTGCAACACCACACAGAGAACATCACACTTGTGGCCCATCAGCACTGCAAACAGATGAGTTCAGCTGGTGTTCTAATAGACTTAAAATTAACATACTATTTTTTTCTGCTGCTTTCCTCTTTAGCTTTTTTCCCCCCCGACAGACTGTTTCTGCCTGATGTTACTCTTCTTTGTTCTTTCCATTTAGCCCGAAAGTGTCTAGTTCAATCTTATCTTACTCTTTAAATACACTCAATTATAATTAGCTCTTGTGACCATGTCTGGCTTTATCTGTGCTGAATCTTGGAAGCAACATTAAGAGAATTTGAACCCCACATAAATCTAAGGTGCAAATAATCTTGGCAACAAGAAGAAAATTTAAGTAAACCTTGCATCTTTTGCAATTACACTGAAGTGAAGGAGAATGCATTCTCACCACATGCACAGATACACATCCAGTGTCTAGCTTTTATGCACATACAGTAAACAGTTACAACAGATGAAAGCCAAAGAAAATAGAGGACAAAGCCCAAGCATAAGAAACAGCCTCATAAACTATTCTCATCTGCTGAAGATCTGAACAGCTGGAGCCTGTCAGGAAGCAAGAGGTGAGTGTTATTATATACTGTTTTCTTGTCTCCATCTTCTGGAAGAACAGAAAGATTCACTGCTCACTGTCACAGCATAGGGAAAAAGAAAACAAAACACAACAGGACATAACTTTTACTGATTTTTAGGAAAAAATGGCAGAATCTCCTGGAAAAATTAAAAGTAGTTTTTAATAGTCAAGTTATAAGAAAATGAAAATTTTGTTGTTCATGATATAAGCTGCCAAATTTGCTATGTTTATGTGTTTTAGTCCAAGTAAATTCTAAGTTCTTGCCTTTAAACACCCAAAAGTTTCAGGCTCCACTTCAAGCTTACAGCATTCACCATTTGTTTGGGTTTTTTTTAAACTCACCTTAGACCGCACATCCTCAGAATTACTTGAAAGCTCACAGAACTACTTGGAATAGCCCAAATACTACACCGAGGAATATAAAGGCATATAGAGACAGCTCTCTAATTTGCTATTCCTACTCTCATCTCAGCTAGGAGATAATGCAAGTTGTACTGAAAAAAGTAATTAGAAAAAAGGATTTATATATTAGTCAAAGTGGTTTCTTATTTTTCTCACTACAGTCTGATCAGGATGTATTGCACTAACATCCATGAAAGATTTAAAACAAAAATAAAACTCTTGCAGATCTTCTCAGACTTACATTGTAACAACAGGTAGAAAATTGATTTAATTAAAATTTCATTTCCATTGAATTAGAAAGTAACTCTTTACCTTTTCTTGTCAACAATAGGATGACTTCAGGATCTGAAGTCAACAATAACACACACAAGGCAGAAAAAATGACATCTAAATTTGTCATTTCCCTACTCAAAATTCATTTAGATACTTGGAATGACTTCAGTGCCTTGTACTCAGAAGAACCACTGAAAAAAATTAATTTCCATGACAGCATAAACATTAGCTACCCATAATAACAATGCTAAGTATCAATATGATATAGTAATGTGGCTGAAATATGACAGGCAAGGAAGAAAACATCTTCCCTGAAATCACCATTGCAGCAGTTCAGATCACTTATTGGCCCTCACAGCTATGACAACACTGCTGAAAACCAGATTTTTTATTAATATTGTGGAAGACTAGGTACTTGGCATACATGTATTATCCAACAATCTACTTCAAGCCTAATGGATATTTATTTTTAATTCCATGTACCTACTAAAACTTTGCTTCTTTTAATAGCACAGTGCTACAAGAACAGCTCTTGCTCACTTAAAGACAACTTTTCCTCATGAACAATGCAGTAGTTCCCAAGGTACTCCACTTGGATAAGGCTAATCATCTGGCTGTTATGTTGCTCACTACTATAAAGTAGGTAAGGGACTGAACACTTGGAACTTAAGAATGAACATGCAAAAAAGTAAAATTTATATTAAATTGCATATACCTTGAGTTAGTATTATTGAGAAAGGAATATTCAGACAGCAACAACTGGGAAGAACAAAAAAGGAAACACTTCCAGAAACTAACACATGATCTTGTCAGCCTGTTGACAAAGCTAACTGATGGAAGTTGTGTAGCTCAGAGGTGCAGGGACAAAACACTGAACCTGTTGCTTCAAAATTGTGGCAGCTTATGTAATAGATCTGAAGATATGCTCTGGGTTGCCTGAACCTCCACATTTCAAAAGGCACAGCATGCCTTTTTTTTTTTTCTTTTCACCATCTCTCACATATACATGCTCACACACATATGTACTTCTATGCAGAATGAGAGATGAGGAATTACAGATGGCACTTCACACCTCTACTGGCATTTCCTTCCACTCAGCAAGCTACCAGCATCTTTGCTCGTTACAAGGCAGTTCTTCCCCTCCATTCACCCATGTACTTCCAGCACCAGCGACAATGCTTTACTTATACGGATTTTGAAATAAAAAAGTCCCTAACTCCACAAACATGGTCAAGCAGAGCAAGCAAAAGTGACAATTTTCCAGCAGTAGACAAGCTAGTACATACCCTAACTTTTTTCAATATAGACATGATAATGCTGTGTTGTCATCTTATTGCAAAAGCTTCATACCTTCTTGGTGATTTCTCATGGGCAGCTCCTCACAGCACTAACTCCTTCCTCACAACACAGCCAACAAACGCCATGTAACTTCTCAACTAGCCAACTTACTCTTTTACAGTACGCATCCTAATTGGACCTAGCTGTGGCCTATTAAGGGCAGGCCTGTTCCTAATTCTTGGTAATTAGTGCAGCTGCAACTCCTTAGGGGTGAGATTACCTTCATCTCTATCTCTATGCCCCTACATTCCATCCGTCCACAATGCTGAGTGGATAAAACTTAAAACCTCAAACCACTTAGTAAAAAAAAATCCTGATTATAACTTTTTCCTGGCCACTACTCACCCCTGCTCCTAGTGATGGGGCCATTATAGCATTCATACCTTGATGAGGTTGGTTGGTGGTCCAAAAGACCAACAGTTTTACTGCTAAGAAAAGAAACTGCTCTGGGATAAGTGTGAAGTCCACTGCTAGAATACAACATGGTAAACTCACACTGATGTGGCAGACACCTGTCAGTGGCAGACAGCACCTTATAAAAACAGTAACAGCAGTAGAAGTAGGTACAAGTAAGCCCATATTGGCTGGCAAGCAATATAGCAAGGACTCCTCACATTTCTGTACTAATTTTGCAGCAGTAGACTGCAAAAGCCCTAAGAGCTTTAGATGACTGATTATTTGGGTTTGCTGTGATATTCAAGCCAAACCAATTCTATGATCACACAAAAGTAGTCTCATTTAATACTGCCTTTTTTTCAGTCTAGAAAATTGTCTTATGCTCAAATAATTACCTTGACATAAGGAGACAGGGAAAGTTAACAAAAATTTGTTCTAAGCACACAAGGATATGACTTTAAACACTTTTTAGCAGGATTTTTTTTTTCACAGCCTTAAACTAAACCATTCCTTTCAGCAATTAGACACACACTGTAGAGAGTACAAGGGAGGCAGCAGGGTCACGCACACAGGAAGGGTGGAATGAAGAGGAAGTGGCAGCCTGCTGTTAGATCTATTCAGGACATCTCTTTTAATCACTCCTTAAAAAGTTTTGTCAGTAGCTTAGAATTAGAAGACAAGCACATTAATGTACTACTACTGTTAAACTGAGCATCCAGGAAGCAGTTTAAATTAGCGAAGGCCAGGCTTCAGAATTGATACCATGCTGATATGAATGGAGAAAGTTCACTCCCCTCTCAGTTACTGGCTATCTGTAGAGTTCAGGGGACAATATGGACTCAATTTACACTGTCCTAGTTTTAGTAGCTTTCCTGACAAGGGACGCCAAGCCAAGCTCACGCATTTCTGCACAGTGTAACTCTGCAAAGTTGGTTACTTCGAAGGCAGAAGGAAGGCAGTATTCAGGCCACGGCAATTGTTCTTCTTGTTCTCTTCTCAACATTGTATAGAGCTGCATCCAGAAGCAAAACCCTGTAGGCCAGCATAGTTTTGGGCTTACCGCAGGTAAGGTGCCCGGGGTGTGCCACTGCTGTCCAGCTCATACAGAGAATCTGCTCGCAGACCATCGGCAACAAAAAGCACAAGACGCTTTGCCGGAGGTGGCAGTGGAGTCTGCTGAGGCGTCATTCCATGGACGAGGGGAGAGCTGAAGTAGATGTCAAAAATGGAGACCAAGAACACACAATGCACAAGGAGCCCAGCAAGAATGAAGACTGGTATATCCATGGCAGCAGCCGGCTGGCAAAGGCAAAGTACAACACTAAGAGAGAGCGAGAAAAATAAAGTTAGGCAGACGAGACTTATCAGAATCAATATTTATTTCATTTGTTATGGAATGGGAGCAACAACCACAGACATCCCCAGAATCCATAATCAATTCCTGCTTCCAACAAGCTTTTTTCCCCAGAAGTTCTGGTCAGAATCACTGCATGACTAATTCAGATTTTGACAACCATTATGTCTCAGCAACCCATCTCTGGTGTTTAGGGGTTTGTTAGATGGCTTCAAAAAACCACTGAATCACAAAACCACAGTTTGTTTTGTGAGCTACATCTGTGACAGAAGACTCAGACACTGCAATGTCTCCATGAACATACTACCCTCTACTGGCTGCCTGCATGACAGAGCTGAAGTCTGTTCAGGTGAATACAAGCCAGACAGCCAAGAGAAAGCCATCCTATAAAAAACATCCATCCAACACTGCTTTTTTTTCTCCAAGTCTGCCATCAAATCTGGGCTCATTATACTCTGCCTAGAAACCAAAACCTTCTTTTAAAAGAACAAAGATGCTGTGCTGAGCACAGAATGCTATTCCTCTTCTAAAACACATGGCGAAGGCACAATAGCTGAAGAATTATGTTTCAGGAATTATTATACTCCCTTTTTGAGTGTTTTTTTCCCTCCCTGTCATCCTCTGATGTCATATTAGAGATACAAATATGCTTAATAATGGGTACACTGGAAAATGTCCATGTTTGCCAAGCGTGCTGTGGAGTTCCTGCAAGGCCTCCTAAGTAAATACGTAATTATTTAAGTTAAGTAGGAAGTAAATATGAATATTGGCTGAGGTTTAGTGTGGGACCTGAGCCTGAACAAGGCCTAGTTCTGACAAATGACTATTAGTGCTGTCCAAGCTGCTTAGTTATTTAAATATTAGCTAATTATCCACCTTAGCCAAACATCACCTCCAGTCAACAATTAAGAAACAGATGCTCTTAACAGCCTGGAAGGTTCAGACTACCTACGTAAATACACACCTCTCTCTGAAAGAAACAGTTTGTTTAAGAATCTAGTTAGAGTTTCTCAATGACAATATATTTATTAAGTTTATCTTGTTACTTTCAGAATTCCAGTAGCTGAACAGACACAGGCAGCCACCATATGGTAAATCTACCACTCTTACCCAATAAGGATAAAAGGCTTCACTACCACATAGCCTTAACTCTGATCAAAACTCTGAAAGATGTTTTTTAAAACAAAAACTTAAAAGGCCAGGAAAACCAGAGGAAAAAAAGAAACACACTAAAAAAGATTTGAAAGATAATATACAATATTACTTACTAACCCAAAGAAAATTGAGATCTGCATGCACCTTAAACATAACTTCCAATTCCACCCACTTTCCTTACTGAAACACAGATGCAACAACTCCAGCTCTAATCTGAAACATTACTATAGCAATTTTGCATTTGAGATATTTGGAGAGAAAAGTAAATAAAAAATGGAGATAACAAAATAGTCAAACACTTCAAAGAAATATGTAGTAGTCACATTTAAATGAACAAAAACTTTTTGTTAAGCAGGAACTTACAAGCTTTTATGTCTACAAGTGAGATTCCAAGAGATTTGGAATATCTGTAAGTATCAGTTCATTTATATTTTATTTTTAACTATTCAGAATTCCTGCATCAATTTAAATAAATGAAATCACAATCACAGAAATACCACTAAGTTCTGTGCCAGAGCTCATTTTCTTCAATCAATTTTATTTTCCACAGGGCTTTTTCTTTTGATGCAGTTGTGCTTGATAATAGAATATGAACTACTCATGCCTTAAACTGATGAGACTAAACACCCTGCTAAAGAAAGCTGTTACTTCTACTTGTTGCATGCTCCCAGTGCTACAATTCTATAGCTTAACATACTCTATGTTCTTCTAATTAAAGGATTAGTAACCTAATCTGTTTTCTGCACCAGCTAATTCTCTTTGCTTTAAACTCTCCCCAAGCCTCAGTCTTTGCAAACAGAAGAGTTCAATCAACACAATTCAAATGTAATGCTTAGACTATAGTATCTATAGAATTAGTGAGAAAAGAAAAGAAGAAAAGGATATTTTCTTTTGCAACCACAGTTTGATTACATTACATCAAACCATTTATCTGGGCCCTACATATCCTACTGCTCAACCATCACATGGTTTCCAGACAGGCAGCTCCCAAAGCACCTGCTCCTGCCACGTCCCTCCCTTCTGCCTCTGCCTTGGCTTACACTGCTCCTTGAATGCAGGACTTGGTGTGTCATCACTGAGACACAACGTTGTGAAACAAATTCTGTCCTCAAAGTCACAAATAGTTTCCCACAGGTACAGAAGCTTTGGAAAGCTCCTAATTGCACTCAGCTGAATGCAAATTTCTCTACAGAGCCTGGTGCTCGACTGTTCCAAAAGCTATGGAAACAATAAGGATAACAATTTCAATAGCAATTTCTTCCTCGCAAGGAAAAAATAACCAGGATAAAAGGAAAAACTGGATTAAGCACTAGCTTATAAGAAAAAGCAAAAGGCACAGCCTGTTGAGAGAAGAAAAATAGAAATGTATTAAGCATACACAATTTTGAGGATGAGGAGCCATACCTAAATATTTATGACTAGTGCCAAAACATCTCTGCCCTCAGGTGCCTGGCCATCCAAAATGTGGATAAACAAACTGTCACTTGAAAATACATCTTATATCTTTCTGTCAAGAAAACTTGAGCCAAAGATATCTCAATATTTTTGTGCCCTGTGATATTTTCTCAGGCAATCCCTAAGTGCAGTACCTTCCACAGTCCTTGTTTTCACAGGGCAAAACGCAAGCTTTGCTCAAATTCTGACTGCATTACTCTGCTTTCTTCTGTTAGGTCATTGCCTGTCACACCAAGAGGAAAGACACTCTGAGCCCTGTAGATAAGAGAAGCATGTTGCAACCTATTTGCCACTTGTCATTTCTTACTGCCCACCCAAACACATCACTTGCTACAACAGAATCCTGGAATCCTAATACAATTCAGACAGCCAAATGACCTCCTCTATAGACTCAGCCCAACTAGTAAATTATCTATCAGACTCTAATTTATATTCCTTTCTTTCTACATTTTCCCCCTTTTGTCCATCACCTAAACTATACAGAGTCAATAATGATACTGATCCAATCCCCAGTATGCCAGACCTTAAACTATTCCAATAAAATACTTTTGTTCAAACAATTTGGAGTCAAAAATCACAAAGCTGGTGTGGATTCTTAAACAAAGATTCTTTTCAGATCCTTAACAGGAAAGTACTAAAGATCCACTAAACTACTCACTGCCTGTTAAATGCTAGTTGTTCACATGGAGAAATTAGAAAATGAGCAGTGCCAAGGTGATGTAGGGGGCTCCAGAAACTTCAGAGCTTCTCACTTCTTTGGATGCTGTACAGGAGCAGAGAAGAGACTGACAAGATGCACAGGTGAGATCGATCTGAGAGACAGCAAGGCAGAACCAGCAGACACCTTCCCTGAAGTCTAGGAGATTAAAGAAAGAAAAGCAGCAAGGACCTTCTGACTGCAATTAATTACTTTTCCAGAATAAAGCGATACATGCAGGTTAGAGAAGGGTTTTTTGATGGTTCTCTCCCCTCACTCTGAATTCTCAGGGAGAAGGTTAAGCTCCCAGCTGGTGGCAAAATACTAGAAGAGACTCTTTCTTTCTTTCTTTCTTTGTATTCACACCTATCAAAACAATACCAAAAAATCCTGCTATAAGCCACAATTTCCTTTCCAGCAGCCACATCAGCGCAAAGACTAAAACACCCAGTTTTAGTGATGTGATAGTGGCAAGGGAGCAAGACAGTTGCAATAAGCCACCTGTCACCATATTTTATGAAAAATCCTTTGCTAGGATTTTCCCCTCCTGAGGAGCTGAGGGCCTCAGGAAAGAAATGTAAACAATAACTATCTGCTGCTGTGGAATGCAATAGGTGTCTCTGTGAGTGGTGGATGTTGGTTGTTTCTAATTAAGAGCCAGTCACAGATGCAGCTGCATCGGACTCTGAGAGTCACAAGATTCTGTTATTCATTCTATTCTTGTTCTTTCAAGCCTTCTGGTCGATCTTTTCTTTCTGTTCTTTTAGTACAGTTTTAATGTAGTATTTTAATATAATGTATATCATAAGATAATAAACCAGCCTTCTGAAAACATGGAGTTCAGACTCGCGTCTCCACACACAACAGCCACCCAAGCCCAACTCTCCTTCACATGAGCTTTTCCCTCTTTTCAAGTTTCTCTCTTTTCAAATCTGTAATTTGTTGACAAGACTGGTTTTTTCCAAGCCTTCTTTTTGATGCCATAGAAGCTACATCTGCAGCACCAGGCTGGATCAGGTCCCTCAACAATTAACATGATGGCTGACATAATTAAATGCAGCACTCATTTTCCCCAAGTAATCTACATCTAAGTTGCATTGCCTCTGAAGTTGTAATCTTTCAGCATTATTTATAAAGCAAAGAAAACAATACTTGCACTGCAACACAATATAGTTCTTCATACAAAATGCAACAATTCCCTTTTATATTTTTATTTCTCTGAATATGCAGTAAAACATGGAATAAACAACTGCATGGAATATGCCCCATCGGCAGGAATATTTTCTTAAGGACAATGTAGTGTCAAAACAAGGAGCTCAAGGCACATTAGTAATTTCTTTTAGAGGGGCCATGCTTCACTAATACAATCAAGTCTGTTGATTAAAATGAAGAAAATCCATTGCAAATGCATTTTGAATAAGCATCAATGGCCTTATCCATTACAGAAAAAAGAAATACACAAGAATGTCTGCTGTGCTTCTGGATAATATTTTTCAATTAAACAGTGTTGTGTATTTTGTAATTTAACTGTCAAAGTTGTGACTGTCCAATTTGTCTACACATTAAAAATGATCCTTTTCTTAGGGCAGAGGAGCAAATGGAATTTGGGTGGTCTGACAGTACTTTGCATGATATGTCAGCTCTAAAGGTGCTGTTAGCAGTCCCTACCCTATTCTTTCACTAATTTAGATTTTTAAAGAGCTACACTAGTCAGGAAATGCACTCAAGTCATTCCTGCTGTCACAGCCCACACCTACTGACTGCACAAGGCTGTAATTTATACAAGAGATGTAACCAGCCAATTCTGAGTAACTCTCATATCTTCACCCACTACTCAAACATAGGAAACGCCAAATCCTCACCTTGACTTCATCATGTATGAAGTGGGAAAATGATAAATTCTCTTTATCAAATTTTCACTTTTTTTCCTCTATTGAAGTATAACATACTCTGCCAGACAATGAAACTGCAACTACAGTATTTCCACTTGCTCTGGCACTGAAGTGGCTTTTGTAATTCAAACCATCTGTTTAAAATTATTTTATGTTCAACATCTTCACTGAGCATTTTAGGGATTATAATAACAAATGACAACTGTTTTAAATTTTAAATGTGTTCAGTAATGCACATCCAAACCCGAGGCAAAGAGCTCAAAGAATACTTAATTTTCTTTTTAACATCGCTTGATAATCAAAATTACTCTGCCTGCCTAGAAAAGCCTCTTTTGCCAGAATTTTTCAGGAAGAAATTTGACTATGGCCTGCAAAGCATCAATGAAACGTCAAGTGTTCCAATACTTGAACACACCGCAAAGCAGTCACCCCAGTGTCAGCCTATGCAATTTTCTCTGAATTACCCTTAAACATGGGAAACTGTATCCACAAGTTTCCCAGGAAAAAAGCCCATACCTGAGAACAGCACTGACAAGGGGATAGCAGTGATAAAGAGAACAAGAGCACTTTATTAAGAAACAATTACTGTTTTGAGGCATGAAAGAGAAAACAAGAGCACCACCCTTTTGTACCACTTGTTAGCCAAGTGGAGGCAAAACATGGAGTAGAATTTTAGTGTTACATTCACTCAGGATGCATGCAGCTAAAAATTCAGAATTCTGAAAAAACAAAACCCAACAACAAGAAACCCTGAGTGATCTTGCTGTGAATTATTTCACTGGGTAACAGCATTTGGAGGACCTATGCCTGGTCTCAGGAGGCATCTGCAAATCCTCTTGCATATTTCTTGATTTCTAAGTCATTCAGTAATGCTCTACCAGCAAGTCTTCTTCAAACATCACTGTGATACTGTATATTTTTTTTTCATCTCAATATGGACTGTTTAATTATTTTTTTTTGTACCACCAAAAGTAGCAGATTCCCTCAGATTTCTGCATTCTTCAATAAAACAAAAATGTTTCTCTGTCACTGTTTTTTTCTTAACCTCCTTGGAGATTTTGTAGACAAATTCTTCATATTAAAAGTGTTACAGGACACTTTTGGGGAAAGAACATCAGCCTGACAGTGTCTAATAAAACACACCCTACGAGTTTTCTCAGGTCAGGGTCAAGGGACAAGTGGCACTTAAGAGAAGACAAGCACATGGAAAGCAGCTTGCCACAGCAGTCTCCTGTCCTACTGGAGCCCTCCCTCACAATCCAAGGCTGAAGACCCCCTGGGGTATTTTTAAAGCCATTTGCAATAAAAATACACAATAAAGCAGAAGTACCAATACAAGCATGACAGATCTGCCCTTTAACAACAAAAGGGGCAAGGATCATACTTTAAAGTCATATAACAAATATTAATGTAGAACACACAGGGATGAGGATGAAAAAAAACTTTCAGCTACACTCTTGCAAAACTAGTTTGCAAATGTACTATATACATACACACAGAGCGGGGGAAAATACCCTTTAACAAAAAACAAACAAAAAAAAAAAAAAAAAAAACCAAAACAAAAAAAAAACCCCAGTGCTTTAAGTGCTTTATGTATGTTCTAGAGAAGCTAGTATGAATAATGAAGGTTTTAAAAAGTTGGCAGAAGTTGTTTTGCTTGTACTAAGTCACATTTGCTTACTGAGAGCGGCCATTACAAATTAACAAGAATTACGTCACACAGCAACAAGCACATCTGTTGGATCTTACACATAAGCCTCGGGATGCAAATTTACCAAAATCTTCCGTCTGAAGGAAAAAAAAGAGACAACCTTCCAAGCGTAGAGTTATACTTTCTTAAAAGGCAGTCAAATAACCAATTTGTAGTTTCCCACCTTTTCAAAAGTTGGGGTTTTTTTCCTTTCTTTTCTTTTTTTTTTGTTTTTTTTTTTTTTTTTTTTTTTTTTTTTTTTGTTTGTTTTTTGAGGCTTTTTTTAGAAAAAGACTTGAAACTTTTTGGGTTCAAAAGTACTATTTAGTTATACTAGCAAGTTGACTAGAATGTGTAGCTGAACACTATTCAACCGGCTAGCATAATCTACACTTTTTACACCTTTCCCTGCCAAACTTGCATTCCGAACAAGGCTGACACGGACAAGGGCAAGTTAAGCTCCCTTAACTTGAGAATTCTTTTGAGAATAAAATCTCCTTTGAGGCCGGAGGTGAGCGCGGAGCAGCGGCGCGATCCCCGCGGGAGCGGCAGGGCCGGGCACAGCCCCGAGGGAGCTGCGGGCGGGCCGGGGGCGCTGCCCTCCGTCCCTCCCTCCTTCCTTCCTCTTTCCCTCCCTCCCTCCTTCCTCTTTCCCTCCCTCCTTCCCTTCCTCCTTCGCACCGCCCGGCGCTCTCCAGGGTCCTGCACCGCGCCCGGCACCACGGCACACCAGAAACCCGGCAGATCCCACCCCTCCAATTTGAAAGGAATTGCGATAGTCAAGCTGTAAAGCATAGAAAAATGATTAGATGGATTATGCCTCCTTTAAACGAGCATCAAGTGATGATACAAGCGTACACAGTATTTGTGCAAGGATACTTTGAGGTCCAGTAGGAAATCTCTATGCAAAGCAATCACCTTGTCTTTAACTCTTCCACCAGCAGCCATACTTGCTCACAAAGGAAACACTTCCCTGAGCTCCCATAGGACTCAAGAACTCACTGAACTTATCAATTACTGCAGCCTCAAATACTGGCCTTGACTCTAGCACAAAGTTCTCTGTGCTCCTACACTGGCCTCGACTAATCAAGTAGTTAATATTCATTAGCATTTATGATACATCAACTTGCAAACACCCTCTGCTGAAGCCCTGTGAACTTGTATTTGTTTTTATTACAAAGCCAAGCCACTTTTCATTTGTATAAGACACCTTTATTTTTCAGCTGCTGACTCAGTCTAATAATTAATGGAGACAGAAAATTATTCCTGAAAACAGTGTTCTACCTCTTTGCAATATGGGGAACTGCTGACATAAAATAAAAACTCCCCAGCACTCAAACTCTTTCAGCAAATGAACAGCAATAGAATCACTGTAGAGAAAAAAAGAGCTCAGAAGACAAACCAAAAACTGCTAGGGAGAAACCCACAAACCTGGAGAACACAGATGGGCAACAACTCCCCAGTTCTCATATTTGAGGTGATCTGGGTATCAGTTAATCACTTGTACCCTGCCACCTATAGGAACTTGCTTGTAAGTAAAAGCATATTTCCCAAAGTACTTGGAACCAGCAAGGCAAATATATTTTATCAGGTCTTTTATACAAAAACATCTGTCATGGGAGTAGCAGTTAGCAGAACAAGAGGCTTTCGAAGCCAGCACAGCTGCAGACAGCTGTCCTGTCCTCCTCTGCTCCTGCCCACTTATTCCCAAGCCAAACATCTTCCTTGGGCTGGCACAGCCAGGTGTACAACTGGATAGTTAAGCATTCTAGAGAATGAACTGAACTGAAAATAACCTCAAGAAAAAAAAAAAAAAAAACCACAAAAAAACCCCACCAACAAACAAAAAAAACCCCAAAAAACCAAAAATCAAGCAGCAGGAAGTATAAAGATGACTCTGCTGTAGTTTAGCTCCCTGAATTCCCAACACAAACCTCTGTGTTGGCAGCAGGACAGGATGTCATCTCCTCCTAACAAAAGACCTAATTCAGCATGTTCAAAGCATGTCCTCAGACTACTTTGTTCTTTGACACTTGCATCCCACATTAGTTGTAGTCAGCAGGCCACACAAGGGAAAAAATGCTGATTTTTTTGTTCAAAACTCTGCAAATACTAAACTGAAGAGGAATAACAAGAAGCAGACAGCAAAAGCACAGAGCATCTTCCCTTCGCCACCTGCACTGTCCCTCGCCACGGTGCGGCAGGGTGAGGCACCCACCTCAGAGCCTCTGCAATACCTTTCTGGGCAGCCTGCAGTCCAGACAACGTGCTCCATCTTCCAGGCTACGGTGAACAGGACCCAAGTAATTCAATACTCAAGTGTCTGTAGTGTCAGAAAAGGTCACGTCTTTGATTCACAATTTGTATTTCCTCACTGAACTATAACAGAAATTTTTCCTTACATATTCATTCTCACAAAGCCATAAATATACCCATAATAAAGCCTGAACAAGTTTTCTAAAATACTCCTTAGGCTGTTAGTGTGTTTGATGTCTTTTTTTGAGGGTAGGTTTTCAAATACCCATTGTTTACAGTAACACTTCAAAACAGTAGTTTCGGAAGTAGAAAAACACAGCCAAACTTGAATTCAAAGGGACTTTGGGGAGGTTGTTTTCTTTAATTCAAGTCTTCACCTGATTTCATGGGTCACTATCACATTTTTGGCGACACTGAAAATATTTCCAAGTGCCCCTTCACACTGCTGTACTTTACTTAAAATCCAAAATTTAAAAAACCCTTATAAAGTAGGTTTCTCTGGGTAAAGCTACTTCTGAATGTAACACACAAGTAACTATTAAGAAAATCCAAAATTTAAAAAACCCTTATAAAGTAGGTTTCTCTGGGTAAAGCTACATCTGAATGTAACACACAAGTAACCACTAACTACTGATACAGGCTGTTCTCATTAAAAAACATTCCCTTGGAACTGGAATGGACAGATACAATTTCAGAGACATGGCAGAGGTCTTTAACCACAAGGTACCAATATTATGCAGCTCAATATTTGCATTATTTGACCCCCACGAAACATAAAAATATTTTAGAACTCAGAGTTAACAAAGCACTAAAATTCATTTTTAAGGTCTGAAAGCAAATACAAAAATCATTATTGCCTTCAAGTTTCTTTTGAAAGGAGGCAAAAGTCAGCCTTCAATAAACACATATAGACACTGATTCGTTCAGGTGGCTCACTTTTAGAAGAAAACTTAAGCAAGAGTTGGTAGAACTCACAGATCAGTATTATTTTAAAGTAGAAATCAGATTTGCTTCAAATAGTTCTCCATTATTTTGTTCCCTGTGCCCTAATTGGGATCCCAATCAGATTTTAAAAAGCTACCCTATTTCCTTACAGGACCCGCTAGAACACATTAATTCATATACTTCAAGTATTCAGCACAGAAAAAAAAAGTTCTAGTATGTACCTAATGGAATTAATTCTTTGAATGGAATTAACCTTGTCTGTGGGAGCTGAAACAGAAACCCCTTTAAAGCTTGACTTAAACTGTGTGCTCACTGGCTGTGAGCATGGCTGATGCTGCACCAGAGTAGTGCAGAGAGAAAGAACAATTTACACACCCATGACCCCATCAAACAACAGAGGGAACCTGAAACCGATCATATGTTTCAGTTCATTAAACTCTCAGGCATTAGCTCAAGATTTAGCACTCCTACTAAAATCAACACAGTAAAAGCAAACATTTTTCTACTCATTTTTCATCTCAACGACCATACATTTAAAAATTCATAAAACAAAACATGCATAGACTGAAAAAAATTGTTTACACCACCTCCTCAAAAAAAAAAAAAAAACTCTTCAGATATTTTTTGCACAAGCCCATGTATTTTGGAGTCTTAGCTTTCTGAGATGCATTTAGATATGTTGCTCTTCAGACACAGAACTCAAATCCTTAAAAAGTTAGAAGGAGACAGCAACTCCACTAAGAGACAAAGCAGCTTGATGAACAATCTGCCTCTCTTAGAATGACTACTGAATAATTAACTTGCAGCTGTCTGCCTCAAGTAGACCTATATAATGCTCCATTTCCAGAACCCATGCAGCTTTTTCTGCCTCACACATCCTCTGAGGCACTACACTATCAGGTTTTCTTCTCTGGTTTCTCAGAACAATACCCCTTTGGCACATAAGCTCTTTTAAGCATATTGTTATAAGCACATTTTTCTACCTACACTCTTTATTCCTGGAATACACATTGCAGCATAGACAGCTTTTTCCCAGCCACCCATAAATTATTTTGGAGCAATTGAGTGACAGCTGTAAATATTTAATGTAGTTTCCAAACCTCTTCCAAAGCACTGAAACAGTGGGACGGTTTTACACAGATTTTCGGCGTGGAAGAGTGAAATAAGTGAGAAATAATGAGTCCTTAGTGGCAGGGCACAGGGAAGCGGGCAGAAATGAGTTTCTGCAGGGAAAGGCAGAGGCTTTCTCCGGCAGGGAAAGGCTGCGGGCTCCTTCCCAAGCGCTGCGCAGCCGGCGGGTCGCCGCCAGAGGCCGCTGCAGGACCCGGCAGGGCTCGCCCTCCTTCCCGCAGGAGGCGAAGCACCAGAGCCGCCTCACAGCCAACGCGCCCCGGACACGCCCTAGACTCCAGAAAGGAAAGGAAAAAGCAGAAGGTTTCTTTAAAGGTTCTCAATTCCACCGGAGCAGCAACGCTAAAATGTTTTTGTCCCTATTTTTATTGTGGTCCCACTGGAATTTTAAAGCATTTTCAACACTTTGTTATTTTACTTTATGCTACAACCAGTTCATGCTTTGTCACTTAGGCTCTTTTTAGTGTATCAACAACATAAAACAATACAGCAGTAATAAAATCCAAAGATTATTACAGGACAGAAAGCTAAACTGAGTATAAAATTTACAGAAAAGTTAAGCAAATCCAAAAGCGGAAAGCACCGTCCTTTACAGCACACCACCATGTGAATGGAAGAGTTTGGAGCGAGTACTCCAGAGTGCTTTCAGATCTCCATGTCACTGCCAAACATTCACATTAGTCTATTACCAAGGGTTCAGCCCCAAGATGCAGGTCCTAGCAGATCAGCTTTACACAGATCTTCCCTTGGTGGGAATGGAACATCATTTTCAAAGAAATGAAACAGAAACCAATGCTGGCCCTGGTTTGCATAGTTTCCAGTGAGCTGAACTTCCTTCAGTACCACACACTACCTGCTGCTACATTCCAGCTTCAAGTGTTTTGCCAGGTAATACACAAAGCAACCACCATGCATCATCTTTTTAAAAGCGATAACTTCATACTTCCAGAGGCACAACTTCATGGACTCATAGAATTGTTAAGATTGAAAAAGACCTCAAAGGTCATTGACTCCAGCTGTTAACCCAGCACTGCCAAGTCCACTGCTAAAACACATTTCCAAGTGCCACACTGACGTGTTTTTTGAATATTTCTAGGGATGGTGATCCCACCACTTCCCTGGGTAGCCTGTTCCAATGCCTGACCATTCTTTCAGCGAATAAATTTTTACTAATATCCAATCTTATGCATATTAGGAAAAAATTCAATGGCACAACTTGAAGTGATTTCTTTTCCTCCTATCATTTGTTACCTGGGAAAAGAGGCCAACCTCCACCTTGTTACAGCTTCCTTCCAGGTGGTTGTAGAGAACAGGAAGGTCCCCCCAAACTTCCTTTCCTCCAGGCTAAATGACCCAACTCCTGCAGTCATTCCTCATAAAACTTGTGCTTCAGACCCTTCACCAGCTCCACTGCTCTTTTCTGGACACGCTCCAGCCCCTCAATGTCCTTCTTGTAGTGAGGAGCCCAAAAATGGACACAGGATTCGAGGTGCAGCCCCACCAGTGCCAAGTACAGGGGGACAATCACCGTCCTGGTCCTACTGGCCACACTACTGCTGATACAGGCCAGGATGCCCTTGGCCTTCTTGGCCATCTGAGCACATTGCCGGCTCTTCTTCAGGCAAGTGTCAGTCAGTACACCCAGGCCTTTTCTGCTGGGCCAGCTTCCAGACACTTTTCCCACAGTCCTGTCAGATGTAACTTGTCCAGATCCCTCGGCAGAGCCTTCTCATGCTCCGACCCCACGGGAGCATCATTCTCCTCCCTGTTCCCTTTATCTGGCTCAGGGCTGTACATCACAAGGGTAACTGCCTTTGTCGTTAAAGAGCGAGGAATAGACTTTTGTACCACAGCCTTTTCCTCATCCTTTACCACTATTTCCCCTTGCATTCCACAAAAAGATAAACAATCTCCTTAGCTCTCCTTTTGCTGCTGATGTATCTGCAAATACATTTTGTTGTCTTCACAGCAGTAGTCAGATTAAGTACTAGATGGGTTTCAGCCCTTCTAATTTTCTCTCAGCACAACCGTACAAAATCGCTGTAGTCCCCCTGAGTTGCCTGACCCTTCTTCCAGAGGCCATTAACTTACTATGCACCTGTGCTTGTGCCCTCCCTCATGGCACCAACACCTGATGCTGGGACATGGCTCACACACCCACCGGGAATGCGGAGTTACAGAAAGACCTTGGTTGGAAAAGGCCTCTGAGATGATGCCATCGAGTCCAGCCCATGACCGAACCCATGTCACCCAGACCATGGCACCGAGTGCTGTGCCCAGTCTTTTCTTAAACACCTCCAGGGACAGCGACTCCATCAGTTCCTTTGGCGGTCCAATGTCCATCTGCCCCGGCGCCCTCGCAGGGCGCTGCTTTCCCCGGGAAGCCCCACCCTGGCCCGGCCAACGCAACCCGGCGAGGGTCCGAGCCCCCATCCCGGGCTCGGAGGCCAAGCCGAGTCCCGCATCCCTCCCGCCCCAGCAGCGCCATGAGCCTACTCGGGCTGGGCGGGCGCCGTGGAGGCTGCGGAGCGAGCCAAGCTTTGCGGAAGCGGAGAGGCGCAGCCTGTGCCCACCCCCCTTCCCGGTGCCTCAGGACCGGCCGCCCCTTCCCGCCAGGACTCACTCCTCTTCCCCCGCCGCGATCCACGGCCGCTTCCGCTTCCGCCCCCCGCCGCTCCGGCCCCGCCCAACGCGCGTGCAGGGCGAAGCCCCGCCCCTCTCCGCGACCGCGCCCCGGACCGGTCCCCGCCGAGGGCGTGCCCGAAGCCCCGCCCCCTGCGCGTGGCCACGCCCCCAAGCGTCTCTCCCGCCCCTCGGGCCCCGCCCTGTGCGGAGGGGGCGGGCGCGAGGCCCGGAGGAGGCGGGGCCGCGTGCCGGGGCGCCGCTCGCCGTTGGCCGCGGGAACTCTCGCGCGAGCGGGGATCCGGAAGCGGCAGCAGGGCGGGTGGGAGGCCGCCGAGGAGGCGGCGGCGGGGAGTCGCTGTGGCCGCAGGTGGTGGCAGCGCCCGCGGCAGCAGCAGCAGCATCGTCAACACCATCAGCACCATCGCAGGGGCCTGGCAGCGGCTCGGCCCCCGCCCCGCCAGGAGGGCTGTCTGCGGCGGCGTCTCCGCGCAGGCTTTGCCGCGGTAGCGCCCCGGCAGCGGTCGCGCCGCGCCGGGCTGTAAGATGGCGGCGGCGGCGGCCGGCGGGGGCGGCAGTGTGAACCCCTTCCTCAGCGACTCGGAGGAGGACGAGCCCGAGGAGCCCCGGCCCGGCGGCGGCAGCAGCAGCAGCACCGAGCCGGGCGGGCGGGCGTACCCGCAGCAGCAGCCGGAGCCGGCGGCGGGGAGCCCCGAGGAGCTGCCGGGTCTGCGAGCGGCGGCGCCGGGCGATGCCGCCGCGGGGGCAGGGGAGCTGCCGCGGGTGCCGATGGACGCGATAGCGGCGCAGCTGCTGCGGGACCAGTTCCTGCTGACGGCGCTGGAGCTGCACACGGAGCTGCTGGAGAGCGGCCGGGAGCTGCCCCGGCTCCGCGATTTCTTCTCCAACCCGGGCAACTTCGAGCGGCAGAGCGGCACGCCGCCCGCCGGCGGGGCCCTGGGCAGCCTGGGCAGCAGCAGCGGGCTCGGGGGAGCCGGCGGCAGGGAGCCCGGGGCCGGGCAGCTCAGTAAGTGACCCTGGCTCGGGGCCCGGGGGGCTGCGGGAGGCGGGGACGGCCGCCGGTAGGAGCACGGGGCTGGGCGGGGATGGCTCTCGGTGTCGCTGGGCGGCCGGGAAAGGCGTTTGGCATCGCTCCTTCCCTCGTTCCTCGCTCTCTCTAACCTGCGCGGGACTGACCGAGGCTGTAGGAGCGGGGCAGACGGGGCTGAGGAGCTGCGCTGCCAGATCCGGTGTCACCCTGGTCCCACAGGCGTAGTTTCACCGGGCTTCGGTATCTCTGTGAGTGTCGCGGGTGTTTGCCAAATGTGGGAGAAATGATTTCCAGCAGCGTCTTTAGTGTTCACTGCCAAAAGATGAGTAGTACGGTGCTAGGAGAAAGAATGGGGTTTTAAGCCGTGAGTGCCACATGTAAAGTCTAAAAACTGTCAGAAATGGGGTGTAATGAGCCAGGGTGTCGTTTCTGCTAGTGCACCTAAAGATAGGGCTGAGTTTCACAGCTCTTGCACAACTAATACAATGCTTCCTATAATTAACACTACCCTGTTTACCAAGTGTCTGTAATCTTTGGCTAGCCAAGGAAATGGGGAACAGTAAATATACTGAGTTGGTATATTTAGGGAGCAAAGGGGGTGCAGGTGTTTGGGCAGTTGTCAACAACTGGCCTTAACAGCTTTTGTGTTTTAAAAGTAGCACACATGGCTTAGAATAAAATCACTTCTGTGTCTTGTCAGTGTTGCTGTCAAGACACATAGGGTCCTACAAAGGAGGTAGCCTGTGGAAGTGGCTTTGGGAAAGAGAAGCTGACCAGCCACCTGACTTTTGAGACTTAATGAACTCGTGGGAAGGTATTGGAAGGAATTATGGGTAGCAGACAGGTGAAAGACATAATTATGTGTTTACCAAGATACCTAAAGGTATTTTGTGAATACTCCTGTATTTTCGTTTCTTTTAAGAGTTTCTGATGTCACAAAGACATGAAGCTGCACTTTAAATTTGGAAATAACTAGTAGCATCTGGATGGCTGGGATGATAGAGACAGCTAAACTTCAACTTGTTAGTGCATTTCAAGATCTTTTAAAAAATGTATGGCTTCTTTTAAAGTTCCTGCTGTGTTTTTATGTTCTGCTTGTCTTGTTTATGAATAATTAGAATTTCATACTTTTCTTTGTCCAACTGAGAGCTTCAATGTGGTCTTCCTCATGATATGATTAGTGAATATTGGAAAAACTTGTGCTTCAGGGCTTTAAACTGATAAAAATTTCTGTTTCATCCCCAAGCTGCTTCCTTGGGGATTCTAGTAAATTAATCTGATTGATTAAATATTCTCTTTTCTTTGTTAGCATAGTACGTTGTTTCCAGTTATTGATACTGCACCTACTTCAGAATTAGAAAAATAGCAGCCTGTGTAGCTGTGTTGTTATGCATGGAAAAAAAAAGACCTCTTGCAGTCTTAGAGCAATGTGCACTTATGTAAGAACATCTTAATTATTATTTTGCTGACTTGCTAATTGATAGATGTCTGTGGGATGTCCCTGTTAAAAAAAGGAGGGAGGAGGCCGTAGCAGTGAGGAGAGAGAGAAGGGGGGACTAACAGTTTAGACAAGTTTAATAATACTGAAGTGGTGAAATTAAATATCATGCTAGACCTTATGCTAAAGGTGTGTCTTGAAATCTGATATCTGCAATAGGTTAGAGAGTGCATTTCAAAGGATTTTTTTTGTCTCAGCAGTAATTCAAAAGGCACGTCACATTAAGTGACATTAAAAGGTGACAGATGCAGAACAATGAAAAAGTATTTTTATATAGCTCAAGTAGTTTTTTAACTTAGTGCCATCAGACTTTCTTGCAGTCTGGAGTCTAGCATTGAGCTAGCAATTGTGACAGCACTGTTCAGACTGATTCTGACTGAACAAGGGATGATGGTCTCATGCCTCCATAGTTATGCCATTTTCCAAATACTGAAAAGTAGATTGCAGAAGGCTCTGATGGGCTGAAAATCATGGACTTTAGAAGAGTTCCCTCGCTTTTTTTCTAAGCATCTGGTATTACTTGATTTAGGTAAGTGACTGAGCTATAGTTCAGATCCAAGAATAAGTCTGAACGGTTTCCTAAGTTAGTCACGATGTCCAGTTTTGTTGAGAGATCCAGTCTGTTGTACCTGCCTTTATAAGAGAGTTGTGCATGTACCTTCTCTTGCTTTAACATGCCCAAAGGTGTTTGAGAATGAACTACTACTTTTCCTAATAGAAACTATTGATGTAGAAAGTAGTGCAGGTTGGCATGATTGCCATTTCAAGGTCATGTGAATTTTACGCTTCAGTGAAATAAAATTCATAATATCATTAAAAAAATTATTTATATTGATTTCTGAAGTCAGAATTTGTTCTCAGTGCTTTGTATCTGCTCCTCTCAACCCCCAAGTTAGATTAATCTCTCTGGCTTTATTCTGAGGTTTTTCATAATTGGAGTGGATGCAGAAAAAGTATGACTGGCAATTCTTATTGAATGTGAAGTATGTTTGGAATGCTGCCTGAGGATTTCCACTGAGCAGTAGAAAGCTTTCGTATTTTACGTGCTGTACAGAATGGGAGAATTTCAGTACAAGTGTTTGGTGCTTAAAAGGACTCTGAGAAGTGCCAGTCTAAACTCTGAGTGCATGCTGGAATTTATTTTGGTGTGGTTTTATTTCTTCTCTTTGTCTTCAAAGACTGTTACAAAAAGATTTTGCTGAAGTGTCATTGGATTTAAACAACCAGCATCATGTGGTCAGTGAGTGACTTAGAAGCTGTTTTGTCTTTGAACCGTGCTTCAGAGCTCTTGCTTGCAACAGCAAATGACAGTCAGATGACTGGGATTTCTTAGTTCTTTGCAAAAACACCCTTCCTTTTTCCAGCAGCAGCAGCATCACATCTACAAATTGAGATTAAGATATATTGTAATGAAAAATGTGGAAATGTTTCTTCCGTCTAGCAACTTTGCTTTTCTAATTTGGAGCAAATTTCATTCATTTAGATGCCCAGCACTGTGTAGAGTAATCCTTCATGTCCTGTATCTCAGCTAGATGTTCCCAAACTTCTGAGTGCTTCTTCCATTGGTTTCAATAGCAGTAGTTTCATATGTGCTAGAGCATTGGATACCACTTTTCTAATGCTACTCATGTGAGCAATATGGTTTGGATGTCCCTCATTCTTACTGTATTCCAGATCTTTTAGAAGGCTTTTGTCAGCACCTGCACATTAAATATAAATTTTTGTCCCTATTATTTTTGCATAAGAAGGTACAGTACAAGTTGAGGTACTCAAAATTTAGAAATAAAACTGTGGCTCTAATGTCTCATCTGTGTTCCTGGACAAACAAATGTTTATTTGTTTGTTATACGCATGACCATAATTCGATCTTGTGCATATAGGGTGAAGAAAACTTTTTAATGTGATTGATATGATGCCCTTTGCTTGCTAGGTTTGATGAATGCCCTTTCCTGAAGGAATGCAGCTTATGCTGGTAGGACTAGTGTTAGTCTTAAAATTTGCCATATATTTTTTCTTTATTGCTACAAAAGTGCAGCATTTCCAAAACTTGAAATAGCTTTAATGAAAATCATAAGGGGTTTGAGCACTTATGTTACATTTGTGGTTTTCAGGAGATAATTTTTTTCTAGTTACTGTCATAATAAAATTGTTTATAGCTTTCTGGGGATTTGATTCCAGTTATATTAAACTAATCCATGAGTACAAAGATATAAAGTATTGCTGCTTCATAGTGAGCTCCAGGCTTTGTTTATGATTTGGGGTGTTTGATTTTCCTTTGGGTTTTTATTTGGGGGGTGGAATACTGTAATGCATTGCTCCTTTTGCTTGTAACCTTTGAAATTCAGATGGATCCTACTGGAAAAAGTGAAGTGGGAGGAGTATGCAGATTCTACCTTTGTGAGAGGGGATGTCTTGGTAAGAGCTCTTCTCAATCCTGAATCACAAACCTTGTAATTTTGTGTGGAGCTTTGCCATATTTCAGCTGAATTTTGTTCTGAATGAGAATAGAGCAGAACAGGGCTACTTCCAAGCAGTTCATTATATCTCAGTTTAAATAGCAGTCTAAAGAAAACAGGAAATTGAGAAGACAGCAAATAATACTTGTTCTAATGACTACTTCTTAGGTGTTCTGGTGTTGTCAGCTCAAGTCTTTGGCTTGGTACTTTATGAAAGCAAACACAAATACCTAGTCCTGTTGGCTGGATCTGCAGATAATGGGATGTAGACTGGCATCTTGTGAGTAAGAGTGGTTTCACTACCTGATTGGGAATACGTGCTCCCCTGAGAAAGGATGGGATGGAAAGGTGCAGATAAATAGGTAATCAAAGCTGCTGGTCATCAACAGATGGGAAAGGCTGATGGTTGTCACTTTTAATGAAGCACAGAAAACATCTGAAAGAGTTGAGGTTTGTACGTAATGCTGAAAGAAAAGAAAGCAGAGTTCAAACATGCTTTGAAGGTTTCAAAACTGGCAGAAAAGAGTGATGCCTGGAGGAAACCTGAGAGGCTTGATAGTGCTCTGATGTTGGCTTTACTGATAGGGAAGCCAGGTGAACTTTTCCTGTTGTGATTGCTTTAAACCCACTCCATTTTACTGACACTGGTGTTTCTGGCAGGTTTTCAGTGACATGCACTTCACAGCTTACAAGCTGCTTATGTTAAGGCTTTTGCAGCTGTTGGACTTGTCAAATTACTAAAACTGGGTGTTTAGTTTTTGGACTGGAAACTGTCCCTGATGGATGAGTCTAAGCTTTGGCTGATGTCTGTGTTGGGCTGATTTGGGATGTAATGGTAGATTGTTCAGGAGACAGGTTAGTCCCCATAAGTATGCAACTACACAAAGAAGTAACAAGGTAAGGTAGCATTGATAAGCATGAAAATTATGGACAAAGAAGCACAGAGTAGAAGCCTCTATTATTAGGCAGGTAAATAGCAAGTTATCTGTGATGACTACATTGTATTTTCCCCTGTCATAACTTAGTGCATGCTGTGGTCCTTTTAGGATCCTCAGAGCTATGAGACGGGGAATTTAATTGCTTTTGTCCTGGCTTCTGCTCTGTTCCTGTGCTAGAGTTCCTGTTACTTTTTGATGTTGGGGCAAGCAGAAGTGAACCTCTCTATATAGGCACTGTAGCTGGTTCAGTTATGTGTGTGTTTAATCATCCTGTTGCTGAAAGCTTCAGCGAAACAAGCTGGATTTGTGCTGAAGCAGCACACCATTCTTCTGATGGTTTTGCTGTTAGGGAAAGAAGAGATTGGGTTTTGGATAGGTGGAAAGAAGGAAATTAGAATGTTGAGCTAGAGCTTTGCGTTTCAGAATCAACCACTGACAACTTTTCTAAGTTCTCCCATATGTAATTTCAATTCTGTGTAAGTTATATCAAATTTCCTGTAGCTTTTTTTGCCTCTGAGAATTATCTTTTTCTGAACTGAAGATTCATAAACTCTGTCCAGCTGAGAGGATGCTTGCTGAAAATTTTACACGAGTTTCATTCCTGGTAAAAAAGTTTGTCTAGTATTTGAAAGCAAGTTATTATCAAGTAGATATCAGCTTTGTTGGAAGCTGATCTGTGTGCAGTCTGTCTCTGTTAATTGAAAATTTGTAAATACTGGGCTTCTGTGTTCTATAAACACAGAATTAATAAAAATATGGGAAAAAATCTTTTTCAGGACGTTCTTACACTTCCCAACTAAACTGAGATTTTTTTACAAAGTCTGAGTTAGGTAACTTATATCTATGGAGCTCTCTAAAATATAGTACGAGGAGTCTTTTCCTTTTAAATGGGAAGATAAGTCTTGAAACCTTATACTGCTGGGTTCAAACTGACAGCTCCTTGTCTTCAAGGTGGTACTTGTATTTGGATTTCTAGGGTATTGTAAAGTTGCAGTTTTGAGAAACTGAATTGGAATCTCCTCTAGCGCAGTAACATTGAGTAATTCAGTGAAGTTTGTAGGCCTTATATATTTATTTATGATGTGAATGCCTGATACATGCCACTAAGTATATTGAGTGTGTTGGACAAGTAGTTAAAAAAACTGTAATTTTTTTTTTTTTGAGATCAAGTTGAAAAAGCTTTTGAGAAATAGTGAGCTCGCTCTTCTAGTGCTCTGTAGGGTAGAGGCAATTTTCTTCCTCCCTTCCTGCAATATAACTCTGCATGATAGTGATGCAGCTGATTACTTTGTTGTTGAATTGAAGGAAATACTATTACGTAAAAAGTCACAGAACAAGAATTTCGTATTTATATAACAAGTACTTTTTCATCTTGTTTGATGTTGGAGGAGAAAGCAAGCTATGAGCTGTTTTGTCATTTGAAAAAAATGTTTGGAGTAAGAGAAATCATGGCAAGAATAATCTCAGCATGGCTGAGGTGGGAAGGGACCTCTGGTGGTCATCTGGTCCAGCAGATCTCCTGCTCAAGCAGAACTACTGTGACCTACAGCTGGTTTCCCAGGATCATGACCAGATGGCCTTTTAAGTATCTCCACATATCTCTTTTAAGTATCTCTCAGCCTTCTGGGTAATCTGTGCCAGTGCTCAGTCACCGTTACAGTAGAAGTGTTTCCTGATGTTCCAAGGGAACCTCCTGAGTTTCACTTTGTGCCCACTGTCTGTGGTCTGTCACAGGTCACCACTGAGAAGAGCCTGGCTCTGTCCTCTTTGTGCCCTCCCTTCAATTATTTATACACATCATGAGGCTCCTCTTGAGCCTTCTCTCCACACTGAACAGCTTCATCTCTCTCAGCCTTTTAGGAGAATTGCTTTGGTCTCTAGTTGCTAGTTGTTTATTTTTGGGGTTTTTTTTTCATTCTCTAGGAAACATATGGACACAAGTGAAGTTTTAACTGGAAAATTTACGACTGTCCTAAGAGAATTGTAGATCGTGGGCAAATGAGAACTTACTGAAATTTAAATATGAAAAAAACTGAGCAATACAGTGTTTGAGAATCCAGATAGATATTATCCATACACTTTAAGTAGTCCTTCAGCCAGGACAACCATTTAAGGACTAAATTGAGACGATCTTGCTTGATGTTAGCCTTTAACAGAAAGCTGGATTACTGCAACAAATGGAAAACTCCTTGTGGTGCAAGTTAATGGATGCATTTTGGACAATGCAGTCCCGCAGCATCAAGCATATGGAGTTAATTTGATGCTGGTGAAGCTTTCTGATTTCTGCTAAAGCCAGGTGGGGTAATGAGCTGGAAGGAGTATCTCCATGCTATGCTTCACCTTTAGCTGTTCTGTTTTGGGAAGGTCTGCTTGCTCAAGAGCGCTGCAGCTCAAGCTACTCCTTGCACATGTGTAGGGGGTCAGGCTGGGTTTGATGCTTTTCCTAAGGTTACACTCCTCTGGACCTCCTTGTTCACTGTAGCAGCATCCAAGTGCTTTGTGCAGGGCTGACTAAATTCTTTCAGACTCGACTAATTTGGATGCTGCCTGAGAATGGCTATGCAATAAACCTCTCTCCAAAAGCTGCCTGGTTTGGTATGGCTCTCCAGGAGATCAGCCCAGGTGCATCTGTATCATAACCCAGTTCTGTGAGCGTGTTATTTCTGTGCTAGGGTCCACAATCTTACCTATTTTCTACTGGTAATTTCATCTTTCTGATGAGCTTCTGCAGTATGCCTGTCATGGGACTAAGAGTAATACTTTTTTATTTCAATGTGTCTGCAAAATATTTGTTTTATGTATCTGGTGGTTGGGTTTTTTGTTGTGGTTGGCTGGTTGGTGGGATTTTGTTGGTTTGTGTGGGGTTTTTTTCTTTTCTTGGCCAGCAAGCATAGGTTAGTTTACTCTAACCAGCTGTAGGTGTTTACCTTCATATGCTTCCTATGAATTTTTATAACTTGCTATAAATATGAAGTAGGAAAGTGTATTAATCATCTGTTTTCAGTCTGGTTTGGATTGCCCATCATGGACTAGTACTGAATGTCTGTTCTTGGTAATTGCTAAGTAGATTGTTCTGACAGCTTTGAAGTTAATTTTATTCTAGTAGCTTTACTTAACTAAGTTTTCATTTGACAAGGGTCTGAAGTCTTTTCAGAACACACGAATTTGGAACATTCTGCAGGTCTCATTGATTAAGAACAACTGGGAGAGAGCAAAAGAGGCACTTGAGTTGCAAAGCAAGGTTGGTACATCAGGTGCTTACAGTTTAGTGCCTGATGCAATGAATTAATTTAAGGCTTTTTGTTCCATCCCCGAGTTACCACAGCAATGTGGAATGTGTTGATCTGGTAAAATTTACTCTACAAGTTCAAGTTGAGTTAAAAAATTGTTGTGCAAGTCTGTTTCTACTGTAAAGGTTGTATGCTAGATCACATGTCAGCTGCAATGGATCAAGTTTGCTTTGCTGAAAGATCCAGTATCGTTAAGCTTGGAACAACTTGACACATAACAGAAATTTTAAATGCAGCAGACTTTTAAAACTTTTCAAAGTAATACTGCTCCAGAGATGTCTTATGAAATGTGGTACGGTTAAAATAAATTTGCAGTTTTATTTATGGGGAATTAAATAGTTTAATTCATTTATTCATATGTATTGCACAACATATCTATTTCAGTTGCTATATAAGGTGGTCACAAATACAAACTGTGAATTGATTATCGTTTATTAAAGAGTTAATGATGCCTGATTGTTCAATTTAATGTAGAAAGGACTTCATTAAAACTCTCTGGGTTTTCACATTATCCCACATCATCTATCACACATGCTCGCTCTCTCTCGCAATTTGATTTCTTCGCTTATGCTTGTGTGTAGTTCAGTACTAATATGGGGCTTAAGCATATACAGAGAGGTACTAGAGGAAATTATTATTTTTTCCCAATTAATTTGTTAATTCTCTGTTTCCTTGGCTTCTGCTATTTTGTGCCTGTGATATTGTGCAGGGTAGCTGAAAATACAAGTTTATTCAAGGACATACTTTTTCAGACCAGTAGCTCTAGAAAAGAGCAGGCCATCTGCTGCATGACCCTACTGGCTAGTTTATTCTAGGTCTGGAATGTTTAAGGTAGGTAAAATACCTCACTTGCAGACTTCTTTACTGCTAGCAGAAATAGACCTGAAATGTGTATTTATACATCTGCATTCCCTTAGGTCTGAATTTCAATAGTTCTTTTATTGTATTTGTAGCACAGAGAAGAAAGGGAAGAAGTGTCAGACCTGAGTAATTATCATGGAAGCTTGTCAGTTGGGATCTGTTATCAGAATAGTTTGCCTGTATCTCTGCATTTAAAAATTAGGTTGGGTGCCTTAAAAGTAAAGATAAGCTATACCCTATAAAATATGGGTACTGTTGTTCTTTGCAGATGTCTATGAAATTTTTTTCTGACCTTTGATTTGCAAGCACCTTTAAGTTTCGGCTTTGATCTCTTCATGACATAATTTGCTTTTAGATGGAGAGGTTCCTCCATGCAAGAAGGGGTTTATGTGTATATTGGGAGGAGGGATGCCTTAACTCACAGGAATAGCACAGCTCATCAGGAAAAAACTTGTGTGTTTTCTAAAGTTACATGGAAATATATATGGTTCTTTTAAACTTGTATTAGTAATAATCCATGGCTTGTTGGTCAAAAAACTTTGCAGTAGGGGGCTTTTATGGGTCTCACTTCTTAGAGATCTGAAAGAGTATCTCAGAGTAAGTTGGGTTTTTTCCCATATGTATCCCAGCTGTAATTTCATGCTTTTCTGACATTTTTAATCCCCAACAACTTTCTTTGTATGATCATTCATAATTTTTGGCATGTAATTTGCTGCTGTGTGTTAAGTGTAGAATATTTTTTGTTGAATTATCCTGTTTTGTTTTGGGTTTTAATTCATAATAAAATCAAACCTTAGCAATTCCCTATTTTAATAATTTTGTTCTGCAAAACAGATTTTCAGTGCCCAGTTCAAGAATGAAGTGCAGCTTATTCCTGTTGTTGCAGAGAGTTGTATTCTGGAGTTGTACTGGGTTTTTTCTTGCCTAGAAGTAGCTATCAGGATGGTGATGCTAAGGAATAATTTTTGATAGCCTCAGTCATCCACTTACGTAACTTTCAACGTCTGGTTTTATTCAGGATAAGCTAGAAGGCATTAACCTGAGATGGCTTCTAAGTAGGGTTGTACCTGACACTGAACTGGCAGGCCTTGTTTAATGTTTGCCCCTAGTGAAATCCTATGTAGTGAAAATTTAATTTAGTGAAGAGTGTATTATTATCAAATAAAATTACTACTGGTAGATTAAGTTGCTTGTACAATAATTCAAACACTAATGTTAAAACACTTTAACTTTAGACAAAGTAAAAGAAAAAAAAGAAGACTAGACAAAACAGAAATTCTGTGCTTCTGGAAGCAGAGCTGTGCTTGGATGAATATTCGGAGTTCTTGATATAAATCTTTGTAGAATCCAATACCATGAACAATGTTCTTAACAGTTTTTTCCAAGCCTTTGGTATGTTTTGTGTTCCTGTTTGATAATGCTGCAGTAAATGACAAATCAATTGTATTAACCAATTGGATAGAACGTATTCAGAGTGTTCTTTTGCTTGGTTTTGAGGTTTTTATCAATGCAAAGTCATGTTTGGTTTTGCTTCTCCAAACAGTGATGTGTGAGGGTGGAATTTGGAATCCACTTGATGGCCCTGATAGCATTATAGGTATAAGTTACTGTCCAGACCTTTACTATATCAAAAAGTCTCAAAAAGAGTCTATCTCCCTGTGATATGTGTGAGCTATCTGCCTTACAGCTGTTTCATCCTCCATAGAACCATATAATTCATATACAGCCTGGCTTAAACTGGGAAACATGTTGTCCTAGTATGTGCAATATCCAGTGGGAAGCTGCTCTGATCCTGCCTGGGAAGGATTCACTTTTAGTTCCATTTGTACGCTTACCAAAACCCTACTTCCAGTAGCCAGTTATTTCTCCCATCAGTGTAAGATGTGGTTAGCCAGCTATTTCACTCAGCAGTTTAAAACCAGACCAGTAGTCTGGTTTCAGGATTACAGATATTTTTCAGTACAAGCGAACATTTAGTTAGCTAAGTGAATCTGTCGTATACAAGCATAATATCGTTTCTTCTCTTGGAATTTCAAGGAAAAGTTGTGGATTTCTGGGTCTTCATATTTTCCATTTGATTAATTGCTAGTACATGATGATATGATTTCCTGTGATCTTAGAGGAAATGTGACAACTGGGCTGCTTTGTCAACTAGTAATTTTTAAAATCAATTTGGATGTTTGCAAAGTAAATTGAAATAGCTTCTAAAACATTAATTTTTAAAATATTTTTTCTTGTGCCTCCTATCAATAAGTAATGCCACTTAATTTATCTATGCTTTTGGCTAATTTACAGTGTCATGAACATGTAAAGATTATTTAATGAGATTTTGTAGAAGACTGCAACTTATTTTTACTTAATGCACGTACTGTGACCATACGGTTGAAATTAAAATACAGCTAATATGATCATTCTTGATGCCCTTTAGGTAACCTGGTAAAAATAATCTCCTTTCATCATCAGAGCGAATGATTTTCATATTGTGTATGTCAGTGGTGGGGGATGTGTCACTTTGAGATTGCCTTATATTTTCCTACTTTGGTAGTTATGCTCAACTTTCAGGGAGAGCTGAATATATGCCATGGGAACAGAAGCTGTCAGCAGAAATCTGCATGTCATTTGGTGCCAGTTCTGGAAATAAGAAAAGAATTAAAATTCCTTTCCTCTGGAATGAAGCAATATTTTTAAAGACTGTATAAGTTAATAAGCAAAATGTGATGTTGAACCCAATTTTTCACTTCATAAATGAAATTAAATGCATTTTTTAAGGGATTAAAGATCATCTTATCTTTGAGTATATGAATGTTGGCATTCTGACTTAGCTCATCCTTTTCCAGTGGTGAAGGTAAGAGACAAGAACTGTGCACAGGCTCTCCTTTATTGTCCCTATCTGTCTCCTGGCATTTCTCTAGTATGAATTATGAAAACTCTAAGCCTATTTCACTGCTTCTCTATGCACTTCCTTGTTCCATGTTGAGGTGATCCGTGTTCTGCAGTTGTTTATACCTGCTCGTCAAAATTGTTCTTGTTACTTTGCTTTTACCATTTCTGAAACATGAAGCTGACAGCAATTATTTTGCCAGCATTCAGTAGGAAAGCTTTTAGCAAAAGGGAATTGCTAATTATAAAGTGTTTTAATTCAGAGAAAGAAGCTAAAATCCATGCACAGGAGACGGTTGATAAGAATGCACATACCAAGACAACAAAATGGGTTCCCGCTGCTGTGGCAGATTGGGTTTCTTTCTGGGAAAGAAGCAGATTTCAGCCAAAGTGTACTTTTCCTTTTCACTGGTTTCTCCACAAGAAATTGCTTTGATATTCTTTGCCAAATCACTTGAGACAAAAATATTAATTTTTATTTTAAAAATTATGTGTTTTCTTCTAAAAAATGGAATTTTTTTTTTCTCTTCCACCTTCAGTTCAGAAAAATGGTTCTATTTTCTGAATGCTGTAGTTGAAATGCTTCCACTCAGTGTCCTGGAGTACAACTGTTTGTACTTCAGACAAATGCTATTTCACATTCCTCAGGTGAGCTCTGTGACTGAGCACAGCCCTTCCCTTTGATTCCTTTCCTTCTAACAGCCCTGCCCGTTTTCCTAACAAATGAGGCTGTTGTGCTGCCAGCAGGGAGGTACCTTTTACACCCTCTTGATCCTTTTTGGAGCAGTTACATCCTTTATGGAAGTGTAAAATGCGAGGTTATAAGATGTTTTTCTATGATTTTCTGGATAATGGCATTAGTTCTAGGAGTTAAACCTCTGCTGCAGTGGTCAGTAGCAAGGCCACAGACAGTTTTCCCCATGGTGACATTTCAGGCTGGTGAGGCGATGGCACAGGCCTGCTGCTCTTCACTGTGGGCAGGTTCAGCAGTGCCTGCGTGCCCTGACTGTACCAATAATGACACATCTTGGGTTAGGAGGTGTGCTAATGGGTGTGGACTTTTGTAATGGGAAGGAGGATCAGCATTACTGGCAGAGTGAAATAATGGTAGCAGGAAACCCATGAGGGCTGGTGTTCCCTAGCAGATCTTCGTTGGTTTAATCAGTCTGAATCTAGCTGTTTGTGCATCTTCCCAGTGTCGGCCCCTACGAAAGGAAGTCCGATGTTTGCTTTTATTATGAACGTGGTGATGATAAAGCAAAGTCAAAATGGTGAATGTACAAATTTCAACCTGTAAATTGCTGCTGTTCATGCAGGGGTGGTGCTTAAGGCAGTTTCTGGGTGTTGAAATCATAAACCCCCTTGGTGTTGCTTGTTCCTGTAGGACCATTAAGGTTGTCGAATTGATTGATATTGTGAGTTGTTAGATTCACAGCTGCTGGTGTGATCTTAAACAGCTTCCGTTGTCTACATCCTGACAAAGATTGTCATTACCCCCTGCTATTTTTATAGGCATCTGGGTTTTGGTGGTTTGGGTTTTTTTCAAGAAGTTTTTGGCTTTGGCAGATGAGTTTGTATTTTATTCCTGTGTTTTTCAGTTCTCGGGGGAACCTTGGCCTCTGAAGTGCACCACTAGTAATATAAAGAAGTTGTGTTTCTTATGGGTTTGGATGCTTCAGTAATTGTGATGTGCTTGACTTAAGTTGAAAATTTGAGCATTGTTTCTCTGTTGTTACTTTGCTTCTGTTCACAGATCAGTTAGAAAATTTATCTGTGAACATGGCAAGTCTGCAGGGGGGAACATTTTCCTTTCTGCATTTGCCGTAGCAATGCTGTGTGTGAGACTTGGTTACTTCTCTTCAACATCAGCTTTTCATTAAGATCTCCATTTAAATGTTGTTTTGAATTTGATTTCAAAAAATGATCTTGCAGCTCCCAGTGAAATAAGTTGGAGCAATATCTATTCATCAAGTCAATTCTAAAAACTCTCATATTGCATGAATTCATGTTTACTTTTGAACTTAATTTCTTCAAATGTGATTCCCACTGGTTTATTTTCATAACAGTCCATTTTCCAATGATGCTGTATAAAGAAGAGTTGCTAAGCTATATAGAACAGCCTACAGAGAATTACTAAATCAGACTAATGTCTGAAAAAATTGCAGAGGATAAGACTGGAAGCTGCATATAAGCAATGAGGTTTAAAACCAATGACTGAGTAGAGACTCACTGAGGAGCAACAGCCTGTTTCGTTGTTTGCATAAGAAAGCATTGTAGCAGGAAAAAACCCTTTGGTAGATATAAACTGTATACTGTGATATACTTTATGTCCATGGAAGAGACAGGTTAAGGTTTTCAGGCAACTCTTGATGTTGAACTCAGTTAGAGTTGGTAACTTCAGTACCTCTGTATCTTTGAAGTATAAATGCTTTCATCAATCTTAATTCAGGTGTTATTATTTGAGTGCAATGCTGGTCTATGTGTAGAGAGGATGTCACAAGACCTTACAGTACAATTAAGCACAAATATACAAAGAAAGTTATTAATAGATTTTTGTTTTGTTTTGTTTTTCTTTTTTTACATAATGCAGAATGGGAGGAAAGGTTAAATACTTAATGATGTTAGTCATGACAGAGTTTGACTGACAAGTGATGAAATTGCTACTATTTCCACTGACAGATAAGAGGTTTTTTGACAGCTCTGTGGAGTTTGTTCTTTGTTAATGTGACAACATTTCTAATGTAATTAAAATTATTTTTGAAGTGCTACATAGAAATTAATTTCAAAAGGAGCGGGAAGATACTAAGGTACTTAATATAATTTCTGCATATTCAATTGTGCTAAGAACCTGTTCAATTTATTTTAAGTTCTGTTACCAAGTAATTTGTGGGTTTTTATGATAAAAAGGTGAATATGTGGTTCAACAGACTTATCAAAATTGCATTTTGGTCCATGGTTTTTTCTTTGCCATTCCCAGGAAATGAAAAATGTCAAGATCAGATCCAAACTTTATGCTGGTTACTGAATTTCTTGATTTTTTTTTTTCTTTTTAAAATTCAGTAATTATAGAGTGCAAATATTGTACTGCAATAGCGTGAACTGTGCTTCCTTTGCTTTTGTTAGATACTGCATTCCTTAAAAAATGTTAATTAAGTGGGTATGTACTGAAGTTAAAAGATAGATCAGGAGATATGTAAAAAAGTATTTGGTCATGGTGACATGCCTTAAAATCCTAAAAATGGGAAAAAGAAGCAGTGTTTGAGGCAGTCACAAGTTTCTGTTAAAAGGGAACTGCTTGAAACTTGTCACACAACACTTTGATTTCTTTTACATTCTCACCTGTGTGTCCAAGCCAGAGTCCTTGGCCCTTGTGGAAAAGGGGAAGTGCTACAATGCACTACTCCTCGTCTGCTGTGGACAGGCGAGAAATGCCATCTTTTAGGGGAGCAAAAATATCTTACAGTCTGTTCAGTAAACTTGCTGTAGTGCTGCATTTTTGGTTCAAGTTTACTGATGTACTCTCTACTTACAGAGCTTCAGAAAATGCAGTACAACTTGAGTCTTGGAGAACATGTAGCCTCCAATTTATAGTTTCTATGAAATGAGATGCTGTTTTGACTCTCTATCACTTTCTCTATAAAAGATAGGCAACTCTTCAGGATTCTTTCTGATATCTTCTTTTTTTTTTTTTTTCCTACCCCTTAAGATCGTGCTGGAAGCATCAGTACTCTTGATTCTTTAGATTTTGCAAGATACTCTGATGATGGCAATAGAGAAACGGATGAAAGAGTAGCAGGTAAGTGTTCTATATGTTTTAGGAATCACAGAATGTTAATTTTACTGTTTAACTTGTTGTTTCTGGCATAAATATGTTTAAATGAACATTTCTGAAGATGACAAGATTTCACTGAGGTGGTTAAACTAGTTGCTTGATGTTGGACACTTCTGCTGTAATTACTGTAAATATTCAGGCAGGTGTACTTGTGTATGATTCCAGATGTCACCAGTGCAGAAACACGCAGTATACTTGGAAATTGTGCCCAGCCTTTAACAATAGAACTGTATCCTGGTATTGCCTACTGACTACTGCTGTCAAGCTGAAACATTCACTAAATTACTCTGCATAGTGGTCTGTTACTACTTCGTGGGTTAGAGCTTTCTGATGTAAAGATCTGTTGCAAGTCATCTCTTAAGCATAGCTTTCATCAAGATCAAATAAGCACTTCCAAACCCAGAGCAAATTTGGGATTTACTCAGTTCCATAAATCTCCTTTGCTACAAGTCTTAATTGTAGTGCTTTTCTCTCCTATTTGATTCTTTGATTGTATAAGATTGGGGTGTTTGCCTTTTGTTCTAAGCCTTTGGTACTTTTAACTTCAGGATCTATTACATCACCAAAGGCAGGACTTTGTCTTATGTTAGAAATTATTTTACTAACCACTTTTGCATGTGAGCCATGTTTCTCTGTCCAGGTTTTTTTCCAAGTTCGTATATTAAGTTATTCACAGCTTCCACAGAGAAACCCATAAAAGCTCTCTAGAAATGGCTACAGAGCTCTGTTTACTTGTTGTCAGTTAGTAGTGTTCAATGTCCTGAGCTCACGGAAGTTGTCCATGCTGTGACTTCTGCTCACATGGTTAAGCTTTATGAAACCTGAGGTGATGCAAGCTGCCATGTCTCTCTTCCATCCTGTTGTCTCTGCTCTGAATCACCAAGCAACAAAAAGGCTGACGAAACATAGTTCTGTAAAGGATCTTCATTTGGAAATTTCATCTCTGGATCAGTCTGAAATGGTGGGGAAAATCTCATTTTTCTTACCTGGCCAGTGCTGCTGAGTTGAAGGACTGCATTAAATTCACAAACACAAAGCAAATCCAGGTATTTTGGTGTTCTGGTCTAGAACTTACTGTTCATCACTTTATATGGAAACTTCCAGATTCTTATTATTATTTAGCTACTCTCTTTTTCAACATACATAGTCCTTTTTAAGGAGGCAATAGTTGTAAATAGAAAACTCATCTTCTAAACAAATTGTGTTTAAGGTACCCAGGCCTTTGTGAATTGGGTCCTGGAGTGCAAGGAAGAAACAAGCAAAATCCGAATATTTTATTTATTTTTATTATTGTAGTAGATTTTTCCTGGTTCTAGTCAGTATTTCTTGGCAATAGTGTTACTGAGAGAGCTAGTTTGAGTCTTGCTTGGAGCTGTCCTTAGAATTGGATTGGAGATGATTATAGAAAATATAGACCAGTCAGAATTGGCATCCAGTAGAGCCAGTAATCTTCTGACAAAACATTAGTAACAAAATATTGATTACTTCCAGCATGAAATTAATATAGCCTAAAATTAAGTATTAAGTTTAAATAAATAGTAAAATTGGTCAATATTTTTGATAATTACTACATAGTGGTTGACTGCTGTCATATGTAATTGATGAGGAAATTGTATGTCAGGATCTTTACAGTTCTGTGTTCCTTTAGAGATGTTTTTCAAAGAGTTCTTAAAAAATAACATAAGAACTTGAACAAAGTAAGTCTGAACATTATTTCTGGATGTTTTTAAAGACTGGAAATTTTCAAAAATATTTTGTTCCTACTTAAAATTCTGGTTCAGCCATAATTGCTTAAAATATTTTGCCTCAATCGTGTTTAAAGCTATCTTCCTGAGCAATTTCAAAAATTGATAAGTATTTATTTTGCACATTAAAAAATTATCTCAACAGATGTTTCAAAAATTTTGCAAAGCCAGTTTCTTCTTTAAACAAACTCTGGCTTATAACTCTTGCTTTTGAAGTTATTCTTAGCTGCAAATGCACTTTGAAACCTAACTGGAAGTCCATTTTGCCTATTTCTTCTAAAATTCTTTCTTTTCTGTTAAGAGCTTTGATGCTTAGGAGATTAAAATTGTAATCTGTTGTGAAAGCTTGGGGCCATGATCTAATAGTCATATTTTTCTTCTGATAGTTCTGAAGATGGGGTTTGAATAATTTCTCTTTGTAAATGCCTTTCTTATGCTCCTCTCTTTGTTTTTTGCTGTTTGGACAGAGCACATGATTTCCATATGAGTTCCCTGTCGTATCAAATGAAAGATAGGACATAAATGCACATCAGTCGCTAAATGAAACTGCTAAACTGGTTCTGAGTCAGAAGGAGTTTAAAACTGAAGTTATAACAAACCCACTTCACAAATACTTTTGTGTCTTAGCTGTTAGCCTCAAATCAAAAAATGCATGCATATATCATCGTCTAAAGCCACCACACCATATTCCATTTGGTATAGAGTAGTGGTAGACTAAGCTGCCTTTTTTTTTTTTGCTTAACAGTCCAAAAATTCCTGGAAACAATGTATCAGCTCTTGTTTGAAATTGATTTCAGTATTTAAAAGCTATTAGCCCACTTCATTCCATCTGGAATTAGAATCAAAATTTGGCCTATAAACAAACATGTTTTGAGGAGTTGCTGTGAGCTTTTCACTTGGGAAATCTGCTGGAAGGAATCTAAGTGAGTCCCTTCTATAATATTATCTACTTGACTGAAAAGATGCAAGTCATAGAAGACAGTATGTGGATAAGTATGACAAAACTAACTATGCAATTTAGAAAACATAGGTTTTCTTCTTTATCTACCTGATCGTAATGAAAATGAAAGTTGTGTAACAATTTGGATGATACATTTGTAATCCACTAAAACGAAAAAAAACCCAAAATGCATCCTTAGAGCTTGCAATTTACTAGATGGAAACAACTTGTTCTCTAAGACTGGTAACTTTTGAATCCAAAGTCATGTGTTGAGTGCTTGAAATAATTGCTCCTAGGTTAGACTCAGTACTGAAGGATTTGTTAGGGGTAGTAGACCTCCTCCAAATACTCATAATTTCCAGAAAGCAGCTAGAGACTGGAAAACCTGCTCCCTTCCTGTGTAACAAGGGTACACCTAACTTGAATACCCACAGGATTTGTTTAAAATAGGTTGCCTGACATTCAGACTAAGGAACTGAATCGTCTGCCGCATCTTAAATTTGCCATGTTCTAAACCCCCTGCTTTGCATAATTCAAAATGTTTATTATTGCTAACCTGCCTTTGACATCAACTGTTTTGAGAATCTAATAATTTTAAAAACACATGCTGTGTTTTCAAAGATGATAAAATTAATCCTTCTAATCAAACTCCATTTCAGACATATGTATTCTCAGATTTCCCTGTATTTGCATTGATTTCTAGCTAGTCTGTGTCTCTGATTAGAAGAATAAGATTTGAAAGGAAGTTCAAAAAACACTTATTTTTGAGAATTTCATTTACCTAGACTCAGATTCACAGTTTCTGCTTTTTACAGAGCCTTTTTTTTTGTGTTTTTTTTTAGTAGGCACTATTAAATTGTGCACACCAAAATCAGAGGAAAATCTTTTAAAAATCAAACAAAACTTCAAAACAGAGAACAAAAGGCATCTGTAGTGCGACAATCACTTGCTAACATTGTGCTGTGTGTACTTTGTTCATTAAAGCAGATCTGGTTTTGTCTTCCCGTTACCTGTCTGAAGCCTGTGAAGAAGTTGTAAGCCTCTTCACTTTCCTTCCAGGTTGAAGGTCTCCAGGGGCTGAAGCTGAAGACAGGTCTGCTGTAGTTCAGGTCTTCCCTGTAGGTGGTCCTGTCTCATTAACTTCAAAGCATTAATGAGGCTGCTGAGTCAAGCATTGGCCTCCCACTATTAGAGAGACAAGTTCTCTGTTACTTGCTCATGAACCCTCTTGCTGGGCTTTGGTTTTGTACTGTGGTAGTCATGTGCTGAAGTACAGCTTTCTGATTTGGAGCTATTTGTGTTATGTGCTGAAGTGTTTCACATTTCAGGGCTGCCTTTTTTCTTAATACTTCCATCAGGAAAGTAGGAGCTGGGAAACCTCAGGTCCTGAAGTATGTTTGGGGCAGTGGCTTCATTGCTAGCTGTTGTCAGAGAAATTAAATTTCTTCTGAATTGATTCCAAGTGTGTGTACAGATTCATCAAATTTAATGGGATGTCATACATGTTTTAGAGGGCATGATTGAGGACATCTGGAGTTCTGCATTTACTTGGCAAGGAGGAAGGACTCAAAATGTCAGTTAAGGAACCACAGAACTTGTAACAGTATGAAAGTGAGGAAAGCTGCGTAAGCACAGGGGCCCTTGATACTTCAGAGGAAAACTACTTTTTTGAAAGAAAATGTCCAAATGCCATACAGTGGCTTCAGAACACAAAAGTACCCTTCTACCATTATCTGAAGTACTGGGTACTTCATAGGGAAGTATGCAAAAATCTGACAAGGTATTCTAAATGTAGATTATATAATTCTAATGTAATTGGAAATACTGCTGCTTACACAACACAAATGCTGGATGATTTTAGAAATACTGTTTATTTCCTCAACTTTTTGGCTTGGCTCAATAAGACTGCTGTTCATGTAGATCTCAGCTAATTCAATCCCAGTTGCAGGTGGTTCTTTGTAGGTATCTAAGGTCCAATAACTTGTGAAGTCATTAAGAAATATGAGTCAATAGAATAAGACCTTTGAGAAAGCTTAATTTGGAAATTTCAAAGCTCAGCAGACAAGCTACTCATTCCTGATATGCACTTCTCTTTAAAGGTGCATTAGATTAGCTGCATGAAAACTGAAACATTTAAAAATTTCTGATCTGAAAACCTTGGTCCAATGCATCATTGCTTGCTTGAAAGATTCACTCGTTTTAAGTTAGGTTTTGTAATTTTTTTCAGGATAGTAACTGTAGTGATGGGAAACTTCTAATAACGAAAAAGCCATTTAAAAGCCATCACTTTTAATAAAAAGATCCATTGAAATTTGGATCATTTTCTCCCCTAAGGTAAACTAAATTGTTCAGAAATGCCCTTTCCTTGTAGGATGATTACCCAATCTCAAGGGTCTAAGTTTCTCTACTTTCCTGGTGCAGAGCAATATCTGATTCTTTCCTTTCTTAGTCTGTCTGCAGCAAAACTTTTGGACATTATTCTTAAGGAGTGTCAGCTCCTTCACCAGTTGCTGGGAGTTGTACACATTATCAGCCTAGTCAAGCATGAAGCTAAGCTTTAGCTTGGCTTTATCAATGCTTCTGAAGGTGTAGCTTGAGCTTTGTAACAGGAGAGGGGGAGAGGCATCAGGTCATTCATGTTAAAAGTCAGTAGTTCACAATGGTTACAAATAAAGGGGTTAAAGAGTTGCCTTTTTATGTAAGAGAATGCTGTAGAATCAACAAATGGGGATTACTAATGTTGATTTCATTGGTAGACATGTTGAATTAAAAATCATTACATGTTTTGGCAGAAGATCACATTTCAGTATAACTTAAAGAGCTTTTAATCACCGTTTAACATTTGACTGAAGTTAATGTTGTAGCTATTTACATGTGTAATTGTATAAACACCTATAAACGTCTTCAAATAAAAGCTACCTTTGTGACTGACTTGAAAGCATCAAGGTTTGTATGATGGCAATTATCATGGTGCCATTAGTAAGATTAGATCAAGTACAACTGTAACAATGCTGTGTTGTGGTGGGATTATGTGGCTGTTTTGACATGCTGCCAAGTGACAGCTTCTCAGATATACTATGTCTAGAATCTTCTACTGTGTAACAGAAACATGCAGCAGAGTAATCTACTTTTAAGGTTGACTGGGTAAAGTCCTAATGACTTCTAAGAATTGTCAGCATCGTCACAGTTCACTAAAAATCAATTCTTGCCGTCTGACATGGGTTTGTCTGACATGAGTTTTTTGGCTTTCTACGCCTTCAGACATGTCTTATTCCTATTTTCCTTAATTGGATTCCTGAGTTTTTATAGTTTGCATTTTTTTTCTAACTTTTTTTATTATTTATATCATTCTAGTTCAGGGCACTCCTGATCTGCAACTGTTCTGGTCTTCTAAAATATTTTACAAGAGTAAAATGTTAACACATAGTCGTTTCCATAAGAAAAATTGCTTAATTTGAGTTCTTTAACATTTTCAAAAAGTAACAAATCAGTATCTTACAACTGTGAATAAGTAACTCAAATGCAAGGAAGTGCTAAAATTAGGTACTTACTTCATGATGAGAGTGTTTTCTAACTTTGTTGCACAGAAGTATTTGCAGATCAGCATTGCTGAATACTAGAGAGATTTTACATATTTTATTCATTGTATCCTCAGTTGCGCTTTTGTATTGCTGCAGTAAAATTCTGTGCATCAAACAAGTTACTTTCATGTAGCAAATGTGGTGTACTGTAGTAACTCCTTCAGTTTCTATGCAGAACTGCAAACTGAGTGAATCTTTTTTCCATGAGTGCTAATTACCACAAGTCTTAGATAGAGATGCTCAAAAGAGGAACTGGTTTTATTTGCAGCCTTCAGTAATATTTTTTTACCAGCAAAGTCCAATGCAGTGTTTCTGCTGTGCATTGTATTCTGTGTAAATATTTGCAAATGCCACGTTAAATTGTTTCCAGGCAGTGACTAAAGATCTCATTGAAACTTTCTTGTTAAAAGTCACTACAACATTTTTCCTTTTGTTTGGGAATAAAGTAGATATTAAACTATTCTAAATAGGTCATCTAACACTTGAGCATGGTAGGTGTTCAGTGCTCATCTCTACCAGTTAAGGGTCCTTCCTTCTGGTAACTGTATATTTCAGTGTGATTAGATTAATATGACAATTAGGGAAATGCATGTATTTATCTGGTCATCTCTTAAATAGGTTTCCTTAGATGTTCTATATGTAAATGGCTATTAAAAGAACATTTGCTGTATGTTTTGCAAAGGCCCAGGGGGTTGAAATTTGAGGCCACCATATACATACGACCTCAGCATCAAAACACATGAAATCCCAGTGCACACAAATCACCACTGGCCCTTTTTGAAGGAAACATTGGAACATGAGAAACAAATAAGAGTGACTAGGGGAGTGGAAAGGTGAATTAAGAGAGAGTAGAGAACTAGAATTAAGTATTTTTGAATTTAAAGCTGACTCTAGGTCTTTGAAAGTCAATGTAAACTTTCAGGAGTAATGACTTTTTTCCTTTCAAGCCTTTTTATAAGTACTGCAGAAGAACTGCATTTTTTTGGGTGTTTTTGTTCTTGTGCATCTTTCTTCATTTGAATTCAGTGAACTGAATTCAAAATCCTAATCAAATATAGAGCATTCCTAAAACTTCACTATTTTAAAATAGAAATTTAAAATTACTTTTTTATTTCTTAGTAAGATAAAGTACATTTCAAGATCTGCCATTTAAACTACTAAAATTTTGGTGTATGATTTTATTTTCTAAAAAAAGTCTGTGGTGTCAATGGGACTGTACATTCACTTCATGATTTAAGCTTTGCTACATGGAGACAGCTTCCTCTGCTGCCACAATATACTTGTTTCATTTGGATCTGTGTTCTTATTGCCCACATACTCCTCTTGCTCCCAAAAAACCAAAACATGAGCATTTGACAGCATCAGTTCCCAAATACTTTCCCAAAACCTTACAGCGAGTCCTTGTCAGACAGCTTGAAATTTTGACTTAGCTAAGCTAAGGCCAGTGAAACTATGGAAAATGTTCACCAGTTTGCTTTCAGACCAACTCTGCTGCATGTGTTCATGAGTTCCATAAAGATTGCATGCTTTACGTTTAATACAAACGGTATCTTTTTTTTCACACCCATCCTTGCTTTTTATATTTTATTTTTGTTTCCCTTGCCTTGGTTGGATGCCTGTGTGTGTTTAATCCAAATCCCTGTCCAGTCCTGGAGTTTGAACTACGGAAAGCCAAGGAGACCATACAGGCCCTTCGAGCCAACCTGACTCAGGCTGCAGGTGGTGTACATAAACCTTTTCTTAAGTCTCTACTTTAAACAATGTAGAAGTAGCTGAGCTCATCCTCTGTGAGAGAGTAAAATTTAGTTACTTCTTTTTTCCTCCCCAGAAAATGAAGTTCCTTTGCAGGAACGAACAAATTATAAATCAAGTCCTGAAATTCAGGTAGGTGGCTGGTGATAAATTAACTTTGCATGGATTTTAGTATGAATATGCTTCCATAGTTGGAAGGGAGATAAACAAAAGATCTAGTGTGTTTACTTTTTTTTTTTTTTTCCAGGAGCCAATTAGACCTCTTGAGAAAAGAGCTCTAAACTTCCTAGTTAATGAATTTTTATTGAAGAATAGTTACAAACTTACATCAATAACATTTTCAGATGAAAATCATGATCAGGTAAAGTTTCGTTGTGGGTTTGTTTGGGGTTTTTTGCACGCCTGCTTTCCATATTCTGATCTTGTCATAAAGTCAAGTAAACTTAAGGGATTTTTTGTGTGCATGTAGTTTTCTTCATATATATGAGTATTCTAAAAGTTAAATATGTTAGTTAGCATTTTCTTATATAAACCATGGTTTGAAAACAAAGTAGTTTGAGCAGTAGCTTCCCAAAATTTGTAGGAAGGAGAGACAGAGTGCTTACATTCTTTAAAGAAGCAAAACAAGAAGTGAAACACTCTGAGTTAGATATTTCCTTGTATTCTGGTGTGACACGCGTTCAGTTGAACTCAAGGATCTGGATCTCAAACGTAATCTTTTCCTTAGATCCTAATCAGTTGACTTGTGCAGGATATGCAGTTTACTCACTGGTTGTCTTCTGGGGATGAGTATGTGTGTGTGTGAGAGTACTTAGTCACCTGTGGCATTGAGTACAGTATTGAATAAGCTCTTGGTAATAAGGTGTTATCCTGGCTCTTTCCCAACATAGCTATGCTTTGATGCATTTTTCTTAAGATGATCAGTTTTATATCTCTGTTGGCTTACATTTGATGGGAAGACTATCTTGAGAAGAATGTTTGGAAGGTTCTAATTACAATCTGACTGTTTCTGGGTAGACAAAACACCCAGTAATATCAACACCCAATATGTATCACAAAATGGGAATATTACCAGAATAATTAAATATAGAATTTCATTCAGTTTTATCTGAAACTGGTCCTCCTGTACTTTTCCTACATTTCATATCCCAATCTGTGACGCAAATATGTTGTTAAATAGAATTTCTGAATCTTCCACCTCCACTGAATATTTGCACTTAACACCAAATACTTGTGAGAATACAGTCCCCAAAAAAGAAAAGTTTAACAATTTCTCTTGTTTGTGTTCTCAGCTGAGAATGTTTTGTGTTGTGAGACTATTACCAAAAAAGAGCAAAATTCTTTATTCTAAAAGGTAGCATACTGCAATTAATATATAGTAGGCACATTTTTTTTCTACGTTATTCACATAATTCTTTGAGAAAATAATCTTTCTTCAAAGAAATATATGTGACCAGACTATGGAAAAAATATAGTGAAGATTGGGAACAATAGGAAAAAAGTTTATACCAATACTTAAACTTAATGTCATTAAAGAGACCATCATAACTCCTGTGTAACAGTGCACAAACTTGCTTGTATATACAGACATGGAATATTGTTGTACTAATAGGATGATAAGGTATAAATGAGCAAAGCAAGAATATAGAGTGATGGTTTAAGACAGGAGGCCCTTGTATTGTTTGCATCTCACTATCAGTGTTCTACAGAGGTGTTTAAGCTATATTAGACATCAGGAGGAAATTCTTCATGGAGGTGTTAAACGTTGGAACAGACTGCCCAGAGAGGTGGTGGAGTCACTGTCCCTGGAGGTGTTCAAGAAATGACTGGATGTTGCACTTACTGCTCTGGTCTTATTTACATGCTGATGATCAGTCAGAGGTTGGGCTTGATCTCAGAGACCTTGTCCAACCTAAATGATTCTGTGATACTGTGCCTGTCTTCCCTAGGGAAATTCCACCTGCACTTGTGAGTGAAATGGGAACAAAAGCAATATTTCTGCCTTGTATCAACTGCATTGGCTTCTGCTAGAATTTGAGCTATGTTATTTCTAATTCTACAAAGTGTTCATGTCTTAGCAAAAAAAAAAAAAAAAAGTAACCTATGTGGTTTGGAAGGTACTCTCTCTACTATGTTACCTAGAGCTGCCTTTGTGGTCACACTGCTTTGTTTCCCAAAGTGGATCCTTCCTCTACTATTGCTTCTTGCTGAGTTAAGCTTCTCTTTGATTTACTACAATGCAGTCTTGATGTGATTATTTTGCTATTGCATCACCTGTGGTCAAATGAGGAAGAGACAGGAAAATAAAAGGAAGCATATTGTATGCCTTAGTTTCTTTGATTCTTTTGAAGGATTTTGAACTTTGGGATGATGTAGGATTGAACATTCCAAAGCCTCCTGACCTGTTACAACTCTACCGTGACTTTGGAAACCATCATGTTGCTGCAAGAGATGTGGTGGATGCATCAGTTGGTGTGGAAGATGATGAGTTAGAGGCTGACACTCCTATACTTGGGACCGTCCCTGTGTTTGAAACAGCACCACCGTCAATAGAAGTAAGACTGTACAGAAGAAATGTTACAGCTGTTTGATGTACTGCTTAACTTGGTTGTACTAAACTCTTCTGTTTTCTGTCTTGTGTTTAGCAATGTTTAATAGTGCAAAAATTAGAAGATCAAATTAGTGTGTTAAACAGTGAGAAATGGTCTTTGATGGAACAAATCCAAAGACTTGAAAGGTATGTTCCTATCAACCTACTTGACTCTTGATAAATGTTGGATAACTTTTCATTGTTTTTCTGACACATATATGGAACCATAACTTAGATACAGGAATTGACTGGGAATTCTTCAGGGCAGGGCAGTCTTTCATTTTCAATACATAGTATTTGATTTAGAAAAAGGAGGCAACTTCAAATTGACTATTTCCCTTTATTACCCATACAATTTAATTTTGTAACTTCATTAGTTCTTTGAAAACAAACGCTTCTGATATGCTTTACACAGTTTTTTTTCAATTAGCTCTATGTCATGCCTTAGTGTGTACAGCTTGCAAACACTGTCAGAAAGATGCTTGTTTTAACATCTGATGTCAACCCAGTTTTTCTTTCTGAAGAGCAAGACTAGTATATGTGATTGTATCTTTAAGCAAAAAAAAAAAGGTAGTTAAAAGTTTGGTCAAAACATGTCATTCTGTAAGCCATAGGGTATCATTCCTCTTAAGAGGTCTACTAATGCAGTGTGTGGGAAAATGCATAAATTTTAAGTGGCTTTATTGACTTGCATAGTTACCATTTCAAACTATAGGACTATTTCAAACAGAACAGTACACCACTCTAGTATTTTATGTTTTGCATCCTGGGTAGTGTTCTGTCTTGTGACAATTTGTGTTCCAGTGCTCAGATTTAAGCCAGAAGGAGATAAAACTGTTGTTACTTGCTTGTTTTGTTGATTCACTCACTCAGAATGCAACATTTTTCCTGCTACTAATTATTTACTGAAGTGCTCAGTGAAACTAGTGCTTATTTGAACAGTTTGTGTGATCAAAGTCATTTCTCTTATAGGAATTCTTAAACATACATGAATTGAAGAGTATGTTGAGCTCTTCAGCATGTTGTTTTATTTCTGTGCTGCAGTGATATGATTTGAACAACATTTGCATGAAAGCTACAAAAATATTTCATATTTGCTTTTTCAGTGAAATAGATCTTCTCAAGAATGAAAACTTTTCTGTGTCAACTGTTTATGGTGTAGCTCCCCATCCTTCTTTAAAACAAGTGCCTCTCACAGTCTCAGAGGACAATGGACGGTACTTGGATATCAAGAGCTCTGAGAATGACAGTAAACATGGCAACATTGAGGAAACAAGCCTTGCTTTATCAGCTGAAGTGGATTCAAGGACTTCTAAAGATGATATGCTAAATTCTGTGCCCTCTAAAGAGACAGAGAAACTGTCCTCGTGTCCTCCATCATCTAGAGCTGCAGTCCACTTTGACAAACCTAATAGGTTAGTGATAAGTTGTAAATTGCATGGTATTATTAAAAATTCTTGTCAAGTGAGTAGATAATTTTCTAACAGTGAAATTCTGCCAAATGAATACATCATTTGTGTTTTGAAGGCAAATAAAAGACTTAACATACCTGTAGGGTACAGTGCTGATATTTTTATGTTGTTCCTAACCTCTTTAGGAAGGAGTACATATGACAAACCTAGAGTTTTAGTTTTAAGTTTCAGAAATTCTTTTCAGTTTCTACTTGTTTCTAAACCCAGCCCTGTTTGTTGCAACAAAAAAATAGGTAAAATCAGAATAGTGAATGGGAAGACAAAAGAGTTCTGTTTTCTTTAAATTTTAATTTAATGATTCTCTTCTGCTTGAAGAGTTGTTGGGAAAAATTTTTGCTTTTTCTGTGTAGATGTGTATAACTCTCCTAGAGAGCAGTACTATTTTTCATTTACTTATTTTGTAATTATCAGAAAGGTATCTAATGGCATATTGCCTTTTTGAGTTTTGATTTTGGGGCAAGCCTTCACTGGGTAGCTATGATTCTTCTAACTAAATCAGGGTATTTGTGTTGTGTTATTACTTGGAGACTGAGTTTGTGCTTGTAAGTGTTCTTGAGAAAGCCCTTTCAACCTGTACAAGTGTTTTTATAGTGAAAAGGAGAAGTGATTTGTTCATTAAGTGATAGATAAACCACTGTAGTCATCAGGAGTAACACAGACCACAAACATAATGAGGGTATGTACAACTTGTAATTGTTACCACTGTGGACAAAGATATGCAAGTAGCTCACCTTATGATCTTACTGTTGCTGTTTGTAGGGAAGCAGGCATCCATCCTGCTTTGTCTTTTGTCCCTTAGTGAGATTTTGCTGATGTTGATACTGTAATTTGTTTCTAGAATTATCTTTCCATCTGAAAATACCAAGTAGAAATCTGTGTGACATTCTGTGCAGATAGAAAAATAAATGCAAGCTTGTAGTGGAGGGGAGGAAGGAGCACCCAAAAATAAAAAGAGTTGCTAACCTGCTAGTAATTACCTTTTCTTGCAAACCCTAACAATCCTGCTTTCTCTGGGTTTTCTGTACTTCTTGCACTAACTTCTAAGGTCAGGGCTACTTTTTCAGTGATACCTTAATTTTTAGAATTGGACAGGAGGAAAGATTTCTGGTTGGTGAATATAATACTTTGGAGTCTCATAACAAATTTCTTCTCTCTTAGTTGACTATACTAGTGTTGAACAGGAAAGTAGAACAGCTTAGATTTTTCTGGAAGGTGGTCAGTGGTTCAGTTTAAGCTTTCCAGATTTTTTTCTTTTTATGTTTCTTTCATATCCTGGCTAAAAATCCAGACTATGTAGTAATCAAAACTTTGAGTTGTTGCTATATAGTTGTCTACCTACTTTCATTTGGCTTGTTGCAAGTTTCTTCTTGCTCAGATTAATGGTGAGTGCTGGGTGACATTAAGGGCATGAATATTAGATTGATGTTTTAGGGATAGTGAGGGTGTATATCAAAATAGGATTAAATCACTGAGTGAGGAATGAACTGTGTATTTCTAGTGGAATTTATGACAGTAGAAACTAGAAGGACATCGTTTGTTCTGCTGATCATAGTTGTTTTAACTGTAAATGTAACATAGATTTATTTGAAAAGAAGTTGAATGAAGCTGTGAATCCCCACTGAGTTAAATTCACAAGTCCCCTCAAATGCAGTTCACTGCAGAAATAAAAAATGCATGTGTAATATGTAGCTATTTTTGTACTCTGCTTTGGGCTTAATATGTCAGCAAAGGGTCAAAGGAAAGCATATTTGATACAGTGTTTTACAGACCAGTATCTAGTACTAAATTTTCTTCCTGGATTATGCCCTAGGTTTGTAATAATGCAGTATTTTTTTCACTGAGGAAATAAATTATTTGTTAAATGTTTTGAGATCTGCAGGAGAAGCAGCACAATGGAAATGCTGGATGTTTATTGATTTCAATCCACGTTTATTTATAGAAGACAATTACTGTCATTTATTCAGAGTGTACTGAGAAGGGTTAACAACTAAGACTCTATCCTAAAAGGCAAGATCATTACTACTGTATCTGTGGAGTGTTTTCTTGGCATAAATCTTGCCCAGATGGGAAGAGAGAAGGGGAAGTGAGCCTGCCTTGTGTGACTGCACTCAGAGCAGCTGTGCGTGCATGCTGGCAAATGAGGACATGACCATCATTGGAAAAATGCCTCCGTTAACAGATGGCAGCGCAAAGCACTAGCAGTGGTTTAAATAGACTGCACCACATGTGTTTATTCAACTAATTTGAGGTGTGTGGTAATTTGCACCAAATACAGGGTGTTTCTGTATATAGCAATCCTGGGTTTTTGAATGAATTGAGTCTTTTGTCTCAGAGTTTTATAGAATAGAATAGTAGGGCCTGGGCTTTTCATTCCTTGTTCTTTCTTCTGTTTGGACGTCTTCACTGCTGGCATCTGTTGGCCCTTGAAGACACTTGCCACTGACTTGTCTGCAAAAGGCCTTGGTCTTTTATTGTTTTTGTCCAGCGTAGCCATCAAGGATTTGGTTAGACTTCATTAAAGAGAAGCTTTCTGGACTGCAAATATAGCCAGCAATTTTAAGAGGATCCACACTGCCCAGCGCTTGCTGTTGTTTAACCCACAAGGAGATTAAGTGACATATTGTCATACTTACTTTTCATTCTCTGCAAAGTGGGAATGGAACTTTGCCCTTGTGTAGTATTTTAATTAGGATTCCAAGTGGGAAAGGATCTGTTTTTCTGCAGAATGAATGCCAGGTTGAAGGACAGCCTGGGTAAAGGGCTGGCCAAGGCCTTGCCTCTGTGTCAATCTTAAGCTGCTGCTTTGCAGTGCTTGCTTATGTTCTCCCAATGTAAAAAACTCTGCAGTCTTGAGTAGAGCCTGTAAATCCTTCACTCAAGAATATTTTACAGCATAAGGACTAACATATTGTGAAAGAGGTCTTTTACAACTAGCTACTGTTTAAGTAGTTTAGCAACTTTTTTAAAGTGAAACTTGCACAATTGCACAAAACCAAGCTGAATAGAATTAAAACAAGCTTCCTTCATTAAAATTGAAAATGTACTTCAAGAATCTATACTGTTAAGAAAAAAAACGATTTTAAGCAATTATTAAAAAATCTTGTTTATCATAATTTTCTATATAGTGAGAAGAGAAAAGCTGGTATATTTATTGATGTCCTCTTGAATTAGTTTAAGTAATTATAAGTAAGATATTTGATTCTTAATGGGCTTTTTTCAGTTAGAAAAGGGTGAATGATGTTGTATTCACTGTAAGAAGTATTATGTTTCAATCTATTAGATAAAATGTGTGTCCATGCACATAATCGTTTGTGTGTTGGGTTTTGTGTGCTTGTGTATATTTTTGAGGGTTCAAAGGTGTTACCAATTTCCACATAAAAAATAGGAGTTGCCTCCTCTCAGTGTCATTAGAGGACTCAAACAGCAGATGATGGAAATGGGTGAGATGCTTTCTGTGCATAGTTTGGAAGGCAAATGTTGTCTTTCTTCTTTAATAGTGGATGAAGCAGTGTTAGATTAGCATCTAAGTACAAGGCCTCAGATAAGGCAGAGGAAGTTGTCATTACTGGGAAAAATAGGGAGCTGCTGCTTGCCTGTTTAATGTAGTGGTCAGTAATTGTTTTCTGAGAACATTTCTGCCAAATTACCCTCTTCAGACACAGCTGTTTTGAAGCTTTTATCAGGGTTTGATATGGATGCTTAAGGCTTTGAGTAGCTCGGCTGCATAGGCTGGTGCTGGATGTGGCCATGAGGCAGTGCTTGTGCAGATGCACCCTGTATGAGGGCTTAGACAGCAGTTTAAGATTGATTTTGAGGTTCTGGCAGCATTTGAATCCAAAGTTAGATCCCAAAGTGGCAGTTGAGCAAACTCTATTCAACCCTGAAGCTCATAACTTGACTGACTACTCAAACGCTTTTATGCAATTTGCAGAATCAGAGCGTTAAGCAAAAATTTTGTTTCATGTGATTTCTGTGCCCGCCCCACCCCGTTTGCATAATTGTGTGCTTCCTCTTGTATTGCCTAAACTTCCTTTTCTTCATGCTTTAGTCCTATTTTTGTCTGTGCAGCAGTTTGAAAGATGTTTTATTTTTTGGAACTAAAACTAACTTCTTAATTAGGATAATCAGGGTTTTTTCTTGCTACAAACTAAACACCCTAAAAGCCAAAGATAATATTAAAACTTCTGTAGTATGAATCACTTGAACATTCTTTCTGGGTGTCATTTTACCTAGCCAATTAAACCAGAGTGGAAGGACTCGCCTTATCACCTTTCTGATTTATGTTTTCTTCCCCCTCTCCCTTTTTGATGATATTTCAGGAAATTGTCACCAGCTTTCCATCAAGCACTACTGTCTTTCTGTCGGATGTCAGCAGACAGCCGTTTGGGATCAGAGGTATATTTCCAGTTGGCATAAACTAAAAGATCCTTCATTTTGCATGGCAGCAATAGTTAAACAAGCAATAATTGCTTTGAAACAAGACATGGAAAGATTAATCTATGTGCATGAAAGTTAAGAAATAAAGATATGTTTTCAGATTTTAAGCTAAATATGAAACCTAGTGATAGAGGTGTAATTACTGGGAACTTTTGAGTCTCTACAAGTGGATTCATGCTTTTGAAAGTACTGACACATCAAAAACTTACAGCTTAATGTATGGAAATAAATACTTTTCTGGTAAGTGATCAGTCTGCTGCAATTTTTATTATTCCTTTCAAATGGTGTTTTTCTGTTCCTGTGCTTCTGAAAAAAGCAAACAAGCAACTTGGTTTTCTAGGTATCTCGGATTGCAGACAGTGAGAAAAGCGTCATGTTAATGTTGGGACGCTGCCTGCCTCATATTGTTCCTAATGTGCTGCTTGCGAAACGAGAGGTGAGGAACCCTGAAATTTACATTTTATTTTCATCACGATATTTTGTTATCCATTTTGAAGATGAGGTGTCTAATTTCATGAAAGTCTATTACTTGCAATCATGTTCTTACTTTTGTGCATGCATCTCTGCTCCTAGAAAATGGTTTTACACCTCTGTCAGGTGAGTTCAGTAAACCTGCATAGTATCCTAATATTCCTTCCTCTGCTTAAGGCACCCATTAGCATTCAGCAAGACTGTTACTGTAGGTCCATCTGTTTGTGGTAGCACAAATGTTTTTGTAAGGGAAGACCATATCCATGTGCATTGTAAAAACAGGGTCTGTAACTTGAAACATTGTTTCATTTATTTCGTCTACCAGTTTAAATAAGGAATAAGTTTCAGATTCTTTTGCAGCACTATGTACTTAAACAAAAATAATTTTCAACAAACAAATTATTTTAATATCTTTTCTTGGAAGCTCCATGTACCAGCCAAGTGAAGGTTCATCAAAAATACCCCTTTATAAGAAAATGAGCACTCTTGCTTATGTTTTCCTTAACTTTAATATGAGAATGACTAAAAATTATGAAGATGTAATGTATATTTTAAATGTAACTGAAGGTGATGGTTTGCATAATAATTCATGCTATATAGCATACAAAAGGAAGGAAAAAAATGTGACTGGTTTTGTTCTGCTTTGTGTAAATATTGCACATTACCAAATATGTAAAGAAAACTCTAAAAACTGAAGAGATATGAAGGAAAAATTCAGTGTCCTTATGGTTGACACTGAAATAAAGGGTTTGAAGTAGCATATCTCATTGAGCAAGTTTAAGTCCTTGTTGACAGGACCTACAGTATGGTAGACTTAGTCGTGTGTTTTGCATAAATTCATTTTAAGGCTTTGAAAATTCCTCAAGAAATTTGTACTGATCCTGTAACCTGAAATTTTTCTACCATACAAGTAATTATCAGCAGCTGACATGGTGAACTTGAGATGTGTACTGTGTTTTGAAAATTCATAAAAGGCTTTTAATTTTTGAGGGGGTGGGGGTGTTAACTGAGTGCTCTGGAAATGCTTCTGTCTTTCACAATAATTCTGTGAATGGTCTTGGATCAGTGCTTAATTTCTGATTTCTTATTTATTCCTTTCCTTCCTTCTGCTTGGCAGGATGTGGTATTTTGGCTCCTTTTCACAGCTTTTAGCATAATCTGTGTAATGTGTTGAATATTTTCGTGACCTTTTAGTCTGTTTCCTATTTGATTCCTACTTAGGTTGTTTTACAATGGAAGTTACATTTGATTACATGTATTTTTGCCTTAAATTATCTGCTTTAGTTTAATTCAAAAAGCCACAAATGACAATTGAGTAATTGTATTACATGGGATGCTTAATGTTTCAATAATTGAAATTTGTTTTAAAAATGTCTTCTTTTAGTGACCTGCCACCTTTTGCTGTAACTGTTTTAATGTTCTTTCTGACATAATCGTGGAACTTGAAGGAAAAGTTGGGTAGATATCTGTCAGTATTTATCCTAATCAAATTATGGAAAGCTAACCTAAGAACTAGGATGTCTTCAACAAGGTATAACTTTGACTCTTGTCTGAAAACAACCTTATAATGAGACTTCTGCACAGAGAAGTGGTGTAAAAATATACCTAAAGATCACTAATTTGGGAGAGTTGTGTAACAGGTTCAGATCACAATGCAGAGTTCTCGCCAGTCTGCTCTGAAACAACAAGAGTGGAAGTATTTAAGATCTTACACTATCAGTGTATTAGGATGGGAGTTAAACATAATTTTTTGATGACTCCCTGAAATGTCTTTGTTCTGTAAGCATCCATCATGTTGAAATTGCTTGCATAATCTTAAGCTGAAAATTATATGCTGTGCATCTTCATTTCGGAGAAACTGAGTTTGCCGAGGCTGACGATCTCTCTGTAGTTGTTGTCCTTTACCAGAGATTCAGAAACCATTTTTCCTGTGCTTTTAAACATCTTAAGGTCAGTGGCAGCCTGCCTGATCCAGTAGTAAGTGTTCTGGCAAATATTATAGTTGACATTTCTGAAGTTATTTGTTTTTGTGTATTAGTGCAGCTTTAATTGTTCTTCGGTGTCTGTAATTTAGGTTCCAATGGAAGGCAACAAAGAAGGAAAGACACAGTATTGAGTAGGGTGGCTGAGGGGATAATCTTAATTGCTTCTAAAAAAAGCAGGTCAACTGTGTAAAATCAATAATGCATCATACAGGAAAATTGCCTCAAAGCAATTCATAATTGTCAAAATTCATGTAACAACATATAAATTTAATTTTATTTTCATCTCAGGCATCTAGGTTAACTTAACTTCCTGAAAACATGTACATCAAAATTTAGATTTGTATATGAATGCAATCACAAATAAAGGAGATGTTACAATCCAAGTAACAGTTAAGTAGAATGACCAGTAACAAAATGCTAAAAAGCAATACTTAAAAAAAAAACCCCGCAGTGTTTGGGGTACAGTCTGTGATAATACTTCTTGAAAATGAGCAGCTTGGGTTCGTAAAAATTTATCTAGGTTGGAATCTGCTTTCTCAATTGTCATTTTATCACTTACAATACATTAACAATCAAAAAATTGCAAAAGTAAAATCAGCCACCTTCTATTTATTAACAGATGTACCATAGAAAAACTCCTTTGGCTAAAATTTAATTAGAGAGAAGCAGTCCTTTAAAATTTTTGTAATAACTAATAAGTGCAATACTCATTTTTCACTTTCTAAGACGTGAAAGTCAATGGTTTTTTGTCAGGAAACAAGAGTAACCTTGTTTGTACGTACAACTTCCATATTCTGCAGTATAATGGAGTTTGGCCCTGAGTAAAGCTTTTGCTTGAGATCTTATTACTCTTGTTCTTAATCAGCACATTTATTTAATTATGTCTTTCATATCACCCATTGTTCCATTGCTTGTTTTTAACTTCTTTTGTGTTATGCAAACTTAGCAAAATCGTGATAGTGGTCTACTGAAATGCACCACTGAGTAGTTATACTGAGGAACTGTTATTTATAGAGAGTTCAACATGTTACGAATAGAGTTTTGCTTTTGTTTGTAAAGTTGAAGCAAAGGTAGTGTTAAGTCTTGAGACTCTGGATTGATGCCATTCTCAACTACACTAGATCTCCACTGTAGACTGAAAGTAATCACATTAATGTGTGGTAACTGCACATAAGTATCACCAAGGCACTTCAATTCTCCTACAAGTCTCTTAAAACACAGTAGAGTTGAGTATCTTGCCATAAATTTTCATCTCACTCTTATGCTTTAAAGGCCATAAAATACTGGCTTTGCTAAAGAAATGCAAAAGAAGACTGCCAGATCTTGGCAGTATACTTAATTGTTTGCTTCCAGGGGTTATATCTAGCAGATTTCATCATGGTTGGATATGGATAAAGGTGCATAGACCTGAGTTGCTGGGCATGAAAATTGTCAGTTGTCAATATCTTCTAGATGACCACTGTAATTTCCCGTTACAGGGGGAGAATAAAGAAATCTAAATGAACAATTGCAATACTTTGTTACTCTGTAAAACTTAGATTGCAGTAGGCTTCTATAGATTATGTTTCTAAAAAACAGGGGTAGTATTGACCACAGCCTGTTTGCTGGTCGTTTTCTAGTGTATGTGCAGTGCTGGTTTTGGCTTGCAGGTCTGTTTTGTTTGGCAGGGAGGAAGGGTGCACATGAGACATAACCATTTTTTAAGTCCCTTTGTTCCCTTCTCCTCGATAGGAGGGCCTAGTGCAGTTTCCTTAGAGTAAAATAACTCAGTCTCATAGAGAATCCTTTTCATCTCTAGTCTGAAAGCCCATGTCTTTCAACACTTGGTAAAGCTTAGACAGTTCATGGATGCACGGAGTTAAATTTGATGTTTATGCAAGGAGTTTTATTTGATGTTAGCTTTTGTTATATCATAAACTTTTGTATGTGTGTTTTCAAATAAACAGTAGATACAGACAAAGTACAAAGTTTTTTCACACCCACACCCTATCATTGATTCTTATGTAAAAGCATCCCTTTGAGATCTCTGAGAGGCTTACTTTGGATCCTGGAATAATAGTCTCACCCTGTAAGAGGTAATTAGAGCTGTGATTTTAATATTGGTAAGATTAGTAGCACAAAGTTTTGAGTCATGCGTTAATCCTATGATTAAACTTTTTTCATTTTGAGACTAAAAGAATTAATTTGGAACTTTAAATACATTCTTGCCCAAGACAGTCCCTATCAGTGCATGTTGGTACCTGCAGCTATTTCAGTTGCAGACAATAAGATTATTTCATTTTCTTTACTTGTTGGCAGAGGCTAAGTTACAGAATAATTTTAACAGAGTATTGGTTCACAATATAAGCACTGACTATTAAAGAAGATTAAAAGGCACACACTAACAAAATTGATCATGTCATACTGGTTTATATATTGTTGCCTGCAATATTAATACATTCATATTTGGAGTAACAAAAATATTATTTGAACCTACTGAAGTAACCAGTCTTGACACTTAGCATTAATTACATGTATTCTTTGAGATAATTATTTTGCTTATGAACACTCCAACAATAAGACAGTAATTAGTGAGAGCAGTAACATGCAGAAGACTTGTTGGAATGTTTAGCAAAACATTGTTATAACAATGGAAACAACACTGACAGAAAATTCCTTGCTACCTTCTGAGATGCTCAGTATATGATGCACTTTAAAAAACCCCAAAGTTTAATATTTTGTTGTAGTACTTACCATATGTAGAAGTATAGTTGCCTAGTATAGGAGTATAGTATGCCTACATGTAGGCATATAGTTTAGATGGTACTAATTACTATTAAAAAGCCATGTTCTTTTGACCATAATGAAGAGAGAGCTACTCCGTATGTCCATGTAAATGTTGCCTTTATTGATAACTTAACGCAAATAGTGAATCCCTTTCAAAGATAATGGAAGAAGTTGTTCTAAGTTAGGAAGTTGTCCAGAGATACTATGGTGAGAAAAATATGAGTTTTTCCTTGGAAAGACCTACATGGAGAGTTACACAGAAGTAGAGCAGAGGGAAGATGGGCTGTTTCAGTTCTCCTGTGCAATGTGTTAGATCAGTCTCAGAGCACTGACTGTCAGTCACCTGTATGTAGCTTCTCTCACAGTAAAAGCAAAATACCTTTGCTCTTCATTCTGCATCTGAGTAGCTCACAGGTATAAACTGCCTCAGATTGGAATTCGGCTTTTCAATAGTAGAGGTGGGACCTATGACACATAATGTTTTATTGCATTGAGCTGCAAGTGCTGACAATGTTATGATGTCAGTCTGCTTGGAATCTAATGGGAAAACAGTATCAAAGCTCTGGAAGTCACTCTTCTTGCTATGGTCATGAGTCACTAGTCACCCCTGTTGGCTAACACCAACACGAACTATCAAAACTCATGTTCTGAACTCAAAGGCAATAGAGAAAAGAAGTACTTGGGGATGAACAGAATGTTTAGCAAAGTTCCCAAATTAAATAGAGGGAAAGTTGTTGGGTTTTTTTTGAAACTTAAGTTCTTGCTTTATGACTGTCAGCACAAGTGGTATTCCTTCCCGAGGAATGCAGAGTGTTTCAAATAGCACTGGAAGTCCACTCCTTGATTATTAATAATTAGACAGAGTCTCTACAACCACATTGTGAACTTGTCTCTTGAATCTAAACAGCCAAATACTAATCTTACCATGTTTTATTGGAAAATTGCTACTTTCTATAGCTTCTCTGCTGGCTTAAAGAATGAAAAATCTGAGATTTGTAATACAAATCTACATCAAAGGCATGACCCTTAGCAACAGGAAAAAATGAGCTCAGACCTACCTGTAGGTTGGTTTTTGTTCTTAATGCTCTTGACTGTCCTTAGAAGAATCTGCCCCTTATAAGTCCTTGGGAGACTTCACTTGACCTGTTTCGTCCCTCTATAGAGCAATTTTGTTCTTCTGGTCCCACAGTCCCCTTTGCTTCCAGTTTTACCTTCCTGTCCCTGAGGACTTCAGGGAGCACAGAAAACACTGTTTGAGACTTCTCACTGTTTCTCCACTCCCGTTGATAGAAGGAACTGTAGAAGCCCTGATGCAGCGATGCAGAGAACACTCTCTTCTCCCATAGTATGCATGAGAGAATGTGACCCATGGACGAGAAAATACAGCTATTTCCGTCAGCTATAATAACCAGCTTTCTACAAGGTAAAGAACCAGCCTTGTATCTGCCCATGTCCTTGCTGTTAGGTTACTCATTAGCCTTTCAGACTCAAGGCAGCAGTTTCTAAGTGAATATTCTCAGGTGTTGTCCTTTCACACAGACTCGGCTGAAAAAAGACAATGTTAACTTCCTTAAGTTCCATAAGAGGATTAAAAAACCCCCACCTCATGGTACTACTTTAAAATCTAGCAGTAGTTCTGAGTAAGCAGTTGAGATTTTTGAGTAGGTACTCAAACATACTAAGGAAGTGAAATCAATGTGTTGGTTTCAACAGATGAAAAAAAAAATTCCATAAATGTCCCATTTCATGGAGTGTATTCTTTGTAAAGTTTTTCATAGGAGTATTTAAGAATACTTGCAAGAGCAGTTGAATAATGTGAATTTAGAGTAGATTTCAGAAAGTTAGATTTCACTAAATAACAAATGTTTAATTAGCTTTAAGTTTTTAAATGAGCTTCATTTTTTATGGTAGTAGTTATGTTCTTTACCTACAAATTCCAATCAGATTTCCTATTTAAAAGATTTGAGTTTAATGTGTAAGTAGTGGTGTTGAGGCAGGTATTATTTTAGTAATATTCTTTCAAGTATTTTTGAATTAAAGCAGCATTTGCAGGAGAGAAAATTCTATGCAGTCCAAAAAAAAACTTAAATAGGTTAAACCCACTGCCTTCTCATAACTTTAAATGGGCAAAAATCTTAAGTAACCAAAAATAATGAGAAGTAATGTGCAGATTCTAGAGGAAAAGAAGCTCTCTGCTGAAGAAAGTTATTTAGTTCTTCATGCAATTTAATTTTGTAAAGTTTCTTTAATGGAGGCCTTCAGTTCATGTCATTTTGTGTTGTGCTACACTTATTGTAAAACAATCCCAGCTACTCTTAAAAGTATTTAAGAAGTGGAAATGTTCCAAGTATTCAATTCTATTTTTCATTTCTCCTTTTCTCCTTTTAGATTTTTTTAAGTGATAGGTAGGATATTTCCGTGTTGTCTCTTCTGTCATAAATTCCCTAATCTGTATCATAATTGAGTTAAATATTGCCAGTGTATCTTCCAGAATCATAGACTGTTAAAATACAGTTCAGGTTGTGTCTTGGTCATGTTTGGACATGGAAAATAGTGCATTAAGTAGAATTCTTTTAAATGAAAAATAAAAAAAGGCTTGTCAGGAGTTGACTAGCTTAGGCACTGCTCTAAAAGGGAGTCTTGTTCTATGTTTAGTATAAATAGGGCTCCTGCTGTTTAGGAAAACACAAGAACATCATGATTAGACCTCTTTGTCTGCTAGAAGAAATTTGCACCTCCCTGCAAAGTCATTCTAAACAACCACAGATTTTCCAGGTTTTATATAATTTCTCCCACTAACATTAGGTGTGTTTCCCACTGTCACCTGCTTATTTGTCACAACTTAATAATTCACCAAAGTATTTCTGCTGAAAATTACTCCAAAGTACGCAGCAGGTGTGCAAGGTAATCTCCAGATTACTTGCCCATGTTTTTTTCCAGACACTGAAGTTTTTCTTGTTCTTTTTTTCCTGACCTCCCAGTGTGATATTTCTGTCCCTAAGATATTAAATCACTTAAAAACTGTCCGGCTTCCAAATTCAGTTGGAGTAAAAGCTCACATCAGCAAGGTCAAGGGAAGGGACTTCCAGACAATGTTTTAGAAACATTTGTTTCTTCTGGGAATGAATACCATGAGCTTTGTAGGCATATTTAGAAAGGAGGAGGCTTTCACTATTAAGATCTTTATATTTTCTCTCCATGTTTTACATAGTATTTCCTTTGTAATTTGTTCTTTTAAGGGATTTTAATTGCTCCAAAAAGAAAATTCAGCTTCAGAGATCGTTTTTGTATGGAAAAAAAAAATCATAGAACCTTTGCAAAAATCAGATAATTGTCAGTCAACACGAAATCTGTCTGCAGTCACCTTTACCAATGCATGTTTCTCAATGTTTATTTTTTCAAACTTGTGCACAAAACTGTGTGGATGTTTAATTGGAAATTTTAATCTTTAACTCCGTGGCATTTTTTCATAGGAACTTTATTCCATAGTTAGCTGTGGAGCTTCAGTTCAGTAGGTAGTGAAAACAATTGAAACCATGATTGTCCTCTAATTCGGGTTACAGGTGACCTGCATATGTTAATTGTCATCTTTGCAGAGCTTTTCATTTTATGTGCTGATTCTCCCCTGATTTTTCCTAGCAGGAAAATAATTCTAACTTTTGTAGACCTTCACTTTTCTCAAGTCACTTAATAAGCCATCACGACTCCAAAGTATCTTTTCTATTTGTTTTGATGTTATGTGATTTTAGATTTATCTTCTTAGTTTATTTTGCAGTAAATGAATGTATGCCCAAAGCAATTTTACTTTGTTTGATTTTCCCCTACCCACAACTTTTTTAGGAATTGATCCCACTCATACTGTGTACAGCCTGCCTCCATCCTGAACCAAAAGAGAGAGATCAGCTTCTGCACATACTGTTCAATTTGATCAAACGACCAGACGATGAGCAAAGGTGTGTTTGCACTTGTGTGATATGGGACAAGCAGGAAGTTTTTTCTCTGTGCAAGCAGCAGTACTAGTAAAAAGTGGATATTATTGGGTGGTATTAAACAAATTTTGTTTAAGCTGGTGTTTTGCTTATGTAGTGTTGACAAATTTATGCCAAGTTCAGGACTTTCCATTTCCATGACCTGTACTTCCAGTTACTGAAATGTAAGAATGTGCTTGTAAGCTACAGTGTAATTTCAGTTCCTTTTTCTGTTTAAAGATGAATTTAAGCTGTTTGTTAAAATGATCTTTAGTGTCATCATTCTTAGCACTGATTGATGTCAAAATCAAAACAGCTTTTTTTTTTTTTTAAAACCTGTCTTAGTGATCTACATGTTTGTTCAGATGACTACCACATTTCTTTAGGGAAAATAGTGCTCTTTCTACATATGGCTCATTACTATGGTAGCAATAAAAAAATCAGAAGAATGTAGCAGTGATGTAGGTCTGACAAAGTGTTAAGGACTTTGTTTCATTTTGGTTAAGCTTCTGAAACAAATTACACCTTTTGTTCTATAAATTTAATTCTTCAGTAGTGCTCAGGAAATGTGACTTTGTACTGATCTTGATGAGAATATCCTTAAGGTTGAAAGACAGTACCCAAGCTGGTATGGTTCCTTCTCTTAGCTGTGGAACAACTTTTATTGTTTGATCTGTAGCTCTTCCATTATTTTCATTAGAGATGTTTTGGAAAGCATCTGTATCTATTGTTGCTCTAGGCTGTCTTCAGACAAAATAGGCTTTGTGAAATAGGTAGAAAGCATTTCTTTTGGAGACTCTCCAACCTGAAGTGTTCAGGCATCTTTCTAAACTGTTCCCATGGTAAAATTTAGAGATTAGGTGTAACTGAAAGCCATGGCTTTGGAGACCAAAAAAAAAAAAAGCTTAAATAAGCAAAAGCTACTTGTAGCATAGTGGCACCATGTAGATTGAAATTACAAAAATATGCAGTCTTGGTTCTACTTCAGAGTCATTAGAAAACTGCTTCTGAAATGTTTTGAATGTCCCAGTGGATTGAGAAGCTAAAATAATCTGTGGTTGAAGGGGAAGGAATTTGCATGTCACTTGTAGTCTCTTATGATTAATTTGTTAAAGAATTGGTGGCCTGTCAAGTAGACTTTTCATATCCCCCTATAGGTGTATTAGGTGTGTCTTTTCCAGCAGTTAAGAATAAACAAAAAACTTTTTCCTGGAATTTGTTCAATTTTTGTTGCAAATTAGAGATTCATATATAAAAATAACTTGTTTCCATGAGAAATCTGGGAAGAATAGTCTGCCATAAACTCTAGGACAAAGCATGCATATACATTATATACATCTGCACACGTAGAAATAATAATTGCTTTTAAAGGTGCCATAACCTGATGGAAAACCAGTCAAGATTCCATGAAATAAAAGAGATTCTGAATAGTAATTAAATAGAACATACTTTTTTGGAATTTCAGGGGGGTTACATTTATGGATTTGTATGGAAGCATATTATGCATGCTTTGTTTTTATCTAAATACATTTAAATAATATTTTAGCAGTCTTATGCAATATGAAGTGAGCAGAGACATTCAGATTTAGTCACCAGAAGATGATGTTCACTATCTCTTGTTACTTATTTATCTTCTGCTGTACTGCACAGGCCTACTATATTGTACCTTGATGCAGCAGCTGATTAGTTGACATTTTTAATTTGCTAAATGCGAGACACTGAAGTGTGACATTGCATTTCTAAGAATGAACCCGTTAGAAGAAGTATTTTGTTTTACAATGTCAAATATCTGAAGTATGTTGACAATTATGCAGAAAGCCTGGATTATAACTGTTGCCCATGGGAGATGCATTTTGGTGCTTGGCATATTTCTGTGGTCTCGTACACTTACATAATATGTAACAAGGCCACTTTTATCCTCATGGCTTTGCTCATTAATGTCCCATTCAACTTTTAAAAATGCCTATTAAATTCTATTCTGCAAAGGAGCAAAAATATATTCACATAACCTCCTTTTTTGTACAATTATGTTAGTTTTGGAGGCTAGGAGTCATGAAGAAGTGGGATTAATGTTTGGCTGTAATTGGACTAAGATTAAAACATTGCTTCAGTCACCTCTTATTCAGATCCTTACAACTTTCCTTTCCCTGACATGCTGACTGATATAATATGCTGTTAAAATGATTGCAGTAAAATATTTAAAACCTTATTTTAAAATGTTTTTGAAATATCTTCAAATTCTCATCTTGGTAGGCAGGGCAAAAAGAAATCTGACTTAATTTTGAGGTTTCATGGAACTTTTTAGAAAAGATTTGATGTAAGAAAAAATATTTTATCCCATTTAGAATGGAGAAAAATTCATGTGATTACTGTGTTCTGCTGTTTCCTAAGGTCTTAAAATATATATTCTCTTGCCCAGTTGTGTGATTAGGTGCAGTGTATAGAACCAAAGACAGTAATTCAAATGCCTGGTTTGTTTGCAGTAGAACTGACAATCACCACAGGCTTTTGTCTCCGTATTGCTGTCAGCTGTTGATTTCTTGAGTCTTATCTAATAATTTTTGTTTTCTCCCTACTTATTACCTTAATCAAAGGCCTAGTTCTCCGATTGTGGTAGAGAGGTAAAAAACCCAAACACAACACAGAAGAGCTTGGTCTGATTGTTGGCGTAAAGAATGCTGGGATAAAAAAAAAAACTTTTTTTGATAGGATCTTTCTCCTAAAAAATTCTTAAAGTGAATGAGTCTTTTTTTGATGGAGTATATTCTCTAAGGGGTTGAAAGATAACCAGCAAAATCTCTGCCTTTCAACCTTAAGGGGATGCTATTGCTACGGAAAATATTTAGGAGTCTAGACATGACACTAAAATAGTAACAAATTAATTCTGGCTTAAATTTTACAGAGAAATAATAATAAACTCTGTGTGGTGTCCTGATCTTACTAAGGAGATGATAAAATTGAGTCTCATGTGCACACATTATCATTTGAAACTGGGTATTTAATAATTCATGTAGGCTACAAAGGTAAATAGAATTGGTGAATTGCATGCAAAGTTGGTACTATTCCAATCTGATCAACAGGAAAAATAGAAGTAAACATATCTTAGCAAGATAGACACTCATTAAATAAAATACCACAAATGACAATTTAGTACATAGTCTTACTGAAATTTTATATATACCTCTGTGCCTATAAAATTGATGGAACAGTGGCAATTACTTGCAAACTTTAATGAAAAGTATAAAAGTAAAAGAATACGAATAACAGGTGATCATAGATCCTACTGGTTGATTACCTGCTTTCATTTTTTAGTGGGCTTTAGAAGATTTCTCACAAGAGTGAAGTTCCATGTTTTGTGTGAGATGACAGTAACTTGCATGTCAGAATGTTGCAAAACTATGTCATAAAAGAAATAAGCTGCTTGCTCTGAAGAAAGTTCATTAAATCTCACAAATGCTTCTAAATAAACTCAATTTACTTTGGTGAAATACTGATGGTATGATAGTAATAGGTAATTTAGATCCCTTTACTGCATAATAGTATTCTCTACTAAGAATTAAATGAGGGATTTAGTCAGAGACTCCCAATCTCAGACTTGAGGAAATCAGATATACTCAAATCAGAGATTCTCAGACTGGTTTATGGAGTTGAGGATCTGCAAGATTTTGGAAAAGGCATTCTGAATATAAAACAGAGTAAAGTCAGAGAATAGTTTGGGTTGAAAGGGATGTTTGAAGGTCATGTAAGCAAATCGCCACCCTGCAATGACGGGGGTATCAGTGGCTTTCTATTTAATATTTAGTTTTTAAGTCAGTGTGGGTGGTGTGAAATCTTGACTGCAGACAACTACCTATCGCCTGTCAGCATGCACTTTTCCTAACTTAAGGAATGTATATTGTATATTATACAACTTTATAAACAGGTTAAAGCTTTAAATTTATCTTTTCAGACAGATGATACTGACTGGGTGCGTGGCATTTGCCCGACATGTTGGACCAACACGTGTAGAAGCTGAACTTTTACCACAGTGTTGGGAGCAGGTAACTGATTAGTGTTTGCTTTATGCTCCAAAATCAGTTAAAACTTCATAAAATTGAGTTTTACTTGTTCAAGGGGGAGGTTTTGGGTTGGGTTTTCAGAAAGATATTTGAATGTTCTTTGTTCTCATCATATGTATTTTTATCTAACATTAAAAACACCTCAGAAGCAGAAAGCTTATTAAAGACCATCTGGAGAGATTTTAGTTACCTGCTTGTACTTGAATAAGCTTGTTATATTGAAGTGTAGATAAGCACAGATTCATCATCAGTGTCGTGTAACATACTGCTAGGTAGGTACCAGCCTGTTGGAAATCCATTTTCATTCAAAGATTTTATTTGCTGATTTTTTTTAATGTTGTATTAAGTCCCTGGAGCAGTGTCCACACCAGCTAGTTTAAATTCTTAAACAGAAAATCAAAGACCAAAGTACTCATAAGCAAGTCTCTCATAGTGATCTTTTTTTACAGATACTCCAAATTAATAGAAATAACTGAACAACCAAATGGAAATGTTTTTTACTGTTTCATCTGAAGCATAGAACCAGAATAACATGAGTTCAGGTGAAAATCTGTTGTATTTTCCTACCACTTGAAGGAAAGGGAGTTCATCATTGCCTAAAAGACAATGAATAACTAAGCCATGACGGAGTGGGAATGCCTGCTTTGATGGCAGAGTCTTTCTGGTCTGGTAGTTTTCTACTGTTCCTTGCATAACACAGCAATCTGTGTTTCCCAATACAGTCTAAGCTTTAATAGCCTTAATGCTTTCTGACAGTAGAAGTACGAATTATATGCAGCATTTGTGCTTGTTGTGAATGACTGATGTATCTGGCGATTAAGTGAAGGTCTCATGACATAGTTTGAAAGGAGCCATACAAAGAATTCTGTATTTTTGCCTAATTTTGTAATCAACATTTTGTTTTCTTAGTCCTCATGAAATTTTAACTGTGCTTGAAAAGAACTATCTCACCTCAGTAAGAGCACATTTTTCTCATCCACTTCTTGCTAATTGCTGATGCAAAAGAGAAACGAGTCCCACTGTACAAGTACAGCATATCAGACTGCCAAGTCGTATGGCATAGTGCACTTACCTAAGGCAGTCTGCCCGACTTTGTTTGGCAGTACTGGAACCAGGTCATTATTTTCTCCACTGAAATACCAGCTGAATCTTACTGTCACAAGTCTTGAATTTGTAGAAGAAACTTTAGTATAGACATGATTTTCTACTTTTTACAGTGGATGTGTAAAATCATGAAAAATATTCATGCTCTTGGTCTCTAACCAAAATCTGTTTACAGATGCAAAGGACTGGACCCTTAGGAAATTCATCCTTTTCATTGATACATTGTGGAGCTCAGTTATCAGGCTAGACTTTTTAATCACTCTACCTGCTCTTTTGCAGTTAAAATTTGATAACTGACTCAGTTTAGTTGAAGGCTCTGTGAATGCTAAAAGGGTCACTCAAAACTAGTGACCAGTTGTTGGCTTCCAAAATTGGAATACTGCTTACTAAAGACAAAAGGAAAACAAATCATAATAAACATTTTAGTTACATTTCGTTTCCAAGGGCTACTCATCTTCTGTGAACACAAACCTGGGAGAAATTTCAGTCTTTTTTCCTCCAGTATGTCTTTGCAATATCGGGGTGATATTTATATTGCCATGCCAGACCACCTAAAACCAGCTGAAATTAGTCATTGCTGTTTCCCACAGGTAGGCAGAGGTCCAGAAGATGTGTGTCTCTGCTCCCAGTGGGGAATTTGCATTTGAAAAGATGGCACATAAGTAAAAGATATTACAGAATAATAAAGAAGTTAGGGTTGGAAGGGACCTTAAAGACCATTAGCTCCAAGCCCCATCCAACCTGGCCTTGAAAACTTCCTGGGCATCCACAGCTTCTCTGGGCAGCTTGTTCCAGTACCTCACCACCTTTACACCTAGTAGGTTTTAAAGCAGCCTCTGACTTGTCCATAATATTTTTCATCTGTGAAATCTCCATACTTCCAAAAATTATTGCAGGTGCTCTACTGATGAATGAATGCAAAATAATTATAGACACACTCAAAGAATGTTCTCATGCTTGAGACTTCAGTGTTTAGTCCTGAAGCTGTTAATTTAAGTCTCTTTGAAATACCTTTTCCACACTTGATTCTTGAGAGAGTTCTCAGTAATTTCATACCAGAGCAGTCAGAGTCAGGCATCATGGTTGAATGTGCTAAGCCAGTCATCTCAGAAAGTTGTCAGGTTGGTTGTGTCATTTTTTCTATGTAAATATGTGCTGGCTATTTCCAGCGACCTTCAGATGTTTGGAAATGCTTTGTAAGGCTGATTGCTCCAACACCTTCTCAGGAGCTGGTGTGAGGCAGACTGGCCTGTGTTTTACTAGCCTGTCTTATCCTTCCTGAGGGTAGCAGTGACATTTGCTGTCTTCCAGTCCTCGAGAACTTCCCCCATTGCCACAACATTTTGTTAGTTGTCAAGAGTGTTCTTTGAATGCCATCAGCCACATCCCTGAGCACCCATTGGTACATCCCCATCAGGGCCCACAGACTAGTGTATGTCCAATTTCTTCAGATATTTCCTGGCCTGCTAGTTTCTGCCCAAGGTCCTCCTGGTGCCAGAATTTGACATGGATTTTAGGGACCTCAGAGTACTGAAGGCAAGTCTTTCAAGATAGAGACAAAGTCAGTGAGTACTTTGGTCTTTTTTCATGGTGAGATGGCTGCCTCACCAAAGCTATACACTACATAGAAAGAAAGAAACAATTGCACCAAATGCTGCATATCCTATTTTATCTGACAGCATCAAAAAATTCACATTTTACTCTCAGTGTGGTACCATAGAAGTTTTTATTCACAGAGTTTTGAAACACTTCATTGTTTCACTGTACAACCATTACATGGACCACTAAATCTGGCTCCACCAGAATGTGCACTTGATTCCAAAGTGTCAATAATAAATAATAAATTTGTAAGGCAGAATTTTCAAGCAACTTTTGAGTAGAAAGGGGAACTATCACAGGATCAAGAGATTCTTGGTAATAGGAATTGTTTTTAGAGGTGTGACATATTTATGCTGGATTTGAGAGCAGAACTTGAATAGAATGCAAATGTGCGTGTCTTCTTTTGACTGATTGCTCAGCAAGACCTGTGCAGCAGCTCTGCTGCACTGCTTGGCTCAGAGCACTAGAGGGCACTTGTGCAGCTCCTGGAGGAACAGTGCCCCTGAAAGGCTTCATAAGACAAAATATTTCATGTCATGCCAGTTCAGGAGTTATGCAGATTCTTTAGAGTACAGCAGCCCATCCGCTGCTTTCCTTTTTATTCCGTATATGCACATGCTTCTCATAAACGTATGTGCTTCTCTGACTCTTTCCCTACTATAAGCTATGTCTTAGAGGATAGCTGCCTCATTTTTATGCCTCAGTGCAAGAATTTGAGCTGCTTAGTACCCAGGTGCAACTTCTGTGAGCTCAATCAGTGTTTCTTGAAGAGGTGCAGACACACCCCTCTAACAGGGTGTGCACCCCTCTGCAGTTCATTCTAACCACATTTTGAATGCTGGTTACTGCAAAGCAAATAGTCCATCTGTTTCTCTTTACCAGATCAACCACAAGTACCCAGAGCGACGGCTACTGGTAGCAGAATCCTGCGGAGCTCTAGCACCTTACCTTCCAGTAAGTATTAATAGACTCCAAATACCTGCTGGGGAAAGCAAGGGAAAAATCTGATGCATAATGTAAGCATCCTATATAATTTTAAATATTACCAAGTGTGTATGTTATGCATAGACAGTCACATTGTCTTCTACGCTATCACACATGAGATTCATAAGTCACTTTAAGAAGGAGAGAGTTTGTTATGAAGAAATACAGGTTACTCTAACTATAAAATGTTTCTAAAAATAATATGAATATTCATGTCAGTAAAAATGAGGCAAAGAAGAGATAGTTAGGACCAATTAAGGAAACAATCTATGAAAAAGGAATTGGCACCCATCTGTAGTGTTCTTCAGACACTGTGGAATGTTACATCAAGAGTGCTGCCAGTTAGAAGAAACAGTGAAATTATGTCAGTGGTAAACTAGAATTTGAAGCTTCAGAGAAAGGGTGGGGGAACTTTTTTAAATTAAAACCCAGTTTCTCCAATTTAGTGATTAAAGTCTAGGCCTATAATAGTTTTACTGCTGTTAGTTATTTTTGGTTCCATGTGAATGAAAGGACCTTAGTTCTGTGCTTACTAGGACAAAAGTCTCTCTAATGAAGCTACTGACATTTTCTATTCATTCAACTTCTATTGTGAAAGCAGAACATGTAAGATTCATAAAGGACTTTATGGTTGGAGGAAGGGATTTTGTTTGGGAGTACTAATAGAAGTGGAAACTTTTTATTACAGTTGATACAAACCTGCATTTCTTGTTTCATTTGCTTTAACAAATGTGTTTCTCATTTACAAACAGAAAGAAATTCGTAGTTCATTAGTACTTTCTATGCTGCAACAAATGCTAATGGAAGATAAGGCAGATCTGGTACGAGAAGCTGTGATCAAAAGCCTTGGCATCATTATGGGCTATATTGATGATCCAGATAAATATCAACAGGTATCATTTGGTTTGGGTTCTGGATGTATAAAATGCTTTCTGTAGCTATTTCATAAATAATGAAAGAGGTTGTATAATAATAGAGAGTTGTTTAAATTCCTGTGTTTTTATTAATTCTTTTGAGATACTTTTAAAAATTGAATATTTATATGTATGTTGATTTTACTATATCACCAAGACAAAACAGAAAAACTACAAGTAGCCTTCGAATTTCAGGTGTAAGCCTTATGCAGAAGCTGCTCTAACAGTTCATAATTTGCCTTTAAGAACATACCACTTCACTGCCCCTCTGATATTATTAGCCAGTTTGGCATCATCCCTTACTAACACAGATTCATTTGCTACAACAGAGCCTACCTATAGTTCAGCTTAGTGCTGCCCAGTAGTGTTTCACATAAGTGAAAATAAAGAACTTTTCTCTTTGAGTTTTTGAAGGCAGAGTGGTAAAATGTGTGTGGTAAAATGTCAGTTTTTGGGAAATAATTGCATTCTTTACTGTCTTTTATCAGGGTTTTGAACTGCTGCTTTCAGCTTTAGGAGACCCTTCAGAACGTGTGGTTAGTGCAACACATCAGGTATTTTTGCCTGCTTATGCTGCCTGGACAACAGAACTGGGAAATTTACAGTTCCATCTTATACCTACACTGCTTAATAAAATTGAAAAATTGCTCAGGGTATGTACTCAGCTGTTTCTACACTGGAGAATTTTCTTTGTGTTCTTCACTTGTACTTGGAAGAAGGAAAAAAAAAAAAACCCCAGAAAAAACACCAAACCTCCCCCAAACTAAACATACTCTTCTTTAATACTGTTCTGTTTTATATCCTAATAGCATTGTCCCATGTCTAAATTGTGTAGAATTTGGTAAACTGCACTTTTTATTAAATAAGCAAGAAAAGTAGATTTGAATGGTTAAGTTAGGCCATTTCCAGTTATGATCCAGTTTGCACATTTCATTTGATAAATATCTCAGAAGTTCTGGAAAAATTGTATGCCTCATAACTGTCTAACACAATGAAAGAAGATGCTTGCCTTCAGGGTACAGATGACTTGTTTATTCAGTTTAGATGCCTTCATCTCTGAGGCAAAGGATCCACATTTCCAAAACGTGCTGAAAAATGTTCTTTCAAAATATCAGTCTGTTCATCAGCATGAACTGCTCAATGCCAAAGGCTATATTGCCTGGATCTTTTTAGTAGAGGTGACCTGAGAGTGGCAAAATATGCTTATGATTAGGCTAAATTCCTTTATAATTGGTGTGTCTGGGTAGAAGTTCATCACAGATGTGTTGATGCCTTGCCAGGGAATACATGCCTAAGGAACAGATCTTCCAAACTGAAAACTTCCAAATTAATGTCCTGTTTGTTTCAGGAAGGAGAACATGGCTTGGATGAACATAAGCTCCACATGTATTTGTCCGCCCTGCAGTCATTGATTCCTTCACTGTTTGCACTGGTGCTACAGAATGCACCTTTTACAAGCAAGGCTAAACTTCAGGGAGAAGTACCACAAATAGAAGGTAAATTATTCTTTCTGTTACGTCATTTTTTTATATTGGTCTGCCTTAGTAAATTCTTAAGTAATGCTTCCCTTTTTCACCTCTTGCTGTGCTTGAAATACCTGATTTTCACAAAAAATTTTCATCTATTTTTCTCTACTTCTTATAAGAAGATTTTAGAAAGCAAGGCATTTTTTAATTGTACTTCCTAAAGGTTTCTAAAGAACTGATTTCCATTAATAGCCAATAATAGCTCAGGAAGGCTGACCTCAGATTCAGTTAATCCTTACAAATTTATGGAGTGGGGAAAAACACAGCATAATGCAGCAGCATCACCAGCTGTTATCTATTTGTGTAATATCCTAGAAGATCATCCCATCCCTGAAGTGTTCAAGGGCCAGGTTTGGTGGAGTTTTGAGCAACCTGGTCTAGTGGAAAGCGTCCTGCCCATGGTAGTAGGGTTGGAACTACGTGATCTTTAAGGTGCATTCCAGCCCAAACCATTCTGTGACTGAATGGCCTGATGGTGAAATTGTCCTTAGATCAGCAAACCTAGCTTGTGGAGTGTTTTCTACTGTTGCAAATACTTTAAAGATGTTATTGGTAGCACCTGCCACATGCTGATAGTAGTGCTGTGTGTGAAGATGCAAAGGGAGGGTAACAAAGGAGAATTTGGAAAATAGCTAGTGGTACATTACTGTCTGATACTCCTTTGAAAATGGATACCATGGTAAGGCTCATCTATCTGACTCAAGTCATTTGAAGATGAGCACTTTCTCACTGAGTGGTTACTACTTAAATAACAAATTCAAAAATTTCAGGTTTCAGCCTAGTCTTCTACATGCTGAACAAGCACAGCTCTTTCAGCCTTTCTGCGTAGGAAAGGTGCTCTATCTTTCTGTTCACACTTTTGTAGCCATCCTTGGGGCTTGCTCCAGCAGGTCCATGTCTTTCCTGTGCTGGGGACCCCAGAGCTGGATGCAGCAGTCCAAGTGGAGTCTCATGAGAGAGAAGCAGAGGGCTAGGATCACCTTCCCCATCCTGCTGGCCATGCTGTTTTGGATACAGCCCAGGATAGTGTTGGTTTTCTGGTCCGCAAGCAAATATTGCTGCGTCAAGTCCAGTTTCATCATTCACCAGCATCCCCAAGTCTGCTCTCAATCCCTTCATATCCCCCAGCCTGCATTGCCCTGACACAGGTGCAGCAACTTGCACTTGGCCTTGTTGAGCCTCATGAGATTCCCATGGGCCTATTTCTCAAGCTTGTCGGTCCCTCTGGATGGTGTCCTGTCCCTTAGGTGTGTCACTGCACCGCTAGCTTGGTGTCATCTGCAAACTTGCTAAAGGTGCACTTGATCCCTTTGTCTGTGTCATTGGTGAAGAGAGTGAACGCTACTGCTCCCAGTATGGACCCCTGAGAGGCACAACTTGTCACTGATGTCCATCTGGGCATTAAGGCATTGACCCCTGTCCTCAAGGTGTGAGCATCAGTCAATTCCTCATTCACTGAAAAGTTGATCCATCAAATTCATATTTCTCCAGTTTAGAGAGGATGTTTTAGAAGACTTACAGCAGTCCAGATAGGTGACATCTGTGGCTCTTCCCTGTTCACAGATGTAGTCACTCCAGCATAGGGGGCTACTAGGTTGGTCAGGCAGGGTTTGACCTTGGCCAGTCTGTACTGGCAATAATAACATCATCTCCCTGTATTTTCTCTTTTTAACTGAGGGTTACATAATCTCTTCAGAGATGATTTTAACTCACTAATTTTTAAAAAGCAAATTGATAACCTTTTAGAGAAGGCACTTAATGGATTTGACAGTTTATCTGTTGTTTCTGACATCACCCCCATGGTATTTTCATCTTCTTTCATCTGTGTTTGCTCGTTCTCTGCTGTTACAGTCACTAGGTTTCCCCGACCCGTGTCGCCTCTTCAGGACGTCGCCGTCATCATTGGAAGCCGCGAGCAGCTGGCGGTGCTGTTGCAGCTGTACGATCATCAGCTGGAACATGAGGGCACCACAGGCTGGGAGACTCTGCTATGGGTAGTCAATCAGCTGTGAGTTCATTTGTGTCTTAGGGTACCTAATTTTAAAACATGTCAAAATTTATAAATCTTAAGCGTGGTCGGGTTTAACAATTACTGAATATAAGAATGCTAAGAACAATTGCATTTGAGAATTACTAGAGAGAAAAACTTTATTTTAGGCAGTTTTATTTTCATGCTGAATTGCCTTTGATTTTATTCAGAAAATATCAAGTCTAGCAGAACATGAAGGTAACTAATTGCTCTGTAAACTTTCTTTTTGCATCGGTATAGTTAATTATCTTATGAAGTAAATATTGTTGTATTCTGACTGTCTCGTGATAGCAGCAGATGTTTGAAAATATGGGTCAGACTTTTCTGGCACTTAAACCCTTGCTTTCTTCACGGGTCAGGAATTGTACAGAACATGTAGCTAACTTTTTATTAGAACCAGTAGTGTTCTGTGTGTGTAAGTACTTATTAATATAAGCAATAAATCTATACAAATGTAAATGGACAAAATCAGAAAGTCAGAGTAGTGTTTAATGTCCTTTTGTTTCCTGATTTTTAGGCTACCACAGCTTATAGAAATAGTTGGCAAGATCAATGTAGCATCAACTGCTTGTGTCCATGAGTTCTCTAGATTTTTCTGGAGACTTTGTAGGACATTTGGGAAAATTTTTACAAACACTAAGGTAAGACATTACTTCAAATATTCTACATACTTGGTAAAATATAGTCTCTATATTTACATTATGTTGGAACACCCACAATTTGTGACCTTTTATGTTTTCATGTCATTGATGCTTTTCTGTAAGTACATTTAAACCTGCTATTTTTAGAGTTCTCTTTGTGTCATTTTCTGGTTTTGTTAATTTTGGAATTGCCTTCTCATCTTGCCCAACCAGAGGCAATTTTTTTTTTAACTGTATTCTTCATATTTCCTTTGTGAATAACAGAGAGAGTAGGAGAGATCATCCTAATTCTGGTTATTTAACAACTTTGTTTCTTCAGAGCAGCATGTTGTTCACTCTTTGCAGTGTACATAAGTACTCCACCTTTACCTGATTAAAAAATTTGAAGTGGATGCCTCCCCAGCCTGAAATATTTTCTGTAGGTGGTATCTATACATTTTTATCAAGGAATTACATAATTTTTCTCAATAAAATTTTAAAATACTTCAAAGGACATTGTCAAACATCAGAGGATTACCTAAAGATAAAACTCTGTTAGCAGTATGTACTGCCTCCAGAGAGGGGATTGTTGTTGTTTTGTTTTGGGGGATTTTTTTTTGCTTCGTTTTGCAATTATTTTTATTTTTCTAAGTTAATTGACACTGGTGACAGGTCAATTACCATTGACCAATTCTTACATGCGTTTCATCATCCTTTGCATAGGTAAAACCACAGTTCCAGGAAATCTTAAGACTGTCTGAGGAAAACATAGGTAAGTAGCTGTTTACTGAAATAAATTGATCTTAATTGCAACAGGAAAAAAATTTTCAGTCTCTTGTTCAAATAACACTGTCAGGCTGCAGTTCTCAAATTTATTATCTTTGTGAAACGTTGAAAAAGCTAGTCTTAATCTGATTGGAACCCCCTGAAATTGTAGATTGTGTGTAAAGTAAAAACAAAATCTCAAATCCAAATACTTCTTGAGTATTATTTAAGCACATTTCAGTATATATGCAAATATATGCATATAAATTATTCATGTATATATAAAAAAGTGATTGAATCTATAATACTTTAATACACACATGTAAGTCTATTATATATAATACATATGTTCTATACTCATATGTATGTATAAAACCTCAATTCTTAACTGTGTTTCATTAGATTCCACAGCAGGCAATGGAGTGCTAACAAAAGCCACAGTTCCCATCTATGCAACAGGAGTCCTTACATGTTATATTCAGGTAGGTTTGGGTTTCTGTTTCTTTGTTGTGTAAAAGTATGTGAAACTTATTTTAAAAAAATATCTAAACATTACTGTGTCATTGCAAACTTAAGATAGGTAGATGAATGGGCAGCTGTAAATACATCTACAAGCAAACTTTTCCTAGTCAGGTGGTGGTGCACATTTAGATCATGTGTTACCATGCCCCTCTGTCAGAACTCTGTTGATGTTCTGAAATGGGTTCTCAGCCATTTAATGTGAACGTGGCAAACATCATGGTGCCAAACAGGTACTGAAACAGGTAAATTGCCATTTGAAGTCTAGTTAGAGTCTTAAAATTTTGATGTTACCTAGTACTAAAACAAGCACACTATTAATCCTCCAGCAATGAGCAGTCAAGTTCTAGTACACACATATCCTACAGGAAAAAAAGGAAATTCTTCATAATCTTACAAATTTTTAGTGGATTATGATTTATTAACTTTCAGGAGTCATAAATGTGCTTAAGTACTGTTCTTAGAAGTTTCTTTAAAAAAAGAATTTATGCATGAGTATGTGCTTAGTAGATGAAACACAATCTCTTCATGTGATTGCTTTGAAAGGCTCTTGTTCTTTAAACACATTTTTGAAGTTCCTAAGAAAATTGTTAAATGCTTAATCTCGTTTGTTCTTTTTCATAGTTTGTCTCCTGTACAGCTATAGATTGCCATCATAACCTCAGCAGTCCTTCCAGCACATTCATCACTGTACTCCCTTGTTCCCCTCTTTCAGGAAGAAGACCGCAAGCTGTTAGTTGGATTCCTGGAAGATGTAATGACCATGCTTTCACTGTCCCATGCTCCTCTTGATAGCCTGAAAGCTTCCTTTGTGGAACTAGGGTAAAGAATATACCTTGGGGTTAACTACATCTGAATACATTAGAAGCTTTTATTAAAAGCTGCTGATCTATTTGTAATTTTAAGCAGCTGTGATGCTTTGGGTGAATAGGGGGTATACTTGCTTTTTTTCCCCTGATGTAAATGCAGTTTCTAGGTTAAAAATGTAGCAGTTGGAAAAATAAAATCTAAAGTGTAAAAGAGGAACACCAAAATCCAAACAAAAGATTTCCACAAAAACAACTCATTGAGAAGGCAATGGAAATTGATTTTCTATTTACCATACTATTGTCATCTGTTCTAGATATGTATTTGCTTTTGATAGAATTCATTGAAAATTATGTTCTTAAAGTTGAGCTTGGGGTTCTTTTAATTAACGTGAAAAAGGAACATATTTTCTGGACTGCAACATGTTGCAAGTCTCTCAGAATAAGTATTTTGTATCCTTCAGAAAGGATAAATGCTGGAGTTTTAGATTTGTTGAACGAGGAATTCTTAAGACTGCATTTTTTGGGTAAAGAACGTACCCAAGGCTTGGCAGTATTTTTGTTTGATCAATTGCCCAACTGTTTTGTTCTAGTGCAAACCCAGCTTATCATGAACTGCTATTAACTGTTTTGTGGTATGGAGTTGTGCATACTTCTGCTCTTGTTCGGTGTACAGCTGCTAGAATGTTTGAGGTAAGTGTTGTCCAAACTGTTTTTCACTTTTTTGTAAACTGGAGTTTATTTTTTAAAACAGGGATTAATCAGACAATGTTGCTACATTCTTGATAATTACAAACAACTTAAATAAGCTGTGTACTGTGTGATGGAGCAGGAGGTTGTTGTTCAGCTGTTTCTGTATCTGTTCTCTGTTCAGCAGCACATCTTTCTGTAGGTCTGTAGTTAAATACAAGCATCTCTGAGTTTTAACTTCTGCTTTTGCTATTCAACACATCATCGATAGTCTAATATACAACTTACTATTTTCAGTAGGTCTTGTGTATGCTCATACAATGCACTTGCATTGCAATTCAAGCTAGTTTTCTTTGTACCAGATATGGTGGTGAAGACACACATGTAACCAATTTTATATTTTTTGTGGAAATTAAAAGAATTCAAAAAGAATTTACAGTTACTTTACTTGCCTCATAATGGCAGCTTCATTTTTCCCTTAATATCTATCAATTCTGATCAGAATAAAGACTGAAATGTACACCTAGTAAGTTTGCTTTTCTTTTCACATCATGCCTTTGTTTCATCAAATGTTAATTTTAAAAAGCATATGCAGAAACTCTGGGACATACTCCATTGGCTGAACAAAGAGAACTCCCTGGCCTTTGCATGTTAGAAACACATATTTCTAATCACCATTACTTTTTCCTTCTCTTTTTTTGGGCATTTTTCCATATATGTCTCATTTGGATGGCTTTGGAGGGGACCTCTAGCTGAACCTGACATCTTGTGTCCATTTGCAAAAACTAATCTGAAGTCTGCCTCAGAAAAAAAAGCAGTTAACATATCCATCAGCTTTCTTTAGTGACACTCTGCAAGTCAGTGCGGAGAGAGCAGTAAATAACCACAGCAAGCTCCATCCTGAGACTTCAGTTGAAAACATCCAACAATGTCCTTTTTTTCCAGTTTGTTTGGGGTTTTTCTTCCCCTCATTTTAAAAAGGAAATGGCAATTTTTGGACACTGTTACAATCCATTTGCATATTTTCCCTCTCACAAAAGCATTTCTTATATCCTATTTGTAATAATAAGCTCTTTTTCCCTAATAAATATTCGCCAAACATATGAAAAGCCTCAGTTATAACAGGCTGTTGTCTTGGTTGCAGCTTCTTTTCAAATTTAGCTGATTGTTGATTATTTTTAGGCAGTCTATGCATGCTATTTCATATCTTGTTTCTTTCCATATTACAATTTTTACAAAGCCTAGGCAGCTTTCTTTTAAATGCTTTTCTTACTTGAAAATAGTAGTATATTGCTGTTTCCTGGATAGCCATGGCATACATATGTATACATGGTATTATGTAAATTTGGGAAGTCACCTGTGCAAAGAGGTAGTAATAACTAGTTTCACTACTGGAAGATTCCATCACTCAAGGAATTTCTGTAACCTCAGAGGCTGCTGAATGGCAAAGCCCAATGATTAGATAATAGGATGACGGGTATGTGACCTGCAGGACAGCTGTATGAGAGCAGTGAAGATTCTGAGCAGCACAGAGACTGCAGGCCCGACTGCTTTTCCAAACATCTGCAGTCTGTTAAGGGTTGGAAGGACACAGAAGTGATGTGGGGCCTTTCCACTCCCTTGCTCCTTTGGGGCTGGAATCTTTGTGCTACCATTTTTAAGCTGTAGTATGTATAAGTAATTATCTAGAGGAATCAAAAAAAGGTAACAATTTACATTGTCTGTCTCACTCTAACTTTACATGCTGCTACACGGCTCTGCCCACCCAGCTGTTCCTGTTGCTTCTGCATTAATGTTTGTAGTCAGCAGCTTCCCATTTGAATGTTGATGCAAACAGATTTGATTACTCTGGTTTGAATGTGAATATGTATAAGTTGACTTATACATAAGCTTTGCTAGTCTGTTTGGGTTCAGGGCTAGGAACACATCTTCAGAATGACACTTGTACTATAAAGCATGTTTTATTTTCTGTATGATGGAATGCATCTGTTCACCATGCTTTACCATACTTAAAAATGTGGCAGACCAGACAGGAATGAAGCTGAGATCATTCTAAATTATTTGCTAATTACACAAATCCCAAGTGTTTGGGTTTTTTTTTTTTTTTCAAAGCACTGTATAACTGCTAGGCTTTTCTCTTAAAGAAGATTAATAAAGAAAACTCAAGTCTCTGTTTGTCCAAGATTGCAAATTATAAGCAATCTCTATTTTAATAAGTGTGGAAATTAGTAAAGCTGTATGAGAGTAAAACCATCATAAGCAAACTGTGAGCTATGTCCTTAAGAGCTTTGAAGAGTAGCTCATGAACTCAACAGATTGGCACTTGGAGTTGTTGCCAATGTAAATAATTGTGAAATGTATTAATGTTAAAATGTTGTAGTTGAACTGACATCCTAATACTTTCTGACTAACAAGTATAGGATGTTGCAACTTTGTTACTCCAGGTGCTTTGCAGCAATAGTGTCTCATGTTCTTACACAGCTTCTCCCTGTTCTTCCTTCTCCAGTAATTGTCTGTGAGGCCACACCCTGTTCCATGTCTGTGTGCACTCATGCATGCGCACACATACACGCACACATAAATGTTGCTTAATAGGAGCGACTCCTTTATATAGAAGCTTTAGAAAAGTCAGGCTCCTTTGAATATTTTACAGCTTACTTTGGTTTAAATTCAGAGCTGGTAGAGCAGGAATGCTCCAACAAATAGCAGAATGTAAAATCTTCTCTAGTTAGAGGATGTAAATACTGTCTGGTTTTGGTACTGATATACTGACAGCTACTGCTTTTTGCTGGGGAGTGGCTTAGAATTTAATTTGTGTTCATTATGAAATATGAGTAATCAGAATATAGCTAAATATTAAAAAGACATTTCATAATTCTCATATAAACTTACTGATAAGATTTTTGAATTCATCTCCTACAACCAGCAAATATATGCAGACTTCCTTATGTGAAACACAAAATGGAAATATCTAATCTTTCCTCATTTTATTAATGAAGACAAAATTCATCATTTTGTTGGATATGAAAAAAGTATGCAACTTGGTTTGAAAATTAGTGGGTTTTCATATGAAGAAAGCAGGTAATGGGCATTTGCAATATATGCAGCAAATGCTTGTATATAACTACATATGTAATGTAAAAAAATCACCTGGGAACATCTGGATTTAAACAACCTTGTTGTGTTCATGGATAATGAGTTTTACTGTGATTTCAAGCTTTTAACGTTTGGGATGCACAGCAACAAATACATCTCTTCCTTAGTTTGCAAAAAATCTTGAGGAAATACATTTCATGGATAGTTCAAGGATTCTCCATTTTCTCCCTGCACAGACCAGCATGCATATTGTTTGGATGGTTGTTGAATATCAAGAAGTCCTGAATGATTTTCAGGAAAACATTTTGGCATCTGGGAAGGTGCTGTTTGTCTCATTGTAAAAGGTGTGAGAGGTATCACTCGGTGTGGGGAAATCTACACACATTTGGCCTAGTCAAGACTTGTGTGTTGCATGTGACAGCCACCTACTATGATAAATACTGTTGTGTTGAGTTAGGAACAGCATTTACATGAAATCATCAAATTCAAATTGACATCGCTTTAGCACTTAATTATACATAACTTTATTTATAGTTATAATTGTATCTGAAATAAAACATGCAATTACTTGCTAAAGGTTTGAGTTCAAATTTTAAAATATCTGAAAATAAAGAAAACGTTGAATTCATCATGTTTGTGCTGACTGCCAGACCACTTTAGCTTTCTTCATGCCTTTGCAGTTATGAAGCTCTAGTGTAGCAGTATTTGCTTAGCTTCTAATTTTGGTTTGCTTTTTGTGTTTTTTTCTTTCTCTCTCTTGGTTTTGCCGTTCTTCTTCCCATGATACTGTGCTCGCTCTTTCCGTTCATCACCTGTGATACCCCCCTGCTCCGACCACTCAGCTGTTGGTGAAGGGGGTACATGAAACTCTGGTAGCTCAGAGAGTTGTTCCTGCTCTCATTACTCTCTCCAGTGACCCTGAAATGTAAGTTCCCTGACTGCCTTATATACCTGGCATCCCTCTTAATACTTAGAAAGAAATAACCGTCAGTTATGTCTCTTAATCTAACTGAACAGAAATTGAATTACTTTTAAAGGAAAGTAACCTTTGAATCACTTATTTCCAAATAAAAAGGTTTACTGCAACATCTGGAATTAAACTGTATAAAAATTCTGAATGAACTTGAAATAGAAAACTTAAATCCATGTAATTACATTCTTGTTTATATTTAATCATGTTCTCAGTTTTCAAATTTACTTGCATAATTTCTAGCAGAAAACTGGATACTACTATTCTGTAATGCTATCTGCTTTGCTACTGCAAAATTAAGTATCATCTGCATTAATGAAATGCAGAGTACTTTTGGCTGCATCTCATTTCTGATAGACAACCGTGGCACTTCATTTCGTGGACATTCTGATGTGGTATTTCTTTCAGGCTAAGGAGGGGTGCTTTGCTAATCTCACTAACAACTTGTTACTAACAGATGCTCCAGCATGAATAGAGTCTTAGTGGCTTTAATGTCTTGTGTGGGTGACTAAACCAAGAACAACCCCAAGAGTCTGCCTGCCCATCCTCAGTCACAGCTAACCCAGTTCTTCACGTTTACCAAAGCGTTTTTTATTGCATGTTGACTGGTTTACAGCTGGCTCTTCGAGGCATGAGTGAAGCGTTAGTTGACAAGCGGGTTGCTCCGGCCCTTGTTACCTTGTCCAGTGATCCTGAATTGTGAGTTTCAGACTGAGACCTTGAGTTAATCCTGTCTTTTTCCTGGTCTGCTTTTTTTTTTTTTTCTCCCTTTGTCATTGCTAGAAACTAATGTAACTTAAAAGTACTAATTTTTTTTAATTTTTATATAAGTAATTTTGTTCTTTGTGTTGACTACATCTTAAAGACCCTGTTTTTCCTTTGTAGTTCAGTAAGGATTGCTACAATCCCTGCTTTTGGGACCATCATGGAAACTGTTACTCAGAGAGAGGTAAGACACCTGTTGTCACCTATGTTTTTGTAGCATAAGAAGAGAATGTTTTTTTTAATAGATCCAGAATAAAAGAGCAAGTAATAAATTCTCTTTCTCTCTCTCTTTCTCTCTCTCTTTCTCTCTCTCTTTCTCTCTCTCTTTCTCTCTCTCTCTTTCTCTCTCTCTCTTTCTCTCTCTCTCTTTCTCTCTTTTCTCATATTCTTTTCCAAAGTGCTTTTGGGTTTTGCAATGGACTTTTTTTTTTTCTCTCTAAACAAACCAACCCTTGTAACTAATAAAAAACATTTCCTTCTAAATCTCAACCAAACATAAACAGAGACAGATAAGTAGAGGGGAGGCCTGTGCTAGAAGATGGGAAATCCCATGCTCAAAATGGTTTTTTTTAAACCTTCTCCAGCACAGTTGTGAAATCTAACTCCATTATTTCCAAATGAAATAGTTATATTTTAAAACGGTGACCAAAACCATCCACATATTGTGCTATTGTATATTGTACTTTTTTAGATGCTTTAGGGTATCCTGCTTGGCTCCCAAATACTTTAGAAGAGCACAAAACTCTTCTTGTTCCGGTTATGTCTGCTGGTTTAGCCCTTGGTGTCCAAGATGGCACTGAAAGACATAGTAACATCAGCAAAGTATTCCTTGAAAATAATGCAGAGATGCAGTTCCTCCTCATTTATTAAATGATGATACTATGGTAATAGATGAAAATTCTGAAGACAGTCAGGATTCTGCTGTAAACAGTAGAAAACTGGATTTTGTTTCATGTAACAACTGTGCAATCGCATTTCTTCTGGAAGTCCTTGCAGCTTTTTGCAGAGCTTGCATTCTTCCCGTAATTTCAACATATTCTAAAAGAATGTGTTTGAGGAAATGTGAGTAATGTGAGTCAAGTCAGTGATGACTCACACGTACTTGGACGATGGAAAAGTTAGAATTTTGCAGCTTGGAATGCATGCCTATAATCAGTTGGGAAGAATATTGTTTTGTTGCCACACAGAAATTACTGTATCCATTGCACTAATTATGATAAGCCTTAGAGTACAGAGGTGAGAGCACCTTCCAAAATGTATCATAAAATGTTACTTTTTCAAGCTTGAATCCAAATTAAATGCCTATCTCATTTTCAGTTTTCTAGCCTTTAGTTGAAGAAATCTTTGTAATCCCATTGATTTTATGACGGTTACTTTTGCATCTCTGTCCTCTACAAAAAAAAAAAATAAATTCAACCTATTAATTGAGATACATTACAAAAAAGCTATTAACTGATTTCTAATTAAACAGGAAAAGTCAGTAGTTATTAGTTATTAAGTAAGAGGGAAACTGTAATAGCAGGGAAAAAAAGTTATTATCAGACTCAAGGAAACCTCAGGAGGAAAGATCAACTATATGGGAGCACCTGTCTGCTGTTAAAAGATCAGATTAAAACTCTGGTAACAGTCTTTAAAACATAGAGGTGCATTAAAGAGTTTGAAACATCCTTTTAGAAGACATCTGTAAATTAGAAGAAAGTCCAAGATCATCTGAAATACAAAAAATTGTAAATTTTCTCTGAACTGATCATAACAGTTTCTAACATCTTGATTCTTTTGTGTTCTTTCTATTTCTCTGGGAATATTAAAGCTTCTGGAGAGAGTAAAAATGCAGCTGGCATCTTTCCTGGAGGACCCTCAGTATCAAGACCAACATTCTTTACATACAGAAATCATAAAAACATTTGGAAGAGTTGGACCTAACGCTGAGCCCAGATTTAGAGACGAATGTAAGTTGCATCCATGGGAAGATGCAGTCTTCTTCTCTCTGTCCAAAAGCTAATAGGTATGCTGGTTGCATTGATGGGGTTTTTCTTTCTTTTCTGTAAACTATTATTATTTCAAAGGTACTCCAAGGTACCTTTTTATTTTAGGTGGTGCTACCACACATTTTTGTTTCAAGTTTGAGTCAATCCATTGGATGTGCAAGGTCAATCCCATCAAAAGCAATTGCTTGCTGTTCTTATTCCATGCTGATACGTGAAGTTTCAGATGCCTGCATTTGTCATATAGCACCTCTTCAATGCTAAACAAGTCTGTGGAAATCAGTTTCATATACTTACTCCTGTATTTACTTTTCCAGTTGTTATTCCACACTTGCACAAGTTAGCCTTGGTCAACAACCAGCAGTCTGTTGATTCGAAGAGACTGGATATCGCTACCCACCTGTTTGAGTCCTACAGTGCTCTTTCCTGTTGTTGTATCCTTTTTTCAGGGGAAATCTAGCTGTTATTTCTCTGGTGGTGAGAGAAGCTAAATATTAGAGAAATAACTGAGTTTGTCTTTGAATCTGTGGTATAAAACGTGATCTATTCAACATAAGGGGGAGGTTTTCAGAGGTGGTGAATATCGTGGATTAGCTGGACACCAGGTGCCCCCCAAGCCACTCTCCTTCCGCTCCTCAGCAGGATGGATGAGGGTGGGGGAGAAAATCAGATGGAGGAAAAACTCACGACAAAATAAAGGCAGATTAGTATGGAAACAAAGCAAATAAAAAGATTTTCAGGGCTTCAGCACTTGTAGCAATCGCTCAAGAACACAAACATCATAATAACAAATGGTGTCCTGCCCTGCCACCACCACTTTCTCCTAGTTTTGGTATCTGAATAGGCATCATATGGTGTGGAACATCCCTCTGGTCAGTTTGGGTCAGCTGTCCAGGCTGTGTGCTCTCTCCCAGCCTACAGATGCGGGGGAATGCTGAGAGACAGCACCAATGCAGTAGCCTAAGCACTGGTGTGTTACCAACACCTTTCTAGGTATCAGTGGAAAGCACAGCACTGAGGACTGCTGTGCAGAAAATGAACTCCAGCTCAGCCAGACCCCATAAAGTGGAACTGATAGATATTTCAAAAACAAAGCTAATAAAAACCCTCTCGATCTTAAACAATAAACTAAGAAAAAAAAATCTTAAAATAATTATATGGATACGTGAAATACATGATGTTAAATATGTTAAAGATCTTTTTTTCCTTTTTATTAGTCATGAAGTGTCAAGTGCTGTTCCATTTTCTTAGTTTTGCTGCTGCCCTTGTGTTCCATAAAACAACATTATCAGAAGACACGAAAAAAAGTATAATTTAAAAAGGCAATCCTTACAATACCTTAACAACCTGGGTTTTAGTTATTTCAGAGGATTTAATGGTCAATCACTTTTTGCCAGGACTGAAGTGTTTACGAACTGACATGGAACATCTCTCTCCAGAGCATGAGGTGAGCAGTAATCTATATTTACTGAGTATGGGATGTGGGTAGAAGAAGTTGAAATGTGATGGCATTTAAAACCAGAAGTTAAGGAGAGCTGCTCATAAGTGGTTTCAAAACATAACATTGAGGAGGTTTCTTTGATAAAGAATAGGTCATATGATTTCAAAACCAGTAAAATCTTGTAAAATATATTTCTAAGCTGAGGATCTCTGCAGACTCTACTGTCAGAAATGCATGTCAAAACACAGATCTTCCTAGACTGAAGAAAAAGGAAATGTTTTTGCCATCTTTATGTTAATCAAACCAAAGATGCACTAAAATCAATGGCTACAATATAATCAATGAAATGTAGATAAAAATTGTGGAGTGCCGGAAAGAAACTATTAAGGATTAGGGAAGTAGAGTCCTAAAATACCTGGGGCACACTTCCTATCAGGATTACTGTGTCCAGTTCTGGGCTGCCCAATACAAAAATATGGACTTAGTGGAGAGAGTCTAGTGAAAGGCTGGAGGAGAAAATGATGGATCTGGGACTGTTCAGCCTGGAGAAGAGGAGGCTTAGGTGAATTTTATCAGTACCTGAAGAGAGGTCCAAAGAGGACAGTGCCGGGCTCTTCTCAGTGGTGCTGAATGACAAGACCAGAGAACCATGGGCAGAGCTGGGTTTTTGGGGATTTTTTGTGACAATGACTAAGCAGTGGCCCACGTTGTCCAAAGAGGTTGTGGAGTCTAAATGCTTGGATACTCAAAAGCCATCTGGACATGTTCTTCCTCGGCATTTGGCTTCAGGTGGCCCTGCTTGAGCAGGGAGTTGGACCAGATGATCCTCCAGGGGTCCCTTCCAACCTCCACCACTCTTTGATACTGTGAATTATAAAGAGCAGATTAAAAGAAGCAGACAGGACAACGTGGGTGTGAACGAGATCTTCTCTGGAAGGAGGCGCTTACAGAAATCAGCAAAAAACCCAAAAAAGTTAACAGAATAAGCCAACTTAAATAACTTGAAAATCTTGGCCATATGCACTTTTTTGGTAAGTACTTGAACACGATGAATACTAACAGAGATTGAAACAAAACGATGTTAAGTCAGTAGCAGAAATAAGAAGTGTTGTTTTGTTGGGGAAAATCTTAACAGGATGAACATTTCAAGGGATAGAGGAAAAGATTTAATCAGAATGTACAGAAGAGTAGTGTTGTAGTCTTTGAAGGTTAATACTGCACTTTGATTAATTACTTCATATGTGAGAAAATTATTTTATTTTCCTTGTATTTGCAAAAGTGACTGAATTGAGATGACTCTATTCTCTGGGAGTTCTAAGTTCTTATATTCAGTAACAAGGTTCCTTCCAGTTACATTTGCCATCTAAAAGCCCATAGTATCAATCTTTTATTTTCTGTATATTATTACTGGAGGAACTTTTCAACCTGAAAGGACAGAACCTGAGTTCAGAAGGCTGAGTCAAAAGAAACAGCATCACTCAAAGGCAACAGCGTTGTGTTCCATACCACGGGCAGCACTGGAGGTGTAGCAATGATAGATCCTCTGTGTTCAGAGAGAGGTGCGAAATGGACTGGGAGGTCTTAAACTTATATCTGAAAGCTGGAGTTAGGCAAAAGTTGCATTTTCTTTCACCAAGAAAATATAATCGGATAACTGATTGAATACTGGTACTTCATTTTTTAGTTAATGTAACTTCTAAAATTTAAAGACATAGTCAGTTCAAAAGATACCCTGAATTAGAACAACGGGTTTGATTGAGTTTGAATCTTGTAGTCAGAGAAAGAGCTGAGGACTGGAACAGGATTTAAAATAAATTGATAAGTAAAGACAGCTCTCAGTCTTCCATTACCCCAATTCTGCATTACTGTACTTAATTGACTTCAGTCATGATGCCAATTGCTTTGGCTTTTTAGCTGGTGAGCAATATAAAATTGGAAATATTTACCCCTGCTCCAGTGGGTTAGAAAACTCACTACAGGCTTTACAATTTTTATCCCTTTTCTTGTAGAAATGGATAGGTAGGACTTGGTCAGCTTCCCACTTCAGTAGGATGTTTGTAGCCATCATGATAGAGGCTTCTGAGACCCAGTGAGTTCTAGTGTCTGTCTTGGAAGCCTTCAGTCTGAGAATCATGTTTTATGAAATGAATGTCATTTACTGTCTCAAATAATTAGACATTTGCATAAACAGAATTAAGCCTTTTTTCACTCTTTTGGCCTCTATGGTATTATTCAGATGGCTTATCACTTGACAAACACACATTTTCTAAATCACAGAGCCTTAGCTCTAATGGCTTTAACGTCAGTACCGAGTTTATGCTCATCTTGGAAGGGTAACATTGTGGAATTAGCTTGTGTGGTCCTGTCTGGCAGCATTTACCACTCATACCTCATACTTGTTTTCCTTTCTTTCATGTAAATAAAAGTGTAAGTTGGGCATTTAGGAATGCATTAGGGCATTCCTTTAAAGATGAGATGGTTCTCATCTTTAAAGGAAACATTTTCTCATCTTTAAAGGCAACATTTCACCTTGTGCAGACACTCAGATACTTTACCGGCATCTGTAATTCGATGTCAAGTCCCTTCTTCCTCATTTTCCACTTACCTTCTATGGGTTTTCAAAGTGAATTTGAGTTGCATGATAGTGAGTCAGTACTTGGTAAAAATATTTAGTCCATATACTGCAGTACTGTTTATAAGACTTCAGTATGTTAAGTCTCTTAAGTGTCTCTAAATATAGAGTTAGTGCTCTAAAATATTTCTCTTTAAGGAGATGTGATTTCATAATCAGTCCTATGACCAAACAAGGAGAATCCAAAGGAATAGGTCTGAGCAGTATGTGCAAAGCCATAATGTAGAAATTTAGAAATTAATTTGCGGAAGAGGCAAGAATTGCTCCACTTCATCTAAGAATTAGACAGCCATCCCAGCAGGAGCTGTGCAATGGATGGGTAAGCCATCCTGTTATTGAAATGATCCTGGGTCCTTGATGAATTATTCACCCCTTTGATCAAGGCTTCATATTGTTGATATTTGGAACATCTGGATTCAGATGTACAAAAATGTAGGAAAGTTCCAGTGCACAGGTGGAAATGATAAGTAACAAAAATTATGGTGACTGTGCTTGAAAATTTCAGGACTTTTTTATATAGAACACAAAGCCTGTTTTTTCACTAGAATTCTAAATGTATTTCTGTTGTACCTCTGTACTCTTGAGCATTATGTATTTGTATAACTTTTTATGCAAATGGGGGACAGCAAATGTAGCAGGAAGAGTTCTAGTCCTGTTTGAATGCCACTCTCTGAAACACTCAAGGGTGTGTAACACCTGCTACCTAAAATGTTTCAAATGCTGAAATCATACTTCTAGATAAATGGTGTTAGCAGTGGCACAGGTCTCCAGACCAGGCCACATCTTATCAGTGTAACTAATGGTTGTGCTGCAAACTTGACAGAAACCAGCATTTTAATTTATGCAAATACATTTTAAAATAGTTATCAGTTGGTAGTAACCATTAGTGACTGATCTGTATTTTACAGATTGAAAATAGTATTTTTCCTTTGTTGTGTATATTCAGGTTTGGTAAGACAATACTAATTTTAATTGCTTGTAGCTTTGAGATTTTAAGTTCAGTGTCTCAAAAAAGTATTTAGCTTCCTTCTGAGCTGTGGCAGAGGAACTTTCCATTTATGCAGTGTGTATATGTGTGTGTATATGTATATATTTATAGTTTCATACTTTGCATTCTAACTTTTTTGCCTAAGTGTTGCAAAACATGTCTTGGTTTGAAAAGACAGGTGTCTGCTAAGGAAGGCAGGAGCCTCTCTTGAAATGGAAAATGTAAACCCCCTCCCTCTGAATTCTTATAATTTTGAAATTAAGGGACTCTCGGGCAAAGGTATGGGAGTAGAAATAACAGCTTTTTATTAGGAAAAGTAAAAATAAAAGTGTAGTAATACAAAACAACACTGACAGAGTCAGAATATGACCTGACACCCTGTTTGTCAGGTAGCAGTCCCATTAAATGGTGGTTGCAGCCCTCCTGCAGTGGCAGATGTGGTGCTGTTGTAACAATGGGCCTGTGGAGGGGGGTAGTTTTCTTCTGAAGGTCCAGTGGTGGTGTAGATGGGCCTGGTCTTTCTCTGGGAATCCAGTGGGAAAAGGCTGCCTGTGGTGTTCCAAATCTCAGATTATATCCACGTAGGACTGCTTGGCTCCTCCCCCTGGACAGATCATTTCACACTGGGATGATGTAATTTTATCAATCATGCAATGAGATTCAATGGCCCGTCAACAGGAGATATCTCCTGGAGGGAGGATGGGTTGTGGAAGAAAACTGCCGAATTAACAGAAGATAACTGCCCCACCTCTAACAGATGGCAGTAGAATACACAACCCCTGCCACATCTTGCATTTGCAACCTAAGACAAAACACTTTTGTCTTAATGTGTTAAAACAGTACTGTTGTGAACAGGGAAGGGAGTCATTTATCTGTCCCATGAATTAACTGTATAATTTTGTTTTAAAGACTGCTATTGGGAATCATTTCCTTATTTTTGGATAAGTGTAAAAATGTCAGTGTGGAGGTGTCTTCAGTCTTAAATACTCTGCAGAAACCTTTAACACTGTACTTGCTTAAATAAAAGGAAAAAGCCATGAGTCATAGGAACTCTGGAAGACACCAGTGGAATGGTATCAAGTTGATTTTAGCACTTCCTTCCATTAAGATGTTGTCCTAGGAAACCATCACACTTTTTTCTTTACTTACTTTTTCTTTGATAGGTTATGTTCATGAAGATATAGTGTGTCACAGATGTGCGATTGTTTTAGTGCTGATTTTAAAAGCCTGGGGCAAAAGGATGGAGTCCTGAACTTCTGTAACTATTTGGAAAACATTTTCTTCCTTAAGTTATTTTGAATTTTTTTGTTGTTTCTAACTGCAAAGCATTATCAGATGACTGGAACTCAAAGGCACTTGATTAAAACAGAAATGTTTTAAACCGTTCTGCTAATGTCAGAATTATTTGCAGAGTAGATTTCATAAGAAGTGTTAAAGGAAAAATGTCATATGTCATGTATCTCTCTTCCTTATGTGTCTTAGGTTATTTTGAGCTCCATGATAAAAGAATGTGAACAGAAAGTGGAGAACAAGACCGTCCAAGAACCGCAAGGGTAAGACTTCCACTTCCCTTTTTCTGTGTGCCTCCAGAGTAGTGTTCCGCAGAGTGTATTCCATAATGGTGTCCAAGGTTTGTGACCTGGAATCCTGCACTGACATATGGTGTATTTGAAAACAGAGTTTGGAAACTTTAATACAGTGGTTGTTTCTGTCTCCAGTGTAAAACACGAGACAACAATTATTTTTATAGGAATTATGTTCTTGGTTCTTAATTTTTTGTTCATTTAAAGCTGTATTAAATTTCTGTCCTGAATCTGAGGAATCAGGGAGTGCCTGGCCTAAGTGCTTAGAGCAGCCTATGTAGCAGACACTTTGCCACCCATGGGGGTGGCAACCTGCAGACTGAGGGTCCTGGTTCTGGTGCTGGGAAGGGCTTGCTTCAGGCTGCTGTCCTGGTTTCCACAGGACTGGTGCACACAAGAGCAGTTTCTCCAGGGTATAAACTAACCCCTGTGTAAGTGTGCTGGTTGGGCAGCAAGCTGACTTTGGGAAAGTGCCATCTGTGTTGCACTGTGGTAAAACACCCTTTCCACAAATACAGAGCAAACCCAGCTCTCCAGGGAGGCAGCAGACGCACAGTGCACATGCATCCATTTGCTTCACCTGTAGAGATGGTATCATTTGTGTGCACTTCCTGATAACAAAAGTAGCCAACAGACCCACCTTGGATTTGGAAATTGGAATGCTCAGTGTCATTATGATGAGTTGTGTGTGCTCTTTTGCCTGCTTATTGCCTGGAATGGCATGCCAGCAGGTAAATTCTTGTGGATTATTATATAACTTAACAAATCCTTCACAGTGTTGCCAAGGAAGTGTGTGAGAAGGTATCTGAAAAGAGAATCTGTTCTCAATCCCAATGCTTTGTCATGAGAATTGAGACAATTACTGAAGCTTGTTCATGTCATACATCCTTATCTGTAAAAAACTTCTAGAATTTACGTCTTGAAAGAGCTCACCCATAGTCCTGGAAGCAACTGGTAGTCTGAGAATGATTAAAATAAGAAAGGTGTACAAGAACTCAACAGAAGAAATGTCAAGTAGAAAAAGGGTCAGTCTCTCAGGCACCAAGCAAAATACTTCAGGCTTTACTAGTAGTAAATACTTTGAAATGACAGGCCTATTAAGGGGTTGCAGAAACAGATAAATGCAAACCTCATACAACATCTAATGTATTTTCTTTATGAATGCAGCTGCTGAAAACTAAGATATGAAAAGGATAAGTCTTTGCAGTCTGTTCCTTTGTTCTTTAATTAGCCTTCCCCTTTCTTACTCAATGTCAGGCTATGGTTGTAATCTTGTACTGTATAAAATTAACAAGAAATATTTTACCACTGAAGAAATGACCTTTTCATATACGTAAATATCTCTGTTTTCTTGCTAAGTGCTTGCTAATTTCAGTTCCTAATTTCAATGACAAATACGTATTTGACAAAGGATTTAAATACAACTGGTGGGGTTTGTTAACAGCACGGCAGTGCAGGCACAGAAACCAAAATGGGTACAAAAGCAATCTTCTGATGTTCTTATGTCTTTTCCCCTTGCTGTTAGAAAAACTTGGTCAATAATATGGGATCAAAGAAATAGTTTTTTCAGAAGATTAAACTTGGCATTTTTAAATGTTGGGTAGACACTTTTGTTAAACATTTTGTTTAGCAATTAAGATGATATTTTAATCATGGATAACATATGACAAACTGATTGCTATAAAATGCCCATTAAGAATGTTTGTTTTGGCCTAGAGTTTCCTCATAAAACAGGCAGAACTCTGTGTAGCATCTGATTCATCTAGACACCAGGAAAAATTTTATATTTACACATTATTTTTATTTGTGGGTTACGTTTTGTTTTGCTTTTTAAATAATGGATTGTTTTAACCAAGATATTATTGCTTTGTTGGGTTCTTTGATTGCTTTTTAAAGATTGAGACTCAAATAATTTGATTTCATATTAATTTTTGATTTCATTTTTGCTATGTTTAAATATTCAGTTTCCACAATAATGGAAGTATTTTGGAGGCTATTTTTTTTTATTATTGAAACTTCTAAGTATGCAGGATGCTGTGGATTATGTTTCTGTTTACAGTAACAGTACTAGAAAACATGAACTCCTAGACTCTGTAGTTGTTACTGTTTAATTTTTGACATCAAATGGCTGATATCCCCCAAACCGTTTCAAGAACCAATAGGAACACCTCCTTGTTTACCTCAGTCTTATTCAGGATCATTAGACTAATGAAAGCACAGTTTGTTTAGAACTACAGGTTTGTCACCAATTGCTGGACTTTCTTTTCTGAAGTGAGCCATTTTATTTTCTTGATGCTGCTAATGCTTGGAATGTACAGTATTTCCCAAATAAGTTTTCGTAGCTACACACAACTCTAGGGTCCCTCATAGTCCGAGACAGCTTCTTGTGCTTAACTAGCTGATAGTGAGTGTAAACTGTTACTTACATAATTTATATGCCCTTGCTTTATCATGAAATCAAAGGAAATTGCAAAAGGCATCCATCTTACTGTAGCAGTAATTTCCCAGCTGAGTTTTATCAGCTGGAAATATGTGATTCATTAGTTGGCTGGAGATGTTTAATCAAGCCAAAGATGTCTGGCTACATGATTGTGCCTGAAATAAATATTTTACTTTAAAAGTTTATAATTAAACTATTTGCAAATCCACAATACAGCTTTAGTGAGAATCTTCCCTTTTATTTTAAGGTACTTTAAAAAGAACCAGAAATCATTACTAAGCACCTTTTTTCTGTAGTGTGCAATGGGAGAAATTACTGGGTGTATCCCTTCTACCTTCGAAGAAATCATTCAAGTTCTGTTGAAACAATTCAGAGTTAACTTCAGTTTTATCTCCTTGATGCAAGTGTGTCTAACAGAATTGTTTATAACTTTTCAGACTGAAAAGTCAGTTCCTGGAATCTGGCCTTTGCAAGTAAGACAGATTTTGTGGTCCTAGCTATAATTTTGAAATGCAGAGTCCACGCTGAGTTCACTAGGGATAATTTATTTGGTAATGTTTTCTAAAATTGTCCACGTCCAATGTTGATAAAACTTGCCATTTTGACTACAAATATAGGAAGTATGGAATATTTGTTAATATTCCTGCTATGTATATTTACTCTGTCTTGAGACAGACGACTCCTACTGTGCTAAACAATTTATATATATCTGAAGTTGAGCTCACTGATATGTTGTTAATTTTAAAAAAATTTAAATTATTAAATTTTAAAATTATTAAATATTATTAAATATGTTAATTTCACATAATAGGGATAATTTCTTAACATATTATTCAAAGCTGAGCATGCTGTAGCTTCAGCATTGATGGATTGCTCCTTCAGTCCAGTTTGTGGGAAACCTATCAACTCTCCATTGGCCTATGTAGTGTGTCTCAATTAGGAACATCCAAGCACAGGTAACAGGAGCCACATTCACAGCAACCAGAAGAAGCAGCTCCTTACCCAGCAAGGGGCTGACCCAGTAGGGCTCAGGGTTTGCAAGAAATTTATAAGGAGATCAAAGGAAAGCTGATCAAGTAATATAAAATAAAGATTTATTGAGAGTTACTAGGTTGACAGTCCTCACCATTTTTTAACTCTGTTCAGATGGAAGTAGTTGGAAAATGAAGAGTTGAAAATTAAGGAGAGAGGTCACTGTTTTGTACTTAACTTGCTTTTGCTCATCTCTACATGTCTGCTAATGTCACTGTTGGAGGCAGGATGCTTGGGTTAGAATGGTCTGTGTCTGAACTGATTCTGGTGAACTTACACTAAATAAACACAAGGATTGACATTTCTGGTGAAAAGGCAAAGCCAGTCTTTCACAGAGGTAGTTGTCACAGCAATTCCCGAGTAGTTAGCGAATGCTAATGTGGTGACATCCAAAGGTACTAAAAACTAGTGCACAAAAATATTTTGCCATTTTCACGGGCACTGTGAGCGCATTATAATAAATTTAACAGTGTATACATGGACTAGGTAGTGATGGATTTTCAGTTCTTCTTCACAGACTGGTCTTTTTTGTTGAAACCTCTGAAACACAAAGACAATTTAATTGCTTAATAAATAACAACATGATGTTCTTTTTATTTTGTAGTCTCATGCCACTAAATGTTTTCCTTTCCTAGCTCGATGTCAATTGCAGCGAGCCTGGTAAGTGAAGATACAAAGACCAAGTTTTTGAACAAAATGGGCCAGCTGACTACATCAGGTGCAATGTTGGCTAATGTGTTCCAGAGGAAGAAGTAAGATGAGAAAAGGAACTCCGAGCTAACACTAAGGTGGACCTCACAGAGACTGGTTCCTGTACTTGAAGTACTTGCCTTTTAATTTCTTCTGTCTTATGTTCTTGTAGTATAATTTTATTCTAACCTCCAAAGATATTTGCACTGCTTTTGAATATCGCTGTGTATCTGTTAATTTTGGGTTAACTGTGGTTGATACAAAACTGAAATCATAGTCTGTACCAAGTCCCTGTTCTGTGTTCTTGTCTTTCCAGCATATTTTTTTTATATAGTGGAAGGTTTTGGTTTTTTTTTATTTTCTGACAGGATATCAGCAAATATCTGTATTATACATGGAGCTATTCTGACGGTACTTAAAATAATGTAAATTTGAAGTCATTGTCATGAAGTAATAAAAGTGGAGATTACTTATGTATTTAAATTATGAGAGAGTAATGCAGATTTTTTAATTATGTTTCTAAAAAGAAGAGGAAGAGCCACCAGCATTTGTCTGTGCTTCTAGGGTTGTTTTTGTAAGTATTGTGCATCTTGAATCCAGAGGAATTGCAGTATCTAATGTACGAGACTGCTTGCACTGCATCAGTCTGCAGGGAATGCTCATGTTTCACATGCTTTATGCCGACATTGTAAATGCTGTACAAAGTCCTTCAGATAAAATTCTCACACCTATGTGGTTTTTTGAGGGATTGTTTTCTTTTGTAGGGGTTTTTGTTTTATTTTAAAGCACTTTACAAGTCTACAGATCCACAGGCACATCCATTAAGTAAAGGAAAAACATGATAAATTAATAAATGTTTATAAACGTGTAAGCTACTACACAGGGTCCCCAGTACAGTTCTGCAGGCAGGGGAAACCTTATGCAGGAGAGAGACAGCTTTCGTCTTGCACTCAGTGTGCAGTTCTGTGGACTGTGGAAACTAAAGATATTTTGTTGTTTAGATTGAATTTCAGTTCAAATTTAATTTTGGAGTGTTTGAAATAATGCTGAGTTTGATGTGCTGAGTTTCTTTAAAATGTTAAGTAGACTGCCTACATACTTTTTGAAAATGACATTACAGGGAGTATATTCAACTACCAAATATTTTTGTTAGTAAGGAAGCGTTAACAACTAAATCCTTTTCTTCCTATACAGCACTTTTTTTCCCCCTCTTTATGTCAATGTAATCTGAAAGTAAACTCAAGTGCATGCATGAACTGGTATGAGGTAACACAATATAAAAGCTCAGGCGTTCTCTGACACGGTACCATTCAGCTGGAAGTACGGCCGTCTTTGAGGACTAGGAAAGCAAAAAAGAGCAAGGAAATAAAGTGTTCCCCCTAGAAAGAGGATATAGATGGAATAACAGGTCGGGTATCACCCTTAGATGGAGATAATGGAGATAACTTGAGGCTTCTGCCTGCTTCGTGTCTGTGCTGTTGGCTGTGCATACGCTGTTCCTGCCACGGCTGTGTTGTGACAGGGCCTGCTGCTCACGTGCGCGCCGTCGGTCCCCTCGCGCTGCACTGATGGAACATTTCTCTGGAGGTCACAGACTGCTCCATGCCTTCGTGTTGCTCGTTACCATGAAAGTACGCTTTTAGCAGACTGACTGTGAAATAGAGACATTCCTGAGGAATGGGAAGTGGTGACGTTCCTCTCTATTGTTTCTGTTGTCAATAAAAAGTTTTGTATACCTGCCTTGTCTTGTTACTTCTCTCTTCTCTGAAAAAGATAATCACATCAACAGAGCTGTTACAGGACACATATCTAATGTACAGAAATTGTTTAGCCTTAACTCTTTTTACGTAGCAGGTGGTAGACTGAACTTGCTCACTTTCCTTGGCTCCTAGACCTGTGGCTTTACTGCCATTTTCATTCAGGGTCTCCTCCTATGTCTCCTGTGCCACAGTTGTATTTTGGATGTTTCTTCTCCTTCTCTTTTCTGACTTCTCAAGCAGTTGCAGTGCCAGAAAGAACTTTGTAGTCATGAGACTGAAATAACAGGTCCATGGTTAAGCTGCTGCTTTTTAAAGCAGGGCAGCTGCCTGTGAGAGTGGCTGCTCACCTATGCTGAACTTCATCCACTGTTTGGAAAACTCGCGAATTCACACAAGCCAAAAAACTGTGACAGCAATTGAACTGTGGAGAGGGATGAGACTCTTTAGTTTGTTAGTATAAGTGTAGCATCTTTACCCCCATAGGGTAATAGGTCTAATGTCTCCAGCCCCTTGAAAAGTGTAGCTCTTGCTATTCACGGTTCTGCTTCACACCAGTTGTAGGAATTTGAGTGAGGATCACAGGAAGACCAGCACAGTAACTACTGAGGTGAGAAAATTACTGTGTAGGCAGCAAACTTCCAATGCAGGCTGTCTTCAGGAGTTTTGCCTCCTAAATTTCAGGTCTCTGTTAGTATATGTTGTTGCAGGAGTTTTTCAGTCTATGTTTTAAAATATGAACAAACTTTTAAGATTTCAAGTTGGTCCGTGGCGGGGGGCTTGGTGATTTTTGGGCTTTTCTGATTATTCCTCCTAACTCTGTCACTGTAACATTCAGGACTGGAAAATAAAGGAGAGACCCATTTAATGAGAAGAATTTCCAGAATATTTGAAATTAACCTTTCCCCCCCCACACACACACCCTTTCCTGTTATTATTCAAAATAAGTGAACCTTTTGGGAGAAAATGTTCTGTTAAAAGAAAGCAGTTCATCCCCTAAGGGTTGTCTTCAATTGCTTATGGCTCTGCCTGAGTAAGGATTCTGTAAAAAACGTAAATGTTTGCTCTATTGGCATTGCCTGAACTTTTTCAGCTTGTTAGCTTTAAATGTCAAAGGTCTCATGCTGCTCCTAGTGAAGTTTCAGACAAAATCTTTGTATCTTTATTTAAAATATTGACTCTTGTGTTCTTAAAGAAAAGTGATCAGTGGGCTGAAGGTACCTGGCTGCCTCAATATATGTTCTCTGTAGATTAAGCATAAAGCTAATTGGTATTATGCCTATATTTGGTTCTGAAAGATTATTTTCTAGAACTCTAAAGTAGGCAAATTGTTCTTTTTGTATCTTCTAAGCAAGGTGAATAAAGGGAACTCCACAAAAAAAGGCTGCTCAGTCTTCTATTAATCTCTTCCTACTCCCCTACTGCACCAAGAAGAAAAACAATCCTGCTATTTCTGTACATGAAAGTATATTCTGGGTAGGAGAACTAAAAGCAGTGTTTGAAAGGATTTGGGGCTAGAAAAGGTGAGGAAGCTGATGGATTGAAAGTTTAAAAATTATCCATTAAAAAAAATCTGTTGCAAAGACAAGGAGTTTTTATAATATATTGTGGGAATTCATTGCTACATAGTGATAAGATGATTCAAAAAGATTCTGCAGAAAAGTAGATTTGTGGGATATTTCTACTCTCTGTTGTGACACTGTTAATGGCATTTCTCTGTTGCAGGAGTCAGTGGCTCTATATTTTAGTGCATTTATGAAGGTGGGTATAATGCATTCCAAATGTTTTACGTAATTTCCCATATGGAATTTACTGATGATGATATTTAAGTAAACCATGAAGTCCCAGCACAGGTTCATGGAGCAGAAAGTCACTGATGTGTTGATACAGCAAACTGATTGGCATGGCACTCATCCAAGGTGGAATCACAGAAGTTTGCGTCAAATGTTAAGTGCTGATGAATAACAAGAATGAAGGCAACAAGATTTCAAGGAAACTGGTTCACTGCTTTTCGGAGTGAACATTTGGCTAGCGGTTCTTGTAAATACCTTCGGATCCGTAGCTAATTTGGTTTAGACTATGAAATTGGTCAGCAAAGGCCCAGAGGAGTGTGGTTGTTGAATAAAGCTATTCAGGTCCTGGATGTCAGCAGTGTACATGCTATATCGTGTGTTAACTAATCCAGATGAGTGACCATGAATGAGCACTCATTTTTCCAGAGAAGCTGTTTCTGAGGTTTAGCTTAGAAGCTGTTTTAAGGTTTCCTTAGGTTTTATGCTGGCCAGTTTTCATCCATACAGGTAAGCTGTAGGAAAAGATGATTCTGCTTACAGAGTTAGTTACAAGCAAGTCAGTGGCAAACAGCCTCTGTCTTTGGAGGCATCTGCACCACGTGCTGAACTTGAGCATCCATCACACTTCCAGTTTGGTGAAAGACTTCCTTAGGCTGAAGATTTTCATTTCCTAGAAACTTCTGAGCATGAGCAGTTCTACTGCAGAAGTGAGTGACTTGAAACAGTGACTCACCACTTGGTGTCAAGGCCCAACACCATGGCAGTGGTCAGTCTGGTTTCTTTCCCAGCACTGGGATTGTATGTGCTCGCCACTGCCTCCCTCAGTCGCCCCATGTCAGGCTGGTCTGCACCCTCTTGACTTCACCATCCCATAGAAGCAGAGGGCTGTTTGTTCTACCATTTAAATACTGTTTGAAAATAGGGCTGTTTGCAGTGTATTTGAGTATTTCCATTCCCAAAACTATTGTGACTGTGGCCTTGTGCTGCTGCTCCTTACCCTGCACTTTTACAGAGTTTTTTCCCCATTCCATAACACCTGAGAGGCCTCTTCAGGGGATGGAGGCAGTGCAGTGGAGTCCTGCTGAAGTGACAGCAGCGGTAGCAGAGCACGTGCCTGTAGGATCATGTGGGTTGTTCTGAAAGGCATTTGCATCTTCCCTTTAAATACGCTGCAAGGCAAGGGGAAGTGGTGATGGGGAAGAAGCAGCTGCAATGTTTAATAGGCAATAAGGGCTCATTTAGGTTTAATCTCTTGCTGACAGGTAAATGCACTCCGTTCATCTAAGTATGAGTTAATCTCAATCAGGTGAGTTTTCAAAGGAGTTTGGGATCATTAAGTGTGCTGTTGGATAAAATGGCAGGGTGACTCTGGGGAGCTGGTTATGAGGTGTTGCCAAGGGGTTAGGGTCTCAGTCTCCCTGCTGGTAGGTGTTTGCCAGCGTTCAAGACTCATCTCCAGGGCTTGAGGAGTATCCTGGGCAGAGCAAGCTCCCCAGGCCATGCCAGTATTGCTCTTGTCCCAAGGATGAACACATGACTCAAATCTTAGAGGTCGACAGGTATCTTATAAACATCCAAGTTAAAAATTCACCATGACTTTGTATTTCCTCCCTGGAGTATGCAGGCATAGCTGTTGCCACAGTGGCTGGTGATATCCTATCAGCTCAGTGTCTGCTTGCACGTACTTCAAATATCTGACGTACTAGCGGTGGTTGGGAGCGTTTTTCTTTTGAATGCTGTGGACTTGAGGTTTTCAGACAGGCATTTAGCAGTGGTACATTTTTGTGGGATTGTAAAAGGTGTGTTGTGTAAACCACACCAGTGTGACTAAGGAGCTTTATTATAGTTGCTCTGTCATGGGAAATATTTGTGTGTTTGAAAATTTCAAGGAGATTCAAGAGCAAAAGAATGCTATGGAAACTTGCCTTTCACAGGAAGAAAAGAGTTTCAAGTTGATGACATGATTTTATGTATGGGTTGGGGTCTTTGTAAATAATAGATTTTATTTTTTTAATTGATTTATTTTGATAGCTAGAGTTCTTAAATAAAACTAGAGCCTCCTGTGCTAAAATGTGCAGATATTTCTCTACCTTTTTTCTCCAAGTGTCGAAAGCTCCACATGCTGGATCATAGAGTAGGGCTCCCTCCCTGCAGTGGGTGATGAGGCAGCTGAAGGCAGCCTTTCTCCCTGGTCCCATGGCAGACTCTGTACATGGATTGCTGGTACTCCAGAAGCTGCACATCCATCTGCCCTGCAGGGCATCCCCCTGATTTAGAGGGATCTTTCCTAGAGCTTTGGCTTTGCACTGCACTGCCTTTCTTGCTCACCTGCTGAGAGGCAGGTGCTCATATTTACACAGCCTGTATTTAGCCCACAGACTGAAACCCCAGATAACCTTTGTGACGCATACTGAAAGAAAACTATTGATCGCGATCGATCAAAACCCTTCATCTCATCCTCTATCCCTCAGTAGCGTGTGAGAGGCAAGGGAATGCCTTCACAGCCTTCCTGCACATGAGAAAAGGTTTCCCAGGATACAACCATCTGCCTTTCAGCATTGCTTCTGTACCCAAGTTTCCATCACGTCACTTTGAAGACCTGGATTTAACACAGAGCCTCCTGGTTCTCCCTCCTGGGGAAAGGGTGCATCACAAGGTGTTGGTGTCCATGTGCAGGTAAGGGGAGTACAGTGGCATGGATAAAGTGAAGGAACAGCTGGGGACGTAAACATGAGTGTACAGGTGCTGCTCAGATGCCCTGCTGTATCCACCAAACCATTCCCAGCCTTTTCTTTTTGGGTTGAAAATTTAGAAAGATGGAAGACAAATTCGGGCATTGGCTGGGACTGAGCTGCCATTTGTCCAAGCTCCTGTAAAAGAAGAGTTTTTACACTGATGCTGAAGGGGTTTCATTTTCACACAGCTACAGAATTGCAGTTTTGATGTAGATAACAACTTTTAGAATAGCATTTAGCAGGTAATACCCACTTTTCTCTCTCTAGGAAGGAAGTAAGAAGAGATCCATACTGACCGCAGCCCTGCTAAGTGGTCAGCGGGGCCCACGGTTTGTTTTCCATGGCAGGCACCACCAAAGAAGGGATCCTGGAATTATCCAAGGTATTATTTTCATTCTGTCACACCGCTAAGGCTGCACAGGGTTTTCCATCTCTCCTTTTTCATAAGAGCTTCCCAAAGGCTAGTCCAGTTTATGCTTGTGTCCCACAGTGGTGAACAGAAACAAGAGGCACCCAAATGTCACCAGTAAAGCTGAAACCATAATACTTCAAGCATTCTGGTTTTATTTAAAACAGGTGCTTTGCAAAGGTAGCTGACAAAATAATGTCCTGTAAGAGAAAAAAAAATTCTAGAACAGGCAGACAAACAGGCAGACAGTTTTGGTATAAATGTTTAGGTTTTATCTGTGCTACATAGAATGATATATGTGATAAGTGTGAGAGAATTGACAGTGCTACACATTGCCCGGTTCATATTTTATAGCATTCACATTTTAGTATCTAACAATCTACTGCAATCCATAATTAAGACTGTAAAGCACCCAGTAGTGGCTTCTGCGGGTTTTGGCTCAGAAACATAAAATTTAACTCAGAGGAAAATGTCTGAGCTTTCAAAAAGAGGCTGTTTTCACATAGTGGTAGAAAATGAGAGAAATTTCAGCCCAAACAAGAAATATTTCAGGCAGGATCAGGGGTGAGAATGCAAAAGTAATTGAGCTGATGTGCAATAGTGACTGCTCTGGAGCTCCTCTGAGCTGCACAGGGCTTGGCTTTACTCGATGCCTTCAAAGCCTTCACTTGACACCTTCAGAGCAAGCTGGTAACACATCTGACTGATAGTGAGAGTGTGAGTTTGCTCTTGTAAATCTCTGGTTAGAACGAGCAGCTGGTAAATAAACACAGCCTATAGCCTTGGAGTTGTGCTAAATGTGAAAAGGGGAAGAGACTTAGCAGACTGTTCTGTTTAAAAAGAAACATTTCCTTGTACCATAAACACAAACATTTTAAAACATCCTGGCTGGCACAGAGCTGCATGTTTTCAGCAATGGGTGGATGAGGCTCCAGCAGAAGGATTTCACCCCAGTGCTGTCCCTCCCTCTTTGTGTGCTCCCACCAGGACCAACCAGGACTAGCACCGCTGCCAGCAGCTGGGCACACACCTTTGCACATGTCACACCTTGCAAAGCCCCAGTGAAGTCTGCTTTGCATTTGTTGCCTACCAGGCAAGATGGCTGCTGTGGCCATCCCTCCCACTTCTCACTCCCCAGTCAGTTGTGTTCCGGACCAGCAGCCTGTCCAACCCAAGTGTGGTGAGACCCTGACTCCTCAAGCAGGGTGACAGGGCTGTGACACCGCACTTGCAAGCTCGATGGCTTGCTGAAACCCATCAGCATGATCCCTGCCCAGTCACCTCCAGAAGAGCGAGGGCATCAGGAGCAGCCGCTGGCCCTAAGCCAGGCATGTCATGCAGTATTGCTTTGAGCCACAGCCCACTCTGGAGCATCAAACTCATCTAGGGCCACCAGTGCCCAAAAAGCCATGTGGTGTCAGAGAATGAGGCCAGGACCTGCAGGAGCACAAGGACCTTAAGCAGGACCTGCTTGAGCACAGATCAGGCAGGGCATAATCCTTGCTGAGGACATCGGGGGGGTCAAGCAACTTTAAGGAGATTAAAAAGGCTTTGTGACCCCTGGGAACTATCTGGGGGTGAAGGTCATAGCTTGATGCTGCTGTGGAGGCAGGCCCTTCACTAGTACAGGAAAAAAGCTCAGCAGCTGTTTCTGTCCTGAGCAGAAATCAGACATCATTCCTCTGAGCAGAAATCAGACAACAGCACCACCGAGGAAGGATGAGTTTTTAATATTCTCTCCATCTTTTGTGTTTGAATGTATTTATTTGAAAACATAGAGAAAGTCTAGGTTTTTTTCCTGGTCAAGGGTTAAATCTAAATACATAAGTGAAAGAACAACTTCCTTCTTTGCCTAAGTCAGAAACATACTCCCAAGCTCATTGCTCAGCATGTGAGCACAGGGCAGGTTTTGTGTCCAACAGGGCCAGCTCCCCTGGATCCTCAGCCTGTGTAAATAGCCGGGCCCTGTCCTGCCGCACCACAGAGGATTCCTGGGCCGTGTGAGACCGGGGACATCGCTGCCGGGCCGGGCCGGGCCGGGCACGGCACCAGCTGCAGGCTCTGGCCTCCCGGCAGGCGCTGCCGGCTCTTTCGGGGGTCAAGAGGCCACTGTGCAGCGTTCCGAGTCAGGTCGCAGGGACTGGCCCCGTGCACGGCCTGGAGTGGTTTGGGAGAGCTCCCAAAGCACATCTTCCGCTTTTCTTCCCCTCTTGGCAGCAATCCCGTCCGCCAGCTCCCGACATCAGCTAAAGTTCGTGGAGGGGGAAGGGACGGAGACCTCGAGCCGTGCCAGAAGGCCGCGGCTGGCACCCACATGTTGCACGGGCACCGAGAGGGGAGAGGGCACGAGAAGGGATGGGACAGGAGCTCTCCTCAGGGCTGGGGACACACTGAGGGAGGATGGGGGGCGAGGTGGGAGGCTGCCTGAGGCCCAAGATGTCCTCTGACAGTGACAGGCGATACCCGGGGGCGTGAGGAGAGGGCAGCAATTCCAGGGGAGATGACAGCGAGGAAAGGTGCCGGGGGCTGGAACGGGAGGGCGCAGAGGCGGAGGCAGGTGGGTACATGGCCCTGCCGAGAAGGACTGACCGGGAATGCAATCCCCACCGGCCGGAGGAGGGACGTGGGCAGGGTGACTAAACTTCTTGTAAAAAGGGGTGGAGAAAGGAAAGGGAGGGACAAGAAGCGAGGAAAAAAAAAAGAGCCCTGCATGTCAAGGCTGAGGAAATGCTGTGGGAACTACAGCCAGGCGCTTTTTTTTTTTTTTTTTTTTTTTTTTCTTCTTCTTCTCTCTTCTCCCCTCGTGTAGCTGAGAGGAAGGAAAGGAAGAAAGAGAAGTAGTCAGCTCAAATGCGCCTCGCTGCGCTGCCCGGGCGCGGGGGCTTGGCTGGAAGGATCTAGTTTCCCTTCGGTGGCAGGAAAAGGAGCCACGGGAGGAGGCAGAGACGCACACCCAGACATGCCCGTCCCGTCAGGCTGCTGGCTCCTTCTCCTGTGCCTCGCTGCCGCTGGCGAACAGGTAAGGCTGGGAGCCGGCGGAGGGGGCAGTGGGTGCCGCATCCCGCCCGCTGGGTTGGTTTGCTCGTCCCGCTGCTCGGGGCGATCGGCATCCCGCGGGGCTGGGCAGAGCAGCTTCGCCTGCCTTGCCCCCCGCTCTGCTTGTTTGGGTTTTGGTTTTGTTTTTATCCCAGCAACTCATAGGCTTCTCTCGCTTCTGTAAAATCAAAGTTGTCCAAACCCAAAGTTGCAAAGGAAGCCAGGGGATCTGCAGGGAAAACAGCCTGCTTCTGCCGAGGGCAGGGTGCGAGAAACCAGAAAATATTTGCAGTGAGGTTGTTGAGGGATATAATTTGCATGTAGAGTAAAAATAAGGCAGACTCCACCCTACCGAACAGATTTATTCGAGAGAGCGTGGGCACACTTGTCCGTCAGGCATGGGACGCGGGGTTTTGGCAGCCCAGGTTCATCTTTCCAGCTTCCCCACGGGATGAGTCCCCTCACGCTCTGGCCATCCCGAATGCTGGCGGCCCCGGGACGAGGGACGGCCTTGTGACCCCAGCTCCGCGAGGGGAGAGGCTGAGGCTCCGAGCGGCCGCCTAACTCTCCCGGAGGTTGATGTGCTGCCCATGGCAGAGCCAGGAACCCGAGCCCGGAGCCAGGTCAGCCGCCCCAAAGGGCAGCCCTTTCCTCTGGCGGGGGAAGATCTGAGCGAGGTTTGGCGCTGCGGTTGTTTGCAAACACAGCGTGCTCTGGTCGCAGCTCTGTGCGGTGCCAGGTGGCTGCTGGGCAGCGTGGTACGCTTGGGATCGCGGCTGGTCTTCCTCTGCTGTCGGAAAAACCATTTTCTACAGCCAGCTCTTGCTCAGCCTTGTCAGTGGCGCACATCGCGTTTCCTCCAGCAGTTTACATCGGCAGAAGTTTGCTTTGCTCTTTCTAATTATACAGCTTAAAAATCATCCTTGTCCCTTGTGGTTGTTTAGACCCTTCTAGACTGGCAGGATTTACAAAAACCATGCTACCCTTTATTTGCACTTTATTTCCTCCATTAATCAATGTTTGGCAGCCTTGCTACCATTTGTATTTATTTCGTCTGAACTTCTGGTATTTTTCTGTGTGTCATTGTTCTTGATAAGTTATGTAACTTAAAGTGCTTCCCTCAACATGGGGATGTAATTGGGCCATGGCTGGGTTCCCTGAAAGCAAGGTGCAACTTCAAGAAAAAAAAGATAAAAACCCAAACCAAAACAGAAAACCCTCTGCTGTCTACAGCTTACAATTTCATGTCTGACCGCACAGTCCTGAGAGCCTTTCCTTTGGATCCCTGATCCTAAATATGTTGCCTAAAACCACACAGGCCTTTTTTTCCCCTCTAAAACATACGTTTCATTTTGTCCATCCTCACACTCAGGCTTCTCTCAAATCGCTGCTTTCCAGGTGTCCTCCATATGTATGTGAATGAGCCTGCAAATTTCAAAAGTGCCTTGTACATCACAGCTTTCAGGGGGTTTTCCCTGTCCCTCAGTATCCTCCGTGTCTTTTTCCTGCCCTGGTGCTCAGGACTGATCAATGCAGCAGGAAGAGCAGACCTCAATACTCTTTGTACCTTTACTTCAGGTCACTAACCATTTACATGCCTGCTTCCTTCTGGAGCCATTTGGGTTTAGTGCAGTTTTTCCTTTTGGAATATCCTCATTGCCTGGAACTAGCTCAGCTTTTGACCAAACCTTGGAAATTCAGATTTCCATGATATAGCTCCTGGCATATTTCAGGTACTGTGATGTGGGAGCCAGAGCTCCTCATCATTTCTCACCTCTTGATTCATAGCCTTTCACAGGACACAGAACAAGGAACTTGTATTTATTTTGGGCTGATGTGTAAAGTCTTTCCACTGCCTCCAACACGTGCTTAATTCTGAGTCTGTGTTTGTACAGGGTGCAACTTTGCATCGCCGTTGCTTTGGACAAGTAGCAGCACAAAACTGTTGGAAGCTCCAGGAAAGCTGTAGCGTAAAGATAAGGATAAAACATAATTTGTCAAAGAGCCCATTAATTTAATATTCTGCCTTCAAGAGTGAGCAGAACCTACAAGAATGTGAAAGGCAAGCTTAGAGAGGTGCTGCTCTGGAACAGCCTTTCAGTTTTTCCTTTGTCTGACTGATCTGAGCAGTGGTTTCTTAGAACAGTGTTGCTTTCTGATGGAACAAATGTGAGAAAACCTGTGGGGGGGGTTGAGGTTTTTCTGATGCATTTGTGTTAGTTTAGACTGGGTAATAGGGTGGAATCATGTTTGAACGGTGATATTGGCAATGTATTTCCTGCAAAGAGTGAAAAGCATTTGGAAATGTAAGTTATTGCATACTCACTCATAATTCTGCTGAGAACAGACATGATCATTGTCATCATTTTCACCAAAGAGGAAATGGGAACAGAGAATTCGTGACTTGCTCTAGGTCACACACCAAGCATGGAGCAGAACTTCTGGGAACAGAGCTCAGCCCTACTTATCTTGTGCTTCATCTACAAGATGATCTTTCCAAGTGATTTGTTTTGGGCACCTGTCAGAGGTATTTTGCTCTCTGGGGCATGATCTGCTCAGCTTCTTTGTGCAGAATAGTCACATCCCTTTCCATGCTTAACACCAGTAAAGAGTATCAGTGTTGCTATTAGATGGGAGTCAAAGTCTCTGAGAATGTGCATTTGCAAATGTGCAGTAAATCAGTTGCACCACAGATTCATCTCCCCTTGTGTGGCTTGGAATGGGTCCTTCTACTACTCTGTAACATCTGCTTCATAGATAAAGTTTGCTCATTGCAAGCATTTGGAATTCTTTACAATATAGAAAAGTTTTGGCCAAAATATAGATTTTTCTCTAGCTTTCTAAAATGCACAGTCTGTATGATGAGAGAGGGGAAAAAAGAGTGTAGCAGTGACTGTACTGTGTTACATCATGGGCTCTCCTGGTCCATTATTCCCACTCTGATCAGGACCAAAGGAATCATTCAGTAGAGCAAAAGTTCTACAATATCTAATCTAAACTCCTGGGCTTCAGCATGGGCTTCAAAGCTACTGTAATTCAATTTGTAAAATTTCCCTTGCAGCAATGGTTCCCGTGAGGAACGCTGGCAAGCCTTCTACTGTTTTGCAGTTTACCCCAGAACATGTGAAAAATCTCACAGCACCTCATATCAACAGAATATAATGTATGTAAAACTACATCAAACCACAATTTAAGAGATCTATCCCACTTCCCCTTTCATGTTAAGCATCATCTGCCTGATGTAATTTCTTCTTTCCCACCAACAGGACCAAAACAAACCTTTGCCACATTTCACAAATTGGTAGAATTCAAAGCTTATCAGACATATCGAGGGTACTGACCAATGTCATCTAGGTCACAGGGCTTTCTTCATACTGTGCCAGAAGGAAAAAAAAAACCAAAAGAAACAGGTCAAGCAGAGAGATAACTGCATCCCTAAGGATCTTTTTTTGTTTCTATTGCCCATTACTGTCTATTACCCTCAAGTTCCGAAAAGTGGGTGTAACTTGACAGCTGGGCAAGAACCAGTACAGATGGTAAAAGGGACGCATGTTTAGACTGGTTAATGATTTCCATGATTTTTTTCTGCATAGAAAATCATGGAAACCTCAAAGTGGTGCCCTCCAGTGTCACTTAACACTATTTAGTACATCCTTGACACTATTTAGAGGAATCATACTTGAGTCGGGCTTATCCATCTGTCCCTAGGAGTTCAAGTGGTGAAAGGCTCTCCTGTAGTAGGTACATAGTGCAGATGCAAGGAAAAGGCAATGCTTGCTGCAAGGCTGTCCTCCTGCTTCTCCCTGCCCACTTCCTCTCTGTATGACCAGGTCTCCAGGAAGTCTTTGTGGTGACCAGAGGCAGGAGGGTTCCTGCCACCACATGCCGTTACCACAGAATTCAGATCTCCCTCCATCCTGTGCCCCGTGCTGCAAGGAGCTGCTCTGCAGCAAAGGCTGCAGGACACTTGGAGGAGATGGTTGCTTCAGGAGCTGGTTGAGCTTACACAGGAGGGAAGAGGGAAACAGAGGTAGCTGGTTCATCATGCCATCAGCTGCAGCTCTGCTGCTTGCATAGACTGTCCCCTTCCTTTCCATGGAAACTCAGCTTGCAAGGCAGCACTGGCTTCTGCTGCAGCCAGACACCCCTGTTTTTAAGGATGCCTTGGTTGGTGTTGCTTGCATGGAGAAGCAGCTGCTCTGAGAATGGCTTATTATTGCCGATGGAAAATGCAAAGGCAAAATATTTGTATGTTGTAAATGCAAGATAAAAATTAAGTGATGTTTAACCAAGGTTGCACTCTGGACTTGAGTAGGCCTTGGTCTGTGCGGCACAATAGCCTGCCTGCAAGAACTTGCCCCTTTTTATGACTTACTCTTCTTTGAAAATGGTCCAAAGTTCATGTAGTAGAAGAAAAACGCCACAAGCAGCAGTGGCTGGAAGTCACAAGGTGGGCTGCAGGTGGGAATCCGGCCGCGCTGGCACTCAGGGCAGCCTGCTGTTGTGTCTGCCCTGGGAGAGCAGGACTTGGTGTGATGCTTTGGCACTCGGGAAGGCAGTTTTCCTGATTTGTCCCTGTCTGTGTGTCACCGCAGTGTGCCATCATATTTGTGATGGGGTGCCTTCTGGAGGGCTCAGCACTGCACAGCAGGAGCAATGCTGACATCACCCTGGCACTCCAGGACATCCTGGTTTGTGTCTCATACCTGTGTAGCCACCTCAGCTGCTTTGTGCAGGGCTTCTGATGGTTACCTCTTTTGTTTGCCTTCTCAGGGTGTGAGTTCTCTGAGCATGGCTTTCTTTGGTGTTTGTGCAGTGCCCAGGATGTCATGGCTGCAAAGGAAGCCAAAGAGTCATTAATCACCTTGGGATAGCACCCCATCTGTTTCTCACCAAAGTCACAGGGAGGTCTGCCCACGCAGGCCCAGGAAGGGAGCGGATACATTGCCCTGGCAGGATGCCATGGTGTAGGCTGCAGCATCCAACCCCCATCCGTGTTCTCTGGATCATCCTCTGGGTCTTCCTGGGTCTTGCCCAAGACCCCAGCAGCATCCCCACGGCAGAGGCACATTCCCGACACCACTTGGCCAGATGTGTTTGTGCTGCCTCCCTGCAGCATTCCCAGAGGAGTGGGTGGAGCAGGGGCTGTGGCAGGGAATGGCAGCATAGTGGGCAGGCAGAGAGAGCTGAGACCCAAGGTTACTTCTCAGCCCCTGCAAAACTCTCTGGCTGCCTCCCCTCTTAAAATCTAGATAAAAGAGACCAGAAAAGGCTGTGTTTTGGTAAAAGAGCAAAACTGGCCGGTTTAATCCACCCTGCAAGAGCCAATTAGCCAAGGAGGGGGAAAAAAAATGAAGTCATTCACCCTCACCACTTTGTGGCTACTCCAAAAGAAAAAAAAGTATATAGGGTCTGTTCAAGAATGGCGAAGAACAACATTTGTGACTGCAGATGGACGCAGAATATATTTAGTCAGTGGTCAAAGTGGAGGGAAAAGAAAAGAATCTTGTATGGAAATAAAAATACTGTGAAGTTTTGTTAGGCAACCCATTAATCTGGAATGCAGAAATACAGATAGGGAAAAATGTGCAACTAGGTTCATATGAAGTCCTAAAATTGCTTATGTAGCACACAAGAAAATCTATTTCGAGTGTATTATTTTGCCACAGTGAAGAGTTTTGCCTTAGGAGCAATATATGCTCCAGTAACTTTGCATTGTTTGGTAGCAAGGCTGAGATGGTTCCTTGAATCTGATCTCACAGGAAGAAAAGCTCACCCCTGCAATACCACATGTTGTAAAACAGCCTGCTTATGGAAAGCAGCCAGGGCCTCTTCCAATCAGGGAAGAATATTTCCATAGACATTACTGGCCGCAGCCACCGGCAGAGCTGGTTCCTCGTGACTGACACCTAAAGAGTGAATTAATCAATTCTCAGCCCAGTCTTGAGCCCTTTATTAAAGGCAGCAATTCCTTCACAACGGAGAAGGTGCAGATAGAGTCATGCAGTCCTCCCTCTAACTCACACTGAAGCAGAATGGTCTGTGGGTGTTACACGCGTCCCCCCCAGACAGCCATCATCCCAAAGCAAGGGCTGCAGCCCCACCTCTGCCCTTCGTGTTTCTGCCTGCAGAGTGTATTCAGCAATTGGACAATGCTAACATCCAGGAGAAGGAAGCCAGAGCAGAGTGTCAGGTGGTGAAAGCAAGCTTCCTCTCTTCTACAAGCTTTCTCATTCTGCCCAGCACCTCAGCTAGGATTGTGGGATCTCACTTCACATATAAGAGATTAGCATGTTATGTTCCACTCTGAGGGCATGCTGGAAGGAACTGGTACATAAATATACAGATTTTAAGCATAGAAAGTCCACATTGGACTGGCATCCAGCCCAAGAAATCTGTCATGGTCATTTCTTCATTAAGACTCAGCTTCAGCTGATGAAGCATAGAAAAATGATCTGCTGAACTAAAATTCAAGAGGAGCATGCTCCCCCTAAATCATTGTAGCTTTACTGGGTTTTTTAAAAATTTTTTAATTAAGCATGCATGGGTGTAGAGTTACTCATGATGAGTCATTGAGACAGTACCTGGAGTGATAAGGCTACTAAACTTTCCTTTGGAGCACTGCTCTCGCACCTGTTCATTCTAGAAGAGATTTGCCTCTGCAGGCCTTACCACAAGCACACCTAGGTATTAGCTTTGATAATGTCATTATTCTGCTGCCTTTATTTCTGCTTGTTATGGACTGTTGGTCTTTCTGTCCAGCCTTTTTGTTAAATATTTTGGTCTGGTTAGCTTTTGGCTTCTCAGTCTCTGATTCACCTTCAGAGTATTCTACCTAGTAGCTGTTAGTCTTTGAATTGCTGCAGCTGTGGGTACACGTAGGTTAAAGCATGAGGTTTTGCAGCAATGTGCAGGCAATGTGCAGGCACTACTGACTGCCCAGGCAGTGAAAATGTTAAGTGTGCCCCTCTGGCTGCGGTGTGGAGATGACTTTGTCTCTGAATGACAAATGTTGCGCACGTGATGGCAAGTCTTCAGCCCGTAGAAGCAGGCTGGCTGATTCACGGCTTCAGTCAGTCCCTGTTTCAGCCCTGCTGTCTCCCACCCCCATTGTCTCCCATCCGATATATCTGATATACCTGAGGTTCCTGTCTGCCTGCCCCCACCCCACCGTGAGAGCCGTCAGTGCAGCACTTCTGCTTTGCGTAGCTGCTGGCCAGAAATAGCTCTGGTGGGTTTGAGATTGAGGAATGCTCCTTCCTACCGGTGGAGCAGTACCAGTTGCTCAGGTGTTTGCTTTTGGCTGCACGCTGGAACAGAGGGACAAGGGGAATAGGCAGGACAGAACTTCAGCCACCATTTGCCCAAGTCCTGGCCGCACGTTACAGTTTTCTCTTCACCTCTTCATTGTTGATTTTATCCCTTATGCTCTTTCTGGCCTCTTCAGGCATTCAGGCTGTAGCAGGGTTTTAAGGACCTATTTTTAAGAGTGAAATAATATTTAGTTTAAGCTGCTGCCATTTCCCGGCTCTATTTTACCACGTGGTGGTAGTTCTGTGATGTGGTTTACTGGTCACTGGAAAGTTGACATCACCAAAAGCATTTCATTCACAATCTAAGATTTTTGTGATGAATTACAGGCCTGCAAGCAAATAACTGGAATTGCAAAGCTGTGACTTGGGTGCTGCTTTGATTTAATTTTTATCAACAGTGAAGACTGTCCATGAAGGAACTGTTGCATGCAGCATGATTATGATTAAGTCTTTAACACAGGACTCCTCTTTCCCCTTGTACACCCTCAACTGTAAAATTTTCCAGAGTTGTTACTATTATGTGCCTCAAGAGAGTGCCTGGGAGCACCAGCCACAGCAGCGCCCATCAAGAACCAGATTCTGTTTTTACTCTTAAGTAATTTTTTGGGAAGCCTCTGAAACTGGCAATGGGCTGAAAAAATCTGGGGTCTGGTTAGCTGTACTGCTGACCCAAAGCAGGTGGGAGGCTGGAAAGCTGTGGGCGCAGTTGGTACCTGTGAGGGGAGAGGCAGTGGCTCATATTTGAAGAAGCAGCAGCAGATGACTGCAGAAGCCCTCTCAACTGTGCTTGCAGGGGCTACTTCAATTCAGGAAACATTGCTCAAAGCTCACTCCTGTTGACAAAGGCTAATAAAGCCCCAAATCCACAGATTTTTTTCAGTTTTGTAGCAGGCAAGTCTAAGGACCTCAAAAGCAAGTGGCTTGGATAAACCTGGGCTCCAAAGTATAAAGAATGGTGTGTGCAAGACAGGAGAGACCAAAGTTGTCTTTTCCATAGGTACATTGATGCTGTAATAACAAATGGAGAAAAAAAATGCGCTTTACTGAGTGAAATGATGACAGATGACTTGAATACTCTCCAGAAACAACTACACTGATCAAGAAGGTGTCATCTTAAAAGATAGTTAGCCCCTTGACATGTCTCTTTGCATCTCATTTTTTTCAAAACAGATTATCGCTAATGAGCAATCCTCATTGAGGCCTCAGGTTCTTGTTCAAAAGTGTCATGGGAAAAAAATTGTGGAAACCCCCGACCTTGTTCTTCCAGATTTTTTTTCTTTTAAAGGAAAGAGGCCCATGCAACTCTATCTTCTCTGAAATGTGAAGAGCAAGAAGAGTAATTTTAGCATCCATGACACAGAGCTTCTGCTGCCCTCTGATTGCTCAAGGGCACAAAGAACAAATATTTCCTTAAGCCTGAGAACAGGAGTCTGAATGCTGCTGGTTCTCCCCTTCAGAAGCACCTGTGTGTGTGTTTTTTTAAGGTGTTAGTAACGCAGTGTTGCTTTGTAATGCTGTCATCAATGTTCTCCTACCCTAAAAGCACAAGCACACTCTTACTTAGTGTCCTTTTCAACAAATAAGCGAGACAAAAACCCAAAGCTAAAAAGTCTGCCTGCAGCTCAACACCAAAACACAATCTTTCTGCAAACCTTGATGTAAGCATGCTTGTTTTTTCCAAAATCCATTGTGGTAATCATGTGCTTAAAGGTAAGCAGGTGTTGGTGTTCTTTACCAAACTGGATCTACCAAGCCTGGAGGAGGTTTGTCTTTTTTCCCCTGGCTTCTTCCCCTGTCAGATATACTTGTTCTGAAGTAATACTGATCAAATGGGAAAGCTGCGTGGTTTTTTAGGAACTGGTGCAAATCTGGGTGCTTTGCACACTTTTGAAATGACAAATTAAACTTACACAGGATACCTAGAGCTCTCTGAAGCACTTATTTACATGTGGTGGTGGGGTTTAATGAGCAGCTTCGTTAATAGCGAGACCATTAAAGGAATGACCAGGCTGGGTGTAATCTCATCTAAGCACTTCAGAGGAAGTTGGCACTTTCTCTCTCTAGATAAGAGCTTGGTGGTCACTCTGACCCACAGGCCAGCATCCGAGGAGAGGAAGGATGTTCCAGGGGTAACGGAGCAGACTTGGGCCTTGGGAGACTTGGTTTGGTTTCCTGTCACCTCTGTAAAGCCAGATGGCCTCCTGGTACAAGTTCCTCATCTGCAAATGAATTGCACTTCCCTGTCTCAGAAGGACACATTGGCAGGAATGTGCTGGTGATGGTGAAGCATCAGGTCATCGTGCTGCCAGCGGCACAAGTACTTCCCATCCTCCAAAGGAAGTTAATGTACAGTTTGAGACAGACACATCTGCCTGGCAGAGGGATTAACATGGGATAGCCTGACATCAGCAGAGCTGTGTTAGCAAAAAGTCTTGAGTTTGGCTCCCACCAAAATTCCAGGTTGCTTTGGTTTCCCTTCCTGTCAACTCTTGCCCCAGCTTTCATGCTCAGCAGGTCCAACCAGTCCATACCAGGCTAGAATCCCTCACCTTCACCTGGGGGTTAGCCCCATGAGAGCCTTGTCTTTGCACCACTGGGAAAAATTCAAAAGAGGGAATATTGCAGCTTTATGAATGCCTTGGCTTGTGTGAAAAGGGGAAGGACACAGACACAGAAGAGGCTGCTTATTGACACAGAGCACAGGTTAATGCAGCTGTGACCTATTCCATAACAATAGCCCTCATTTTGTCGTAAAGCCTGGTGGTATCAAATGATGTCCAGCAGTGGCTGAGCAATTAGCCTGCTCCCTTCACCTTGGTTCCAGGGCCCTGCTGCTTCTCCTCAGGCTGAGTTGTGATTCTCAGAAATTACTCCAGACCCTTTAGCTGAATGCTCCTTAGCAGATTTGCATATCCTTCCGCAAAAAGGATGACTTTGCCCTTGTTTGACACTTCAGTAATTTTTTTAGTCTTTTTGTCTAAAGAGGAACTATTAAACAGGGGCAAAGGAGGAAAAAGAGGATATTCTGTAACAAAAAGCGAGTGGCTGAGACTGCTTTTGGTCTCACCACTATTGTTACTTTTGTGGATGGCTGGGTAGAGAATCAATTGCTCAAGACACTCTCTGTGCTTGGTTCCACGTCATCACCTCAGCCTTTTGCTGGCCATCTCAGTGTTTTAGCCTGAAGTGTGTTACAGAAAACGAGCTCTTTCAAATATAGGGGTCACTGAGCTGTGTCGCTGTTCAGCTGCCAGGCTGGCCCAACTTTCCTTTTCCTAGATTGCCTCTTCCCTCACCAGCACTGCCTGTTATCCTGTGCCCCTCCTTGGAGGTGCCGTGTAAACAGGGAATGCAGTGTTTGTTCCAAAAAGGCATTATCTAATCACAGGAAAGGTACTTCTGATGAATGCAAAGAAAGAGACAGGGAAACAATGAGACAAAGAGGACTAGACTCTTAATTTGACCTGGGGTTGTGTTGATGATTAAAAAAAAAGCCTGTAAGTTGTTTATACCCTGCAAAAATACAAGAACTCAAGACCTCTGACTTGTGCTACTTTTTCAGTTCCAGACACAGCTAGCACAGTTTTGATAAACACAAGTCATGCACCAACCCATAGCTCAAACTCCAAGCCAGAAAGTGGTGTTTAAAAAAAATCCAGTCTTTTTTGGTCATCCTAAATATACAAGACCCTTTCCAGCATCAGAAGAGGGCAAGGTGCTTAGGGAAAGCTATTTTTTTAAAGAGGTTGCTATTCCTTAAACTAGAAAAGGAGAGAGGAGAAGATATAAAGACTTGGAGGAAACAAGGGGAGAATGCTAAGCAGAGGAATGGGAACCAGCACCAGCAGGCATAGGGTTGTCATGTGCTATTAGATGGCAAAAGCTCCCTTTAACTGGCAGAAGAAGCTTTATTGCAGCTTTGTCCAAGTTAATGCAGTTTTCATGGCTTTATCCAAGAGTGAAGAATTCCGTGCTATGGGCTCAATTTTGAATCACCTTATTTAATTTCAAGATCAACTACTGTGAGGTGTTGAGTTTGCCTTGAGGACTCTGGGCTGCCAAAGCAGGGTCAGTGACGGGCTGGGCACAATGCTTGGCTGGCCAGGATCCCCAGCACAAGCCATGCCCTCAAGCCTGAGCTCTGGGTGGGACCGCTGTGTGCACAGGCAGCTGAGAGCTGGGAGGGAGTGCAAAGGCCCATGAGGGCCAGAGGCAACTCTGCTGCCCGCTTTGCAGATGTTCTGTCATGTACCCATTTCAGGTGGGTGGGGGAGAGGGGGTGCTTTGTGTAGATTTGTGTTGGTTTTGGTTTGGGTTTTTTTGAGACACAAAAGCTGTTGGGTAATTGCATCACCTTTCTGGATGGCTGCCTCAGTTCCATGAGACCACCTCTGCAGGACACTGTGGGAGCCATAAAAAGCTGCAAAATTTAAGCCCAGTATTTTGTGGGACTAGCCAGGAGCATTTTGTATCCCAGCGGGAAGCTGGGAACTTCTTCTTTTTCAGGAATATAAATCATTCACTTTGCTTGTTTGCTTAATGCTCTGCATTAAAACTGGCAGTTTCCCAGGTCTTGATCTGAGGTAATTTCTGTGGAAGAGACTACAGAGGTATCTCTATGCCTTTTTTTGCCTTTACAATTGTTTTAAAGTAATAAATTTTAAATAAAAGAGTGCTGTAAGAAAAGGTTATGTAGCAGGCCAAAAGTTCACGACAAATTGCAAGATGGGTTATTTATTTGTCACCTGGCTCTATTAAAAGTCCTTGTGTGTACATCATCAAGTACATACTCTCAGCATGTCTACAAAGCACCTTTGAAGTCACAAATGTGGGGTAAGTTTTATTGCTTGGCTATCCACAAGAGACAGACACAGAACATCTTCCTTCTCTCTGCCAGCACTGGGACTGGGTAGGTCTGGAGCTCTCCAAGTGTATTGGTTCTCATGTCCTCTCTTTCCTTCCCTGCTCCAGCTGTCACTACAAACCACTCCGCCGTGTGAGAGCGAACAACACTATGAGCACTCTGGCCGGTGCTGCAGGAAGTGTGAGCCAGGTACGTGAGCACTGCCGGGGCTGTGAGGCTGAGAGGCTCCTTAGCAGCTGCTCCGGGGTGAGGCAGCCAGCTCTCCTGACTGCTGGTGGACTGGCACGTGCCCTGCAGGTGCCTGATCTCAAGTGCCTTCCTAGGGCAGGAGTGGTCCTGCTGGCCTCAGCAAAGGCCACAGCAGCTGTTTTGTTGGGATAGCACTTAACCAGTGCGGGAGACGGAAAGGAGCTCCATTCTTGTGCTCCCAGGCTGTCCACTTCACAGATGTTTCAGTGTCACACTAAATGGGGACCAGATTGACAAATTAAAAGGTGCAGGAGGACATGATTGTCCACAGCAGTGTTAGCAGCCAATCTCTTATTTTTCTCTAACCTCCTTAGACAGCTGCTCTACAGCTTCCAGGTGACCTACTTGTCCTTTCCTCAATCACAGGGAAGTATTTGTCTGCTAGATGCACTGCTACTTCTGATAGTGTGTGCCTGCCATGTGGCCCAAACGAGTATATGGATGTCTGGAACGAAGAAGATAAATGCATACTACATAAAATATGTGATCAAGGTGAGCTGTTCATACTGCAAAACCTTTTAATCCAAATTAGTGAGGCATGAAGATGGGAAAGTGGATCTAGGGAAGTTGCTGTGTTCAGGTGCCCAGCACTGAAGGCTGAGCTTGCAGAAGAGCCTGGCAGAGAGGGAGGTCCCCGGACAGCAGAGATCCTGTCCTGTGCCAAGCACCATGACTGCAGTCTCAGTGCTGCTGATAGTGATTATCTTCTCTGGGGCCATTCACCCCTGTGAGCTGATTTTAGAAGTTGTCCTTTTGCCCAGCACACTCTGCATTCACTTCCCCTAATGTGTTTGTCTCACCCTTGCAAATGCTGTGTTTATTTTCTGCAAAAGCCATAAGGAAATGTATTGTTTAGAAGTGCAGTGGGTGAGGAACCCCGTGCTGATCAAGGGTCTCCCGTGCTTCCGGAAAGACACCATTTCCTCTGACATGAATGATTTTGCATCTGCCATTCAAGCAAAGCAAGTAGGAGGTTCAGAAACGTGAGGTTTGTTATCAGAGAGATTTTTACTCTCATCTGCTTTCTCTTTTAGGGAAGGCCTTGAGAGAAGTGAACCCAGGGAACAGTACGTTCCAGCGGCAGTGTGCTTGTACAATGGGCTACCACTGGAACGAGGACTGCGACTGCTGCCAGCGAAATACCATGTGTGCTCCTGGACTTGGAGTCAAGCCTCCTGGTAAGATATAGAAAGGGGATGTACAAAGTGAAATGTCCAGCTCAGGCCTACTGGATGAGGCCAGCATCCTGTGGGTTGTGACATTAGAGAGGGTCCTTTAGACTCTCAGGTGATTGTCAACAGAAGATGTATGTCTGAGTTGTCATTACTGCTTCATATCATCCTCCTGGACTGTGCACTTTTTGAAGGCTCCTGCCTCCATAGTTTAAATAGTATCTTGGATCAAGTGACTTCTGCAAGTTGTCACGTGGACATGGCAGTAGTTAGAAGGTGTCCAGTACATTTCTAATGTTTGCTGAGGTGTCTGACTGTGAGTCACTAGGTCATGCGTTGCTCCTGTATTCAGAGAAGCACTCTTCTGGGGGTGTTCCTGAGGTCAGATTTGCAGTCTGGTTTTGTGAAATGACTTTGCTTTGCCACTTTTTAATGTTACAAACAAGTTAAAACTGATTAGCACTTTTCAGGTAGCTCGTGTATTCTGTTTTGGATGGCTAGTAGTGCAAAGGTTTATTAGAGACATTTAATTTAAGTGTAATTAAAACCAGATGCAGGTGTTTTGTGGGTGGAAAACAGTTAAGTTCAGAGTGAACTCTGGGAACAGCTGCACCAGGCATAAGGAACCCCAAAAAAGCAGCAAATAATAGAGAAATGGAGGAAGAAATGCTTCATGTGTCTGGAGGGGAGTTGCTGTTTTTTCTCCAGCCTAACAAATCCTGATGCAGCATTTTGTTTACTGTGGCTTCACAGAAGTGACAATACCAGTAAGTGTCACTGTCTGTGGCACAGCATCATCGTGAGGGAATAAATAGAAGGGGAAGGATGTAACAGCTGTGTGTTATTTTTCAATAAATAACACAAATGGCTCCTGGTCATTTCTCATTTTGATCATGTAGAGGAGTGCTCAGGTGAGGCTTTCCGGGGCTTACATGGGACTGTCATTGCTGCCCTAATATAACCTAAGACCCCACCCTTTATGAAAGCTTTTAGGGGGATTGTGGGAGGAGAGTAGAGCGGGAGGATGGAGAGCATAGTCACCTTCCTCTCACTTGGAAGGAGCCCACAGAAACTCATCTATGAAATTTTTCGTTCCTACACACAGTGCAACAAGACAGGGACACAATGTGCATACCATGTCCCAGAGGATACTTCTCAAAGGTCTCTTCATCCACCGACGAGTGTAAATCCTGGACCAAGTAAGTCCTTGGGTGTTGTAAATGGACCACACCAGCCTGAAGGCAGGGAGAAGCTTGGGCAAAAGCATTTCTCAGTGGGGTGTTCCAGACTGCTTGTAGAGCACACAGAGCATCAGCATTGGCTGTGCAGTGATGAAGGCATTGTCAGGCTGAAGCTTGAATTCTCCTTGGAAGAGAACAATAAAGAGCAGTGACAACAAAACTGCTGAGCCAAAAATAAAGTATCTGAGGTTCTTAGGGGTGGAGAAATGTCATATTTTAAAACAGAAAGTACTGCTCTGCATAAGTGTAGGAGGCACAACAAGCTTCCTTGAGAGAACCTAGCTTCTTTGTCTTTCTTTTTTAGCTGTACAGCTCTAGGAATGGAAGAAAGTGTGCCTGGGACTGACAAGTCTGATGCAGTTTGTAAAGAACGGAAGATGCCTGAGCCATCAGAAGATGGTTTGTCTCCTCATAGGGGTTGTTGATTGGAAAGCAGCAGGGAGGAGGAGGGATGTGATTATTAGAGGTTTGGGCTGACTTAAATCCATTCTCATTGTGGGTGACTCTAGGGAGAGCAGCTGTAGACCAAGACAGTGCTCTTGGAAAATCCCATCTTTAAAAATTGTTTCAGGCCTGTGACTCTAGGGCCTGTGTCCACTATTAAGCTGAGTTTAACACCTCCCACTAAAACTGCATGGCAGCATTGCTTTTACAGCCATGTTATACCCATGACTCCATCACATTTACAGCTTGTTCATTTTTCTGTGCTTTCTACACACACATTACATGTATAAAGACTAGCAGCTCCTCTCCTTGCTTATTTTATAGCAATGGATACAGTCTCAGCCTGATCCTTCTCAGGTATCCCTTCTTGCCCACTGTTCATTTCCTTTTTCAGTTTGGATATGATACCAAGGAGGTTGCTTGCCTGACATGCAGCGATCCGTCATAACCTGAGATAAAGGACAAATTTCTCCACCTGTATCTGTAGTCTCCATGAAATGTGTGTCCTCTGTTCCCTGAGTGAGATCAAGCTCAGCCCAGGGGCCTGCTGGCAGCTTGCAAGGGAACATTGAGAGAAGCATGACCCGACAACATTGCTCTGTAACACCAGGATTCTGGGTTTTATGGAAATGTCTTGGTACCAGGTACCATCAGTGTGGCTGCTTGTCACAGAACTGCATAAGTGCTAGAGTTACTGTTCTTATTATAGAAACTAAAGATCAAATAGGAAGGAAAAACACCCCTCTCCTGTAGAAGAGCAGGTAAAATGAGCAAGGATTGTCTTACTGCTGAGTGCAGACTATGCTGATGGACTATCTCTTTTACACCCTGCAGGAACAAACAGGATCTTGTACGTGTTGATTGTCATCTTGTTTTTCGTGACACTAATTGGCATTGTCATCTTCATTGTATACTACAAGAAGAAGGGGAAAAAGCTGACAGGTACATCATAGCTAATGGTATTCATGGGTGTGACAGCTGTGGCTCTCTGTGTGCTCTGATTTCATGGGTAACCAACACATTAAGAAGCTCAGGAATTACACTGGACATTCTGTGCCATCCCTGTGTCTGTCCATATGCATACGCTTTATCTAGCCAGACTAAGAATTCCTCTCCTCTAGGCAGGCGGTAATTTACAGTGCACTACACTTGACCCATGGAGTGACCATCCTCAGGGCTGACATGAGTGTGATTGGAAGGAGGAGGGCTATTCCTGGGGGCTTTCACAGCAGCCTGGCTGCTCTGCATCCTGTGCACCTGGCACAGCTGGCCCCTTGGCTGAAGGGAAGCAGGGACACATAGAAGTCCTGTCTCCTTCACCTTACTTTCCCTCCCACCTGAAACCTGCATCTGGACAGGTTAAAATACGGATTTTAAAATTGATGTGTATTTGAGAATATGATGGAATCCTCAGGGCTGACATGAGTGTGATTGGAAGGAGGAGGGCTATTCCTGGGGGCTTTCACAGCAGCCTGGCTGCTCTGCATCCTGTGCACCTGGCACAGCTGGCCCCTTGGCTGAAGGGAAGCAGGGACACATAGAAGTCCTGTCTCCTTCACCTTACTTTCCCTCCCATCTGAAACCTGCATCTGGACAGGATTTTAAAATACGGATTTTAAAACTGATGTGTATTTGAGAATATGATGATGTTTTTAGCTGAAGACTGAAGTTCTGATGAGGTATTGAAGAAATACTAGAAGGCAGTAGTATGAATAGTTAAAGTATAAAAATAGAAAAATTCTAGCCAAAGGCATACTGGATAACAGTGGGATACTGAGTTTATTATTAATATAATAGAAATACCTTTGTATTCCTCTACTCTATGTTAAGCCCTGGGTCTCTTAGTGAAGGACATACAGAGGTATTGTTCTGTTGGTTCTTAATTTTTTCCCCCTAAACATGGGAAGCTTTTTCCATCATTTCCTTTTCCAAGTGCTAGCAATTTATGAAGAGTTTGGGAGCAGTGGAAAGGAAGACAGAACTCACTTCTTGTAAAGTGTATTTCAGCCCATGTTTTAGAAATAGGCTGCCTCTGCCACACTAAACATGGGTTGTGCTAAATCTGGAATTTCTGGGATGGGCTGGAGGAAATGGTGACTCTTCTCACAAACCAAATACTTGTGATGCAGAGCAGGTTAGGGAGGGAATGCAATTTCTTTGACTTTTTTATTGCCCTGCTGCTCTGCAGTGACAGAGCAACATTTGCCCCTCATGGCCTTTGCATGGGGAATCCTGCTCACCCGGCCTGGGAGAATTCCAGGCTCAGGAAGAAGCCCTTCCTGCATATTGTGGGTACTAGTGGTAAATCAACATCAGAGCAACAGAGTCATTGCTGGGAACTGGCAGTGGCTGCACAGCTCATCTATCTTCAGCCATGCAAAACCATCTTAAACTTCAAATGTACACGGGACTTGAGCCCTGCAAAGTCTCCTGAATTAATAAAAAGAAGCCAAGAATTGCTCATTGCTTCAGTTGTTGCCCTAAAGCATGTTGGACTTAAAGCTTTTTCTTGGGAGATACTCCAAAGAAATTGGAATGAATTTCCCCATTAAGCATACCCTGATTAAGTAGAGTATGCTATATTTGAGGCTGCCATCCTGTGGTTTCAGTGGCTTACCCTCTTTTCTCCAGGCTTCTCACTCCTGTCTGGGAAGGGCCTTTGGGCCATCCATGTGACTTCTCTTGAAATAGACCATTTCTGCTGTGAGCAGGTCGTTGTTGGGCCAGTCATAGCTTGGTGTGACATATGACCAGGAAAGAAACCCCATTTGATGTGGAACACAGTTTGACCGTGGTCTATTTTGGGAGTTTGGAAACATTTGTTCCACAGAAATATATCTCTGTTCCAGTTACAATGAATCCTCAGCTAGACCAATGCTGGGACACTTGAGCAGGCAGTAAAAACAGGCTTGCTGGTTTTATTTAATATGATATTGCGGGTTGTGAATGACTGTGGGTGTTTAGGTCTGTGGTCAACTTAAGTGCCTGCTATATGTTACAGCTACTTTTTTGTTTTCCCTACAGCAGATCTACAGAACTGGGCTAATGAAGTGTGCAGCCAAATAAAAGGAACAAAGGTAAAGACAAAGATGGTAGCATTTTCTCTTGTTTTTGTGTTTTCCTCATGGCATTCCTGACATCCCTTCTGAAGCAGATTCCAGGGTAATCTTTGGCTAGAAAACAAATTTCGAGTTCCTCAAAAATTGCTCACAACTTTGGCTTTTTCAGTCGGGTTTTCTGTAAATGTGAGGTGTGTGAAATCACCATTCACAAATAGCTTCTGAACCTGCTCTCTGGTTTCAGCCACTTTTAACAGAGATAAAGGTCTTGTGATTATTTAATAATTATGATGAGAAAGTTAATCATGAACCCACTGGTTGCTGAGCACCTGAGACTGCCTAGGAGAGAGCCTTTCTAAATCCTAAGTGCAGGAAAAGCTTCAGCTGAGTTTGCCCCTTGTTACATACCAGAGTACTCACAGGGAAGAAACTTGGATTTGGGTCATGCCAAAAATGCCAGGCATGCAAGGGATTAAACACAGAGCCATCAGCTAAAGAAACTGTTTGGCTCCTTAATTCTAGGGAGGAAGAAATCCTGCTTGTGCATTCCGATACAAAATAAGTAAGAGCTTTTGCTCTGGAAGAACACCAGCTCCATGCTTGAAACAGATGGTAGCACTGCTTCAAATTCATGTGCACAGCCTGCTTAACACAGTGGAAGTGGACTGAGGTGTCCCTAGTGTCCCACCACCCCTTCTAGGTGCTGTGATGAGCTTAGCTGTTGAAAGACTCCGATTTCATTGCTTAAAAGAAAAACCAAACATACCAAAAAAACCCACCTTTCTGAGCAGGCAGTTCCTCTTTTGTCTCATAAGTCTTCATGCAGCCTCCTGTCTTGGCAGCTGCTTAGGTCCTCTGGGACAGAGGAGTGAATCAACAGCAATTAGTGGCTGGCAGCACTTACACTCTCTTTTCTATCCTGGAAGATCTGAACAGATGCTAGAAATTAAAGGTATCAGCTCCCAAACACTCGTCTTTAAAGCACAACTTGTACAAGCTGAAGAAAACCCATGAAGTGTTTCCCAATCCTTTGTTTGGAGCCGCTGCCAAAAATGTAGCTTTACTTTGTCAGTTACTGTGACAACAGGATGTCATGGGCCTTTGAATTTTTTTGTCCTAGCCTTTCAGGTTAATACAGCCTTGCTTGTGTTTTCTTCTAGCTTGTCTCAGAACTTCTGAATCAACCCAGGATCTTTCTTCAGTCATTGCTGATATTAAAAATTCAGCCCCCAGTAAGGCCTTCACAGATCAATAGCCCTTCAGACACAAGGGAGTGTTTCCGAAACCTAATAAGCACTTTTGTGGGTCTTACTAATGGTCCATAAGGAACAGCAGAATTCAGCAACTCTTCTAGGTTTATTAACTCTTCTTGAGTGGCCTTGAAGAAAAAGCTAGGAATAGTTGTCTCACAAGACTGAATGTTATTGCTCCCCAGGCCACCAGATTCCGTTCTCAACACCTGCTGAGCCCAGCATCACCAGTCACAGTTTCACAGCAGAGTACAATTGCACATCAAGATTCAAATATAGCAGCACTGCTCAACCTCAGCAGCTCCACACAGAGGGAGGACTGTGATCTGCCTTTTCCTTCTTTGTCTAAAAAATAACTCCATGTTGATCTATGTGTTAAAGACGTTTTTACTTTCAATTTCTTTCAGGAACCCCCCAGGGATGCCCTTGTTACTGTGAACATCACAAATGCTTCTGTCCCCCAGACTGCTGAAGGCACGTGTCTCCTGGTCCCCTCGGGCTCTTCTGTCCCTGGAAAATCGTGCTGCACCTCTGGTCACACTCCTTGCAGGAATGAGAGTCCCAGCACAGAGCCTTGTGAGGCAGGAGAGTTTTCTGTGGTAACCGAGACTGATGATTACCAATTCCCACCAGTTCCCACGGAAGACGAGTACATGGATAAGGATCTCAATAACACTGATTATTTGTCTTTACTAAGTCAGACTGCCAGTAAAGCCGTGTCATCATTTTCAGAACCAATGGAGGCAGGGGAGAATGACAGCTTGAACCAGTTCTTTCCAGGTATTGGGAGCACAGAGGATGTATCAGTCTCTCAAGGCTTTCACCCTCCTTCCAGCACAGATGGGACACACATTGCCACGGACCAGCTTCTACAGAAATCTTGCCAAAATGCCCACAGTTGCCTGAAGGTAACAGGCAACAAAGACACAGATCATTTTGCAACAAACTGTGACTCAGAGAAGATCTGTGTGAGGTGTGGCATTTTGTACAGAGAATCTCCCCAAAAGTGTTACAAACCCTGTCGTGCTGCAGCTGACAGTACCTCCACCTCCCCAGAAACTGGTTCTTGTGCCCAGTGCACCTGTGGTTTTAATTTTGTCTCTGCTGGTCAGAGCACTCTAGCAAACGATCTTGGTATGGAAGATGCACCTTCAGATAGTACCAACGTGAAGTACCAGAACACGAACGGAAGCACTTCAGGGACACACAGAAGCACTTCAGACCTCCCTCCAGCATCTGGTAAGCCCATTAGGCTTCACCCATACACAGTTGTATGGGATTATTCACTTTGCTAGATCAGTAGTATTCAGAGGATCTGATTTAGGAGAAGAAAATTATTCTTTTTCACTTAATTGCCCTGAAGCTAGTCTGAAAAAATATCTGAAATTGTAAGGCCAGTTGGCTTGTATTGAATTCTACAAGAAGAATGAGCCCAGCAGGGGACCATTGTTCCACCCTGATTTAACTGGCAATGCAGAACCCACCTTCTGGCTGTCACTGCAGAGGCCAGGCAGTTCTGTTAGCAGAACACAATGTAGGGACCTAGAGGTTGAGCTAAGCAAGGATGCATAATGCTCAGGCAGATACTTTTAATTCACCGATGTGCACACATATTTTTGCCATTAGATTTTAGTCCAGTTACATTTATACAGTGCTCAGTGAAACTCCAGCTGGAGCTGTAAGCTGGTGGCCGTGGTTGGGTCTAAGAGATTATCTACAGTTTTCTGCTTATGGCTCTTTGTTTTTATTTGCTGGGATATAAGCATTCACATGAAATGGTTTCATACAGACACTGTTTCTCCATACACATATGCTTTGTTCCCTAAACAATTCTAAAACACTGATTACTTTACTAATTGTCTACCAATTTATTAATTGAGTAATTGTCAAATGAAAAGGAAAAAAAGCACTGAAGCAAAACCAGCAGAAGGGAAGTTATGCGCCTTCTCTGGATGAAACCTTCCTTCTCCAGACTTTTTTTGGTACAAAAGTCTGCAATCTGCCTGTAATGTGTTATTAGTCATTTTAGATTATAATCTCATAAAGTTAGATGGTCTATTTTTATTTATATCAGTGCACTGCCAAGCATAATGAGACCTTAGTGTTGAGTGGGACATCCAAGTATTACTGTAATACCCACAGCAGTTGTAAGCTGTTGCCTCTCTTTAAAACCATGTTGTTCCTTAAAATTTCTTACAGAGACATTCTTGTCAGTCTGCCAAAGCCCCAAAACAACACACTTGAAGGCCCTTCCTCTCTGAACATGCATTCCATATGAGAATCTGAAAGTGTGTAGCATTCATCTTCTGAAGAGCAGAAACTTTCTGCTGCTTCAGTTTCCTGAAATCTTGATGCAGTTTTACTGTCTGGTCTATACAAAATGCAACAGGAGTAAAGAGAACACAGATTATCTTCTTTATTATTGTTGGACTCTTGAGGTACAAGTGAAAGCCGGGTTATATTTGGTACTGCGGTACTGTTTTCTTTCTAAATATGACACAAAGAGAAAGAGAAAATATTAAAGAACAATAGAGCAACTGGGAGAGCTTGGATATAAGTGCTGTGCTAGCAAGTGCCATCTTAGATCTGCTGCACAACTCTTTATACAGGATTTTAATTGTGTCTGTGCCTTTGGATATGTACATGCTATAGTGCCATCTGGTGAAACCTGAGCACAGATACCGTGTTCCTAATCTGCCAGTTTTTTTATGCATGACTACAGGAAGATACTGACAGAGCTGTGGGCAGTATCAGAGCGTGGGTTAGTTGATCTGTGGGTACCCTGGCTTGTTGGCAGAGTAATTTTTCTGCCCACAGAATGGCCATGTCCCCCTGGCAGTGCCTGGTTGCATGAGGACTGGGACAGGGCTTAGCCACAGGTTCCTCACTGAAGCAGCCCAGGCATGCCAGGGCTGCATGTGTGGGTGCATCAGCATCTGTCATTTTGCTAGGCCTTGTGAAATGCCCAGATGGAATAAATGTGCATGTGAAATAACTTTCTGTAAAGCTTTTCAAAGCAACTGGAGCCACCAGGCTTTGCACACAGTTATGCTAAAACAGAATGGTACAAAAAAGTGTAGGTGAAAAATGGGAAGAAAAAGAGCATGGTAAATTCCATGAAGTTTTGGTCTTGGTTCACTAACACTCAAAATGACAACAGAACTGGTAAACTCTGTCCCTCCTGTGAAACAATCCTAGAGGACCAAAGTGGACCTCTGGACAGGTGCCCCTTCCAGGGCTCACCACTGGAGATGGAGGTAAGCCTTCAAGCAGTTCTTCAAAGCTGCTCACAAGTCCTTCTCACAAGCCTGGAGGCAGTCAGAACATGAAGGATCAGTTCAGGCCCACCTCAAATGCTGTGCAGGGCTACAGCATAACACGAGTGCAGGAAAACTTAGCTGACTCATAATTGGGACTGGTTTTGCAAAGCCTTTCACTTCCAGATCCCAAACCAGCCTGGTTTGGCAGTGACAAACAGTTCTCACCACCTAGAGGCCATTAAATGTCTCAGAGAAAATTATTTGCCTGCCTTGTTCCAGTTCTTAGTGGACAATTACCACAAAAATTAGTCTGTCTTTGTTATTAATATCAGATAATCTGAAGAGATCAAAAGGCTGAAACACTGCAGAGAACAATGCCTTCACTCTGAATGTGTCCCTTATAATTTTCAGGTTGGGAGCACTTTTCTTGCACAGTATAGGAAGCTCTTGTGTCCATTTTCTGTGCTTTCAGGCCTTAAATATCCTTTTGTTTCAGCATGGTGTCTTCAGAAAGCACAGAAGGTCTGCCAGCCACATTCAGCTAAACATTACGAATGTGTTAATCTGCCTTTTTTTTCCCTTCCCACTGCTACATATATTTCTAAATTTTTGATCTCGTGCTGAGCACTGGTAACTTTATTCACAGCACCTTTTGCAAGTGACAGGCAATCTGTTTAAAGACAAACAGTTATTTTTGTACTGCCGTTATGCCCAAGACTTTGATTCATGGCAAACAGCCACACTGAGTCAAACACAGGGGAAAGAACCAGCAGGGAAAAACTCCCACAGAGAAAACCCTTATGGACATCTCATGTTAATCAACAGCACTTGGGAAGAAAGCAAAGAGCTAGCAATGCAGTGGTTTAGGTGAAATAAATAAGATTGCTTAAGGGAGGCCTCCTGACTCCACACAGCTGGAGACCAGTGCCCAGTGCTGGTGTGCAAACATCACCCGTGGCCAATGGAAAACAGTATTTCTCTGGGCTGGGCTGTGTTTATCTGCAGAGAAAATGGGAATGTCTCAGGTGTTGAGGAATATCATGAAGAAAGCACAAAATATCTAAAAGGAGTCGGATCAGTCTGCAAGTAATGATGAATTGAAGCACGGCAGGAAAAATATTTCTTAGTAAGGGTGTTGAGAGGCTAGGAAAATTTTGTTGGTTTCTTCAGTTTATTTAATTTTCAAACTTTAGCAAGCTTGTTAGTTTGATGTTGGAAGTTTGTTCTCAGTTATTTTCTTTCTGCTCTGAGGAAAGTTTATTAATTCCCAGAGCCTGATCCTGCTGTCACTTAGGTCAGCAGCCCAGTCCTTGAATAGCAGAAGGATTGCATTTATATTGAAAAATCTCTAACCTCAGGCAGACTGACTGAAACCATAACTCTGTTAAGCTGCTATAATGTAGACTCTGTCTCTTCAATGGCATCAGTCTCCATCCAGCTAAATCCCTGCAGAGGCTAGATGAGTGCCAGAGTGTAGCTTCATGGAGGATCTGGACTATATAGTTGTCTGTTTTTTGGACACTGTGTGACTGTGTGATCTGCTGTTAAGTCTTTCAGTATTTATTCAGTAAGCCTGCTACCTAACCCAAATGGTAGGACCGATTGGGGGTTTATTGCCTCTTTGGTAAACAATGTGATTTCTGGGACTCTAGGAAAAAATAAATCTCATAATCAGAAATAATTAGCATCACAATTTCCTCACAAACCGCAGGCAGAGGCAGGTTGGACACTGCTTTGTGCATCAGGCAGCACAGGGGACATGAGATCGTCATCCTCTCTCTGGCTTCCCAGATCACAGCTCAGAGGGAAAATGTTTCCAACTCTTCCAGACAGGGTCCTTGTGTATGACAGACTTTGTCCTGAGAAGACAAAAATGGAAATAATGAAAAGGTCCAGTGGAAGGCATTGATTATAACAGCATCCTCATGTCACGGGGGAAAAAATAATGGAACAAGAACAAAGGCACCACAGCAGATTAAGTTCACTGCACTAAGTGTCCACCTTGTGAGGGGAAAGTATTAATCATGTGTGTCTTCTTTTCTCCCCCGTCCTTCCTTAGGAAATGTGACTGGAAACAGTAACTCCACCTTTATTTCAAGTGGACAAGTAATGAATTTCAAGGGAGACATCATTGTTGTCTACCTTAGCCAAAACTCTCAGGAGGGGACAACGGCCTCCTCGGGGCTGAGCGAGGAGAACGTGGGCAGCCCGGTGCAGGAGGAGAACCTCAGCCGCTGCGAGACGTTCGCCGGCAATGCCCAGCACTACAAGGAGAAGTGTGCGGAGCTGCAGGGCGCCCGCCCGGCCCCGGGGAGCGGGGGGCCACGGTGGCCTGGTGGAGCCCTGGCCCAGGAGTGGGGCCCGTCCTGCGGTGGACAAGCCTCCCAGCCCGTGCAGGAGGAAGGGAAGCTGGGACACTTCTCGGAGAAGGTGTTGAACTGAGGGGACACGGTGTCCTTGCTGCGGGCCAGGGCACCGGCACACAGCCCCCGACGGGGTGTGGGGCTGCTGCCGTGCTGCCAAAATCCTGGGTGTCACGACAGACTGGGAGACTGTTGCCGCCCCTGGTGTCTCCGAGGAAATTTTACAGCTGGAAGGACCCTCATGGCACATGTCGGTGGGGTGGTGGTGCTCTGGGTGGAGGTGGCCGATGACAATGGGCACATGCGTGAAGGTGGGCACGCTGCCCCTGTTGCAGAAGCAGCAGCAGGGCTTTCTCCTCTACCCTACAGGGAGATGGGCTCCCTGCCTGTCCCCCATTCCCTGCCGCCTCTCCCTGGCAAGTGGCAAAAGGGAGCTGAGATCCATCGATCTGGGGACTCTGTGAGGAGGAGAGCACTGCTGGCCAGGTGGGCAGGATGCTCCTGGAGAGGGCACGGTGTGGCCAAGGACTGGACTCATGGGGGCCCCTGAGCTCTGCCTCGGGGTTTCTTCTTTGCAACTAAGCTGTACCCATTTTGCTGGGTCTTGGAGGTAGAAGGAAGCCATGGTGCTGCTGAAGCCTTTGCCTCCCTGTGGTGATGTGGCAGGTGGCATCATCCTTTCCCATCTTTCCCCAGGGAAGCAGACATTCCAGTCCCAAATCAGCACCAGAGCCAAGGTCCTGGGCTGCCCCTTATTGACTTGTGGGTAAAAATAGGTGTGTGTAATGCTGCCACAAGCAGATGATAACATGCAAAATACAGCTGATATGCCTTAAAAGCATATCAGATTAATCTCGAGCAAAGAGCATTTATAGTGACCCTGATTCACCTCTGCCTTATTGCACCTCTCCAGAGGAGTTCAGACCTCTGGAGATGAGAGTGATGTGTGCCTGGTACACTGCTGCAGGAATAACATCACTATAGTTTAAGACAAAGAGCTACTAGCAGAAAGAGATAAAGGAAAAAGGGTCTGTGACAACCAGCTGTGGGTATTTCCAGGAGTTACAGGAGAGGGAAGGATTACCCAAAGATAGAGAATTTGGTCAAGGTCAAACACTCGTTCTTTTTTCTGCCCAAACAATTTTGTTATTCCCTTTGCTATTTTCATTAATAGGCAAAGATTTACTTAGGTAGCATGAAGCTATTTCCAGAAGTTGGCCTGTGTGAGCTGAAGTCAGAGTGTAGCTTATGAGCAATGGGACCAAAGGTTTGGCATTAAAGAATAATAGTAGTTGTATTTAGAAGAGAATCTTGGCTACTCAGCTGGCTTTGGTTCATGTCCAATATCCTGCAGCCTTCTCCAGCAGCCACTGTGGAGAGAAAGATGAAGGGAGCAAAGTCTCAAAGAACTCCCAAAGAAAAAGATAACATTTTTAATGATTTCCTGACAAGGGATAATTTTCTGACATTCTCCTGCAGGTGTGAGTGCTGCAGGCATCTATCTGCAGCCTTCAGGAGGGCAAGTGCTCTGTTTCCTGCCAGACAGCAAAGGGATCTCTTACCTAGTGTAGCTTCCCTGTTGGAAAAGGTCTCTGGTTGGAAGGGCTTCTTCCCATGAATGTTTTAAAGTTGAGGGGTTCACTGCATAGCTGCTGTTTGCAGTAGTACTGCTCTGTGGGGAAAGAGTACCTATAAAGCTGACAAGGTGATCTCTGTGTCACAAAGGGCTTCTCATGCATAAAACAAAAGGATGGGCTTAGCCACCTTCACCTTTCAGGAGAATAATTCTGCATTGTTTATATATCTGGGATGTAAAGTTCAGTACAAATGTGCAAGACTCTGTCTTGGGTGACTGGCAAAAAGGGCAAATGAACAGCCAGTCTCACTTCCACCTCTATGTGGCCTTTGAAAAACTAGATCACCCTGGCCTAGACTCAGACAGGCAGGTAGAGTGTCCCATTCAGTGATGGCCCAAGCTACCTCTGCCTCTCTGAAGGTGTGTAACTGAGGCACTCTTGTCTGTGGGATTATTTTGTCTTTCCTGCTGGATCTTTTACAATCTCTTTCTAGTCTCTTCTGGAGTAGTTCTGTATCCCCTTGGCACGGGTACAATACAGACAACGAAGCAGAACCACCATCACCTTCAGGAAAGGTGGTAGAGATATTTTCCCACTTCATCTTAATTTTTTCAGTTGTTTTTTTCTGGAAAGCATTCTGCAAGACATCAGTCCTGCTGGAAAACATCCAACCAGCCCCATTTACAGGGCAAGCAGGACGAATTCTTGCCCTCATCTCTGTGTAAATTACCCAGGTCTGTCTTTTTCTCCTTCTGCAGCTTCTTTCTTCCCTTGGTTTGTAAAAGGCCACCAGAGAGCAGGCTCAAAATCCTGGTTTGAAGGGAGATAATGGGAATTTATTGTGTGTCCTCAATGAGGACACATTTTTCACTTGTTGAATTTCAGGTTCCTACTGAGCAAGGATTGAAACTAGGATCATCAGCAAGCATGAAGAAATTATTCCCATATGGGAAACATGATGCAGCAACAGACCCAGTTCTTTTTCTTCCTCCAGAGTCTATTCCGAAGTGAAAAAACAATATCACAGCCATTAGCATGCTGCATGTTCCCTGGGTCTCTGCCTGGCTCCTCAGACCAGGATCCCAAAGGGACTTCTTTTTCTTCATGATCTCATTTGTCATCAGCTTGGAGCTGGGAGTGGTTTTTAGCATCTGTTTGTACAACAGGGACCTGTGCATTGGGCACTAATTTGGAGGCTTCTGGCTGCTATTGTAATACACATAATTAATGATAATAAAAATCTGAAATATCTATTTGAGAAAAGGTGAAGATTTTATTTGAATAAAGGGGGAAATGAAATACATTATTATATGCCTCTGCCTGTTTAAAGAAAAAGAAAAAAGAGCAAAATGTGAGCATAACCACATTCCTAGTTAGGCTTTTGTAACATTTTCTGTATGTTGAATTGTTTTAACAAGTGCTTGCCTTCCACAATGTGTTCTGCAGTGCTAATTCTGCACCTACACTCAGCCTGATAGGTGCTCTCATAGACTTGGTGTGGTAATGCTTTACTGCTGAGAACTAGGCACTGATTCCAACTAATTCCTGAAGTTTCCTCCTGCACAGCATGCATTTTTACAAGTCTTTTAGTTTGAGGAGTCGCATGAATTATCCTTGGTGAATACACTAGGTGTTCTAGAAAGTCAGCCACTTTCAGAGGTAGCAGGACAGGAGTAATTCATATTTATTCATTCCCATGCATATAGCCATGGGAAAACAAGGACACTGGAGCAGGCCTTCTTATTCCCACGGAACACAATATGGCATTGAAGACCAATGTAGACAGTAATGGCTGTTAATCTATGTACTTTGCTACATGTTCACACAGAGACTGGAAGTGACTCTGCAAGCTTATAGCATACCTGGGAGTAGCGCCACTAAAATGTCATTTCTACTTGTCCATTCAGGTTTCCTCCTTTTTATCAGGTTGATGGTATCTGACAATTACACCCCTGTGTCTATCATAAAACAGAACCCTGATGAAAGATGTCTTTGTGCTTATCAGGTATTTAATAGCACTCTCATTTTATCAGATACCTACATGCACATTAGGCAGCAGTGTCCTTGTAAAAATAACCTACCATGACTGAAGAATTCACTTCTGCAGCACCTTGGCAGACCCCAACATACACCCCTGTTTCCCATTGCTGTCACTTTGATAGTGTGGTTGCTTGGGTTTTCCTTCTGCCAAGCATCCAAGTTGGTTGTGGCCTCCAAGATGATTGTGTTGTCTCTGCAAGCATTGCTGCAGTCTTGCCTTCAGGCCCTCCAGCTGACTTGTCACATCTGTTGTGTTGTAAAATGTGAGCATTCAGAAGCATGAACTTTGTGGAAAAATGCTTTATTACAATTCTCTCTGGCTTTTGAACAAGGCAATGACCGCATAACATTAAAGAACCCTGTTGCGGTAGGTGACGATGCCAGAGTGTCCAGTCGGATGTGTTTTAACACTGCTTTTTTATTTCTTCTTCTTCTGGCTAGTTGGTTTATGGTTTCTTTGTTTTGGCTGAGGATTACCACAGCTCTTCTGGTTCATTTCTTAGCCTGCCTCACCACTTGGTCGATCCTGGGGTGTTGCAGTGGTTTTTACTTGCATCAAAGTTGACAACTCTGTTCCATCATGTTTCTATTGGTGGTCCCACATTTCTATACAATATATGCAGATGGCCATACATGAAATTGCTCCTATTTCAGCTTCACAGGAAACTGTTGGAAAGGTTTCCAAAGAGAGCAAAGGAGCTCAGGAGTGTTTGAGACCACCTGTGTGAGTGGGACATACACAAGTCAATGGGACTTGGCAGAATGCATCCAAAGCTTCTGGGAGGGCTTGCCAACACCGTTGCAGGGGCACACTGCAACATCTTTGACAGGTCATGGAGTTTGGGGGAAGTCACAGCTGACTGGAAAAGGGCAAATATTACACCCATCTACAAAAACAGAAAAAAGAAAGAGATTTGGGAAATTACAGATGAGTCAACCTCACTTGAGTACCTTGAAAAATTACGGAGTGGGCTCTCCTAGAAGCTATTTCTGGGCATGAAGAAGAAGAAGGCAACTGGGAGAAGCCAACACATACCTTAGCTAACTCAGCTTTTTCCCACTGTCAGCAGTTTGTTATTTGCTTCCTCATTGATTCCATAGAGACTTGGAAGCATCACCTTCCTCATGAAGAACTAGGCAAAGAAGGCATAAAAAAAATCTTCAGTTCTCCCTCTGTCATTTATTATTAACTGGCCAACCCCACTCAACAGTGGACCTACCTTTTCCTTGTCCTGCCTGCTAACACATAATACAGGATGTTAATATTTTCTTGCTATTCTTGGCATCTTTTGCCAGCTCAGGCTAGGGCTGGACTTTAACCTTTCCCTCTTCATCTCTGCGTGCCTGAGTGATATTTCTATATTCTGCTTTGGAAGCCTGTTCCTTTTTCCATCACTTTCATGTTCCTTTTTTTTGCATCTGAGCTCTTTCAGTATCTCACTGTTTAACCAGGCTGGTTTCTTGCTGTGCCTGCTTAGGTGGGTGGACTGCTCTTGTGCATGGAGAATGCTGTCTGAAAGTCTCCCAATGCTCCTGAACCCCTTTGGCTTTCAAGGCAGACTTCAGGGATACCTCCAGACAGCTCCCTGAGCAGGATGAACTGTGCTCTTTTGAAGGTCTGGGGCTTTATGCTGCTACTCACCTTCTTCACATTCCTTAGGATAATGTTACCAGTGCAGCCGAGGCTGCCAGTGCCAGTCTTCAATTGTTTGAAGAAGTTTTTATCTGTTTCCACATCAGGAAACAGATTCCATGGCAGACATCTGCCACAAGCACTTCCTTGATGGTGATTCCTCTGATTTTGACCCAAAGACACCCAGCTGATCTGTCCTCTTGCCCATGTCTCAAATCACTCTTTTACACAGAGTGTAATCCCTCCTCCTCTTCCACCTTTTCTATTTTCCCTCAAAAACTTGGAAGCTCTTGCTTTTTTTTCTAATAGAGCTATTTCCTTAGATGGTTTCTAAAATGATAGAAAAACCTCTCACCAAGTTCCCTACTGTTGTGCCTTTGTCTGGTTATGGGTAATAAACTTAATCTCATGCCTGGGAATGGGCCTTCAAATTTTCCACCTGTAAGCAGGGGAGGATGAGAGGCAAGGGCTGGAGCTGGTGTGAGGAGCAGGGCCTGAAAGATGTGTTCCCTCTTCCCACTGCCCTGTAGAGATGTGGGGAGAATATAGCAACTTGCTGCTGCTTGAAATGGCAGCGTGGCCAGCAGCATCCTGGAGGCTTTGTCATTCCTGGTGTCCAGGTATTATCCCAGTTATGTCCAGTACCAGGTGTTATCCCATGAGACCTCAGTCTCCTCTGTCCTGCAAGGGAGGAAGCAGCTGGCAACTCATCCAGGGTTTCCATCAGACGAAATCAGGCCTGTGTATATCTCTCTCAAATAAAATCAGTGAATACAAAATGAACTGAAATTTGCCATAAGCAGCACATGAGGACAAACCATTTCAAATGCAGAAACCACTGCATCAATAGGCTGTTCCTATTGATCATCAGTGTATATTATAATGGAAGGCTATTTATACAAAGTCTCAGTCATTTGAAGCACCTCAAATGAGTATCTAGAAGGTGTTTTTTTTAGCATGCAGGCCTGCCATTGCAGTTCTCAATTGCATATCCTTAGGAAGCAGCTTACTTTCTTTATTCTCTCTGGTTTTGTTCTGCTCTAACATTCACTTATCTCCCTTTTAGTGTTGTAGGCACCACTCAAGCACAAAAGTTCTTGCTCCCTGTGGGAAATACAAAACAGTTTCCCCAGTGGACATTTGCCTTTTGCATCATTTCAGTTTCTTGTTGGGTTTTTTGCAAGCTTAGCTGGTCATAAATGAGCTAGACAACAGATGGTAGAGCTCATGCTATAACACAGAAAATTTTAATTTAACAGAGGTTTCCACTTAAAAATGCAGCTGCCCATTGGTGCACGGCCAAATTTTCTTCTGAGAACACACTTTGAATGTATTGGAGAATGAGATGGATGCAAGTAGCTCTAATGATTGTCTCAGCAGGCTGCTCATAAATGTTTCCTGCAACCCCTGTTCTTTTCATCCACACGCCATAGATCCAACCTGTCTGCTGGATGAGCCACACTTCAGGGATACATTAGAAACCTGTCCAGTTCATTGTCTTACACTTACACAAAATAATCCTTGCCAGGATTTCATTCCCTTTGTCTGAAGGGATGCTCCAAATATGACAGAGGCATAAATAATAAATCCACTTAAATGCTTGGGTTTTCTCAGTCAGGCTGGCCTGCTGTATTTAAATATTGATATCCTTTGGGTCTGTTCTCTTCAAAGTCATGTTCTTTGACAGGTCCCATTTGGGTCCACTGCACTACACTTCTGTCTGCTCTGTAGAAAGTGCTACAGCTGGTGGTTTGTTGATGAAAAATACTAGAAATCAGTTGAGTATTCTTTTGTTCTTAATTAGAAGGAGATGGAAAAACACATTGAAGAATTATGTCCAATTAATAATTTTTAAAAGTCTTTTAAGACTTGTTTCCTTTTGGATCTTCATGTTTTGGTTACTTTGCAGTAACAACTCTTCCCTGCCGGCATTTTTTTCCCTTGCAGGATAACTGTGTGTTGCTGAGGATGGCTGAGGGGCAGGATTGCTCTAAATTAAAGATGGACTGTATTTCTAAGTGAAATGTCTCACATGGTTCCTTTGCTGGATGAATGGACACAAAAAGCTTTGCCCTGCTTTACTGTGACCAGAATATGACTGCTGCAGGGACTGCAGAGCTGTTGACATGATTCCCTTGGAGTTCATGCAGATACACTGAATAAACCAAATCACAGCCACAACTTCTTTAGCTTGCATGTGAATAACATCAGCTGACTGTGTTTCAAAGAGCAAAGATATGCCTGGGTTTGGGTGTTTTATGTTATTTTGGTTTTTTTTTTCCCCTTCCCTCTAGTTTTCTTACCCTGTCCTAAGCTTATCATTCCTTTTTCGGTGTAAATACAAAGGTCACGGTTTCAGTACGGTGGGTGACTCATTCTCATGTTTGAGCAATGTGATCAAAATGGAAACTTAGAACTCCCGGTGTGGTGTGTGTCCCATGCCACCAGCCTGCACAAAGCATGCCTTTGTGGATGCTGGCTCTCCTGAAGGGATCCGGTGTCACGTGTGTCATAACTTGAGTGCGAGCTCGGAGCAAATGCTTTTAACCTGACAGTGCCGCGTATGTTAAAATAAGGCAGATCGCTTTTTGCTGTCGGGGAGGTGCATGTGACACCTTTAGCAGCCGTGGGCATGTGTGTGAGTCTGTGTGTGTGTGTCTGTGTGTGTGTCTGTGCGTGTGTGTCTGCGTATGTCTGTCTGTGTGTGTCTCTGTGTGTCTGTCTGTGTGTGTCTCTGTGTGTCTGTGTGCGTGTCTGTGTGTGTCTGTGTGTGTGTGTCTGTGTGTATGTCTGTGTGTGTACCTGTATCTGTGTGTGTGTGTCTGTCTGTCTGTGTGTCCGCCTGCGCCCAGCGCGGTGTGCAGGGCCGTGCCGGGCCGGGCCGGGCTCACGGGGCGCTCCCTCGGGAGCCGTGCCAGCCCCGTCCCGCCGTGTCCCGCGGGGCCGCGCGGTGGCGCCGCAGGGCAGCCGTGCCCTCAGGAGGCGGCGGCGGCCGGAGCGGGGCCGAGGGGGAGGCGCGGTTCTCCGGCAGGCCCTCTCTCCAGAGGCTGCTATTTCCCCCGGGCACGGCTTCTCCCAGCTGCCAGGAAGGAGAACTTGCTTACTGTCCGGCCAGCGAAGCGAGGCGCAGCCAGCGGAGCCCGGCCCACAGCCCTGAGCTCCTGGCAGGCCATCGCTGCCCGCGGTGCCCTCAGCAGCCCTCGCCTGGCCTGGCCTGGCCTCACCCCCGGGCAGCGCTTTGCCTGCGGCTGTATGAAACTGCAGAGCCACAGGGCCAGGGGTCCTGAAGAGCCAGCCTGAAAGGAGACACGGCTGTACATAAAATACCATATAAACTACCCTTAAAGTCATAGAACCAGAGAACAGCTTGCGTTGGAAGGACCCTTAGATGTCATCTAGTTTCAAGCCCCCCTGCCATGGGGCACCTTCCTCTAGACCAGGTTGCTCAGAGACTCATCCACCTGGCCCAGGATACTTCAGAGATGGGCATCCACAATTTTTCTAAGACCTGTTCCAGTGTCTCACCACCCTCACCGTGAAGAATTGTTTCCTAATATTTAACCCAAACCTAGGTTAAATATTAGGAAACATTTAAACTTTCTGTTTAAATCCGTTCTCCCTTCTCCTGGCACTACATGCTCTTGTAGAGGCCCTCTCCATCTTTCTTCTAAGCACCCTTAGATACTGGAAGGCCACAACCCCAAAGTCTTCTCTTCTCCAGGCTGAATAACCTCAACTCTCGCAGCCTTTCCTCATTGGAAAGGTGCTCCACCCCTCTGATCATCTTGGTGGCCTCATCTGGACCCACTCCAACAGGTCAATGTCCTTCCCTCCTGTTGGGGACCTGATAGATGGATGCCCCACTTCAGGAGGGGTCTCACCAGGGTGGAGTAGAGGGACAGAATCACCTCCTGGCCACACTGCTTTTGAAGATGGAAACACTGCAGCATCGTGTGGCAACATTGTTCTATGTGTCACTTCCTCTATAGCTAAATAATTCTTCCTGCTGTCTAAAGTAGACCACTGCTGCCATGGTTCAAGTCTGTATTCTCATTTTCAAGCCATTATATAGAACAATATGTACTATTCCTGTGCTCTTCAAATATATATTTTAGCCTGCGTCACCCATTGACCAGTCCTTAAGTGAAATGTATAAATGTTGTGCCCAAAGCCCACGGGATTGCGGTCACGGAGCTTAACAAAGGTCTATAAATAGGGTGACCGGGGTTCTTCAAGGAAATGTAAATATGGACTCAAAATGGAAAATGTATCTAAATCCCTGAAGCTGCTTTGAAATCCTGAGCTGACGAGGATAAACAGCCACAACAAATAACATAACTGAAATCTGAATGGGAGGAATAATAACTTATGAACAGATGCTGATGGTCTTAAAATGAGATCTTATCAGCTGACAAAGTCAGTGGGACCTTGGGCTCCATGCACACAATGCACATAAGTATGTATTTTACCAAATGGATAAACTCAGGAGCTCAGCGAGCTGGGCTGCAGCCAGCACTGTGTGCCACTCACTAACTTGCTTTACAAGAACAGAAATTCAATTAGTAGAAAACATAATCTAAAGAGGAAATTATTGGTTTTACTGGTCCTGTGCCAGCTAGAAATTAAACCTTTGAAGTCAAAGACTCTTTTGTACTAGAATTAAAGCTTTCTTATCTGACTACTGTTGTACAGGGACAAGAGTTGCCTCCATTTGAAATAATTTCCTAGAAGTCTTCTAATTTCTGAGCTGCCTTTAAGAGTAGAAATTCTGAAAGAAAAAAAAATCCCTTTCTTAATAGAGAAAAAGATCCCTTAGAATTTACTCTATTGAAAACTACTATATGGAAGTATTTTTTTCCTGCTGAGTCTAACACAGGCCTCCTTTCCTGAACTAAGAATTGCATTCTGCTTAATAAACTCAGCACAAAGAAAATTATTCCTTTTATAACTACTATAACTTCTGCACTTTGGAGTCTGATGACACTTTACATTTTAAAGATGAAATACATCTGTGTGGTTTTTATCCCATTGCCATTTCTGTAAAACATGATGTATGGCTAAAATCTGGCTTACATGTGAAGAGTATATATATATATACACTAGAAAGGAAAACATTAAGGCTGTAAATTTATGAACAAGGACTACATATTGCAGCCAAAAAAAAAAAAAAAGGAAAAAAATTGTAGAATATTTGTGAACAGATTCCAACTTTATAGAAAACAACACAAAGAGACTTGGGGTTGCTTTTAACAAAGCAGAGGCATTGTAAAAACATTAAGGCTGTAAATTTATGAACAAGGACTACATATTGCAGCCAAAGAAAAAGGAAAAAAAAAATTTAGAATATTTTTAGAATAAAATTTGTAGAATATTTGGGAACAGATTCCGACTTTATAGAAAACAACACAAAGAGAATTGGGGTTGCTTTTAACAAGGCAGAGGCATTGTGTGGTTGGTTAAAGACTGAATGTTGTATTGCAACGCTGATAAGTAATATTAATAATATATAGGAAATACATAGTATACAACTCTAAAGAAAAAGCATTAATTCTGAAAGAACTTTTTTCTCTGTTTTCCCCAAAGTTACTTGCATACAAATTTAAAGACAAAAGTGCCTGAAAGATTTTCTGGCTGAACATCTTTTCTCACTACCTGACTCGCCTGAGGTGAAGCATTTGGCATCTCACAGGAGGCTGGTGAGCCTCAGAATCTTAGTGGCCATGCAGGAGTCTGCTTGGTGTCTTTGTGTTCAAACCAGTCTCAGTAATCCAGTCCTGTAAAATGCAGGTCCCATCACTCAAAGCCCAGGCTGCTCTTCTGCCTGTGTAGACTAAAGCAGGGCTTAATGTCCCAAATATCAGGGAATGACCAAGGGTGGGTAGAGTTCAAATCACTCTGTATGGCACTATAAAGAAGAGCCTAGTCTTGGGGTTACAGCCTTATTTCATCCTGCCCCTTGAGAGGGCTTAAACCCTCATCCCATTAGGATAGGTGGACCTTGTTCACTCCATTTTGAGTAGACTTAGGTCTTCTTCTGCCTGTGCTCATTCTAGTTTTCAAGTCAGCTGTGAAAATCTTAGCTTCTTTTCTCAAAAGTTTTTGCCATAGGCTCCAGTGGCTACAAATTAAGTAATTGTTGTTCTGCTACAGAGAAAAGAATCAATGTCACTTTTCAGACTGACAGTGAGAAAGATGTGTGTCTGCAAAGAGCAAGACATGAAGGGTCTCTTTTCCCTCCCAAAAGGGATGTCTGATTAGAGCAGTTTATACCCTCTAAGGCTGTCACAGTAAGATGTTATGTGCAACACAAGACTCCTGGATTCTGCAAGCAGCCCAAATATGACTTTCCGATTGGACTCATTAGGGGTCCTGCACCTAGAAGCACTGCTTGTGTAACTGGCCCACACATAAATAATGGCACACACGGAGAGAAATGCTCTTGGAAAGGCCTCATAAAATTGAAGCCTGTATTTTATTTTCTAAGTAGAAGCCATAAAGTTTCCTCACCTGACGTTTTTGCTCCTCTCCCAAGCACCTGCTTTGCTAGCAGCCCTTCTAGCCCTCCTGCCCACAGCACAAAACCTGCCCTTGCCAGTCATCTGCAGCTGCCTCAGTGGCTGCAACATTAGCAGGCAATTTGGTGACAGTGAGGCAATCACCTCCAACAGTGTTACAGGGAATAAAGCTGTAAAGATGGGTTTGACTTACCAAAAGGGAACTTCTCCACAGGTAAAAAGCTATTTGACTTTTGAGTAATTTCTGTCTGACATTGGATTGCTTCTCTGTTTTCTATTTAACGCACACTGATGCTCACTGTTTAACATACACACACCCCTGTTTAGCACACAGTGACACATCAGTATTCTTGTGGATGGTGTCCCCCAAAACAATGACTTGCTGCTCTATGCCGAGCTGTGGTGTTGTGACCCCATTTCTCTACTTGCCCTCCCATTTCAAACACCACCCAGCTAACAGTGTCTGAACAGCAGACTGCAGAGGTGATCTTGCAACACCGCTGTTGAAAGGTCCTGGCACTATGTTGCCTGCTGGGTGGAAAAAGTTTGCAATTTTTCTAAAGTTTCAGAAAAGGTCACTGTGTTTTCAGAAGGTCTTGCTGCTTAGACCCATTTGCATCTACACGGAAAGAGATAAATTCTCTGTCAGTTAATTTGAGTGAACTCCTAGGGCTCTGGTTACCCACATAACTTGTAATCCTGCTTGAATCTGATTATGTTTTTGACATTCACGCTTCCTCCGCAGATTAAGGTTTTGTAGCTCTGACCTATATTTGCTGAGCCAGCAGCTGCAGCTCTGTTTCATCACATACTTGTTACTGCCTCTCTGTTGCTGGCTTTCAGTCCCATAATGAAGTGGAGTGGAGCGTGTGCCCCAGCTCCCAGCTGCCAGACCTCATACATCTTGCTACGTGGCCACTTTCAGGCTTTCAGGTTTCTTTCAGGCTAAGGTTTCAGCCAGTGATGGGGGATGACAGGAGAGCCAGCACATGGTCCTTCCAGCATCTGCAGTGCAGGTACAAAATAGGAAAGAGTATCCAGACAGTAACCTCCTAGACTGCTTTCACAGAAATTTCCACAGCATTTTAAAATGTATGGACTGTGTAAAAGTGTTTTCTTCTTGATATTGTGAACTTCCCATCTTCTAATTTGCTGAATATCCCATCTTTTTATTACAGAGAAGGAAAAGGAGAGGCTCTTGATATCTCCAGATCGTTTCTCATTCCCCATGCTTGCTGTCAGGCCCCCCCCCCTAGTTTTCTACTTCCTAAAGAATATAGTCTCACTCCTTCAGATCGCTTTTTATTTGGAAATTAATTCTTACTTCCTATTCTTTATGAACGCTTTTGATACTTCTTCTGAAATATTTTAATCAGTACATACATAATATTATACCACAGTCTGACCAGTGCTCAGTCATTTGAGACAGTCTTAAAACATTTTCTTTTTTTTTCTTTTTTTTTTTTTTACTTGCAGTCTATTCTTTAAGCCTTCTCATATATTGTCAGCATTTGTGATTGCATGATAAGTAATGACTTTCACTGAGCTGTGCATTGCCACCTGGGTCGCTTTATGAAATTGAGTAGTTAGTTTAGAGCCCTTACAGTGCTTGAAAATGCTCTCGCTACTCCTCCAGCATGTATTACTTTACATTTACCAAGACTGAATCTCATTTCTGTTCATGTAACTAGTTCTCATCTCTGAAGATAGATAGCAAAGCATTCCAAGAGGGCAATCTGCTGGGAAAAATATAAACTTATGTTAGTTACCAACTAGCCTGTTTAACGAGGAAAACATCCTAAGGGAAGAAAACTCTGTGCAGACTTCCCTCGAGCAGCCTGCTGAGGTGAAAAGGTGGAGACTTTCTGGTTTAGACGCTCAGATTTCATATGTAAACAATATTATAAGGCAGCGCCGTTTGTGGTCTGGAATATAGTGTTGCCAGGATTCGTGAATGATGCTTTTCATTTGCAGAGCCAGGGCTGGTTGGCTATTGTAACACCCTGATCTTAGAGATATTTTTAATGAAATGCATTAGATGAAACAGTGGTGCTGGCTTCTTTCTGTAAATGTCTGTAGTTTTGAGTCAAATATGAAATGAAGGCTTTGTCCTAGGTATGTAGAGAAATTTCTGTGCAGGAATAATCCTGGTGAAGGATATTCAGACAGCACACAGATCCAGCTTTTCAGGCAATCCTTTATTCAGGATTTATTAACACAGCTTTTCCTGCAAGCCAAGAAAAAAAAAAAAAAGTAAAAAACTCAGACAGACATTTCGGGCACAAACATGTCTTTCTGGCAGTCTTGGATGGCTCACTTTCAAATCTGGAAACACCCACTCCTCCCTACTGTCTGGAGCAAGGAGGTCACTGGGGTGTTTCAGTGCACTTTAATGACTTTCTGCAGGGAAGACAACCCAGCCTGAAAGCTGCTCACCTTCTAACAGATTAACTAATTATTCTGAAAAGCACTAAAATGATCAGTTAATGAGAACTGTGCATCATTTCATGATCTGTTTTTTGCACTACAGTACATCACCCAGGCATGGTGTCAGTTGTGCCATTAAAGTGTTGATATTAGGACGTGTGTTCAGGCTCACAGGGATTCTGGTCTCTACTTTTCACCTCATATATCCCCCCTTTAGTTAGAAATCCATGGAGGACAACTAGTACTTCCCAACACCTTATTTGTTTTTGAGGGAGAGAGGTTTGGGGAGGATAGGGTGGTGGGGATGGGATGACTTAGAGTGAAGATAGCTCCAACACAAATACTGGGCAATCCCCTTGAGCATCCCAAGTATTTTGGTACTCTGGCCCATAATCCTGCTGCAAGGAGATCTAAAGAGAATGCATCCAGATGCTTAAGCAGCCTAATGCCAGGGTGTCGTCCTGCTGTGGCCACCTTTGCCTTTCATTGCTCCACAGTGCTGTTGTACCCTCTGCACCTGCTTCTGCTTTACAGAAAAGCTATTTTAGAGCCTGCCAAATTCAGTAATGTTGATCTATTTCTTATCCCTCTCCCTGTAATAACTAGTTGCCGTAGTTACCTCGTGTATCTAAGGCAACCAGATGTTACAGACGGAGGCACTGAAATAGCAGCAACAAGTACAAAAATTAAATGGTTCAACTATTTTGCCTGAGTTAAGCCACTCAGGGCTCTTTCCTTCTCAGCTCTGGAACTTGCTCTGATCAAACCTGCTGGCCGGTTCCCACCTTTCTACTGCAGCTGTTTGGAGCCGTAGACATCCCAGTGTCTGGGGATTCCCCGCTCCCCTTCCCCCAGGACTAGTGGTCATTGGACTGCTTGACTTTTCTATCAAGGATATATTTCTGGGCTCACAACATATTGGAAATATGGCAGTGGGGGAACAAGGGGTATTTACAGTTAGTGCAGATGTGGAAACAATGACCTGATTTTATTCAGTTTGAGAAAAATCTACTCACAGAATAAGGAGGATTTATCTCATTATTGGTTGGGGTTTTTTTAATAAGAAAATGCTTGCAAGACTGTCAGGTGGTTTCTAATTTCTAAGTACTGCCCCATGGAGAACCAGTGGCTTGCAAGACATCAACAGTGGTGCTGTTTTCACGCCAAGTTGGTCAAACTCAAAATACTAAGTGGCTGATCCCTGCTCCCACCTTACTAAGGAGCTCACTGAGCTAGCAAATCAAAAAGTAAATTGTTTCTTATATATAATTATTTTCCTTAATAAAGTTGCAGCTGCTCCAAGTTGCCCAAAGAGTTGGATGTCTGGAATGAGTCTTCCTTCAGGTGCAGTACAGCACATGGAGAATTGGAAATACAGCATTGAAAATGCAGGAAGCACAAGGTGCTGCAAGAAATAAGAATGGCAGTGCATGCACATGTTGAAAATCCCTGTTCTAGGATAACTGCTCTGGGTGAGTAATATTTACAAGCTGTGAGCCAGTCCCAATGGAAGTTGATTTCCCTATGGCTGTGCACAAGTTACAGAACTTTTAAAGATTGGTGAGCAGGAATGGTTATGTCTCCTCTTCATGCCCTTCCAAAAAGGCCATGAGATAGATGGAGAGGGACCTGCATGCCAGGCCAGGTAAGAGAGGAAGGAACATGCACTTTGCCACATGATGCAAGCAAAGGAAGTGTATCACCAAACTGCAGTCACAGGTGTTCCCAGAAACGAGGAAGGAACATGCACTTTGCCACATGATGCAAGCAAAGGAAGTGTACACCAGACTGCAGTCACAGGTGTCCTTTTGGAGCATGTGGTTCCCTAAAGAATTTTCCTCCAGCTACAATGCTGTATGAGTGGCTTTGCTTGTGCTCCCAAGCCGTATGCACAGGCAGGGCTGCTGCTTAGCTGGTGACAGACATGCTGGGACAAAGGGTACCTGGAAGAGGAGATGGGTCTGTGCCACACAGGAACCCCAGAAAAGAGAGAGACAGACTCTCTTGGAGAGTGTGAGATGGGGGTAGGCCAAGTTCGTCAGTCCTGAGCTTGTACAGTTTTTTGTGTATCTTAACTAGTTTCATTTAAACATGAAAAAAAAAAAATCTAGACTGGAAAAGTTTTGAGGTTTTTGAAAAATCAATTGCAATAGAAAAGGAAGGGTTAAGCAGAGATGCCAGCCAGGGATGTATTACAGGAAAAAGTAAAATTAATTCAGTAAGGTGCTGCCTTTATTCTATCATGGGTTTCATCTTACAGCTGTTGTCTTTTCACTCCCTCATTTTTTCAAAAGCTCAGATTTCCATGTGAGAGCCCAGGGAGGGCACCTAAGCAATTAATTTCACATGGTAAAAGCACCTTCCTCTCAAGGTTGTAAAAGCAGAAATTAGGCATAACACCCTTCTAAGGCATCTTTCTCAGGCTGGAAGGAAGCAGGTGTTTAGTGTTACATTAATCTTAAACCCATAATTAGTGTAACTTGAGTCCTGGACCTCATCCAGTTTAATTCATTGTATTCCTGCAAACGAGACACCCCTGCTGATTTTAGGTGAATGCAGCAGGCTGGGTCTTCAGCTACCCAAGCCTTTCCTTAGGATGCTGGGGTGCAGGAAATGAGGTGTCAGGGAGGTGCCATATGGATTTCTATATGGCCTCTGCAACAGAGGTGTGGTTGACACAGGCTGTGCTCCGGCTGCTTGCTGGCCATGAAAAGGATGTTGGTGGCCCACAACTGATGGGTATAAGTGAGCTGCCTTCAGCTCCTCTCGCTGCTCTCCAAGATGTAAGATCATCAGAAGCTGTTTAATGAGGTTTTTGCTGCATGCCTTCTTTGTTCTCAACCCAGTGGATTCCCTTTGGAGTGCTTATGTTTGATGGAGGATTTTTTATTTCCCACTCTATCTTGCGCAGCTGTGCTGGTGGGGTTGCTCCTGCTGGAATGGAAGCTATACCTGTTGGCAGGGAGGAGGCATTGCAAGCACCTTTTATTTAATCTAGTTTGGAGAAATAAAACACCAAGATGAGCACTGAAGAAAGCAAGTTGGACTGCTGTAACTAATGGCATGAGGGATTGCTTTTGTTTGCCCTCTTGGAAACAAATTGCTATCACTGGGAAGTACTTCATGTTGGAAGGTACAAAGCACACTGGCTCAGCCTGGGGTGAGGATGCAACCAAGCCATACCTTGACTAGCTGTTGATAACCACAGAGCTTTTTGAAGTAACTGTTATTACTTGTGTGTGTGTTTCCTCTGTGGAAAGCTGTGAACAATTCCTAAGGGGTACTCTTGAGGAGTGGTACCCACCCAGGCACTGGCTGTGGTGGTGTGGCTCTGGCACTGTGGTACAAGATCACAGCCTAGTTGTGAAACCAGTCAGTGTGGGTCAAACCTGCCTCTGGTTTTGCTTAGTTGAGGCTAAATATGAGCTACCTGATTTAACCCTTGCTTTGTACAGCTGCTGCTTGGCAGAAAATATCTGGGACAGGAGCAGAACTAGGGGAGAATGAGAGGACGTGGGGGG